>NC_086284.1:125716239-126353739 GCF_963924245.1 Chroicocephalus ridibundus | reverse complement strand
ACATCAGTGAGGATTCAGACAAGCTCAGGGCATCTGATTAAAATTGTATGCTGAAAATGTTACTGTTCTTAGTCATCTATCCAAAAAATCCTGAGCAATGGTTTGGCTGTGAGGCAGCAGTGTCCTGTCTGCACGCAGATCAACTGGTGAACTATTACAATTTTCAGCCTTGTGTACTATGGTAACGAGTGTATGTTTTGCAGGGAAAAATGGAAGGAGAGCTGTAGGTGATACAGATTCTCTCCTGGATGTTCTTCAACAGTTCAGCCCCTTCTGCAGGTTTGAAAATGGAGCACAACATAAAAAAGCGTTGCAGGAAGATATGGCTCAGGGATTTCTGAAACTGCTCTTGTCTTTGAAAGGTACAGTAGCTTCCCATTTCTCCACAGAACTTAATTGTTGGGGAAAAAAAAAAATCTTTGATGCTAACATACAATTTTTGCGCTCTCTTACCCTTCCTTCGCTTCCCTGTTTCTGCAGCTGATACTGCTAGAACAATGTGCTTTCACTTATTTTTACTGTTGCGTTTTGCACTCAAAACCCACCAGAATATGCACAAAAACTCAGTGTGATGAATCCAGGTGTTCAAATATATTTGGCTGTCAGCGTCAGGATGAAAGGATGCAAAAGTGTAGAACTGCACTGTTCCATGCTTTGAATTTAACTTGTTCGTTATTCTGAAATCAGTTTACAGTGAGATGAGGTCTACTCACAACAGCAGAAACATAAAGCAGACCTTACAGCTTCTCTCTTCCCTGACTAGTGTTTTTTGTCATGATGTTTCTTGATCTCAAAACTCTTAACAAAATCCTTGAAAAGTGTGTTTGCGAGAGAGCACAAGACAGACCGGAGTTTAAAATCTGGATTCTGCTTAGGATAAGTCCTCTTCCTCTGGCATCTGGAGTGGCTGTATTGCTTCAGTACTATTTCCCAGAATGTTTTGATGGGCTTCCTGAGGACTGGGATCTCTTTGGTGGACAAAAACCTACAGTTTTGGGAGCCGCACAGTGTTGGTGACCTAGGGATGCTGCTGGGGGGACCACAAAAGGAAAAACACTGCTGAATTTGGAGCACATCAGGTCTGCTTTCCTTAGGTATATAGCTTTTTGCAGATTATTCCAGGTCCGTAGCTATCTAAATAATTGTTTTCTGTGGACTGCCCGCAATTATTTTTTTTCAAGCCTCTGTATCTCACTGATAAATTATACCTTTTCAACTTAGAAGCCTTTTTTGGGGGGGAGGGTTTCCTGTTTCTTTCTTCTTAATGCATTTCTGGGTCTTTCTGCTCTTTGTTGCATCAGGTGTCTCCTGTCCTGTTCCTTTCAAACTCCGGACTTCCTCACACCGCATCTATGACCGTCTCTTCATCCCATGCCTCGGTCAGCCTTCCAGTGCAGCTCTGCGGCCTTTTTTTTTTTTTTTGCAAAGGGTGCTGGAACCTCTGTGTTAACGTTGCCTGGTTTTGAGGAACCTCTTGCGTTACCATGACACATTTGTATGCTTTCTCTGAGCGGCTGTTACCTTCTCTTTGCTTCCTAATATGTTATTTTTATCGATGTATTTTATGATAGGTGGTGTTAGTGGAAAATGAAATGGCAAAGGAATAGGTCACCGAGGAGCTCAGCTCAGAGCTCACACCGACACTTTGTGAAGCAAAGGGCTTGGAATTCGACGGTCTCCTCCTCCTTTACAACTTTTTCACGGGCTGGGAGGTATTTAATTTTTATGCTTTTTTTTTTTTTTTTTTTACATAATGCCTGGATTTTACAAGTGACGTAATTGGCTTTCCAGCTGGGGAAGGGCTCACGGCGTCCTCTGACAGCAGGTGGTTTCAAGAGGACGCGGCTCATCATCAGTGCAGGCAAGGAGCCCGTCTTCTCTGCCTGCTGCAGTTTCGGGGGGTGGGTCTGGGGGTTCACACAGTCAGACAGAAAGTGCTCCGCTGGCTCACGGCGCCCCTTCCCTCCCCCCCGCCGTCTCCCTGGCCGTCTCCCAGCCCGTGGTTTGGCCGAGGGACACCCCACCACCCCCAGGTAGCCTTTACCTTGCCCGGAGTTGTCTCACCCCTCAGCTCCCAGCCCCATGGCGAGCAGAGCGTGGGGGGGGGGGGGGGGGGGGCTACCGCAGGCGACCCTTGCGGCTCGACGAGGGGGGGCTTTAGTCGTACCCCGCTCCTCGTTAGTATAGTGGTGAGTATCCCCGCCTGTCACGCGGGAGACCGGGGTTCGATTCCCCGACGGGGAGGAGGCGTTACCTTTTACACCTGCGGGGCGCCCCTCCTCTTCTTCCCGCTCCTCTCCCGCGCGCCGGAGCCCCGCCCGCCGTGTGGGGGTGAGGGAGGGTGGCGGTGGGGAACCGCTCCGGGGCGATGGGGCAGACGTGCGTGTTGCCGCGGCCGGCAGCCGGTGTGGGAGGGGGAAAAGGAAAGCGTTGCGGGTCGTTTCGGTGGGGCCGCCCGCCCCCGCTGTCGGGAGGTGCTCGTCCGTGCGCGGCCCTGCCGAGCCCTCCCTCCGTACCGCCGGTAACGGGGGTGCACAAAAAACCCGAGAGTTTTGAAAGTCTGCATTTTAGCAATTCTCGTCACGCCGCTCAGGGCCCGTGCTGCTGTGCCAGAGCTCCCTCCCGAAAACGACCCGCCGGTGCCGACGTTAAAAAGAACGGGCGCGGTAACGCTGCGGATTACCGCCCGCGGGAGCAGCTGCGCAGGGGATACACCCGCGGCGTGCCCTTAGGAGCCCGTCAGGCTCGTGTATGCAGGAAGCGATACATAGACGGGCCGGTTAGCTCAGTTGGTTAGAGCGTGGTGCTAATAACGCCAAGGTCGCGGGTTCGATCCCCGTACGGGCCAATTAGTTGTTTTTTTTTTTTTTCCTTTTCCCCTTGGAGGGGAGGAGATCGCTGGCTCCTACTCAATATTTTTTTTTTTTTGTTATAGTATTTTTGAGGAGGAAGTGTAAGACGGTAGCTCCCAAAGGGAAGCGATCGGAGGGCAAGGAGCGTGAGGCGGCCCGGCGCCTCCCCCGGCCCTGCGCGGGCACCGTAGACGCCACTCGCGGGTTGGAAAGCCCCCAGACGTGATGTCCTACTACGTCATGGCGGGAAGCCAAGTAATCACCATCTCACTCCTCGTTAGTATAGTGGTAAGTATCCCCGCCTGTCACGCGGGAGACCGGGGTTCGATTCCCCGACGGGGAGGTGATAGTACCTTTTCTTCATGACAGGTCGCAGCGGGACGGCATGGCCACCCCCCTTGCTTTTCCCCACGACGTCCTCGATGAGGCTCGTATCGGGGAAAAAAGGGCAATCAGCCCGGGGCTGGGAGCAGCAAAGTGCTATTATGAGGACCTTGGGACAACACCCGACTGCTTCCTGATCTCCCTGGCAAAGGAATCATGGTAGTCAGGACAGCTATAGTGCCTTGATGACAACTGAGATGTTTCTCCTCAAAGCAGCCAGCCACTGCCTTTGCCTCTTCTCAGGCTAGCCAGGACCCCAACCCCGAATCTCCCGTTTACTGATCAGTCAAGTCATGCTACTGCAGCACATCTTAAAACACTACGTGGACAGCATCAAAATGCATGTGACTAAGTACCACCTTTTTTCACAACTTCCTGAAAGGAGAGTTTAAGGTTTAAAAATCATACCAAATATTCCCTTTATTCTTTAAAAAAAATATTTCTAAATCATCCCAACATTTTCTAAGAGTAAGCAGTGCTATTTAGGCACAGATAATGCTTTCATTCCACTGGGAGAACACTTCACAGTATTTACCATTTTGCAGTCAAACAAATCAGTTGAGGAAATTCTTAAGCATGCATAGTAGTCCTGTGAGGGAATCACCAGTCCTTCACAAGGCAACATCAACAGGGGGTGATAACATTAGCTGACCAATCTTAAAGAATGAGTTCACGTAATTGCAAGTTATAACAAGTCTACAGCATTATTAAGGCACCAGGTAAGAGTATAAATAACATACTAAAACACCACGCAACAGCAGTCTGAATGAGCTGGTTTGCAGGCGTTCCTGTTCTTTCATAATGGCTCAGTGTTAGCAATCCATCTTGTTCACGATCCGTGTCAGTGCACCCAGTCTTTGGGATTGCGCAGAACCTCCAGGATTTCTGCTTCTTTCGAGCTCTCTGGAGGGGTGTGCATGTATTCCCACCTGCAGGAAGAGGGGAAACTCACTCAGACTGCCCAGATGGCTGCCACCACTCCCATAGCCAGCTGTGTTTGGACTTGAGTTGCCTTTTCTGAGGATGCAAAGCTATATATACACAATTGATACTCTCTGATCAGGTGACAGGCACAGCTACAAATCACGAAGTTCAGCAAAACAGTAAAAACAAATAATAACACTGGAAGAGACAGGAGAAATGTTAGCTTAATCTTTTTCCCAACTTCTGGAAAGGCTAGAAAAACAAAGAAAAAAGAAAGAGCAATGCCCTCTACCCAGAATCCATGGAGGTTTATTTGGAAACATCTTTTAGCAATCTCTTGTGACACACTAGTATCACAAGGAAGATGCGCCAAAAAAGAACCCAGAGAAGAGAGAGTGAGGATGTGAGACCTAATGGAAATTGCCAGCTCCCAATTTTATCATTTGATCCTGATGCAGTATTTTCAGCCACCCAGAGGAAGTTTTTCCAGAAGCTGGACTGGAAGCACTACAAGTCCTTTGTTGAATCTTGGTTTTAAAAATAAAGTTGATGAGAAACCCCTTTTTATTAAAAAGGCAATTAAGATACATGACAGAGGAAGAAAAGTATGAGCAGTCACAAAGGAATGGGTACAACCTTTTGCCATTTTTTTCCTCCCCAGAAAGGACCCATTCATGCTGTGAAGCAAGCAAAACCAGATCATCCCAGCAATGAAATCAAAAGGTAGGACCGTGGTACACCGCCAGGTGAGGGACATATTTGGTGTTGGCAGCGGGATGAAGCTACATGGTGAGACCAGGACTGCCTTCACAGTTAAGGGGTAGCAGGCAAAGGTCAGTTATCCTAGCAGAGGGAGGTCACTAATGGAGTCTTATGAAATTCATAATAGGGACGTGCTACTGAGCATATCTGAAAGCAACCTAAAAAGGGGCAAAACCAGTAAATGACAGTTTGCTGCAAGATTAAGCAAGATAGGTTAAGAGCTAAAAAGGCAGTTGAAAAGAGTTAATATCGAGCCAAGCAACTGAGCAATAAAATGGTAGGTGAAATTCACTGATTGATCCAAACTGATGTACTCAGAAAAAAGTTACATACACATTGAGAGACTGAGTCAACTTTTATTGCCCAGAAAAGATCTTGGCATCGTAACAATTCTATAAAAAAAGCCAGCTCAATGCCTAGCAGCAGTCAAAAATCAGCAAACAGCATATTAGAATTATGAAACTAAAACATCATTATGCCACTGAATGATTCAGCAGCACACCTGCATCTTGGATACACATACGTAGATTCTGTTGTCTGTTCCTTATGCCCAGTTCAGAAAGGGCATAGAAAACTTAAGCCTAGAGAAAAGTGGCAAATGTGATCAAAGGTATGGAACAGGTACTGTACAAAGGCTAAGAAGAGGGGGACTTGTCATCCTGGAAAACAGACAATGAAAAACAGCAGAAGCCTGTAAAATAAGAACTGTTATGGAGAAAACGAACAAGAAGAAAATCTGGTTACTCACTTAGAAGTTGAATGAAGTCATCAGGTGCAAGTAGAAAACAAAGAGGCACTTTTTCATACAACACACAGTTAAGCTGTAGAACTCCTTGCCACAGGCTTGTCAGGACTGCCAGAAGCTCACATGGTTTCAAAGAGCTACTAATCAAAAACCCATGGAGCGAGGAGGGGAAATCTATCAAGAGGTACTAAGCACAAAAAATACCACTTTTTTTTTTTTGTCATAAAATATCTAGGCCACACATTACTGGCAACTGGGCAAGTGTAGCAAAACTGAGAAGCATCTCCGTATATTTGGCCAGTTCTTCTATCAGGCACAAACTAACCACTGTTAAGAGACTGGACACCAGGACAGACCTTTGATTTAATCCTATGAAGTATTTTAGTAAGAACAGTGCCTACCTGCAAGCCCACATAGTTACGCCCTTACCTTGCAGTCAGTGGCAGAGACATAAGAATGCTTTCAATTCTTGATCCTGGTGTCAGGAGGCCAAACTTTGTACCTCTGTCATAAACCAAGTTGAACTCTACGTAGCTATGGGGAGCGAAGAGATGCAACAGAAAAACAAGTATATTATCAGAAATGACTCGTGCCTTCTTCAACTAGGAGACACCAAACAAAACCAGCTTGTCTTTCTGCTGTGTTAGGTGTCAGAATGAACCCTGTTCTGGGGCCAACCCTTCTCCAGCATCCTCTGCACAGGAGTGCAAGTGTGACCTTGCCACCCCACAAAGCATAGGAAAGTAATGACCTTAGCTAACAGACATGAGCAGAAAAACTACTCAAGGAGAGTATTCCACAGGTGCTATACTAGTTTATTTATCCTTGTCCTCAACCCTGCTAGCAAGCTTGACACCAAGTTTAGCTTGGTTATGCCAGTACTCTTGTGTGGTGGTCTCATATTAAAAGGAGCCTGAAAGGAACTGGAAACGACCACAGGAAAAAAGCTACTGTACAGTCCTCCATGCTGAAGGATGCATAATCAGCAAGGTCAGAACAACATTTTCTACTTCTTGGGAAGATCTGGAAAGCAGCAGAAGTCAAACAGCTTCAGAGTGCTGGCTGAGGCTTCTACGTGCAAGAATAGATGGTTTTCTGCCCCCAGCATAGGAAGAGAGAAGTGACAATTCAGCAGGGGTTATCTTAATAACCAGTACTGAGGTATTAGTACTTAACAGAGGCACAGGAAGGGAGGAGCTCTTATCTATCTGCAGAAATGGAGAGCTTTGCCTAGCCCAATAACCTGCAAACAGATCCAGGGAAATAAGCAGTCTCATCAGCTGGTCCTGGCTGCAGCTTAAAGAAGCTATTCTACCCTTATAACCTTACCAGGTTTGCTAAATCCCATCCACAAACTGGATCCTGAAAGCCCAACGCTCCCAGGAACAGACCCACCAAATGAAGCATATATCCTTATTTGAGTAACTACTGCAGGCCAGTGATCTAAACTTGAACGCTTGCGCCCCTCTCTGTACCACTCTCACAGATTTCTCTGCAGAAGAGGCAGAGACTAGAGACTTCCCAGTTCTGCACAAAGCTTATGTATTGTCATTTCTCCGTATGCTTACACAATCACAGGACATAGAGAAAGGAGTACAACTGTATCTACCAGTGTACTTAAGCTTTTACAGCATTAACAGTTGTTCACATTAATAAGCACCCTCTGAAGTCTTTTAAGTTACAGTAACTTTGGACTATGCCAGAAAGACAAAACCTCTCTGTATCTTTGTTCCTTTACAAAGAATTCACTGGGTCCTCATTGCAATGCCAAGATCAGATGGAATAAATATATATGTAAGAAGCTGAAAGTATTCTTGGGTACAGTTATTCCATGACTTTCTGGGGTTTAGCTTTGTTACTGAATAGTAAGTGTGACTCCCTCACCCTATGCTCCTCACAGGGTAGTCCTATTACCCATATCATTGGGCTGCAGGACGGGGAAAGATTCAGTACACCAAGCACACACGGACCAGTTTGCTTGTTACAAAGCTGCTTCTTTTGTTTTTTGAAGGAGCTGGAGAGAAACTGTGGCATTTTGTATGGGTTGCTTTGTGCTGCAACACAGGAGACTGGGGGATATGGATGAGGGTGTTCTAGTACCTTCTGTGCACCCTCCCCGGCACAACCATAAAGAACTAGCTCATTTTTCTCTCACCAGCGTAATCCACCTCCCGTGTATTCTTTTGCTCCTTCAGTACTCACCGTCCTCTCCGAAGCTGCTGCCACAGCTTTTCCTCTGGTGTGAAGGAGTCATGGCAGTGCCTTTTCACAATGGGAATGTAACAAGGCACAACAGCTTTGGCACAACTCTTCACAAACTGGAATACTTCCTCCTTGGAGGGAGAGTCCATGTCATCAAAGAATATGCCTCCAATCCCTCTTCGCTCACCACGGTGCTTGATATAGAAGTAGTCATCACACCTAGAAGAGGTAGTAGACAATTATTAATATGGTCCACAATATTCAAGGAAATTAACAGAACTCTGAACAGCTACGTGGCACAGGATGGCACTAGTGAAATATCGATGAAAAGTCAGTTCCTGTGGTGCCGGATGCCCCACTGACTGCTGAGAGCCAGGATGGTACAGCACCATCTGGAAAGCACTCCTCCTGCGTTCACTTGCAGTAAAAGCTCTGATTAAATGGTCTCTGCAAAGCTACGTATCACTGCACAGTCACTGAACGCTCAAAACAGCATGGCAGATGCTTCCATGTGGAGCGATCCAATCCATATCCTCTACCTAGGAGGGACACCTGAATTCAAAACTTCACCTTAAGAGCTCTTTCTAGATTTCATTCCCAGTATTATGTACAGATACCAAATTATTTGTAGAGCTTTCAGATGAACTCAAACTTCGAAGAGAACCTCTTTATTCTTTTTGCCATTCTAGTGAAAGAAACAAAAAGAATCTAAAAACTCAAGATCAGGTAAGAAAGCCACTGTCACTTACGGAAAAATCAAAAGTGAGGCAGCCTTCCTTGGAAAGAGGCTTTTTAACAGTTAAACTTGGAAGATGGAGCCATTCTAGTAGTGGCTGTTCATGGCTCATGTTCAAGTTCATGAAAGATTAAGTGCAGTTTATCCTACAATAGGGAGGTAATTAATCTCTTTTGTATTTACTGGGAGTATGTAGGTGTGCAATTACTGTAAGTTAGCTGATTCATTGTATCCACACCCTATATTGCTTATAGTTACTTGCTTGGGCAGTCATGCCCTGCAAGTCTTCATGTGGGAGAGAAATGGAAGGGAAGTAGTAAGCAGAAACCATCAACAGCAAGGAAACCCTGCCTTCCTTTAGGACTAGTTTTCCATGCATGTATCCATCCACAGTTGCTGTTCTCAAGCAATATGGCATGGCCATAGCAGGAGAGACGTGGCAATGTAACAGATAACCTAAGTTATTTTTTTATTCGCTGGGATGATCAACTTTTTGGGTTTTTTTATAGCAGCAGGAAGAGTTAGGGAAAAAGGCTGAGTCAGATATGCAAAAGAGAAGAAGCCTGACAAAAGTCTTAAAGCTAGACCAGGAAGACAGCGTGGTAAACATAACAAGAGCTTTTATGTTTGAGAAAGGTGGGAAAAGGGGCAATGCTAATTAATAAAGCTCAGAGGACATTCACACTGCTCCGACAGCAAGAACAGCATGCCCCTGCAGAGCTGCTGCTTACAGCAAACACTTGTGCTGGGACTGAGAAAACTGCCCTTGTCCATGGAATACAATTAGTCCTCCCCTGAGCTGCTCTCAGACTACGAACAGGTGTCCTTCTCTCCGACCCCCTGCAGCTGGCATTGCTAGCCTACTTAGGCTGCACACAACCTAACCCCTAAGGCAGACACTCTGAACTACCATGCAAAAATTCCTCAGAATTCTTAGGGTAGTGCAAGATGTGCTTCTCTATGAAGTGGTTCGCACCCGAGCTACAACACCCACTTTATCTCCTGTCCTCAGACAAGACCTGGTAGCTTACAAAAGGGTAACCCCTCCTCCCTGGATACCACAGCTTGTAGCAGATAGAATTATCAGACACAGAGCAGCCAGCCCCCACTGAACTGCAGAGGATCCCATCACCCGTATCGCTCAGCTCAAGAAGAGCATTCAAAGTTTGCATCTTTAGGGAATATGTTGTTCAATTCTCAGCTAATGTGTCACTGGAAAAAAAGTACAGCTCCATCAAAATTATGAAGCTTCTACGCTAAGCACAAGCTCCTTTACCTACCTGGCAAAAAAAAAAAAAAAAGGTAATGCAGGTCAGACTGAAGGCAGAAAAACTGGAGTCGGATTTTCAGAACTGCAGTGCTGGCCGAAGAGTTCACACTAAAGCCATGCACATTTACCAAGAGTTAACTGTAAGGAGAATTAGTGCAAGTCCATGGGGCAAAAGTCTTGTGCTAGTTTAATACCAGAGGCTAAAAGGAATTTTTGAGTTGCCTAGTGAGGCCCGTGGCTTACAAAGTCTTGTGGAGTCAGTTTGGTTTTTATTCAGGCTATGGATGATGCTAGTTGTCAGCCCTCTGATTTGAAAAACTCAGACCTCTGTAAATAAGAGATTGCTTTAGACTACATTTTGTCCCAGTACACGTCTGCTGATTTTCATTAGGGTCTCCTGGTATTTATCAAAGGCAGAGCAGAACCTACTCTTGCTATAATAGACTTAACTGCAGATACACAGTGCCGCCTTCTGCTCCTACAAAAGCAACCCAAGCGCATCTCTCCCCACATACCATTTCTTGTACTTGGGATACAGCTTCAGATCATGCTTGTCACAGGCTTCTTTCAGAGTCTTGTGAAAATGAACAGCATCCTCTTCATTCAGGTAAGTTGGAGTGAGGTCAGTCCCACCACCAAACCACCACTGTTTAGTTCCTATAGAAGAGAGGCAAGCAGCAACAGTTTTCTTTTAAACTTCCAAACAGAAATATGTTGCCAGTGGTTCACCGACAACTACTTTTACAATACAAACCAAAATCATCCTGAACATCAGTCACGAAAAATTTGAGTTCAAGGCAGTGCAATGACTGGTCACTTCAAGAAAACATGAAACAAATTTCAAAGCAGTGAAAACCATTTGATCAGTATTTTGATGACCCTGACTACAGGGTATCAATTTCACAAGATGGGCTGACAACTTCTATTCAAGGATCCAGAAGCACTTTACTGCATGCCAAAGAAAGGGAACGTCATTATTAAATCCAGAGAAGTAATTGACTAGAAATGATCCATAATGCTCTGGCAAAACAATTGAAAGAAAACTGTATTTGAGCGTCTAACAGTACATACACTCTCACAAGGTACAGGTGGTCTCTCAGCGTGGGACCACCTAGCCTACTGTCCTGCTTCTGACAGCATCCGGCTGCAGAAATTCTGTGAAAAAAGGCACAGTACGTCCTCCCAGCTCCTGAGACAAAGGTCCATCCTGACCAGAATGCTCATCAGTCCTTCACAGACCTTTCTTCTACCAAATTCTATACTTGCTTCTTTGAATATGTTTTACACTTATTTATGACCTCCTACACTTTAACTTAAAGCTGAAGCCCCTGCTGTACGCTGCAAAAAGTAAACCACACGCACCTTTACTGTACCAGATGCGTGCATCACGCTGACGTTACAAAGGGACAAACGAAGGCCCAGAGGTTAGGAGGTCCATTGCTATAAAGCGGACCCTTGGCACAACTGGGAACAAACCCAGACGGGTTCTTCACCTCTCACCCTCACCATGCGTGCACACCTCCTTTCTAGGTATGAAGTCATACCTACTTCACTGGGTTACAACTCTTACCGTCTGCTTCCTCGATTTCAAAGTATCTGTAGTTGAAGTGCATGGTTGGAACGTGGGGGTTCTTTGGATGGATGACAGAGCTCACACCCATGGCGCAAAAAGGCAGTTTTCCTAGATAAGAAGATGCACGAAAAAAACCCTTAGGTTTTTCAAATAGCTTCATTTATAATCATTTAAGGAACATCACTGTTTTCCCTTAGGTTCCACTACAAGAAAACTTGTGATGTTGGGTCACCATAATTATCAATCAATGTGCAGTTTACTTCTCATCCACACGCTTCTGTGCGCCTAAGTGCTTCCTTTGGTAATTGTCCTAAAATGCAATTATATGTCAGAGCACCCAATAGATGAAGACCACTGAAGCCATAAGGCACTGCTAAGGCTTTCCACCACCAGCGTTGTCAAAGTCCTCAGAGTTACCCTCTGCTACACAAGCGTGGGTTGAATCCCCTTTAGCCTTCAGGTCTTTTTGGTTCTCTACCTCCACCTCTTTAGTACATAACTCCTGCGCTGTTTCGCTGCCGAGCTACAGCGTCGTTACTGAGAAACCACCTGAGCCTACAGTACATTGCCTAAAGCAGCATGGCAGCGGGAGAAGCGCCCCGATACCTAGCTTTTTAGGGATATGGAAGTCCACCTGCCAGGCGCACTGGTTAGCAACCACCAGGATGCAAACAAAACTTTCCCGTGAGCGTTGATCGGTCCAGCCTCCCTCACCTTCTGCTCCAAGGCCAGACCCCGCTTTCAGAGCAAACCCACGGCCACACTGGGGTGATCCCCCCCCACCGCCCACACTCCCCTACCCCAGCTCCCCGCCGCCGGACACCTTACCGTCTTTGGCCTTCAGAGACTTTCCCCTGCTTCGCATCTGCCGCGCTGCCTCCTCCGACAGGAGCCCGGACACCACGGACACGTTCACACCCGCCTTCTCGAAGACCTCGCCGTCCTGCAGCACGCAGCTGATGCCGCCTCCGCCTGACAACGCCAGGGTCACCCCGCGCCGGGGCCACCGCCGCTATCCCCCGGGGGGGTGACCCAGCCCGGGGTGGCCCCCGCGGCGTCTCCCCCATCCCCCGTACCTTCCTTCCTCTCCCAGGTATCGACGGCGAAGGAGGCGCCGGGGTCCAGCGCGGCCAGAGCGCGGCACACCTCCCCCTGCGTCTCCATGATGAGCAGCTCCATGCGGCTCCGCAGCTCCCGCCGCCGCCGCCGCAGCTCCCGCAGCCCGCTCACCGGCGGCGCCATGAACCGCTGCCGCAGCTCCTCCTCCTCCTTCTTCTCAGCTTCATCCTCCTCGGACGCCGCCATCGCGGCCTGCTGACGCCGCCGCCACAGCCCCAACCCCAGCCCGCCCAGCGCTCCCGCCGCCGCCAGCGCGGCCCGCCGACCTCCCCGTCCCGCCGCCACCCTGCCCGGCGGCGCGGAGCCCAGAGCCCGCCGCCCTACAGCCGCGGCGAGGGCGAGGGCAGGCGGGCCGCGGGCGGCCCCGCGGAGCAGCTGCACGGCCACGGCCATGACGGTCACCAGCGCCGCACTGCCGGCGGGGCGGGACGCCGACGGGCCGAGCGGGGCGGGGCGGGGCGGGGCGGGGCCGGGCCGGGCCGCTCCGCGGGGTATATAAATATGTGTTTATATACACGTGTCTGTGCCTGCATGGTGGGCTCCTGGTCCTGGTCCTGGTCCTGGTCCTGGTCCTGGTCCTGGTCCTGGTCCTGGTCCTGGTCCTGGTCCTGGTCCTGGTCCTGTCTGCTGGCCTTGGCGCACGTAAAGCATTTCTGCGTTGTAGCATGAAATAACCCGGTTTTGGTCAGCAGAGCTGATCCAGGCTGCAGAGGGTCGTTGGGTGAGTAAAGGCTCGTACACGGCCAGAGATGGTTGGAGTTACTAGTAAAGGTGTATCTTCTTGAGCTGTCCTATGAACCGAATGGAATTGCTCACCTGCATGTGGCATTGCTGGGTTTACGCTCACAGTAATTATTTTTTTTTAGAACCTGACCAGTTTGTGGCACTGCTGGTTTAGTGCGATGGGAATGTTTCCCACGGATTTCAGAGGGCACATGCTTATGCCTTCTTTGTTCTTTCTGAAGTTGATGCACATTTCTTTTTCCTAATAAAATAAGAATTTAGAGTAACAAGTAGAAGGGTTGTGTAGAGCCCGATGTTGAAAGGTACTATTCAGCACCAGCTTGCAGTGCAGAGTTTCATTTTTTTGGTGCTGATGTTGGCACTAGATCCATTAAAATAACTTTCTATTTTCTCAGCTGCCTTGATATCGGCTGTATCAACAGTGTGACGCTACAACAAGCCAACTAGCACAATGACAAAAGACTTTAGCAAACAAATAAAACCACACTTTTCATCGAGCAAACACGTAAGTGACCATGCAGCTGTGGATGATGGTACTGTGATGAGCTGAGCTAGGAGAGTTTTCTTTCAAATCAAACAGCTGATTTACTAATGTTATTTTTTAATTAAGCATATTATTATTTTATAATAAGAAATTACGGTCATTGAAAACCTGTCATTGATTGAGGAACAGTATCAGGGTTAGGCTGAGAAAAATAACAGCTGCCTCAAAAGCCCAGCCCTGCAAGGTTTGTACTCTGGTATAGGACTGTTCCTTGGAAACAGTGAACTTCTGCTATTTCTAGTCTGTTTTGCACCTGTAGTATCTAAGAGGAGATATTTTCAAGGGTGGCTCTGTGGAAGTCAAGGGGATTTGTCCCTAATACGGATCAGGTCTTTGTTATCTGGCTCTTTTCATTGTAGGGTAATTTGGGGGGAGGGGTGGGGGTGTAGGGTGTGTGTAAAGCAATAATGTTCACTTGAAGGCTTAGTCCATTTCTTTTCATTTCTGATCTGATTCTGCTCTTTGGCAGCAGAGGATGCTGTGAAGCTGCTGAAACTCTGCAAGTAAGAAGGGAAGGAGACCTCTGAGCTGGACTCTCTTCTGCCATCAGCTGGAGGACAGGATCCCTGATGAGCCAGGAGACCTGAGCCACTGGAGACAGGACTGAGGGAAGGAGTGTGTCATTATTCGCAGGAAACATCTGTGGCCAAGGGAGAAGGGCACTACCACCTTAGGGGCTGTGGTAAGTCTGCTTAATTTGGCTGCACTAAGCAGCTCTTTCCACTGTTCTTTATCCAGGACTGGCTGTGATAGCTCAGTTTCTTCTTGAATTGCATCCACTGGATTTACCAAAACATTTTCATGGTGACAAGTGTGCATTGTGCACTTCCATGCTACTTACTGTAGTAAAGCTCTGCTCTCTTAGTGGGCTTCCTAGGTACTACTGTAATGGAAAAAAATAAATGCTGAGGATAAAAGAATTCTAAAATGCATTCACGCTGATGAGCATTTAATGTTTTGTTTGGGTTTTTTCTGTATTAGGTTGAGTGCAAACTTTGATTGATAACATCTGGTAACTTAGCTTGACAAGACCTCTGGAGGTTTCTAGTCCAACCCCAGGGGTTCACCGTTTCCAGGCTGGATGTGGTTGCTCAGGGCCTTCCTTGTCTAGCTGCATTTGGAAAACTCACGGGGAGGGGGGTTTGTCATCATGCCTGTGCTCCTGCCCCAGCACTGCACCACCCCCACTGGGAAGAACTTTCTCTTGCATCTAGTGAGAATTTCCTTTGCTGCAACCACACTGTCAGGTCAGCGTCTTGCTTTTGCTGCTGAATCTTAGAAGCACAACTTCTCTACAGACTGGCATTTCCCGGACTGGATGCTGGAGCGTGGTTAGGCTGCACTCTCTGGTGGCGGTGAGGAGGAGTGATAGAGTGTAAAATTGATACTCCTGCTGTTTCTGTGTTGAATCCTCTCACATTAACTTCTGAAGGCTGTCTAAGGTTGAGATGTCAGCCAAATGCCACATACTTTCCCTTTGCAACAGCGGGGAAGGTGCAATTAGTAGACAAGGCATCAAATGTGGCACCTTGTATAGGTGGAGGGGAGAAATAGATTATTATTTTTTTTGTAGCCCTGTTTAAATGTGTACAACCAAATTGTGCTGGCTGGTAAAAATAGCATGGTAGAGAGTAGCTCAAACTTTCTTTTAATGTGTTTGAACTAATGTGCTTCACCACATTATTTCAGCTTCCCTCTCTACAGTACAGAGAATAGGAGTACGTACTGACGTGCATGAGATGATCAACAACCCAACAGTGATAAGAAGCAAGAAAATGCTTCTTACATGCACTTACATTTTGATCTGCATTTTCAGTGCATAGTGTTGGTATGAAGGGTGGGGGCTTTCAGCTTGTGTGGGTGCTGTTGAATGTCTGTGCTCTTCTTTTTCCTTGGAAATACAAGAGGAAGAGGAGCAAAGAGCTTAGGTCAAAGCCAAAAGGAAAACCTGGAATTGGCTGCATTTTCTTAAGCAAGAACTGAACCTGGGGAAATGTAACTTAACCTTTTCTGGTGGGCTAGGTGAAATTCCGAGGTCTTGACTTCCCTTGAAATGTCTGTGTCAATTTTTAAAGTCTGACTGAAAATTTGCGTGATGGAGAGACTTTGAATATTGTATCACTTAGTGAGTCATCCATTTTTGCACCTGTATGTGTTGTGGTAGTGACTGTCTTGTGGTGGGTTTTGTTTGCAATGAGAGTGAAGCTGTTTAGAGTTGCTAAAGCCGTTTAGAAGTTAGCCAAAACCTCTACCAATGCAAATCAGTGTGATTCTCAAGAAGGTTGTAGGGCTACAGTGATTTCAAGAAGATTTGAAGAACTAGACTCTTAACCTGCATTTTTATGTAAGGTAACTTCCAGTTTTCTTCTTTTTTATTTTTTTACCTGTATTTTTAAAAGAGCTCTGAAGCTTCTCTGCTGCATGTATTCAGGTGCTGGCTACCTTGTTTTTCTTTCCTATGAGAATTTATGCACAAATAGAGTATTAACAAAAAAAAATAAGAGACATTTCAGGTTCTAAGGAAGTGAAGCATGGTCAGGTCTGATTCAGACTGAGACAGGCACAATGCTTTCACTGAGGCCGTTTGATACTTTTGTTTTGAGCACTAAATTTATGCTGGTTCTTATTAGAAAATGGGAAAAAATTAGTTGAGAACAGAAAAATTCCCCATCAAGTTGGCATTTCTATTCTGAAATTAAAAGAACCAATCTTATCCAGTTTACTCTATCACACAAAGCCTTGATTGTGACTTCAAAGTGATGCTGAGATCTTGCAAAGTTGAACAAGTACTCTTGTTTAACAAAGGCTCAAAGGTTTTGCATGACAGTATAAGTTGAATTAAGTTAATATTTCAGTATGTGTCAGAGAGAAATAGAAGCTTTAGGGACTAAGCTGAAATAGGAGGTAATAGGAAGGTTGTAAGAGAAAGATGAAAACTCTTCCAACTATGTCTGTCATCTCAGTAATTTGTCTGGATGGAAGGTTCATAGGAATCCACCTTTTTTTTTCTTTTCTTTTTTTCATGCAGGATTGGTTCTCCTGGCTGTATGAAGGAGGGAAAGCGCAACTACAGAGCAAGAAGCTGCTGTGCTGAAATTGCTTCAGGCTACTTCCTGGAGGGTAAGGGAAGTTGTGAAATGCTTTAGGAAAGCCTTTCTTCCTCTGACACTTGATCACCTTTACAAAGTTAATAAAAGAGAAGAGACAAAGTGAAATGTAGCATTGCCCAAAGAGACTGAAACCCCTGGAGAGGTTTGCACTAACAATCAGGCCCCAAAATGTGCTGCATGCAACTTCCTCTGGAAATGTGCTAGCACTCCAGGTCAGCTACTACAGTCTTCCCTGTGATGAGAAGTCTGTCTGTTTTCCTGCTTCCTCCACACCCTTCCTTCAACTCTGCCTTCAGATTTGCTGTTGCATAACGCCATCTTCATAGAACATCAGGAATTTTCCAAAACCATAGCTGTTGCGTATGTGGTTTCATCAAGGCTAGAAAGCCAAAGCATGACTTCTCTCCTAGGCTTCCAAGGAAAGGTAAAGAACAAGCAGAAGCGATCCATTGAAGTGGGTTCCCTGCTTCTTTTCTTGTTCTGAGATCCAGGTCAAACACACTACTCCCCTGCCCTAGTGTCATCATTATTTTTTTTCTTGCAGCCACTGTAGCTGTTTATACAGACTAAACGTCATGTTTGCTGTTATGAAAGTCCATCCGGAAGCCAAAATACACACCCTTTCATCTTCCCTGGAATAATCGGTACGTTGTTTATGGTTAAGCTAAAGGACCAGCTGAGTTAGCTCAAAAGTCTTAACGGACTTGTGTCTGCAGCTATTTCCGAGTAACAGACATACACTGTGATAGCGTGGTTGAAACTGCTCTACTGTCTGGGCAGTTCTATAGAGCTCCAGAGATTTATAGTCTTTGAAATGCTCCTGTATAACTACAGAACTGAACTTCAAACTTGATCTAAAATCACGAGCTTATGCTCCCTTAAGTTCCGTAATGCCCATCAAGAAGCCTTGATTCTAAGGGCATCAGAAAGCACTACACATTTTATCATGGTATAAAATAAGATCTTTCCCACACTCACAGGAGGGAGAGATGCTAAAGCCTTTCTCTTGCTGTGGTAACCACAGCAACTTGGTTTAAAAATGTTGCAGTGCTGTCTTGTGTGTCCGTAAGCTTTCCTGGTGTAAGGCATGGTGGCAGGATGAAAGCTATGTCATTAGGTTCTAGTTCATCTTTAATCAAATGAACTAAATCATATTCACACCATAACTTTGTAATTGTTCACATTTGGGTTTGTACAGTTTGCTGGGGTTTTCAAGGTTTTTAAATCAGAGAATCCTGCCATCTGCACTTGTTGATCAGAATTCTGTAAGCTGCATGTAAGTGAACATCATATAGTATTCAGCAGGGTTTTTTAATAGTTGCAATTGTTAAAATAGAAATTTTAGGGAAGTAGCAGCTGTATCTGTGCCACCACCCAAGACAGCATTAGCAGGAAGGCTAGTGGCAGGGAGGGTTGCAATGCATATATGGAAAATCAACAGAAAGCATTAGGATGGGAAAGCGGTTTCCATGGAAAAAGGTGCTATGCTCATCCTCACAGACAAGGAAGATGACCGGTGTAAGAATTGAGAGACTGTACAAGATGGGTGTTGTGGTCATTTAGAAGCTGGCAATTTGGGACTCGTGATGGTTCTTGGCTGTGGCACTTTTAACCTGGCGCTGGGGGCCTGGTTTACCGCCTGGTGGAACTGTAGGCTTAATACACCATCTTAATCTTACCCTTACACTGTACTGCAGGGATAAGGTCAGGCAGGACTTCTATGGAAAAGAAAATAAACTGGTTTTCCTGCATTGCCTCCAGAAAATTAATGATAAGGCCTGCTTATTACATTAATTACTGTAAAGTAAGAGATACTCTTTCCTCATACTGTTAGTTATAACTACAGTTATAAATAATACAGTTATAACTAAGTTATAACTACAGGTTTTGCAATGGCCATTATTCAATGACCAGATATAACTATCAGGCCTGACATTTCTCCCTTGGTTTAAATCTTATGCAGTTGTGTATGCAGGACGGGGTAGGGCAGAATGAGGTCTGTTGCCTTAGCATAGAAAGCTGGTCGGATTGTAAGGTTATTCGTCAATATGTCTTCTGTTTTCAAAACGCAATTCTCAAGCACCCAAAGGCACTTTTTAGTGCAATCAGCACCCCACATGCATGACCCTGAGTGTCAGTGAGGGCTGTGCCTTTTAAGTAACATATGTACAAATGATCTGAGTGGTTCAGACCAAGCATCTGCCTGCTCCCCATCTCTAGCAATGGCCCCAAGCGTACCTCTAATGGTTTGCCGTTGTTAGCACGTGAAAGAGTGCTTTCTGGGAAGCATCTGGTCAAAGCTCAGGAAAGCCCTGCCTACCTAACCCACCCAGGCCAGCATGTGAGGAAGCACGTGTGCTCCATACAGACAGTGGGGTGGCTGCAGTGGCTCCATGGTGGCTGCCACTGATGGGTCTGCTGGTCTGCAGGGCCTCCCCCTGCTCAGGCCACGGGGAGTGTTAGCCATGGGGTCTCTTCCAGAAGGGCTGACTGTTGCTGAGGAGGCTGGTCAGTGTATGGTGAAGCAAGCCTTGTCCAGGCTCTTCAACAGTCTAGAAATCCCTCAGCCTGTGATTGTCCGTGCCTATCTTATGGAACTTGCTGGATGGTCACGGGGCTGCCAAGAGAAAGAGCTGCAGAGGTGTAGCTGCAGGAAGAGATGGTGGGAGGGCAGGTGGGAGATCCTCTCAGAACAGAACTGTGAGAAACTCAGTAAGAGGATCTGATTCTTGTACAAGTGCTTCTAGTACACAAGAAGCATGGTTAGGAGTGGGCCAGTGGGACTTGCCACATCCCCCAGGGCAGGCATGGTGTTGAGGGGCCAGTTTCAGCCCTTGTAACATGCTCGAGAACAGACTGGTAGTGTTGTACCAAGTACAAACTGAGCTGGCTCATTAAAAGCAAGCCAAACCCAAAAGCAGACACCAGGGAAGCAGAACAATGAGGCATGATGCTTCTGCTGTGTCCTCTCCCAGCGTATGTGTGTCTTTACTTCAGGGATTTCCTGAACCTGGTGGTGTTTATCTGGTTAGTGACTATCAAGAAATATTTCCTCTAAATGCTCGTTCAGTCTCCCTTGAGAATTTTCTGCAGCTAGAAAATCCTTCAGCAAGGACCTTGTCTAGAACCCAGCTTCTCTTATCTTCATTGATGGCTCCTCATTCTTGAATATCTGAAGAGACAGTGAAGAGTTGTTCCTATCTGAGCCATCAGGCTTCCCAAAGGTGTCTCTTTGCTGGGGTGGAGAATCCTAGCCCACTAGCTTCTCGTATGGTGACCACTGTCACCACGTGCAAGGTATGTGTCAGGAACACATTGCTTACCTGTGAAATGCATGTGTTTAAGTGAAACACTGCAGATCTTCATCAGCAGGTTAGTGGATTTCTAAATTAAGCCACTGCCTTGAACAATATTTTTTTTTTTCTCTCAAAACTCTGATAACCAAAGAACAATGTTTTGTTACTGCCTGTTCTTGTATCTGGTTTGGAAAAAAAAAAGCACCTTAAAAGATCAGTCAGTGAATGTCTTGGCAGCACTCTGATTTTAGTCTTGCCTAAGAGGAATCACCATCTGTTGAATCACAACTTTCACTTCCTTTGTTGCCTGAATTTCTTAATCTTTCATCTCACACTGGTCTAGCTCTGTGGAGAGGGAAATGTCACCAAAGCAGAAATAGAGACTGTGAGCACAGACTCTGGGGACTGGGCTGAAGTGGAGAAGTGGAAGAGCCCCCATACAGATGAAAGTAGGTGGTGTACTTCGAGGGAGAGCAGACAGCAAGGGCAGAGAACAGAAGCTTCTGGGGACAGTTTGTGACAGTTAGTTTGGAAACACTAATGTTTTTTAAAGGTTAGTTTTCCCAAGGGGGCTGAACTACTCCAGGGGAGCACTGTTGGGTGTGGTGTGGCTTGTAAGGACTAAAATGGATTTGAGGAGCAGCCCAGCATATTGAAAGCCACAAGAATCCATTTCTTACTTATACTAGTGTCTGCCAGGAACTTACTCTGTACGACTCCTTATCAGAGATCTCAAAATTGCTGATAAGGTGTAGGATGTTCTAGGGCAGCTGGACCACCTCAGCATCCGAATTCCTTTTTTGTCTGTTTATATAACTCGGCCTTCTTGCCAGAGCATGCCTTGTCATGAGTTCTGTGGGATTTTATTGTCTTTTCAGCTTTTAAATGAAACCGAGTGTTCCAGACAATACTGGATCTCAGCACCGTGTTATCTTCCCCTTCTGGGTACTTCTTCAATTTCATTCTTCTTCAGTGTAATAAAACCCAGAGCCCTGTCCCGATGCCTTCCTTCCCCCGTTCTTCAAAACTGCCTTGAAAGTCCCTGGCTAGACTGTCACATGCTCATCACTGGTTTTCCCCAAGGGCCGTTTTCTTGTGGAAACACAAGTCCTTAGGGTCATTGTCCTGAGTCTACTTCTCACAAGAGAGCTACTTTTCTACCCTTACTTATGGAAAACTCCTGCAAATTTTCCTCTCCCACAAGTTTCAAACTTTTCCTGTCTTCTGGACTTCGTCATTACCCGTTAACGTGCGATACTAACCAGTCACAGCAGCACTGTGCCTGCTTTCTGGAGAAACAGAATTTCTCCCTCTAAATTTCTTAATAAGGGGTCTTGGAGAAGTTCTCTTGTTTTCATCTATCAAAGGAAGGTGTCAGAGGATTACTTTTATTTTTAAAACAAGGGACCATGTGAAAACCATGGGACAGAGTCTTACCTGCCTTTATTGATTCTCAGGATAGGCTGTCTCTTTGGTTATAAAGTTGCACAGTATCAAAATGCATTTAAAAATTGGGCTTTAATCCATCATTAGTGTTTTTACAGTCTCTATCTTAAACAGATAAGGGACTACATCTGTTAACTGGGGAAAGTGGAGGATACAGGCATGGTGCACTCACTGAATAGTTGTTCTGTTGCCTCACTCTGGTATCAGTGTGACCCTCGGTCATTGTGATCTGTTTATTTCTCATTTTACATTTAGCTATAAGAAGTAAAGGAATGGATATTAGACATAAAATATTAACCTATCCTAGGTTATCCTAGGCGTCAAGTCCAGCAAACTTGTGGAGCATTATTTGAACCATCCAATGTAACAGAAAAGTGAGTTATTTTTAATACTGCTGTAGCATTTCTCTAGATAATTCAAAAACATATATAAGTATTAATACTCCCTATTTGTCTGTGGAATTGTGGAAGATGCTACTCTTAAAATGTATTGACTCATTTCTGTTACATTTTCAGGGCAGTTTTGTCACAGGATTACAGCAGTATTATATACTGTATGACTGGGGACTTCATGAAAGCATGAGCATTTTAGAGAACACACTTTTTTGAAGAATAATCTTACAATGTAGGAAATAGGCAAGGTTCTTAAGTTTTTATAATTTTAAAACTGACTGATTTCTTGCTAATTTGAAGTCAATGTTTTGGATGTGCTTTCTGTAGCTCAGTTATTTCAGTTGCACTTTTGTAAAAGACAAATTACTTAAACTGTTCAACAGTTTTATGTGGCTTTATGTTTTAAGTTTTGCTGTACACTTTCTTGTATAATTTTTTTACAAGTTCACCATAAACTCAGATAGAAAGTTACAGCTTGATATACTTGTTTGGCTTTTTCAGTGCTGAGCTCTTTGGATCTTGAAAAAAGTCTGGGCTAGTGTGTTTTCCAGCCCTTCCTGGAAGTACTGGGAGGTGAACTCTAACAGCTGTCATTCATTAGCTTGAGCAGTTTCTTTGTTTAAAGTGCAAGACCCTGAGCTTATTCTGCAAGGGACACCTACTAGATCTCTGAGGGCTTTAAATATTATATAGTCAGCTCAGAAACTGTTGAGATTCAATGAATTTGTGGGTATAGTGATGGCAAAAGATAAAACCTGTGTTCTTTTTGTCTCTATATATCCTCCTGTACTTCTAAATCCAGACCATGGCCCACCAGAGGGTGGTGGGACAGATAGTGGTTCTACTGCTGATGAGTTGGTATTCAACATATGGTCCACGGGTGGTTACAGAGAGGATTATTCTATCACAGGACAAGAAGTCAGAGTGCCTATTGAAATTACCAGACAGCAGGCTTAAATTGAGCAAAGGCAAGTTCTTTTTACATGGCACAGCAGAAATAGACTGTGAGAGTATAAATGGGCTCAAAAAAGGAACTGAAGAAAATCATAGAAAGGCTTTTAAATACATAGGTGCAAAACCAGCCTCTGGCTCATGCTGTCCCTGAACAGCAAATTACCAGATCTCACCAGGGTGTGTTAGAGGAAGAGTCAATCTTGCCCTGTTTTTTGTACTCTTTCCCAAAGTACCCATTATTGGTCGCTGTCTGAGGAAGGAGCCTGGCTTTTCATAGACTTGGTCTGGTTCACTGTGGCTGTCCTTGTGTTACTGACCCCCTACATCTGTGAGACAGGAGCAGGATCCATGTGTGCAGGGCAAAAAAAAAAAAAAAAAGTAAAAGTCATGTCCTCAGCCACACCACAACCTGTTCTCACTTTGTTAATATGCAAGGTTAATAAGCATAAACACATCCACTTGACTTAAACACATTCCCTAGCCTAAGAGGAGGCGTGCATTAGATCCTGGGAAGGTTTGAGAAGAAAAAGTAAAACAACACCAAGTTACTCTTAATTCTGCTGTGGTCTTATTTGGTTAGCTCACAAATATTCAGTAACAGCAAGAAAAATGCAGGCTTCCAGTGTAATCCAGTGCCAAGAATGTAATCCACAGTTTGTCCTTAATCCCATGAGGATCATCTCAAATGTTTCCAGTGCTTTTGGCAGGAATATTAAATTACAAAATCTAGGATACTTGCCAGAAACAGAAAAAAGAAGGTTTGCAGTAAAAGCAGTGCCCCTGCTCTGTGCTTCTGCAGGAGCAAAATGGCATGTCTATATGGGCAATTGCTTTGAAAAAAAAATAAAATAAAAAAAAATTAAAAGGGCAACTTCTCATAAGTGTCTTGTAGCACTCCATTCCAATTAGTTCCTAGTACTAAAATATGGACTGTTCAGTGCCTGATGACAATTCAAGGAAGTAAGTGAAGGTGACTAGTTTGTCAGTATATTGAGCTTTTCTTTTATGGATTTGAAAGTACTTATCTGTCTCATTTCCTCCAGAGCTGGGACCTGTGCTCCAGATCCTGACTTCTGTGTTGTCTGTGTGTTGGAAGGAACTTGCAGGACACAGTGGGGTTGCTTCAGATTCACTCTGATAAAACCAAGGCCAAAGTTCAAATATTGTCAGTTTTGTTGAATTTACCATAAGAAGTACTTACACCTTTGTAAAATAAATCCTTGACTATACAAAGAGTTCCAAGGAGAGAGAGTTGGAGAACTGTGAGGTCTTGTTTGTATGTCAGGCCTTCTTTGAGAATTATCTGCAACTCTATACTTGTTTTATTTATCAAGGTGAAAGTCCCATTTGTCTTTAGAGAGTGAATCTTTAGCCATTTCTGATCACAGAATCACAGAATGGTAGGGTTGGAAGGGACCTCTGGAGATCATCTAGTCCAACCCCCCTGCCAGAGCAGGGTCATCTAGAGCAGGTTGCACAGGAATGCGTCCAGGCGGGTTTTGAATGTCTCCAGAGATGGAGACTCCACCACCTCTCTGGGCAGCCTGTTCCAGTGCTTTGCCACCCTCAAAGTAAAGAGGTTCCTCATGTTTAGGTGGAACTTCCTATGCTCAAGTTTGTGCCCATTACCTCTTGTCCTGTCGCTGGGCACCACTGAAAAGAGCCTGGCCCCATCCTCCTGACACCCACCCTTTAAGTATTTATAAGTGTTGATAAGGTCCCCCCTCAGCCGTCTTTTTTCCAGACTGAAGAGACCCAAATCTCTCAGCCTTTCTTCATCAGAGAGGTGTTCAAGTCCCCTAATCATCTTGGTAGCCCTTTGCTGCACCTTCTCTAGCAGTTCCCTGTCCTTCTTGAACTGGGGACCCCAGAACTGGACACGGTACTCCAGGTGCGGCCTCACCAAGGCAGAGTAGAGGGGGAGGATGACCTCCCTGGACCTGCTGGCCACATTCTTCTTGAGGCACCCCAGGATGCCATTGGCCTTCTTGGCCACGAGGGCACATTGCTGGCTCCTGGTCACCCTGTTGTCCACCAGGACTCCCAGGTCTCTTTCCACCGAGGTGCTCTCCAGCAGGTCAGCCCCCAACCTGTGCTGGTGCATGGGGTTATTCCTCCCCAGGTGCAGCACCCTACACTTGCCCTTGTTGAATTTCATAAGGTTCCTCTCTGCCCAAATCTCCAGCCTGTCCGGGTCTCTGTATGGCGGCACAGCCCTCCGGTGTGTCAGTCACCCCCCCCAGCTTTGTGTCATCAGCAAACTTGCTGAGGGTGCACTCGATCCCCTCATCCAGGTCCTTGATGAATATATTGAAGAGGACTGGACCCAGTACTGACCCCTGAGGAACACCACTCCTCACTGACCTCCAACTACACTCTGTGTTCCCAATCACTACCCTCTGAGATCTGTCTTTCAACCAGTTTTGTTATACTAGGGTACTTTCATGGGTATAAGCTCTCCACTAGAGAAAAGGACAAATTATAACTGTTTATTTAGTTAGTTGATATTGGAAAAATTTCATCTTACATCAGATATGTTGACACATTTTTCTTCTTTCTCTCTTTTCCTGGTCTCTATCCCACATGACTGCTTTTCCAGGGTCTGCAGAGGAGTGTCTAACATTCTCCTCCCTTCTAGGCAATACTCTGTTTGCTTCTGCAAGAGACAGAAACACCAATGATTTATTTAGTAATACATTTGAATTTTGTCACTCTATTTGTATTCTCTTCCTCATGCTTTATTGAAGAACCAACCTTAAGATCAGCTAGAGATTTAATTTAGAAATTCCAGCTGTACCTTACCCAAAATACACATCCTACAGAATACCAAAGATGCATAGATGTCCCTTTATTGCCTATTGTTTTAAAATAAGAGGAGTCTGAGCTTCAGTCTCTGGAATTTTTCAGTGCCTACCCCATTTGGGGCCATTCATGCTATGATGATGCAAACAAAACATTATGTAGTTACATAGAGCTGGTAACAGTATTTTATTGCCATGCAATTTAGCACCAATACCAAGAATTCTTCCTGGATGGTGCTGTACTTTGCTGGTACTTCCCACTCAACAAGCATCCTAGCTCAGGCACAGACCTCACAGAATCAGTCGCTTATTTTCTGTCCAGAATGAGGTGTCTGAAAAACACTTTTCTTCTTTGTATCAGACAGTTGTGCTTTTCTGCAGTGGCAGGAAAGGGTGGAGAGGAGGAAATGTTGACCTCAGAGCTGCTTTCATGCTTATCTCTCTTGCCTTTTCTGGGTCTGGAGGATATTTATGTCTGCAAGCTGGGACTCACCTACAGCTACATGTGTTACTTTGCAAAGCCAACTGACTTTTTAGGATGCTTAAAAGGCCCATATATGCTGATGCATTTGCACCAGATATGTTTGAAGCCACATCCTGTATTACATACGTAATTGTAGCCACAAATAGAAAACAGGACGCATTTTCCACTTGTTACTCAAGTTTTGATAAATTTGAATGTGAGACAGCATCTAGCTTGTTATCTTGATTCTTTTTGCAGCTGTGTTGAGATTAAAGTGTTTGAAAGAACACCGCAGCTAGAGGGAAGGTGACAGACAGATCAAATACATGGAGGAGCAATGCATGTTCTGCCTCTCTCTTGTGAAAAAGGTAGATATAGGTTCTGGAAAGCTTTGGAGGCCCAAGGCTTGTTAAACCCACCGCACATTTTTCAGAGGAAGCTAGAAACATATTCAGCGAAATGTCGCTAGCAACGTTAAAGTTGCTTAAAAAAATAACAGCACTGCTTTATAAGTATAAGCTCCTCTTCCTTTTAGTTATAAATCACTAGTTACTTTCATCAAAGGAAACCATAAGATACATTTTTCTTGTTAACCATATACCTAATGACATTTTTTTTTTCTGTTGAAGGTCAACTTGACCTTTTGTTAAAACAATACAACAGGGTAACTAGTTAGAGTGTTAAGGACAAGTGGCAAAGCAGTAGCATTGTCAGAGAGAAGAAAATCAAGGCTTCCCACTTGTTAGTATCAAAAATGTATGTGACTGAGTGACAGCCCTGTCATCTAATTCCATACAGCAGTTATTTTGCTTTGTGACCTCTCTTTTCAGAACCTTGGATGCTTAACTTAAAATGTGTGAAAGCAAATTATGTACATTTGCTGAAAAAGCATACCTTTCAAAGACTATTTGGCAAGGCATTTAGACCCTCATGTAAACTCCAGTTCTTCAATTGCCGTGTTTGCTCAGCTCCTGTGAAGGAGTATCAGCTGCAGAGGACAGCCATTTCATATGCCTGTACTGCAAACAGTGTTATGTTGGCATTATGATGTGATTAAAATGCATAAATAGTTGAGTACATCAGATATCTGAGGCTAAAGGACACACACTAAATGTGTTGAATAATTAGCTTCACTGCAATCAGAAGCAAAATACCCAGCATTTACACAAGAAATGCTGGCCTCTTTTCTGTGTGCTATATACAAGATGAAAAATGAAACAAAATTAAGCCTTGGAATACAATCTCAGGCTTGGAGTCCTAACTGAAAGAAAGAAAAAGGACACAAATTCAATAACTGAATTCAAAGTAGGTTCCAGACTCAGCATGGGAGGATCCAGGGAGAGTGGAGCCCAAACATCTTTTTGCCAATAAGGGGTGAGACTTACTGAAGGAAGAGGGGGATAACATAGCAGGTTTGCTTGTGTTAAACTTGTCTTTCGACTGAACAGAAGTTCTAGTTGACTTCAGTGGAGTTTTGCCAAAATAGAACTGTATTAGGTGCTAAGTAGAATTTCAGTACTTCAGGTTCATTGATGTACTTTACAGCCCCCTGGGAAATTGTGGTAAACACCTATCTTCCCCTTAGGAAGTGACTCTGTGATGATACTCTCTGCTTCTTACATTATGTTGTGCAGATTTGGTAAAAAGCCTTCCCCCCTGCAACTTTTAGCATGTTGTTGTATTGCTTAGTGCTTGCGTGAAATTAAATAGCAGCAGTTTGGGACTCATACTACTTTGCTTTTTTTTTTTTTAGTATTTTCTGTGTTGTTCATGTTTACTGGTTTTATTATAACAGCCTGGGTAGTATACAGGGTGCTTCAGTTGAGAAAAAATCAGTCATTCATTTTTTTTATTAGTGTTCTTGAGGCATGCCGGTCAAATGATACTAACTGTAAAACATTGAGCTATGACTAATGAACCCTTTGGAGAATGGAGGTGACCCCCTGCTTCACATTACATTCTGATGTGCAGAGAACAACTACCAATGTTATCAGAACATTTGCTAATGCTGTGAGCTTTGATATCTGGGAGATTTGCTATGTGCTGGGCCCTATTAAAACAGCTTAATTTCCTGTTGGCAGACAATATGTCTTTAGAAAAACATTGCCAACCAGAAATGCTGGCCACAGGCTCTTAGATAAAATTTGGTCATTTCTGGAGCCTCGCGTTGAAGGATGCTGAGGATCTGCAGCCCTGGTTCTTACTGCTGAGAGCTACTTCCCCTTGGGACTTCTGAAAACTAGCATAATGTGTTTCAAGCTGAGTATCCAAAAGTGATTGTATGAGTCATTAGGTAGTAAGCTCTCTGGGGGCTCAGCCAGTATTCCTGTTCTGCATTTATGCAGCATATAATATTGTAGGGGTCTGGATCTGAGTGTCTTATGAGCTGCACAATACACTAGATATTAATAGTAGTCATAACTAAGGGATGTAGTTTGTCTGCTTGTGATCTCATCAGAGCCACATGTCAAATCTTTGCAGAACTGAATGTAGAAATCCAGAGTCCCTAGACCTCACCCTTCATTATTTGAGCAGCAGGCCATCCATTGCAATAGTTATTCTGTTCTATACACAGCAGTTCCCCATGAAGTAAAAATAAAAACAATGAGATGGAAAAACCACACTCGATGCAGTGCCTGATGTTTTGTTTGCTCAAATGGTGTTTACAACTCGGCAGTGTGCAATTGGAAATGAGGCCTCCTACTGCCGTGTCCTATGCAAACGTGCTGGGAGGTACAATCTTTTCCACACAATTCTCTTAAAGTGATATGGGCTGTTAAAACTTTCACTTGGGCATTGAGATTATTGGCAAAGCATAAGGAAAGATTAGGAGATGCAATGTTGCCCAAGCCATCTGATCGAAGATGACTCAGAGTCACAAGATTAGTTTAAAGTACATAATAACTTGGGGTTCTTTTCTATTTGCCGTCTTGCCCAGGGGTTCAGATTTTTCAGCTTCAGATCTTTAACCAAGCTGATGAAAGACTACTTTTATCAAGGGACTTGAAGGTCATATGTAGTCATGTGATTGCATGAGTTAGACTTCAGAAAGAAACACCAGATATTGCATTATTTAGCAATATGGAGTAGCATTATTGTCTTTTTAAATAGCTTTTCAGCACCAGGGGAAGATGGTATTTCTAGTAATTCTTCCTAAGAATATGAATAGACCCTCTTGTTGCTGTACACTCACGGAATGATAGTGAATCTTCTTCATAGCCACAGGGAGATCACATTTCGAAGCATGTGGGGGTAAAGCACTTCTTAGAGCAGCATGCTTGTGTATGAATGAATGCTTCCTTAATGGAAAGCCCACGTTTCTTTGGGGCGCTGCATGTGTGTCAAAGCAGGGCTTGCAAAATACCAGTCGTGATTCAGGCACTCTCATGACACTGGAAGGATAAAAGTGAATGTTGCTGAGAACCATAAAGAACTACAGTATGTAACCATCTTCTTTTTAATCTAATCTCGATGGCTCAGTCCCTGTGAGCAGCAACATTCATGACACTAAAAATGGGGTCTGAGTGAATGGATTCCAGAATGTCTTTGGTGGCCTCAGTGTAGCCTAAAAGCCACACATTCTGAATGGCGAAATGCAAAACCTCTGTCAGCCTCTCCTCTCCACTGCACCTCGCAGAAGGAGCTGGCAGTTAGCACACATGGACCTCACAGCAGGTCTACAGTCTGTCATGACAGTTGTCACATACTTAAAAGCACTGAAAATCTGAGTTCAAGGTTGGGACTTGGAGGCATGTAAGCCTTACTTATATAGAGGAAGAGTACCATGACTGTGTCTACACTTTATTTCCATTCCCCAGTGTGCTCGTTATACCAAATCAGACGATATTAGATTAATTAGACTAATAGACCTTAAGGTATTTTTCCTTACTGAAGTGAATTTTGTATGCCTACATCATCTATCACTTCTCATCATGGCCCAAAAGGTATAAGATACATTTATACACCAGAAAGTGGCATGTGATGAACTCGTGTTGGCGCTCAGTTAAAATAACAGTGCAGACAGAGCATTTCCAGGTAGAACATGGGGTACGCTTCTTCTGCTCAACTATGGTCTTGTCTATAAACTTTAACTACTGCAGCCAGCCCAAGTTATACTGGCCTGGTTTTATGGAGGGGGAGACTTGAAATCAGGGTGACGTAACTTTCTTGAGGTCACATCAGAGCCTGTGTCAAAGCAGGGATTAGAATGCAAGATCTGGACACTTTTCACAGTTTATTTGTATGTTTGTAAAAATCAGGAAAAAATGTGTGTGAGGGAGAGAGAGAGGACGCTGTTTTGTTCTTGAGCCTGTGCGACTATTTCACAACCAGTCTGTAGCTGTGTCTGCAAGTTTTCAGATACGTGGGGCTCAGTTCTCCCTTTTGATAAGCAGAATTCAGGTCCAAGCCTGAGGACATATGCGCTCAGGACATATGATTAGGACTTATCCTAATCTTGGACCATTCATTGATACACATAATACTAGATCACGTATGCAGTCTGAAGAGACATAGGGACCTTAATGACTGCTGAGCCCACGTGGCACAATCTGTCCCCTGCAGCAGGAAGAGTAAGCAACACATAGCTGTATTTTTTTCTAATGCCAGCAGAAAACAGCCTGTATCCCTGGTAAATTTTTCACAAGTGAAAAGTGAGATGCTTAGGTGTGCAAATTGGCTTGACAGTTCTGACCCTAGTAATCGTTTGGGTGATGTGTTTATTATTTTTCTAGCCATTCAGGGAGGAAACATTATTATCTGAGAAATTCTGGAGTATCTTGCTGTTTTGTTCTCTTAATTCAGTCTTATTCTTCTAATACATCTTCACTTCATGCACATCCTCCTGTTTATCATCTTCTTCCTTTCCTGTATTTCTTCCTATCAGTGTCTTTTTCCTCCAGCTCACCTCAGTTCATTCTGTTCTTTCTACTCTCCTACCAGATTAGTTTTCTCAATAGTGTATACTAACCCTAGTATGTTTCCCAAGCAGTGTTAGGCTTTAAGTATAATAGTTTTTATGCCTTCTATCTCTGTTCATTCCACCTTGTCATGATCTTTTACAGATGATCACCACATGCACTCTAATTAGAAAAGTCTTCTGAGTAGATGAAGACAATTATTTTATCTGTGTTTTCCAGGAAAAATCCTATGTCAGGGTCGCTTTTAAATAATGTAGGATTGAAAAACTGAGAGGAAGCTGATCAAGACAGTAGCATCAGTTTGACTCAATAAATTTATTTTAATCGGTGCAGGTACCTCTTGTGGGTTCTTTCCTAAGTCATAAACAGCTGAAACTGATTCAGTCTGTTATCGATCTAATTCAATTTCACATTGTCAGTCTACACAGATAGCTACTTTTGCTAAATCAGTACAACTAAGAGTCAAGTGAGTGAGTAGACACAAATCTTGGACAGCTCTCCCCTTCCATGGAGCATGAGGATCATTGTTGAGATTCTGAAGGTGAAGAAATGAGTATCTGTCATAAAGAATTCATCCTTTCCCATTTAGGCCGTGAGGAACGTTACATCGATCAAAATAAAAGAATGCCAGGAAAAAACAATAATTGATTTGAGCAATTGTGCAAAGACAGATCTCTTTCTCAGTCGTTGGCTTTGGGAACAGCTTGCTGCCTAAAGGTAGGTTTTCCATTTTTTTGTAGGAGCAATGCTGTTTGGTACTTTTTGTAAGACTTCAGATGTTACAGTTAGAGGAGGTTTGTTTGGGCCAGTGATTCAGTAGACTCAGTGTCTACTGTAGAATGTCTAATGTTATCATGAAACATTTCATAACGGCGAAGTATCTTTGGGAATATTGTGTGGACGAAATGACTTATGGGTGCTTATGTTTCATTGATCAGAAATGTTCTGAGTGGTATTACAGGACGCTGCAGGAAGAACACGTGTAGCCGAGAGGGACCTTGTGGAAAATTCCCATGACTCTTAACAGTAATGAAGCTTCGTAAGCAATAATGAGAAATATAACAGAATAATAATTAAAAAACAAAACAAAACAACAAAACAACCAACAAACACCTAAGAAAGATATAGCTGTAGACAATTTCCTTATGTGATACTTAACCATGTTTTTCAAACTTGTATGTGATAATTATGTTTGAACACTAAAAGCCTGATTTTCATGCTGCCCTCTATTTGCACATTAACTCAGAAAAGGGCATTTGCCCCCACAGTTTTAAAACAAAGCTTACAAAACAGAGGAAAGAGATGCTTATGAAATCAATAGGAAATTTCATCTGTTTAGAAAAACAAGAGCGTGGTACAGTAATATGCTTCTTTTTTCTTTCAGCAAGAAGTGTTTACAGAGGGGTGCAGCAACACGGGTTTTCTACTTGCTGACTCACAGAAGTGCGAGTCTGTACAAGGCGTGCTGGCTTGCTGATCCCAAATTTTCAAATGCTGTTTCAGTGAAAATCGCCTTCCAGGTAAAAGGGAATTAAATGAATTGCCAGTTCTTGAAGCATTAATTAATTAGCGAAAGACTGGAAGAACTCCAAACACTTTTTGGCGACGAGGCCTTGTCTTCTTCACTAAGAGGAAGCTGTGGGGACAGTACTTGCACGCTTATGCATATGTGGATCTGTCTTACCTCAAGGTGAATATGGCTATGCCTACGTTACTGAGTAGCACAGCGCATGAGGAAATGATTTCTGGAGCCAAACCAAACAGTGCTGAAGACCCAGTGTCTACACTATATGCTTTTTTGAAGCGGTTAATTTGGATTGGCTCTAGTCAGGTTCCATGGACTGACTGCCCTTTAGGAGCTGGAGCAGGATATGCTTATCAAGCAAGGTAAGCTTCTCAAGCACACCTTCCAATTTTGTTTTGTCCAAAAGAAATCCAGTCCCTGTGCTCTGAGTCTGTTCTGTGACATGAACCCATGTGCTGATTGTGGGAGTTACTGGGACACTGTCTGAAAAGTATCTTCCTGATTTTAACAGGAATGCTAATGTAGGCACCCTCCCTCAACTGCTAGCTACACTGAGGTAAAGTCATAATGCACTATCGATGCTTTTGGGTTGTGACAAGGCACATTCGTCTCAGGAGCATTGGGTGAAATTGCTGTTTTGTGGTTAATGTCAAGGGCTTTGTTGCAATGTATTTTCTCATCTTTCATCCAGAGGAAATATTCTTTAAAGATGTATTAAAGTCTTTGTACCTTTGTATCTTCTTATTTTGTTCCACTTTGTAACACTTAGTCCACTTGTAATTTCAAAAGGCTTTCAGTGGTTTAGATCAGGCTCACAGGTTCTATGCCATACAACAAAAGCATTTTCAGAATTCTTTAGAATATTTTTCTCTTTTGTATCCGCCTTTGTATTTCTCACTTGACTTTCAGTGATTGTTACGTGCATAAGAGAGGGGGAGGTTGGACTAGATGACCTTTAAAGGTCCTTCCAACCTAACAGATTTTATCATTCTATGATAAAATGTCTGCAAGCGTTGCTCCCGACTACGATGACAGGTTGGGTCATTATCAAGGGTTCTTGGAAGTCAAGGAAGATGTTGGAGCTATTTATGAAAAACTGCATACTCATTTCCAACTACATTGATGAAAGTACCAGAAGGACATTGTTAAATTCCACAATTTGTTGACTGAAGCTGAAGGAGCAGCTTTTAGCTGTGGCTGTATTTTCAGTTTCATGCGTGTCCGTAAACCAAGTGGAAAACTTGTCCTTTGATAAACTTTGTGCAAGAAATCTTTTATGAACACTAATCATTAGTATGAACACTGTTCTGGCTGCCCTGGTGCTGCAGCAGTGGTACCTCTTGACGGAGGCATAAATACCATCTTACAGGACAGTATTTAGTTATATATAGCACAGTTGTAGCGTGTAAAGTGCTGACAATTGTTGCGTGAACAGGGCAGTCATCTACATGAAGGACTGGTCTAAAAAGATCTCTAAAACTCCTAGCTAGTTTTAAAAGCAGTTCGGTTAAACTATTTTTGAAAATAACCAGAGCTGGAGCCACAGTTGCTGAAAATGTTGTACTGTAGGTCTGCCACTGACTATCATTACAACAGGTGTATCCATCACACCCATAATTCTATCTCTTTTTAGCCCAAGCAGAGACAAAGCATAAGGGTGTTGTGGATTCAGTACAACATAAACAGGAATAGCAAAGTTCAAGTAAAATAGATCTTTAAAAAATGTGACTGATAGTAGTAGAAGATTTTTGTTGAAAATTTTTGTTCAAAGATGTTCCAGGATTGGAGCCAAAAGTCTTTGGATGAACTGGTGCACCAGGCTAAGAATGGAGAGCAGTGGGTGTAGCACCATACAGGGCTGGCTTTTCAAGGGGCTTTTTAAGGAGGGCAGATCCTGGAATCAGGAAAGTCCCTTTCCAAGAGGCCGAAGAATTGGGCAGAAATCAGGGATGTGGGTGGTGAAAGGAGGACTGAAGAGGGAGAGAAGCCTTTTGTACATGTGTTACTCTTTTTATAGGGAGGGAAAAAAAGAAAAAGAGGATAGGGAAGGATAAGATGCCTGAGGAGAAAAACTGAAGTGTGGGAATGGGCATGCTTTAGGGCAGAACAGAAAGGAGGGAGCTTGGTGAGAGGATATGAAAGAAAACAGGACTACTGAAAGGACATCCACGTGGAAGAAGTCACCCAAGATGAGAGGTAGGTTGCAGCTCACGTATGAGTAAATACAGACATCACAAATTGGAACAAACTCGTGCCATAGTGAGTATAGCTCTTCAGTTGTGGAAATGCTGGCCTAGGATAGTTTTACTAGACTTATCTCTGGTTTTATCTTGAACTGCTAAGAAATTTGTGGCATACCAGCTATACCGTAATCAAGAGATCTGATTTAAAACCCAGAATGGCTGTAATGAAGGAAGTAGAGGGAATAGTGGGTGTGTGCGTGTGGTTCCTTAAATGTGTAGTTGACTGTGTCCTGGGACTGTGTCTTGTGGTTTTATTACAGAGAGCTAAAGCATGATCCAGTAGATAAGACAGATGATAGATCAATAAGAGCTTAAGGCTTTTCTGGGTAGCTGTAACTGTTTTTTAAAGGTGTCCACTTACTGTGTGGAAACCTTCAGAGCTTCGACTCTGTGGATGGAGGAAGAATGTTAATACCCAGGACTATTAACTTGAGTTTCAGATTTAACATCAGTTTTGCTTCACAGCTAGTGCCTTTAAACTTTGGATGTTCAGTAGTGTTGATCGGTCATCTGCTGTGGATGTTACTGGGAGATCCAAGTTCAGACAGAAATACCTGGTTCGTGAATCTGTGCTTGGCTAGCCAGTGCACTGAGGCTGTGTTAGAGAAACAAACTCTTTTTTTTTTTTTTTTCCAGTTTGTTGCAGTTCTTCCTTTCCTGAGGAGGGGTGTTGGGGGGGACACCTGATAAGAAGCACACTAAAAGCTGATAGTGTTATGGAGATTGTGTTCGAAACTTTATGGACTTTCACCATTGGTATTAGAAGCCAGCTGGGTCAAGTGGCTCAGAGCAAACCACTCTTGTTTCGTGAAGGCGTTTTCATTTGTAGGACTCAATAGTGCAACTTTACACTCATGAAGTAATTCAAGCAACGAAAACCTGACTGTTTTAACAATGTATTCTGGTTATTTCCTTCTCAGGGAGTGACCAGGACTTTGAGTAAGCATGACAACCACTTGTTAGGTCACCCCAGGAACATGTTCCTACAATTGTTCGGCAGTTCTTGAAAATCTGAGTCATGTCCTTTCCCAACTCAAAGTTTCCCTGGTGAGCTCCCTCTTGCCTACTTGTCACCTCCCCACCCCAACACACATCCATGCCTGCTTGCACACCACCATGTTTGTCATGTTATCCCAAGTGGCCTATCCCTGCAACTGTTACACTATTATAAACAGTCAAGGTCTATTTTTTAACCAAACTCTAACCAAATACTGAGCTTGCCTCCCTTGGTTTTTTTTTCTGTTTTTGTTTGTTTTTTAGTGATTGCATTCACATGAGCCAACTAAAACCAATTTTGAATGAAGATGCTGCAAATCCACCAGTATTTTTTCCAACAAAATTGCAGCAGTAATTACAAATGAGGAAATTTACAGTATCAAGATTTGTTTGTAGGCAACTGAAGAACAGGACAAATAGATAAATTTATCAAACTTTTTTCATTAGTCTACAAATGTGCTATTATTTGTAATAATTAGGTTTGGGTCTTTTGCTTTTTACAAAATAAATTATTGAAAGATTTGATATTGACAATTGACCATATTGTGTTCAGGGATAAAACACATAGCAAGATAAAGCATTAGGTGCAGCTGAGCCTCCAGGCACGTAAGCAAACAGCAAAAAATTTGTATCGTAAGTATGAATAAGTTTGTTTTGTTTGGTTTGGTTTTGGCTTTTTTTCAAGCCTGGTATGTCATGGACATTTTTTTCCCAGAGCTGATAAACATCCATCAGCCCAAATATTACTAAATGTGTCTGACCATCCTGCATAGGTGAAACCTGCAAAGAACCCTGTACCAATTTTGCCGAAAAAAAAAAAAAAAGAGGAAAGTATCTTGTTTAGCTGAAAGCAAGAACTAATAACAATCAGAATTGCTTTGTCATCGGGGGGGAAAGAAAGGTCCATGGACTGGATACCAGTCATTGTTTATTTCTCTTTTTTGCATTGGCAATTGCATTTTCTGTTCCTTTTCAGCAGGCATAACTATCAAATATACTAATCAAACGAGTGCTTACTTACTCCAAAGTGGAACATCTTTCATCCTTAATTTTTTTACTTTGATGGATTAAAAAAAGGTTATTTAAAGTTCATGGTATAGAATTTAAGCACATGCTTGGGAGTAGAATTGTTTTAGACCACAGACAAACATCAGGATGATCAGATCTGCATTCTGTTTGTTTGTCCAGTGGTTAAATCAGCTTGGCTGTCTCATTATTGTCTCTGAGGACTGTGGATACATTTCATCTTAAAGATAATGGTAGATAAAATAATCCGATTCAGGCTCTCTGTTGAATTCCAGTTTATGGTATTTGAGTTTAAGAAATTATTTCCTGGTCAAACGTATGGGGTGTTTTGGTTTGGTTTGGTTTTTTTTTTCCCCCCCCGTTGTTTAGACAAAGCTGATTTTGCTTATTTTAATCATCTCAACAACCAAACATTTCATCTTCAACATTTTCAGTAAAACTGATCCCTAAAAAAGTGCTAAAGTACTAAGATGAAACCAGCTGCAACAGTGGTCATACTAGATATACTTTTGCAAATCTCCACATACGATTTTTTCACTGTAGTTTTAATATTGTGTTTTTCTTTAAATCTCTTCTATTCTCCTGGCAAAGGTTAGAGCCGTTTTTGGAAATGCATATTTTTTAATCTGTCAGAGGCTTTTCCCCCTCAAACTAGCCACTGTAATATCTGCAGATGATTATTAGTTACCTCTTGTTCAGACTTATATTTGCCCATCTGTCTTTCCAAAGACACAATTCTGACACTTCCCAAACCAGAGGCAGGAAGAGAAAACATTAAATTCACATTGCAGATGACACTGAAAATCAGCAATTCTGTTTTCATTCCAAACTGCAATGAAAGATAATTGCTAAGCTCTCCACAGGACAGCAATCTGAAAAATGTTGGCTTGCTAATTTCAACAAATTTGGACTGAGGACGATTAAGATAAAAGCCCCTGGGTTTGTGATAGAAGCTGGGGCTTGTTTATTGCCTTTCAACCCACGTAATGGGATGGCAGGAGAGGGAGAGGAGTATCTGTGATTCTCTTGATTTCTAGACTGTTGGGGCAAGGAATCTAAAAATCCTGGACAGTCCTTCCCAAGAAGGCTGCCAGGATCTGTAGGGCTCCTGATATTCCTGACTTCGGAACAACAACAAAAATTCTGCATATTAGGCTGTCTGTGGGCCAAGACACCGGAAGCGCTCCCCAAAGTCTGTCTGCTGAACTTCTGAGGAGCTCAATGTGTAAACTAGCAAGAGTTCAAGCAGGATCCCAAGGGAAAAGTGCCTCTTGTCTTTGATTTAAAATGTATTCCTTAAACGTTCACTAACAACCATAATTGTAGATGAGGAAAAACAAGCAGTCTGCATAACGGTGGCTGAACATCCCAGGGAACGTTGCCAGCAGTGACCAGCTGCAGAGTCAGACGCAGCTAATACAAATCTCACAGAATTTCTGCCCGTTGGTGTCTCACAGTGACAACAGATCTGCACTGACTTAAAACAAAACTGATCCCCTTCCTCTGTTTCATAGCTACAGCTTGCCCTGGTCTTTTTATTCCTAAACTCTGAAATGCTTTGAGAGTCATCTGACGGTTGTCCACAGAACCCGCAGATCCCAGCAGTCAAAGACAGATCTGGACCATGATGCCTCTGAACTGCAGTATTGGCTCAAACTCTCTTTTTTTCAGATACTTTGGACATAGGTAGAAGTTATTGTCAAAAACCAGGTAATATTTGTTGAAAAAATGAAACCTGTGCAATATCAAAAAAACCCTTTACAGCAATTTTTGTTTGTTTGTTTTAAAGCCATTCTTTTCTTTTCCCTTCATGTAGCCTAGTCTTCTTCATTTGTGTTTGCCTACTGGTCTGAAAGACCTGAAAAATCAAGATATATGTCATTTTTTTATGTGGCAGCAGTTTGGTGTCTTGGTTTAAGACACAACTGAATGTGTTTTGAAGAGGGGAAACAAATCACCTTTTTTGTTCTTAGAAAGCAAAATGTTTCCACTCAGAGAGTGACAAATTATAGCATTCGGTTGCATTTATTTTGCGGAAGCTCCTTAACGCTGAAAGACACTTTGATAAATTTGAAGAGAGGACTATAAAAATATTACAGAATCACAGAACCTTCATGGTTGGAAAGGACCCTTAAGATCATCGAGTCCAACCAAACAACCTACAATCTCTGCCACTAGAGCATGCCCTGAAGTGCCACATCTAGACCGTTTCTTAAATACCTCTAGGGATGGTGACTCGACCACCTCCCTGGGCAGGCTGTTCCAGTGCCTGACCACTCTTTCAGTAAAGTAATTCTTCCTAATATCTAATCTAAACCTCCCCTGCCGCAACTTCAAACCATTTCCTCTGGTCATGTCATTATTTACTTGGGAGAAGAGGCCAACTCCCACTTCTCTACAACCTCCTTTCAGGTAGTTGTAGAGGGCAATGAGGTCTCCCCTCAGCCTCCTCTTCTCCAAGCTAAACATGCCCAGCTCCCTCAGCCTCTCCTCATACAGCTTGGTCTCCAGACCCCTCACCAGCCTGGTGGCTCTCCTCTGGACACGCTCCAGCACTTCAATGTCCCTCTTGTACAGAGGGGCCCAGAACTGAACACAGGACTCGAGGTGAGGCCTCACCAGTGCCGAGTACAGAGGCACAATCACTTCCCTACTCCTGCTGGCCACGCTATTCCTGATACAAGCCAGAATGCTGTTGGCCCTCTTGGCCACCTGGGCACACTGCTGGCTCCATCTTCAGCTGGCTGTCCACCAGCACCTCCAGGTCCTTTTCTGCCGGGCAGCTTTCTAGCCACTCTTCCCCAAGCCTGTAGAGTTGCTTGGGGTTGTTGTGACCGAAATGCAGGACCCAGCACTTGGTCTTATTAAGCCTCATACAGTTGGCCTTGGCCCATCGATCCAGCCTGTCCAGGTCCCTCTAGAGCCTTCCTACCCTCAGGCAGATCAACACTCCCATCTAGTTTGGTGTCATCTGCAAACTTACTGAGGGTGTACTCAATCCCCTCATCCAGATCATCATAAAGATAGTAAAAAAAACTGGCCCCAAAACTGAGCCCTGAGCGACACCACTGGTGACCGGCCGCCAAGAGGATTTCACCCCATTAATCACAACTCTCTGGGCACAGCCATCCAGCCAGTTTTTTACCCAGTGCAGAGTACACTTGCCTATGCCACAATTTGCCAGCTTCTCCAGGAGAATGCTGTGGGGGACGGTGTCAAAGGCCTTACCAAAGTCCAGATAGACAATGTCCACAGCCTTCCCCGCATACAGAAGGCGGGTCACACGGTCATAGAAAGAGATCAGGTTGGTTAAGCAGGACCTCCCCTTCCTAAACCCATGCTGGCTGGCCCTGATCCCTTGGCTGCCCTGCACTTGCCGTGAGAGCTCACTCAAGATGATCCTCTCCATGGTCTTTCCTGGTACCGACGTCAGGCTGACAGGCCTGTAGTTCCCTGGATCCTCCTTCCGACCCTTCTTGTAGATGGGCGTCACATTAGCCACCCTCCAGTCATCTGGGATCTGCCCTGTTGACCAGGATTGTTGATAAATGATGGAGAGAGGCTTGGTGAGCTCTCCTGCCAGCTCCCTGAGTACTCTTGGGTGAATCCCATCCGACTCCATAGACTTATGTATGTCTCGGTGCAGAAGCAGATCATTGACTGCTTCCTCCTGGATTATGGGTGGGTTGTTCTGCTCTCCATCCTTATCTTCCAGCTCAGGGGGCTGAGCACCCTAGGGATAGCTGGTCTGACTATTGAAGACGGAGGCAAAGAAGGCATTAAGTATCTCAGCCTTCTCCTCGCCATTGGTTGCAACTTTCCCCGCCGCATCCAGTAAGGGATGGAGATTCTCCCTGGCTCTCTTTTTGTTGATGTATTTATAAAAGCTTTTTTTGTTGTCCTTAATGTTAGTGGCCAAGTTGAGCTCCAGCTGGGCTTTTGCCTTCCTAATTTTCTCTCTGTATAACCTAACGAGATCTCTGTACTCCTCCTGAGTTGCCTGTCCCTTCTTCCAAAGTTGGTAAACCCTCCTTTTATTCCTAAGTCCCATGCAAAGTTCCTTATTCATCCAGACTGGCCATTTTCCCCGCCCTTTAGACTTGCGACACTTGGGGACAGCCTGCTCTTGGGCCTTTAAGATTTCCTTCTTGAAGAGCGTCCAGCCTTCCTGGACCCCTTTGCCCTTCAGGACTGTCTCCCAAGGGACCCTCTCAACCAGAGTCCTGAACAAGTCAAAGTCTGCCCTCCGGAAGTCCAAGGTGGAGGTTTTGCTAACCCCCTTCCTTACATCGCTACGAATATCAGGTAATATCAGGTAAATATCAGGTAAGCCCTAGTGACAAGTGATATTTAAGTTGGTATGAAGGTTTAGTAATGACCCACTTTGCAGGCATTTTAGAGGGAAGAAAACCTGTTCAGAAAGCAGGCTGTGTTACCTGCCACACATGCTGAAACACCGTGTCTCTTCACAAGCAGACACAGTAGCCCATGAATCCCTTTTGGAAGAACAGCCTAAAGTTAAAGAGTAAAACTGGAAATGCTGGAAAGAGTAAAGGCACAGAAGCTTTGTCTGGAAAAGGTAAAGTCTTATGAGTCCTCCTCTTTCTGAAACTACTTCTGTAGTCCTTGATGTGACTTCTGCAAAGACTATCTCTGCTTCTGTTAAGAGATTAACAGCATGTAACTACTGCAACTGTTAGCATCCTCTGCTGTCTGCCTCTTCTGGAAAGGTCACAGGATCCTTCTTTCCAATAAAGTGGACCTTTTGACTTGTAGTATCAATGTCTCCGATTCTACTCTCATATTCTCTATCATTGTTTCTCTGTTGTTCTCTATTCTAAATCACTGTTCATGATTGCTTGTCAGCAACAGCAGCACTATAGCATTGGGGATGTTGTCATGTTTGTTCCACGTGTTCAGGACATAATACCATCAGAGGAGTTACAAGAACGTGTCCACCTGCAGAGTGTGGTCTCTTCTGTTGATTTTAGATCAATCTTTCGGTCACCTAAAGGTAACTGTTCACTTCATAAAGCATCCTCTGGTTTCTCGATTCATCTCTAACTATATGTTTAATCAAAACTTAGAGGCAACAGTCCATCAAGATTGTCTTTGTTTGCTGTGAGGATATACAAGGCTACTTCCTAGCAGCTTCTACCAAGCACCATATTAGGAAATCCTTAACAGAGCTATTTAAGGAGAATTATTTTGAAGAAAACAATTACATATGTACATTAGAGTTGATTTGAATAGAGACTTCTGACCATCCCAGATATTGTGTTACCCAAATTGCGCTAGCTCATGGGATAGCTAGCTAAACTGGCAAAGTGAGGCTGTTTGTCCCAGGTAATTGAATTCTGTAATTATCTTTTCCCTCTTCCTATGTGCCTGCGGGGCAAGAATTGGCTCTGGTTCGGTTATATTAACAAGAAAGTGAAAAGGCCTTTTGGAAAACTGAGCTTCCCAATTACTAAAATGTAAAAGAAAAAAAAAAAAAGACTCCTCTGGGGGGAGAAAAATAGAAAGTGTTTGTTAGTTAAAATAGGCAATGAGGTGGATTTTGCTCTTAGCTGTCTTGATTTAAATAAAAGTTGTTTCAGTGACATGTAATCTAGATTTGTACAAGAATAACTGAAGGACAGCATCTGGTTCAGTGCTTGTGTTGCAATGGCAGCTGGGCTTCACTTGTGCTTGCTGGAGATAACAGACACTTCCTCATGGTCATGCCAAGTTCAACGACCAGCTCAAAAGCACAAGTAAGGATGCAAACATCAGCTGTGCCAGGGAGAGAACAAGATAACTGAAAGTTAATTAATTCTGATCATACTTCTATAAGAGAAGGTGCGAGTTTGCAGCCTCTTCTCAGCTAGGTCACTACAAACACTGGCCAGTTACAAAACCTCTTTTTTGTGTGTGTGTTTGTAGGTGTTCTAACTTAGCCCTTCCATGCTTTTAGGGGAAGAGAGAGAGAGATGAAAGCCCACAGGGCTTAAAACGATGCCCGTTATGTGGGGAGAATCTCACACTGATGCGTTTTCACTCACTCACCTGTACACTTAAATAGTATGTTGAGGCAGATAAATGTATCTGCTTTCTAAATCTCACTTGCAGCTAAAGAAAACCAAGTAGCAAATCATGATTTCTGTGACGAGGCTGAAACCTCAGTGGCATCGTTGTGCCGGAGTCATACTGAATGTATGCTGGTGAGGCTGCTTCCAAGAGAGCTCCTAAAATAGGCACTGAAGAAGTAACCTGACCCTGTGCTCCCTGCAGAGCCAGCTGCGAGGGAAGAGAGCTGCTCGCTGCACCTCTCTGGTAGTTGAAGGAGGTGACTCTTAGTAACAGCAGTCCCACTTCTGATACCATTGTTGTGCTTTCAAAACTGGTAGCTCCATGGAGATTGGAATCCAGCTCCAAGTGTTTTGGATTCATCTCTACTGCTGGAAGAGCCTGCATTTAGCTAAGGGTCAAGGTTAAATATGCCTGCAGTAGCGTATAGTTGGTAGAGTGTAGTTCAAGCCTGTGCCGAGGTCAGTGCAAGGGGAAGGGACTGTCTGAGCTGCCTAAAAGCTGCTGCCAGTGCTTTTAGCCTTTACCCGGTGAGAGCTGACTGAACAGGCTAGACTCCTCTGCTGAGCTAAACACTGGTTTGAATTATTTGTACAGCACAATTTGGCTAAGCACCACTGAAAATCTGGATTGAGGACACCACCTCTTCATACTGAACTGCTGTAAAATTTTTGTTTTCATTAATTTCAAGTGGATCACCATCGTTTTCCTGCTTGTAATACAGATACAGAGCAAGGACAAAAATAAAATGGAGGCAAAGACAGGGGGGGAGGTGTCCTGAGTTCCATCCGCTGAGAGCGCAGGTACCTGTTTCACTTATTTATGCCAATTAACAGGAAATGAGCAGGGCTTCTTGCCCCCTCTGCCCTGCTGCAAGGAGGGTTACCCACATCCTTATCCTTATCACTTGCCCTTATGATTTCCTGTAATTTCCCTCTGTAATTTTTCACTGTGTTAACGAGTGCTCACTGAAACCAAAAAGACCACTATTGCGTCATCAGATTCAGTCCTCCCACTGCCATGGGCAACTATATGTAACAGGCATTGTGGGCATTTAAGTACCCAAAAGGGCAGCTGTCTTGGTTTTTGTAGGTGCAAGAAAGGAAATTAGCCCCAGTCTCTGATTCCTGACTGGTAGGCTTTATCCCACAAAGTGGGAAAAGGCTAGAGGTGGTATGCCTATGCCCTTTTAGGAGGGGGAGCTCCCGAGAAAGGTAAGTACAAAGGCATTCCCAAGAAAGAGGGGATGTTTTCTCTAGCAAGACAGGAGGGGATGGTTGCCAGACCTGAGGGTGATGTTAATAGAGTGGAGTTCTTTGGGGGAGTGCATGTAAAGAACAGGAGAGATTTTGCACCAGAGATCCGTAGTACCTGGGGCTTGGAAGGTCTGAGGCATGGCCATGTGACTTTGCATGGTGAGTTTCTTGTTCAAAAATGTCCATAAAACATTTGCTTTATGCACCACCAATTTATGTTGTGCCACAAAGGCCTTTCCAATGCTTTATGACAAACTTGAGGCTTGTAGGAAAAGGCCAAGGAGCCAAAGGATAATGTGCCACAGACGGAGGGGCAGAAAGCAAGAGCAAGGGCACCAACAAGTCTCCAGGTTTCTGCTATGGCAAGGAATTTGTTAAATTTACACCCACTTTGTATCCCTTTGTTCTTGTGCCAGCATTGTTTAGCTGCTCGCACAGAACAGGCTGTCCATACTCTGGGTAGCCCGCCCTTCTTTGCATCTTCTCCAGAACTGTTTTCTCCTTGAATGCGAGAACCCGCATCATATGCTGTATTTTGGGGGAAACGCCAGAGTTTTGTACAACTACATCAGTGCTTCCCTACCTCTAGTAGAAAAACAGTGTCTTACCTAAGGCATGTTCTCCTCTTCTGTGAAGGGCTGAAGATTTATTGGTTGTTTATTTCAGTTGTCTTTTGTGTGTCCTAGCTCATTTAACTTTCAACAAATCTGGCCTTAATCCTATGCGTCTCTATCTTTATTTACATCATAGTTATCTCTGCTGACCAGGATTCTTTGCTATTTGTGATCCCTAAGAAACTTCCTACCTTGGCTTTTTTTTCACTTACTCAGGCCTAGAGTGCTTCCCATGAAGAGTTTTCTCTTGCTTGGAATATATACATGGGATAGTTTTTATACCTTTGATCTAGATACATTCAAGTCTTTCAGCTCTTCAATCCAGGTAAATTCACTAATGAGTTGCCCTAATTTGACAGAAGTTGAAAAATTTAATCGCCAACCTACTTCTGTTTGTTATTCTGTTCAATGTGAATGGAAACAGTTGCTGAGTACTCAGCCCAATGCTGTTTTCTATGACTAGCTTTTTTTGAGTGTCGTCATTACTTATTAAGTTGGGGTCGTCTCTTTTTGTCTCAGTGACTACTGAGAAGAAATTTGGGAGCTATCATACAGATGGTTAGCTGGGCTCAAGTTTATTATTAGAAGCATTTGTTTCCCAAACAGTATCTGGGAAGTAAAAGTTGACCATGGCACAATTCCCAGTAGTGTTTCTATAATAACATTTCAGTGACCGACCTCTTCTTGCACCATTATATTTTAGCTGCAGACAAGAAAGGCCAGATTTCAATGAGGTGTCCAAATCAAAAACAACTGCCTCCAAAAAAAACAAATGCTTTGAGCAGGTGGTCTGGGTTGCTGGAAGTGGAGCTTCCTGTTCATATACAATGGGGAATTTTATGGTGAATTAAATGATGAGTTAAATGACAGGTGGCTTATTTTTTTAATAAATTGCAAAGATCACTTGATGTTTTCCACTTGTCTAGATGAAATGGCTCAACACGGAAATAGAGGGAATATTGTGCTAAGATTGCAAATGTCTTGGATATTGGCCTGTTGATCATATTCACATGGGTCAAGTCTGGCTCCCATTTGGAACAGGAGCAGAGCAGTAAAAAAGAAAAGTCCACTCCATGAGCTACTGCTCTCCCGAGTTGCAGAGATCAAGTCAGCCTTTTCTGCTGTAGGGCTGTTCTGTTCAGCCTGGAGTGCTGTGAAGGAAGGATTCCCTCTCCTGTGCCACCAGCCCTATTTCCTGTGGGTACCTACTGAGTCTTCCAACCTGTTGCAAGTGACTGTTTGGCCCATAGCAATGGTCATTACCTCGCAGAAGTTGTGAGCGGATAAATCAGTCATGGGAAGAATTGCATTTAAAATTTTCCCAGGCATTGTACCTACATCCAAGACTTTGAGTGCAGCTTGAGCTCTAAAATGTAAGAAACATGCAAAGTGTTTTTCTCCTTCTCAGACCGTGTCTGCCTCTCATTGAAATTAGCCTGCTCTTCACGTATGACAAGGCTTCTGGCGGCTTCTGTCATACAATTCCTGACTTATACTGACTCATCTAGCCTTTAAAACCTTCTTCTTGGATTCATAGCTATTCGTATCACTTTTGTAATACTATTTCATGTCCTGTCTTGCTACATCACATTTTCAAGCACAGACCCAATCTGAAGAGTACCTGGAAGAAAAACTGTGCACCGGTTCCCGGATTTTTGGCTCCTGCAAACCAATAAAGGAATCCAGGTCAGTTAACAGTGGTTAAAGAAGTGGGTCAAACTTTGAAGTTGAAAGGTTATATATCTGAGAACTGCAGTAGCTGCCTTAGCACTTGTAATAACATCTTGGCTGTACAGGTGAAGCCAGCAGGACACAGGACAGAAACTTGGGGATCTGGCGGCCAGAATGATAGGCTGTGCAATGGGGAGCCAGAGGGAAAAACAGGGAGGTCTTTTTAATAGAATGCACAGAGAAAGAAACTGGGCGTTAAGCTGTGGTTAAAATGGCAGAGGCATCTCACATGTTGGCCTCTCCTTGGAAAGGAGACAGGGAGCAGTGAGTCCTGGCATGGTACCATAGGAATGACAGAGCTATCATGAAAAGACAGGTGTTTCATCTCCCAAAAGCATCTTATGTCAGCCAGCCAAGCACACAGGGCCAAGTGGGTAGGGACCCAGAGCCACAGGCTCAAGGACTTCGTGTTCTCTCTGAGCTCAGAGCCCATCGGTATTTGGCATCTGTGACCTAGCAGCAGACTGCAAATGAGGGTCTCCCACCGCCCCACCACCTCTCAGCTGGTTATCCCCTCCTGTGCACCACCTCACCTCTCCTTCCCTCTCTCAGTCTTCCCCTGTGCCAGGTGCCACAGCCAGCTTCCTCTGTGAACAGCAGTCCACTGCATGCCTGTGAGCTGCAGGGTGGGATGGTGGCTGCCATGTCCCCAACAGATGGGTAGGAGAGATGGCTCTTGGGAGGTTAGTCTCCTGCCAGGGGAGGAAGCATCAGCTCTTGCCCACTTTCCCTGAGGGAAGGGCTACTTTCAGTGCTGGAAGCTTCAGTTTAGGTTACCCTTGGTTGCATGCAGAGGTGGAGTCATGCGAGTATATTGGCAACAAGGAAGTATGGAGGGGACAAGTGGGAAACTTGAGTTCCATGTGGCAGTATAGTTTAACAGAAATAAGGCAACAAATGGAGGGGAGGAATCTGTGGTTTAATGTTGTTCTTGACCTGGTGAAAACCATTAGGTGCTCAGGATGCATAATTTTTCAAACCCTTTCCCCTTTTCCTTCCTGTTGTTTTGCTAGCAGTGGTCTTCAAGTGGGTGTGTTTTGACGTATTTCTTCCCTTGCACATGTCTAGGGAGCAGAAGGATGTTTAGTGCCTGTTGGATAATGTATTTCTTTATGGGTTTACAGATGCTCTTATGTATAGATACATGCCTTGAAGGCTTAATTTTGGTTGGCAAATGGCGCTTCCTAATGTGCTCGCCACTTCAGATTGCACTGGATTGGCTAGCAGGGAGGCTGCCTCAGCCTACCTGGGTTACCTCCATGACATTTGTTGCTGTCATATGTTTTGTTTGCTTGTGTCCTCTGTCCTAGACAGAGTACAGGAGCACTGCACAGCCCAGGGCAGGAGAAAGCGCTCTGTGCACTTAGAAAAAGCAGTCCCGAAGGACCATGAGAGCAGCCTAACGTAGCTCTTTGGTTGACCAGCTCTCGAAAAAGTGACCTCAAACTAGGTGGGGGTTGCGTGCTGTGAACTCGTGACAAATGCTGTGGGTTCTGATGAGATGTCCTACAGCAACTAACCAGATCCTTTAAAGCTCCTGGGATAGGCTTTAGCAAGTTCTCTCCTGGCAAAGAGTCTCTGGAAGAAATACGCAACCACAGATTGATGACTAAACAAACTACGTGAGGACGGGTGCTTACTACAGCTTGAGGGGACGGTGCAGTGGAGAGTGGTCCCCTAGCATCTGGGGCAAGGGGACTGCGAGAAACTATGAAAAAAAGTTGGTGCTGAGACAGGTTTGGGAGGTCAGTAGCAGAGATTTGGGCATGTATGGGACTCGGGGCCGTTCTCATGGTACAGCATAAAGAAGATTAGGATCAGACTATGATGGTAGGTAGTAAAGCTAGAAAACGAGTAGAGAAAGGATGTTGTGACAGTCTGTCTATAAATGCATTCATCTCCTAAAGTAATTAATAAAGGGGGACAGTTCTGTCACATTTTAATTTGAGGACCAGAGGTATAGGACAGACTGTATGGTCTGTCACATACACAGAGCCTGATTAGTCATCTCGCTTGTTGGATTGCCGGGGAGGAAATCCCTTTCATGATGCTGCAACTTTCCATTCTGTTTATTCCATGTTCTGCACAGTTTTGTTTTTCCCGTGTTCAATGGTTTTTTTCCTTCCATTTCCTGTAATTTTTCTCTTTGTTTTTCTCTGGTTTTGCAAGCTGGGGTAGTCTGGCTGCAACATTTTCTTAGTTCAATAGTGACTCAGGAGGTACATAGTTTGTCCTGGAACTTAAATAATGCTCTATGTGATTTGGATTTATTTTAGTCATTGCTTTGCATTTAAAGGCATCTGTGGCTTTTATGTTCGTTTGGGGAGAGGTTTGTTTCTCAGGTGAGTTGATTTTGAACTGAAATAGAAAAAAATATCTTTTGACCTTTTGGTCACATGCATTGTTTTTGCTTGCAGAAGCATTAATTTGACTTCCTGCTAGTCATCCTTTTCCAAAGCATTTTGAAGGCCACCCATTGTTGATACTATTTGTGGGATATAGAATATATCCCAGATAAGTGTTTCCTTATATTTTCTGCCAAATAAATTTGTTGGTGTTGCAAATGATTTATTAACTTCTTGCTTGTACAGATCATTTTGAAAACAGCTAGGAACTAAACTTTTTTTACACTATATTAATTGTTCAAATTGCTGTTTGAATCCTTGAATTTAGTTTGACACATTTAGGTGACAGGAAACACCAGCTTTCATTCTGTTGCTGGTCTTGGACAGTTACAGTTGCCAGAAGAAACTGAAGTGAAATTACATTATTACAGAGCAGATTATTACATTATTTGGCCAATGTAGTTAGAATTTGGGATTTTGCAGTTTATTCCAGATAGAGATGTATTCAGGTATCTTAGATACAATTCTTTGTTTTTCTTACACACGCCACCTTTAATGCAAGGGAATAAAACTGTGAGCAGCAGGTCCTCTGTTCACAGCACTACCTCTCCTACAGACTTTGGCTGCCTGTGAGTGTTTAGTTCTTCCTAGAGTTAGACGCCTTGTACAAGACTCTCAGAAAATGGACAAGCACATAACTTACAGCTGGCTGGGAAGTCAAATGACTTCTTCGAAGTATCACATAGTATCACCACAGGAACACTGCGTGTCTAACTAGCTTCAGAGGTGGGTTGGTAACTTGAGTTGCCCTCTCTGAGCCAGTGGCTCAGTCCTGCCAACAGCACCTTCATCTTCTTCACCCTTATATTTTTCAGCCTAGCCAAAGATCCATGCTAGGCTGTTGCTGACACCCACATTAGCTAGTGTGAAATTAGCTCACACCCATGAACTCGTGAGCAAAAGATGCAGCTGCAGCACATGCATCCTGTCCAGAACAGAGGCAGGAATAGGATCCATTTCCTCAAGGTTTCCTACACTCCCCTGTGGTGATTAGTCCCAGCATCTTGTTCTGCAAAAATCTGGCACAACCCGAGAGTAAAGGCCACCCTGCATCCTAAACAAAGGCCAGGCCTTGCAAAATAAAGCAAGGCCAGAACAAAATAATACTGGACTACATAATTTAAGACCGTCATGAGATGCATGAGCAAGGAAACCGAAGTGAAGTCACATAACCTATCTCCTGGTATTTCCTAACTTCTGGCTCCTTCATTATGCAACCTTAATGATTTTTTTTTAAAAAACTGGTTTCGTACCTATAATACTAAGGTGAATTGAAGGGTAAGGACAGAAGAGGTAATACCTAATAGGTGCTGTAGTACGGAGAGAAGATTTTTCCAGGAGCCCCACGACTCTCTCCTGAGTTGCTTGTGCAAGGGTGAGGCTTCATTTTGCCCCTAGCAGCAGCTCCTCAAGAGGGGGGTAGTCCCTCCCCTAATGGCTTTCACCAGAGGTGTCTGGAATTGGGCAGCCTACTCAGAAGGAGAGAATCCTGCACCTGAAATAACCGCTGTGGCTTTCAGCTTGCTTGGCTTCTTCCCCAGACACCCCCTGCCCCCTCCCTCCCCCAGGTGACAATCAGTTTGTTAATTAGCTGTTAATTCCTGGAGACTGAGGCGGCGCTAGCGGTACGGGAAAAGCTGATGCAGAGGTGGGGGCGGCTCGTTGTCCCCAGCCCTGCGGGTCTCCCCCCTCCCCGGGATGTCGGGGCGGGCGCGGAGGGGGAAGGCCTCGGCCCTCGGCGAACCGCCGGCCCAGGGGGGGAGGGGGGGGAGGAGGAATAGGAATAGGAATAGGAACTGTGTCTGTGTCTCCAGCTGGAAGTCAGTCGGAGAAGACGCTCTCAGTGCTGGTGGGCGGGGGGAGACGGAGCAGCGTTCTAGCTTTCTTCACGTGAGTATCCCCTCCCCCTGGACGCATTTGGTATAATTCGAGGAATTTCTTCCGACTCGAGCCAAATAACATCTCTGTCTAAAACACGCAACGTGCTTCCTCTTTACGTTGTCTCTTGCAGATAAGGCTCAGCTGACAAAAAGCTCTCCTCTTCATCCTTATCGCGAACGCCATCGCGCCGGGGCTAAAGCTGAAGCTACTGAGAGGCTTCGAACAACAGCCTGGACGGCCCTGATAAGAAGCAGCGAGTTCTGTCCTCTCGTCTCGGATGATTTAAAGATAAACTATCTGCTCTCCGGACAACCGGTAAGTGACTACCCCTGTTCCACACAGCGTACCTCGCTCCGTGAACTGCCGCAGAGGCTGAGGGGCTCTTGTGGATGGTGCCTGAACCCCCAGGACCGGGTTACGCTGAAACGTGCTTGTTCCCGAGTTTGCCGGCGTTTCTGCCGTGAGACGTTTTCTCGCCGCGCTCTTGCGTTATTTCAGACGGGAAAGCTCCCGCCTCAGCTCCCGTACAGCCCGTGCACGCTTCCAATTTTAAAACCTCCTTCAGGCAGCAGCCGCCACCAGCGCTGCTGTTGAACGTAAATGACCGCATACTCAAAGGCAGAGCTGGCTCTTCCGATACATCAGCCTGTTCCTCGGTGAAGGCATTCAAGGAATTAATTGAGCTTCCACGGGGGATGGAGCCTTGCCTCTACAAGCTTCCTTTGAAGAGAATACCATTTTAATCGGCTTGAGAGCTGGTGAGACGAGATGTCCCAGACCTTTCCCAGAGGTTCCTGGGAAACTTCCTGGTAAAAACTAACATCGCGGCGTACCGGGGACCCGGTTACCGGTGGGGATGAGCCCGACAGAAGCTGAAGGGCCGCCGCCCGCCTTGCGGGGGCCGTTTGGAGTCGCTCGATGCTGCAGGCGGGCGGGCGGCCGGTGCCGGGGACCGCCCGGGGGAGGGGAGAGGCCGGGCTGAGGCGCTGCCCGGGGCCGCGTGTGGGGCCGGCGCTCGCCCCCGACCGGAGAAGGGCCCCTCGTGGGGCCGCTTCCCGGCGCGGGCAGGAGCGGGGCCTCTCTCGCCGGGAGGAAGCGCCCCCGTCGGGGCCAGGTAGGCGTCCCGGCGGGCTCCGGAGGGGAGGGCGGTGAGGGAAGGGGCCGTCCCCCTTCCCCCGGCAGCCCCTGCCAGCAGCGGGGCGGGGGGAGCCGCTCGCCTCTTCCCGGTCTCCCGGAGCCGGTCCCAGCCCCGCAGCCGGGCGCCGCGGGCGGTGAGTGGCGGCGAGCGGTAACGGGGCGGGGGACGGCGGGGCGCCGGCCGGGAGCTCCGGGGCAAGGCAAGGCAGCGGGGAAAGCGGGGTCCATGCGGGCGGGACAGCCCCAGCGCGGGGGGAGCCTCCCGGCAGAGCTGGTGGCGGAGGAGGGGGGGGGTGTGTGTGTCTGTAAATAAAATTTGAGGGGAGATTCATGGCTTCTTGCTAAACTGCTTGGGTCTGGTAATCCCACCGTGTTGCCATGGCCGCCGGTCAGGCAGGTTCCGAGAAAGGATTGCTTTTAGCGGGGGTACCGAAAGGGAGGGACTGCCCCTTGGAAATGCCGAAGGCCTCGGGGAAGGAACAATGGCTCTCTGGGTAGACTCCGCTTTAAGCTATGCAAATTCATTGCTTGTAGTTTAGGGTAGAAACAAACCCTGGTAGTTTTGTGTTCTTTTTTTTTTTTGTGGGTTTTTTTTTTTTTTAATCTTTGGATTATTATTTGGCAGTGGGGGTGGTGTTTCTATTTTAGTTATTGCAAGCTGTGTGATCAGTGCTGCTGTCCTTTCTCAAATTAAAATGACAGTTGATCTATTGGGATTTGTAGCTGTTGTGCTCCTGTTACCCAGCTGAAACTTTCTGTCCAGGTTTCTTCGGTTTCTGTCTCTCACTTCTTCATCTACTTTATGCTGAGCTATTCTTACATACAACTTGGTTGCAAAACTATTTAGAAAGGACAGCCTTTGTGATGGGTTGAGATTACTTGTTTTAACCTGGCAATTCTATTGCAGCTGAACTGTGTAAAAATGTTATACATAAAAAATATATAACTTCTGTTGTGAAGAATGCTGTGATACTGGTCACTCCTAAACTATAAATACAGGAAGGGCTTAAAGGAAAAGTGTATGGAGTGAGGCTTTCTACCCATCCGTTTCTGAATCAGAAATACTCCTATCTGATTAGGTGACAGAAGTGATATTTCTGAAACTAAAATAACTTCCCTTCCGTTGCACCAGCTGTATCCTTGTTCTTCTTCCCACCTATGTGAAATAAATCTATGGATCTTTCTTTCCAGCTTGATGCTTCTTTAGCATGTCTGTCTCTCTGCTGAAGCAGAGTCAATTAAGTTACTCTTTATGCTTATGGCAGTTTACTAAAGCAGCAGTATTAGAGGTGGGTAAGTCCCATGGTCTCCCTGAGGGTCGTCTTGGCTGTAGGAGACCTTTCCTCTTTGTGGGATGTATGAATAATCCCCTGAGACTCATGAGACTCCTAGTGTTCAAATACCCCCCTGTTCAAAACCAGGAGGAAGGTTTCTCTGTGGAAGCAATTGCCCGATGGGGAAGTGCCTATGGGAGTAACTGCAGAGTGTGTAAGCAGGACAGCAAAACCTGAAAGCTGTCGGGAAGATCACAAGTACCTGAGTCCTAAGTCCTAAAGAAGTGTGGAAATAGGTGAGTTATGGTGTTCTGGCTATACAAGGTGATTGGCGAGGCATTATTTTGATATGTACTGTGTGCGCTGCTCAATAGTGGCTTTAGCAATTATGGAGGGGAGTTGCCTCACTGAGGAGAGAAATACAGCAGCTAACGTGGTGATGGGTCTCATTCACCGTGGCAAGCACTTGAGGTGCTTCTTCACCGCATCCTCAGACCTTTGAAAGCTTACAAGCAGAGACAGTTTTAGAGGATTTTGGATGATTGCTTTCTTCCTTGTGTGATTATTTTTGGGTAGAAGGAGGTAGGGAGTGGCAGTAGTCTTTCTTATGATAGCTTCTTTATGCCATTAACGCCTTTATCCTGGACTTGTATTCATTGTTAGTTTCTGGGCACACCGTGATCAGTGCCTTTCAGTAAAGGTTTGATTGTCCTCCCAAGACAGGCTTGGGAAAGTTCTCATAAACCTACTTTGGCTGATTTGTGGTTTTACGCTTCTTGCGTATTGCTTAATTTGCTGCAGGGGGGTTAGTTCAAGTATTTTGTCCTGAAGAGGATGCAATCAGATAGGTCATTTGAAGATATAAATTGCAAGACCACCGTGAGTCCCCATGAGGCAGTCCATACCATTTACTCAAAGGGGCTTGTAAGGAAAAGCTCTTGGTTTATTTTCTTCCACAGTATAGCTTGAGCTGTAGCACAGGATCTTGGTTTGTTTGTCTTTGTACCTTAACATTAATGTTATTCTACTTATAAGCATGAACTGTTGTTTTTACTGTGTGTATGATGCAAGATAGTCTGTTGTGGCTCCCAAGTAAGTGCATTTTAGGAATGGGCTCAAGATTACTTGAAATACCTCTTTCTACAGGCATCTTTCCTTGCAGATGCTTGCACTGTTTTTGCTAAATCTGTTGAAACATGCGTTGTGCGTTTAAGGGGAGTTTAATTTCTCAAGCTTACGACAACACATTTGTCACTCATTAAATAATTTGTTCGTTCATTTCTCTAGCCTTATAGAGGAGCTAGTAAGTAATACTGGGAAATTAATTGATGGGGTAACTCAGTGTACAGTGTTTTTTCTTTTTCAGAGTTTCTATTTTCTACCGTCTATTTAATCAAAAGATCAAGAGCTTTCTAGCAGAATAAACCCCCCCTGAACTTTCACCATTAACCCAGTTTCTTCTGCATCCATTTTTGCTATGTTAGGTATGACTACTACTGTACCTATTCCTAGTCTTCAAGGGAAATTAAAATAAAACTTCTTTTATTTATTTATTACTTGGCATGTGAAATTTTTGAAGTGTTAAATCTTTCTTTTATCCTCCTCCTACAGAAGAACCTAAAACCTCAGCTTTTCTTGATGTGTATTGAGGTTAGGAGGAAAATGTGATGTGCAAGCTGTTGTTTCCTTTACAAGTCACCTTTCAGTAGCGTGTGGAAATTAATCTGCCCTCACTTGTGCTTCACTGTATTAATTGCTGATATCAGTAGCTGTTATTTGTACAGCAAGCTTGAAAAGCTGAAAAGTGATGGGCAGCTCTAGCTAGTGTGTGCTACGAAGCAAAAACAGGGAACATATGGCTTGCATGCGGTATCAGTACCTTTTGAAAAATGCATTGAACAAATGTAAGTACTTTTGTGGTAGTGCTTCTTGCTATGTTCTATAACCACCATCTTAAAGTATCATGGCCTTTTAAAGTTCTTTTTGTTTGGGTGCAGTGGCTTTTCAGTGTTCAAAGTGAGTCATTCTTTGGTCTTGAAGGCAAAAGTGAAGCCTTGGTATCTTGAGAGGAAGACTCTTTACAGCACTGCAATGGAGTGAGCAAATTTTTAAGTGTCCCCTGGATATACCCAAAGTTTGCATGTAACTGTTCTGCATTGCCTCTGCTCCCAGCCCCAGCAGCAGCAGTAAAGCTGGAGTACATTGTGCTAGAGCTATTCTTTACATTCCAGCATCCGTGGGGAGCCTGGAGGAGCAAGGCAAAAACTTGAATAGCCCTCATTTGCTTTGGCTGGGATGGAAGACTGGAAAACTTGAGAGGCCACAAAGCTGATCATTCCTCCTATTAGGAGGGCAGGAATGGAATAACCAAGGAACTAGTTTTAAGAGCATACAGGAATGAAATGAAGTTCAGACTTAATCACTAAACCTCTTCTTAACATCTGTTGATTTACAGTGTGAGTTTCCATTCCCCTAGCAGGAATATTGCTTTCTTTTCGGCCACTAGCCAGTAGGAAACTTTATTTGTGAGGTGGGTGGCTAGCAGTCTTAGATTTCCACAGACCCCTCAACTCGCTTTGAAAAGAACAGTTTCTAGCTCTTGTGAGTACAGGTCAGAAACACTAAAATAAGGATCAGCTGCTGCAGAACTCAGAAGAGCTCTTTGTTAGCCTGGGTCTGCAGACTGACTTTTTTTACAGTGCAGCAGTAGCCGTCTGCTGCTTTCTTTCACTACTGATTTTCAGAGTCCTGTGGCCAACAGTGAAATGAGAGCGCTGTAAGGGGCATGTCACTGGTTTACCTGGGGCCTTAGCAGAGGTAGGCAGTGGAAATATGCATGTGTAATGGCCATTTAATACAAAACGTGTGTGTGTATAGAATACAAATGCAATACAATACAATATTGCATGTGGGATGGGGGAAGTTGTGTTTTTGCCATTGTCTTTTTTTCTTAACTGTTGGTTTATGTAGCTCCCTCCTGTGTGTTGCTAATTTTTGCGGGTGTGTTGCACTGCACAGGTGTTTTTGCTACGTGATGACCTGGGTGGGGGAAATGACCTGTTTAGGGAAAGGAGCATACAGGCACCCTAGTGTAACACAAGGGATAGTCGGAGGGAAGGAACTTGTGAGTTTTCATCCCTGTAATGAGGAGAGAGGAAGGTGCTTGCTATTTAAGAGCTGTTGTTGCTGAATGAAACCACAGCCTTATTCATCTTTTGGCAGTCAAAATAGGTATTTCCTATTGCTTTGAAGTTCTTGAACCTGCCTGTCTACGTCCTCCACCAGTGTCGCCTGTCACGTCTGAGCACCCTGAAAAACATTATCACCTCAATCTTCACAGTGCTTCAGGTAGTCTGAAGTCAATGTGTGGGAATGAGAGCGGGAGGAGGGTTAGTGGTGTAGATGGGAGATACCCTGCAGGGTTTATTTGAACACAATATTTGCAGAAGATTAAATGGAGCTGTAATATTGAATCCATGATGAAGCGCCAGAGCAAGTTAGGATTTGTCCTTATTGGTGAATACATACAAGGATTGCTAGCATGTGGTAGCTAGTTTTGACTGTGCCGCTTGTGTAGACAAGTTACTACTTTCTCATTCAGTTAGCTGGGAAAAGCCTGTTGGTTGTTTTTTTTTTTTTTTTTTTTTTTTACTGGAAATAGTTGAGGGAAAACTACAGCAAGGTCTGCTTGCTCAAATGTTTTGCAGTATTTAATGACACGGAGCTACTGTTAACTTGCCTCAGCTGAGAATCTGGAAGGCCATATGAGCCTATCCTCCTCGCCCCTCCCCGTGTTCTAACCACCTGTGGCAGATTTTGATTCCCCATTTTCAGAACGTCGAGGGCCTCAGGACTCTGTCTAGTGAAGCACCCCGTGGTTCAGCAGTTCTGATGTAGCAGTACCCCTTCGGTCTCCTTTGGTGGGTTTCCTGTCCTTTTTCTGCTCTGGTTCCCAAGTGTAGACATTGGCAGGTCCATAAAAAGGTACTAAAAGGAGTAGGCAAGGACGTTACTGTCCAACTCCTGTACTAAACAATTGTGGGTGCTGCAGGGGGAATGTGTGGAAAAGGGAAATGAACCACAAAGTGTCTGCAATGTGCTGTCCCTGAATAGCATCTCCCTCTGTCAGCACTGGAGACAGACTGGTGGGGTAGGTGGATGTTGGTCTGACATAGCAAGAGCGTTTCTTGTGCCTGTGCTGCTCACTTTGAGCAGTGGAGCACAGGCCAGGTGCGTAAACTGCGTTTTGAGTAGCCAGATTACTGGTCAGTGTACACACCATTTTTACAGTTTCTCAAGATTGACTGCCTTTTTTTGCAAAACATGTTAAGAAAATACTGTTACTTCATTTCCATTGGAGCAATTTGAATGGAATAGCTATTTTCGTTCCTTCCTCCTTTGGTGCTGATGGCATACCATAATCTGTTTTCAACATGGGGCATTGGTTCTTGGATGGCTTAGCCTCAAACCTTAGGCTTTGTGTTAGTTTAAAGATCTCTAATCTAAATTGAGAATGTTGTTAAGAGGTTTTTGGGAAGAACAGTGAAGTGAAATAGAATATGCATATCATTCTTCAGATTTCACGGAGAATATTTCCTGTAATACATGCTGGCTGGTGTCAGAAAGACTTTTTTTCGAACTTTCTTGACTGAAGTCAGCTAACACTTTCAGTGGCTGAAAAGGATATTTAAAATGTTTAACTTCAGGCAACTGTTTTGAGAAATTTAGACACATATATTTGTTCAAGGCTTTTAAAAAATTTTAGCACTTTATTTTTTAATGGCCAGAGGCTCTTGTAATATCTCTGCCACACAACTGTGTGACAAGAAGATACAGTGAAACTAGGTTTGTGATGTCTTTCTGATGTAGACTTTCTGATCTTTAATGAAACATGAGTTTATAGGGTTTCTTTGTTCTAACCGTCTGCTTGTTTATTTTCACAAAAGTTGTGGCAGTCTCAAATGCATTAAGTTCCTAATCTCCTGTCAAATTTGACTGAAATTAGCCAAAGGGGTTCAAAAGTTTTATAAGAAGGAAAGGACATGCAGGCATGCATACAGGGTATGATTGCATAAATCTCATTTCATGCTAAGAACACATGCGATATAACAGAACAAAAAGCCTTTTACTGTACTGCATTTCATGCTCTAAAGGAGTTCTGCGTCGTCTGGGGCATGAAGAGCAATTTGATAGGACACAGTGATGCCGGAGACAGAGCTCGATCTGGTGTGTTCAGGGTAAGCAAGGAACATACCAGCAGGCAACACAGCAGGTCCTGCTTATGGTGTATCTTGCTCTAGGGGACTTCTAGTTTTATGCGGAAGCAGATACCAGACTTCATGTTATATCCTTGCTGCATTGTGACCAGTTTGGTTATGGCAGAGCCGATCCATGCCATAAAAGAAGTCCATTGCTCTGCTGTGACTCGCGGGAAGGTGAGCCCCGTGTTGTCTCAGGGCTCTCTTGTCTTCAGAGGAGATACGTGCACATACATCCCTGGGCAAATCTGATGCTCAGCAAAGATTAGGTGGGGGGGGCGGCACCTAATCGGTTTAAAAATACTACAGTCCTGAAGAAACTCCTGTTTGTTTTGCTGTGGCATTCAGGGACTGTTGAGACTGAGAATCAAACGGTAAAAATAGACACTCTGTTTCACCTACAACAAAGCAGACTTGGTGCCCAAAGTATCAAATGAAAATGATGGAGGGAGCTGATGATTTGCAGCAGAAAGTACTGTGTGAAGCCATCGCTGCAGCAGGGACTGGGCTGCCCTCCTGCAGTCTACCCCCAGCAGCTGCCTGCACACCTCCTGGCTCTCAGCTGGGTGCTCGTAGGCATTTTGGCCTCTACAGGGCAACCCCAGCAGGAGGGCTGTGAGACTGTGAGAGAGGATGAGTGGGTGGGGTGAAATGCACCTTTGAATCTTCTCAGTTTTAGGGGTGACTGTCCTCTTCAAACAAACAAACAAAAAACCCCAGAAAGGACTCAAAAAAAAAAAAAAACCAAAACAAAAAAAAAAACACAAAGAAAACCCCCCCCAAAACCAAAGAAAACCCCAACAACAACAAAAAAAAAACCACCAACCCCAACACAGTGATACATCAATATTCAGTTTTTGGGGAGGAAATGGGATGTGTTTAACCGTCAGTGAGGATTGAGGTCATAAAGTCCTAAATGGGCGTCTCTGTGTAACGCAGAGAAAAGTATGTAAGCTTTCCCAGCATTCCCTACTGAGTAATTTAGGCAGCTTTCCTCCCAGACAGATGGCAATTGAAGATTACCATCAGAGATAATTAGCTTTCCTCGTGTATAGGTAAGGAAACTAAAGTGCATAAGTCAGGGCTATGAACTCCGGTATAGGATGAAAATATGTGAATGAACTTGTGCAAACTTTTCCATAAGGAGCTGAGTTCACTTACAACCGCTACCAGTTGCTCTGTGAAGAATTCCAGTTATGGTTTTATGTCTTTTAACCTGCTCCTTTGTCCTGGGTTTTTATTGTGAATTTGACTTCAGCTTTGTCTAAGGAAACACATGATTAATGAGACTTTGAACGCTGAAGCTGGATACACCTACATCTTTGTTTCCCTTGGGAAGCTCACTACCTTACAAAGAAATCTTTTTTTAAAATTTTTTATTTTAAACACATGTAGACTTACTGTCAACCTTTCCCATTCAGAAAAGATGTCAATTAGGACTTCACGTGCTGTGCTAAATGTTCTTCAGGACTATGTTTTTTTTTTTTTTAACTCTGCTATGTATCTCATAGCTCTCAAAATCTTCAGGATGAGTACTGTTTGCATATTGTATATGGTAGCTTTTCCTGTATTCACATTTAGGAAAGGAAACTAGGCACTAAATGCCTTTAGGGGGATCAGATACAAGCTCTGCTGCAACCTGTACAGCAGTTCTTTGTTAGCTCAAAACCACTTTATGTCCACAAAGCATTCTCGTATTTATGAAGTTGCTCATTAAGCTTTTCTTCTTATGGTGGTTTTTTTTGTTGTTGTTCTAAATAATATTTTTTTGAGCTTTAGTGCTAAGAAAACAAAGCTACATATAAAGAAGACTCTTGAAAATCGCCTTAATATTTACAATATTCAAGCTTTTCCAGTTTGGCACTGTCAGTTTGGGCTTGGCTTTCTTATAGTAGTTAGCAGTTAAGGTGTGTATTCTGATTAATTTTCTAAAGATCCAAAGGCAATGTGAATGTATTCATTGCAATGCTGAACTGAGAGCGCCGGAAATGTAAGGCATTAACGTTATCAGAGAAACTGCTCAAACTGTGGGTGTCCTGCAGCTTTCTCCTGAGCTGGCAAGGTTGCTGCCCTGGGAAACTTCCAAGACTTAGTAGTGGTGTGGGGTAAGTGCTACCACTTGTCTCCATTTTCCTCCCTCTCTGAATTAATTTAGCTTTACACTTTTCACTGACTTGTTTTGCTGCATTCCTGAGAATCCCAGAGCTCTCCGTAGTTGGCACATGTGCATCACAGCAGATTGACTTGCAGAATCTGCTGTTGAGGTAAATTCCATCTCCAACAGCTGGGAGTTTTGGGTTTGGTTTCTTTGGTAGTTTGGGGATTATTATTTTTTTTTTTTTTTAGCAGTTGAGGCAAGGTAGGGAGCAACACAGCAAAAATCAATGAATATATTATGTTTGGATCTACGACTACAGACATGCTTTGCATGTTATTTAAATGAAAAACTCTTCAGTGTTGGATGCTGGTAGGAGCACATTCATACCTATTTGCTGTGCCTCTTAATCCACACAAACCTGCATAACATAACTTGTTGCTTTTTAAAATGTGGAGACTAAAAATTCTGTTAGAAAGAGCTGCGGCATCAGATGATGGCAGTCCGTGCGTATTTTACTTAGTCGTGACTAGGGCTGGCAAATAGCTGCTGTGAAAAGTAGCCATACAGAAAGCACCTGTGTCTCTTTAGGGACAGATTCTGACACCAGCACAGATCAGGATTTATACCGCTATGGCTAAGTGAGAAATTAGTCGGATTTACTTGGGAGTTACTGTTGATGTAGATGGGGAGCGTTTCATTCTCCATGTGCTGGTAGTGAAGCAAGTAAATCAGCCCTCTCAGTTATATTTTTTTTTTTTTTAAATACCGCATGATTCCCTCTGCCACTGCCCTTGAGAGTCCTAATTTTGCTTGTGAGTGGGGTGGGATTTTTTGTGATTTATTTTAGCCTAGGGTTGAGATTATTCTTTATTTTCCCCAAGCTGGGTGGTAGGTTTGGTTTTGTAATTCCCAGTCATTTTTGTGAGAGCTGAGGTTAAATCACTAGCTCCAAATCAGCCAGAGCTGGATGTTTTAGATATCCTAGGCATTATTAGAAGACAAAGTATGCCTTGTTTTAGGGTGAACTTAATGCTGTAGTGAATGTGCATGTATAATACAGATAAAATAAAGGTGCAACCGGAGAATTTTATTTAGATTGATCATGGTTTCTGCGGGGGGTGTGGGGGGGGAACCTAGTGAGGTGGTATGGTTTATAACTGAACTGTTTTGAAACCTGACTAACTTGGCTACTTCCAGCCTTTTCTCCTTCCACTTTTTTTCCATCTTTTCTCTCTGGGAAACCTAAGACGCACTGTTCGTTTGACATCGAGCCTCTGACTCTGCAGGCACTCACGGACAAAGAATAGTGGGTGTGAATGAGTAACTGGTGTTGCAGTGGGATCTGTATCTTTCTATTAATCATTTTCTGTTTTCTCAAGCGTAGTGTAATATGTCTGTCATCTATGTTGTTTAAAAGGAGGTGAAGAGGCAAAGCAACTCAAAACCACGATGCTCTGTTCCTTCAGGAGGAGCAGCTCTCTCAAGTTGACAAAAACCTTTTCAGTTACGCAAGTCAAGGTATGAGGAGAAAATTACTTGAACTCTGACTCCTAGAACATGTTGCGTGTCTTGTTTATATTCCGGTCTTTCTGGAAGAAAAGCTGAAGAGAGAGGGGAAACAGGCTGAGAAGGAACAGTGTTGTCACCACAGTCTGCAGGAGGAGCTGCATGGATTTATAGCATCTCTTCTCTCTCTATTTTGTTCTTTCATGTATTATACTGACACCTATGATGTGTAATATATAAATAGCAGCCTATCTTAGGCAGGCTAAAGCTTTAAAGGTTAATCTGGGAGAGTACAACGGGGCTTGATGAAATCTTTCAGCTAAGCCTGTGTTACTGAATTTGTGACTTATTTTTTTTAATAATATTTTTTTTAAAGGTGTAGTTAAGAGATGGAGTTGTGCGGTTTGCTTTGATTAAAGTTTTGGGAGTTGAGGAAGCAGAGCTATCTGTGCTCAGCTCATACCTGCTTTGGAATTTGCATGCATAAGGTTAGCTTTTGCCTGAACCCAAAGTAGTTGTTTTTGTACTGCCCTGCAGCTCTGTGGCTACTGGGCATGGGAATAGCTGCTGGTTTGTGTTCAAGTGTACTGGAGGAAGAAAGGGAAAAAAAAAAAAAAAACCCCAACAAAATGTATTGGAGGGAAGGCCTGTGGAGGGACAGGCTGGGGAAAGCGTATGAAAATGTTCGTTCCCAACTTTTGTCCACCTTTGCATAAACTGGCCACTTTCTAATCTCAAGGCATAAAAGCAGGCAAGAAGATGAGGCTGTGGACCTGATCTTATTCTTACTCATAACTATAGGCAAATTTGTGGAATTCTGTGATGCCCAGAAAGCACCAGTTAGATGAGAATCCAGTAATTACTATTGTTCCTCTTTTCCGCAAAGCTACAAGCAGGATTTGGATCTACCTGGGGCTGACTTTAAACGCCAGTTAGCAGTATTTAGCTGCACTACAAAAAGCGTGTTCATAGTTGGAATAACCCCTAAGCCATTTTGGAACATTTAGGGAATATTGTTTTCTATCTTGGAAGGGAAAAATAATTAAAACCAACATTTACCAACTGAGAAATATAAACTAGATATCTCTTTTAAGCTTGCAGTTTTAATTGCGTGTCTACACTGTGCAATGGAGTGTGCTGTCGCCTTGAGCTGGTGCCGGGGATCGACATAGCACTGTGATAATCTGAGCCAAAACATTAGTTCGGATCTCAAGAGTGGCATAGAAATGCTTTCACAGCCCCAAGGTGGAGGTAACATATTCTGCCTCTCGGCAGGGCTAATTAACTTGGCTTCAGACAGTTGCACCGAGTGCTGCTCCTATTTGAGAACCATTTCACTGCTACGTAGTGCCTGTGCTCCATTGTATTTTGCTCATCAGGGTTTTCTGTCAGGATGCACTGGCTGATGCTTTGTACTTCTCTTTTTCATCCCTGAAGCTAGTAATTGGTGTCGGTGTAAGTGATGTTTAATTTTGCATTGGTAGGCCCAAAAGTGATATCTCTGTGAAACAACGCACATCATTGATTGCGGTACTTCAGAATGGGATCACTGCAGACTTTTGCAGCCTCACTACAGCGGGGGCTGTTCCAGTAACCTTTAAAAAGCTCGTTGTTACTAGACCTGGGCTTGTTCATGAGTCTTGCTATCCAAGAAACAGTCTGATGAGTGCATGCAACCTCTCTTTTTCTCTGTCCTTTTCATTTTTTTCTGTTCATATCCCCACTGCGTAAAAGTTCCTGGGTGCCCAGCCAGAGGGAAGGAAGAGTGAAAAAGGAGTTAAACCATTGAACAAATGATATTGCATTTGATAAAAAGGAGGAAGGAACAAGAGTCTGAGCATGTTGATAAGACTGTGAGAGTAAGTCAGGACCTGCAGGCCTTTTGTAGCTCTTGCCAAACTCTCTCGCATGTCCTCCTGGCATCTCTCCTGCGTGTGAGTGGAAGGCTACAAACCCTTGTTTCACAGATCTTGCCTGAAATGTTGAAGGGCTTACGTTGGCTAGAGCAAGCTGATTTATTGCATTTAAAGTGCTAAAACGAATGAGGTGAAAGCGCTGGAGGGGTATAGGTGCTGCGTTGTCTGTTATGCCCAAGACACAGAGATAAATTATGCTCATTCCCAGGCCTGCCTGCAGCCTTCTGGAAGGGAGCTAACCTCCTTCTTCCACCAGCCGTCCTCTCTAGGTAAATTAGGATTGCAGGAGGTGAAAATACAATAGATTTGACTGGACTTGGATTCTTTATCAATACCTTTTAGCTAAAGGTTATGCCTGCATGGGAAGAGCTTATAAGTAGGACTGGAGAGTAACGCAAGAGGGCAAGTGATGCAGACAGAAGCAAAATGAAATTGTGATTGTCAGTGAAAAATAATGATTAAGTTGCTTTTCCTCCTTGCTTGACCCAACTGGCAGGCATGTTCTGGTAAGGAGCAAAATACTGGCATCTATACTTGAAAGACAAAAATCCAATAATATAATCATGAATTGTGCACTAAATAATAAATGTATTGTTGTCTCTTGTGGTACAGAATAGATTTCACCATTAGCAGGATGATGAAAGGGAGGGAGGCAAGCGGTTAGGTCCTAAACCCAATCTATTAACTCTTGAAGCCTGTCCTGAATTAGTGTGCAGCTGTGCAAAAGGTCAGAGGTGGACACAGCTCTGGTCTACAGCTCTGGTCTACATCTCGCCCTGGTAGATTAATGTCAGTAGAGGCTACGTTTCTGGCTGTAGCAGCTGATAAAGAATCATAGAACTTGTTGTGTTGGAAGGGACCTTTAGAGGTCACCGAGTCCAACCCCGTGCAGTAAGCAGGGACATCTTCAACTAGATCTGGTTGCTCAGAGACTCATCAAGCCTGGCCTTGAATGTCTCCAGGGATGAGGCCTCCACCACCTCTCCGGGCAGCCTGTTCCAGTGTCTCACCACCCTCCTTGTAAAGAACTTCATCCTAATGTCTACTGTAAACCTACCCTGCTCTAGTTTAAAACCATTGCCCCTCATCCTATTGCTACATGTCCTTGCAAACAGCACCTCCCCATCTCTCCTGTAGGCCCCCTTCAGGTACTGGAAGGCTGCTGTAAGCTCTCCCTGGAGCCTTCTCTTCTCCAGACTGAACAACCCCAACTCTCTCAGCCTGTCCTCATAGGAGAGGTGCTCCAGCCCTCTCATTATCTTTGTGGCCCTCCTCTGGACCTGCTCCAACAGGTCCATGTCCTCCTTGTGCTGAGGACTCCAGAGCTGGACGCAGTACTGCAGGTGGGGTCTCACCAGGGCAGAGTAGAGGGGCAGAATCCCCTCCCTGGATCTGCTGGCCATGGTTCTTTTGATGCAGCCCAGGATGCGATTGGCCTTCTGGGCTGCAAGCATGTGTTGTTGGCTCCTGTCCAGCTTTTCATCCGTGAGCACCACCAAGTCCTTTTCTTCAGGGCTACTCTCTATCACATCATCCCCCAGCCTGTGTTGATAACGAGGATTGTCCTGACCCAAGTGTAGGACCTTGCACTTGGCCTTGTTGAAGCAAGGATTGACTAAATGTACTAAACATCACTATTACTGTGATACTAAGTCTACTGGACATGAGTAGAAAAGTCTCTCTTGCTATTTCTTTTCAGGTCTTCTGCAGTAGTTGGAGAAAGGGAAAATGTTAGGGGAAACTTTGGAGACCTTCCTTAGCAAACAGAAGCTGTGCATGGAGGAAGACTGTCTTTTTTCAAAGTTATTGGGCTGCTGTGGAAGTAAATGGCTAGTTCAGTATGCTGTTGGAGGGGAAGAAGGTTCTGGTTTTCATAGTCAGCAAACTTGTCCTCTACTGCTTATCTCCTCATTTTGAAAGATATTAGAGCCTGAAAACATCTTATCTTCTGGTGCAGGAGATATCTTTTACTGCTGGTAAAGATCATAGATGTGGTGTGATGGTGTAAGTGCACAATCACATTTTGACACAGTAAAACCATGGTTTTTGGTGTCGTGGCTTGTACAGACCTTCAGGAACAGGAATAATTCTTTTGGTTTTGTGTTGAGCCAGGCAGGTTAGCAAGAATCTTTTCCAGTTAAGATGCTGTTAAACTTCTCACTTCAAAACCAACTCACTGTTGCAGAAGAGTTAGAAATGTAGTTTTAATTCGTGGCCACTTTGCTAGGATAATCCAATATATCTATCTTTGTCATTTACACTTAATATTTATGGGGACTTCTGTTTCTTAATAAACTAAAATTGAAAGGAGCACCGGAAATGATGAAAAAATTGAATTAGTGCGTGAAAGAAGGCACTAGACTGACTCAGCCACTGCAGTACCTTTTAGACTTTGCTGCAGTGCTAGTATATTGTATGCTACAGTGTTTCCTTCCAAGAGGGGGAGAATTAATGAACTATGCATGTACTTAGAGTAAGAACTGTAAGAGTTAGTGATGAATAGCGTACAGATTTGGCAGAAGAAATACATAGATACATGCCATAATGTGCCATGTTTTGGCAGCTTAACTTGATACAAATGATGACAGGAGAAAACTCCTACCTTGGCTGTCCTGCTGCTGCGAAGTTGTTCCACCGTGTACGCACTACATCCTGACCAAAAGGAAGCAGTGCTGCAGGACTGGTGATCACAAGCAAGCCCACAAAATACTGACTACATCTTAAAAATCCTGGTGTTTCTTTTTAAACTTTAGAAGGTTTTTATGTGCTTTTTCCCCTGTCCCTTTAAACTTCAAGGTCTGTTCAAGGCACATTTTCAATCTCCCTTCCCTTCTTCCCCCACAACTAGAAGGGCTAGGGATTTGAGGCCTGGGTGAGCTGAAGTTTTCATGCTGTCAGTTAATTGCAGCAGCAAGAAGTTAAACTGTCACAAGACCAGGTATGGAGCTAAGATTGTTTTAGGATGAGCAGTATTTAATTTAGTAGTGACCACTTTTTAGTTAAATATTTATCAACCATTTACTTTAGTAATAGTCAAAGATGCTTTACAAAATAAATAGGACAGATGGAAAAGCCTTCTGCATTGTATTATTAACAACCAAATTTTAAGCAAGAAAACAAGAGGAAGGTTTTACAAGGGTTACGAGAAAACGCAATTGTAGTGTGGTCATGTGGTTGCCCCATCCAACAGCTATAGTTTCCCGTGTGATATGGCTGCATCAGCTGCGTATGTAAGTTAAAAGATAAGCAGAGGCTATGAGATAGTGGCTCATATCAGATGCCACGCTTACTGAAGTAGCAGAATAAGGCCTAATTTGAGTAAAGATGCAGCTCTGATAAAGACATTGGTTCCCCACTTCCACCAAGGGAAGAAAAAAATTAGCCTCTGGCCTTATATAGCTAATTTGTCATACACCCAAATGCGTCTCTGTGGTGAGGTGGTGAGAGCTGGCACGGATCCACCTGTCCATAGGAGATGCAGGCTGATTTCTTTATACCGTAAGAGTCTGTCTTGTCTAATTCTGTAATTGTAGCTCTGCCTTGGCAGGGGTGGGAAGTTGAACAGTGGAAGTTACCTTAGATTCCTATTTAAAAATGCTCATGAATCTATTTACAACGCTTACGCATCCTGTTGCTTGCTTTCTTTCAGAAAATTGACCAGCTAACACTGTGAGCGTTGGGCATTGACCTGCTGGGTTCCTCTCCTCTCGGTGTGTGTGTGTGTGTTGCTGTAGGCTTTTTAGAAAGAGGAGGGAATTGAATAGTTGAGTTCCAGCTTTGTCCTTGTTACTTTGCTTAGCCCTGACTGACCTTGACCTCTGTCAGGTTGATGAGCTTAAATCAAGTATGCTGGGTCTTGTGTTGTGATAAATAAGCTGGAACATGACTGTCATTTTACATCTGAACTCTGTATTCTTAATTGCCTATTTTCTTGCATGTCTGCCTATGAGAATTTTCTAGTGCAGTATTTGCATCGTAGGAGTTTGTTTTCCTTTTATTAACTTTATGTGACACTCAGCTATTTTAAAATAGGAAGGGAGAGCTGGAAAATGCTGTCACTGTTAAAAATACACACAGAATAATTTATTCTGTAAACAAGGCAATGGTTCTGTTTACTAAACCAGGTTAAGAAAATCTTCGCTAAGAAGGCTGCCTTTCTTGACTACAGAACTTTCTCTTCAAAGCACTGAATGAAGCCAGGCACTTGGGGGATGGGATGATGAGAAGACAGTGTCTAATGGAAGACCATTTTACGTTCCTAACAGCTGAGTTTGTACCACCCCTAAAGGTGTACCTTTCTCATTTGTGTGCCAGGCTGAATGTCCTATGTAAGATACTGAAAGTTGTTATGGATTCCTTATCATCCTCTTTGAAGGACAATGTTGACTTATATTCTCTTGTTTTAATGAGTTTTTTTGCGGGCTGTACAAATATCTTTGTAAACGCTTTACAAACAGAGCATTCTTTTTCTCTCTTTGTGGATAATGCTGTTACGAATAATAATTTTGTTTTTAAAGGACTCTTTATGGGCAGCTTTGCCTTGTTTTTTTTCTCTGTTTTGTAGCTTGTTCTGACTCTTCAGCAAGGTTCTCACATTAAAGTAAGCAAAATCAGCAATTTAATCAGTTGTTAATTTAGGTACTTTATCTGGAGAGCTAGTTCATTGTTTTCTTGCTTAACTGAAGTTTGCATTGATTTAATTAGAGAGTAAAAAGTAAACAGTTGATTTCCATCCACTTCAGTGAGATATTTTAACAAACTTTTGCAAATCAGGAAGGGGCAAAAAATACTGACAATGAAAGGGGAAAAAAAAAACAACCCAAAGAGGGCAGTATCTTTTTCAAGTAAACGAATGAATTGCTGTTAATGACAGTTGACTAAACTCAGTAGGTGAATTTTCTTCTAATGTTCTCAGAGTTTTAAGGAAAGACTCTTATAAAATTACTGCAGAAGCTCAGGGTTTGCTCTAGAAGTTGAGAATGACTGTAAAAACAAACTTGCAGTGCCTTTTTAGGAAGGGTCAAGGGAGTTGAAGCTGTAAGGGAGGCAGTGTTACTTCCCAAGGGCGGATGAAAGGCTGAAATTGCAACAGCTGCAGCCTGTGAGTACTTCATCCAGAACAGATCAGGACAGCCTGGAGGATATACTTAAGGTTGATAGATTGTAGCTTGTTCGTTGCATGGCTCTGTTACTGGTGGATGCTGTTATAAAAACTCCCTCTCTGACCCTCTGGTTAAACTCTTGTGGAGGATTTGGGGGGGGTGGGGTGGTGAAATAAATGAGGGAGTGGTGGCTTGTTGTGCTCACGTCACTGTAACAAATAGTTCGCTATTAGGTATTTCTTCAGGGGTGCAGCTGTGTGAGTGACAGTAGTCTGCTTCTCAATTTCTAGTAACGATACAGCGCTGTAGTAGTTTTGTGGCTTTTAATACACGGTGTGATGTTAAGGTGTTACTAGCATAAAGCATATTGCTGTTGATCAGTTGCACTACACTTACCCTGAGTTTTATTGTTTTAGGACTGTTTAGCACAGCTTTAAAAGAACAGCAACTTTAATTATCCTGAAAAGCAACATGGAATTTAAAAAAAGAAAACAAAACAAAAACATAAAGCCAAAGGCTCTGCTTTTGGAAAATGCAGTGGTATGTTTGGATATGGCTTGTTTTTGCTGAACAGTTATTTGTTACCTTCACTTAAAATACAGAATACAAGTAGGTGTTTATGCATTATGTGCATTGAATCTGCTTACCATGATAGAGGAAGAGATGAAAATAACAGAAGACTATAGCTCCGGAGTAAATTTCCACAGTAATTTGTGGCCAGAATGGCTATTTTGGACTTTCTGAAAGTTAAGCAACAGCGGTTCATTCATTGCCACTGAAAGGGCAGCTTAGTGTGTTAGACATGAGCAATGCAGAACGTGCTTTTCCCCCAGCATGTCTTGCCAGATAGGTGAGCTTCTGATATTTCTCTCCATTTCTTTTACAATTTGTGGCAGCTCATATCCTGCTGCTTTGACAGCATCAGTCTATCTGTCTGCCTCCTGCAAAGTGCTAATGCTTGTTTATCTGTGTAATTATGGAAATTGATAGTGGGTGGTGCAAGAAAGAGACGCACAAGTACCTGTAAAGGCTAACTTCTCACCCAAGAGGCTGGTTTCTTTGGGCTGACAGTGGACAAAAAGGGGCTCCTACTCTTGAGATGCTTCTGGAAGAGTCCGACTTTCCTCCTTTATCTTCAGAGAGAAGCTGGAAGTGAGCCCTTCTCAATGCTTCTATGTTACTGTGAAGAATATGCACGTGTGGTAGGTGCAGCGCAGTGTTCAGCTTCTGTCACCAGGACTTTGTGCGAGAAATCAAATCGGAGTGATCCCCCATCAAATTTGTGGTGGTGGTGAATAGCTGTAATAACGAAGATTTCCTTTTGTAGGTTTGAAGATGCTTTATGAAAGTTCATTTTAATAGCATAACTTTGGATTTAAATTTCTTGTTCTGTTTTTCTTACATTTCAGGTCTACCAGTCATGAGACGAATCCTTCTGTTTTTTATCCTGGCGGCTGCTGTTATGTATGGTATACTGCATGGAAATCTGTGGAGAAATAACCTCTACTGGTATGGTGATGCTTTGTTTGCTTATAGCGCAGACGCCTTCATGGCTGTGAGAGATGTGGCTGTGAGTTGCTTTATTGCTGAACAGCTGTTTACTAGTAATCAATGGAAGTAATTACTACTCTGTGTGTGTGTGTTTTTGTGGCTGTTCATTTTGTACAGTGAGGGAATGAAAGTGATTGTTCTGTCATGTCGCCCCTTCTCTTGTGTAACTTTTAAACCTAGCAGTTGATTTGAGCCTCATTGTGTGGAAAGGTCAGGACCTCAGAGATAGGGAGCCCCTCTGAATTTCATGAAAATAGGTGTTCAGGTGAGGAGAGATAATCTTATTTGTGTGTGTCACGTGTCCATGTCTCCCCCAACCTATGTGTGTTTAGTGTTAGCTTGTTCCTTTTGATGTCTGATAAATGGCATGGGAGAGACCTGCTCCACACAGGGGAATAACTGCAGGTGTAGTGGGCACCATTTGAAAAGCTGAAATTTGTGGAATCCTAGTGGCAACCTTGTGGGAAGTGAGCCTTCCCCATCTCCAGCCTGTGTGGGACAGGTGGCTTGGGACCTAAAATTCAGGGTGCTTATTGAAGAAGTTGAGTTTCCCTTGGCCTTTGGACAGCTGTAACCAGGACTGACCAGTGTGTTTGTGTTATGCAGATAATAGTAATAGCTTTTAAAAGTAGTGATTGATGTGCCTCTATTTGTCTTGTTTATAGCATACAATTCATATGATTGGCTTTCTGTTGTGGTTCCTGTTTACAGCAAACCACAGCGTTGTGACATTTCCCTTTTTGCAGGATTAGCTTTTATGGACAGACTTCCTCTGTGAGGGCTTCTCCTTCCTATGAGGCTAGTGGAGTTACCCAGTAAGTTCAGCAGTTGAGTCTTTTTGTGGTGGGATTTTATTGGTTGGTTTTGGGCAGGTGGGAGGGATTGAGACTAAAATCCGCAGCCTTTGTCTGCAGACTCCCTGTTCAATGGGGTACAGCTGTGTCCGTTGGCTGTTTCTGTTATGAACACAATTGTAACATGTCTGGCAGAAAGGAATTTGTCCATGTCATGTTTCCAGTGTTTGGTTAATATTTATGGACACTTACAGTGACTGTAACAAGCAATCAATTGTTGGAAAGATGTTTGTTTACAACTTTTAAATTTCTACAATTCTGAGTTATACTTGAATAAAATTAGCAGAGCTATGAGGGCAACTGTTGTGCTTAAAATTTAATAAATCAGAGGTGTGGTTCGCTTGTGATGTGCAAGTGCGTGTATAAGCAGGTCTTATGCTAGTCAATTCCTGCAATTAGGTTTGTAGGGCCAATGAGAGCCTATGCTAAAACTTAAAAGCAGGTCTCTGTTCTCTCTGAAGCTGTCCTGCAAAATGCTGTCTGTGAGGCTGATGCTGGAAAGCAATAAGTTGGCCAGCTGATACGTTTCACGGGGTGCTTTCTCAGTGTCAGTATTCACATGACAACTTGAGGTTACCAAAAGCAATTAACCTTAATGGTCTGTTTGGCTTGTGGATCTAATGTGGTGGTTTCATCCTTCTGTTCTTAATGCAGCCCAGATGCACGCATTGCTCACACTGAACTTTACCCTCCCTTCTGGGCTTCATATTTGTTATTAATTGGGCTAAATCGCCAAGGTGGGAACGTGCTTAGAAGTGTAACTCTTAGCCTTATTATGAGAGGAATGACAGCCCCAAAGAATCTCATTTTCCTTGAAGTACCCTGTGAGGTGCTGTCTATTCTCTTCTCCAAAGAGGACTCCCCTCTCCTCGCTGAGTAGCACTGGTGATGCTATCTGGCATGGCTGCCGGGGTGATTCAGCCCAGGTGTCCTGCTTCTCTGCAGGTTGGCCTGACATCTCACCTCTGGTTATGGCTGCTTTGATAGTTGCTGAGCAAGGAGGTTGCAGACCCCTTGGAAGCAGTGCTGTGAGATAAAAGCCTTTACTAGTAAAAGTAATTGTACCACATCGAGAAAGGTCTTTATAATACAGACAGAGGCAGTCATGAAAACTTGGTGTGCTGTTAACTCAGTAATCAGCTTTTACTAATTTGGCTTATCCAAGTTTCCCTACCTTGGTGCTGCTACATGTTCCTGTTCTTGCTATTTCTTTGAAATTCTTGTTTTGTAGGCTACCACCTACGGCTGTGGAGAGGAGGAATGCGCTGGACACTTGTCTCCTGAAACCGGCATTTGAATCTTTACTGAGGTGAGTCTTCTGTGGGAAGTGTGGTGGGGGGGTGAAGAAGGACAGGCTGTGCTGACTGAGGTAGAAATGAGCTATTTACATATTCTGGACTATTTCACATTTTGATTCACCTCTGGAAGCAGCACAGCTTTTGGGCTTGGGTTCACTGCTGCTTTTCCTGGCTGTGGCAACACAAATTGTTTAGCTTGCTGCTGCTCAGCATCTGAGCAATACCACACAACTAGCTCAACATGGTGGTGGTGTATGTACTGAGTAAATAAGTACTTCCTCTTGACGTACTGTAGCACGTAACAGTGTGTCATAGTTTAACCCCAGCTGGCAACTAAGCCCCACACAGCCTCTCTCCCACTTGCCCAGGGTGGGATGGAGAGAGAATCAGAAGGGTAAAAGTGAGAAGACTCGCGGGTTGAGATAAAGACAGTTTAATAGGTAAAGCAAGAGCCATGCATGCAAGCAAAGAAAAACAAGGAATTCATTCACTGCTTCTCTTCACCAGGCAGGTGTTCAGCCATCTCAGGGAAGCAGGGCTCCAAAATGCATAATGACTACTTGTGAAAACAAACACCGTAACTCCAAATGTCTCCCCCTTCCTCCTTCCCTCAGCTTTATATGCTGAGCATAACATCATACGATATGGAATATCCCTTTGGTCAGTTGGGGTCAGCTGTCCCAGCTGTGTCCCCTCCCAACTCCTTGTGCACCCCCAGCCTACTCCTTGGTAGGTTGGTGTGAGGAACAGAAAAGGCCTTGACTCTGTGTAAGCACTGCTCAGCGATAACCGAAACATCTCTGTATTATCAATACTGTTTCCATCACAAATCCTAAAGATAGCCTCACACTAGCTACTGTGAAGAAAATTAACTCAACCCCAGCCAAAACCAGCACACAGTGAAACTATTTTAATGATCGAAATACAAGCCTTAATTCTTTTTCCCCCATGCTTTTACTGTAAGATAAGCCTCATATCCAAGACTGAAACTCAGTCATTCTATTAGTAAGAACCTGGACTTAAAAGATTAAGATTTTTTGGTAGCTAAGTATTTCTGTAGCAGCCAGGGAACAGACAAGTTTTGAAACTATCCTTATTTTATTTGGAAAGGGGAGTATGAAATGTACAAAAATTCATCCAGTCTTTAAAGATAGAAGATTCTTCCCCTTCAGTGGAATTTTAATGGAATTGAATTGTAATGAAATCTGGGATTATTCATGGTTTTGTTCCTGTGAGACTATTGTTGAGTTGTGTGTAGGTGTCTTCCACTTCAAGGTACTCATAGGAAGCTTCCTTTGTAAAGAAGCAGTCAGATGAAAAAAGGAAGAGCTTCAGCTCAAAACAAAGCAGGTGTCTGGTCACAAAACTGCATCCAAGATATTTGTGAAGAAATACTGAGAGTCTTTGTTATTAGAAGGACAAGTCTTAAATGAGAAGGGATCAAGGAAGTGCTATGGGACCAGAAGCAGGCAGGCTGTATTTGTTGGCTTTGTGTTTTACCTGAGCAAACATTGAGTATGTTCCTGAGAAAGCTTGGGAGGACGTTTAGGCACCGTTGCTTCTTTCTTTTTTGTTTTTTTTTTTTTTTGGTCCTTTTTGTGCACAAGAAAACTTGGCTTTAATTCAGTGCTATTATTATTTTAAAGAACATGGAAGGATCTCAAGTTTGTCCTCCCCAAAGCAGTCCTGTGGTCTTTGAGTTCTGGTTAGCTGCCTGGCCTGGAGAGGTGGTCCTGGGTCCCTTGCCCACAGAGTGTGCCCAGGCTGTCTCTGTGTCAGGGGCAGCGGGTGCTGTGCAAGGGGGCAGGAATGGACTCGGGGATGTGCAGCGAGGAGAAGGTAGGCGCAGACATAGAGCGGAGTCTCTTGAGTATTTCCATAGCTCCTTTACAGGGACAGTGTGTGTGAGCTGAAGATCTGGTCTGTGCACTTTGGTAATAGCCTGGGGAGGTTGAAAGGATTTCTAACCTGGCAGAATCATTTATTGGAAAGGAACCAGAGCTAGAATTAAGAATCTCTTTGCAGTAGGTAAATTATTTATTACGTCTAAGCTTACAATCTGCTTCTGAACAGCAAGGCAAGTTATTAAATTTAATATGCGTGTTCAGAGCATGGTGTCTCAAAGTTAGCTGGCCTTGCATAGTTAACCTATGGCCCAGTTCTTGCTGCGTGGACTGTGGTGTTTTGTAGTTTTCTTTTTTTTTTTTCTTTTTACTGTTAGTATCTTCTAAATGCATAGATCTTAGAGTGGGATACTTGATTGTGAGACTGAGAGGGAGGGTTTGTTTTTTTTTTTTTAACAGCTATTGATATTCTTAATGGGGAAACAAGTCACGTGCTGGTTGTGGATATTTATAATCAACACTAGGTTTTCTCACTGTGACTGTATACTTCTGTGTTAACGTTTTAATATAAGATTTAGTATGCAGGATTGCTACAAAGTCAACCAGTTCAGCCAGTGGGTGTTGATTTAACTCCAAGGTGAAGCCAAGGGCATGGTAGCATGTGACAGGATTAGGATTGGGTCTACTGTTCATTCATTTGGCTTCGCAGATTTGATAATAGGATCCTGGCTATGAGATAACCCTGGTCTGTGGTTACTGTCTTTTGAAGAAGTGACCCATTCTTTCTATCTTGATGCTTATAAAGTGTGACGCTGTCATGTTCTAGTTTGCAGGAGGAATGCGCTTTAGAGGCAAACCTCCTTGTGATCCCCATGTGCCGTGCTTCTTGTCACAGGGTGGCCCTGGCACACGTGCACTGGGCTCCTTTCAGACATCTGAATTTTGGCTAAGCCAGAAGATGTGCTGCAGGAGCACTCACGCTCTGCTGCAGCTGCTAAGGGGTGTTCAAACTGCGGGACCCTACTAGAGTTAGTCCAGAGTATTAAAAAAAAAAAAAAGGACCCTCCCCCCCCCCAAAAAAAAAAAAACAAACCAAAAAAACCCCCAAACCCCGAGGTGTGTGTAATGTGAACATGAGAACTCAATACTTTTTTGCTGTGTGGTTATACCTTTGTTGCTCCAAAGTATTTACTGATGTCAACACAGACATAAAATGCCACTTGTTTGGAATGGGAGCACATTTCAAATAAGCTGATGTCTTCAGGACATGGTATTTTCAACTTAAAACACCTTGTTTCAAATCCTATTTTTATTTATTAAATTGACATATATAACAATAACAACTCTTAATTTTCCTTGCTGCCTCTGGTATGTGCTTTTCAAACCTGAAGTTATTAATTGTCTTCCTGTGTTACGTATTCTCCTAAGTATGCTCTCATGGTGTAAGCTTTCACTCATGTGATTTTAATGACTCTATATAACTTATACTAGCAGAGAAATAATTTTATCTCGCTCTCTACCTGTATTTTTTTCCATTAAAAAAATCTTCCCCTTTTCTGCCACCTCCTTTCTTTCTCTGTGTTCATGAGTTTTCTTCTTTTAAAAATTGGTAAGTAGGGTAAAGAAAGCTTTTTCTAAAAGCAATTGCGTGAATTATTGGCTTATTCAAATACATCATGTGGATTTTTTGAAACGTCTTACTTTTTTCCCTTCATTAGTGTTGACAAAATATACCCGTTCCTGTGCGCTAATGATTTTATCAGAGTGGCGGAGTTCCACGGGAGTGATAAGTTTGAACTACCTTACGGAATAAAGAGAGCAGGTTTGTGTTCCCCACGTACCTTGTTTTTAAACTGAAATACCTAAATGTCATGTAAAGCCACATGTAAAGCCCTGGTCTTTCCTATTCACCAATGCCAATCCTTTTGGGGGGTATCTAGCAGTGACTTAATGGTTTCATTTAGTCCTTCTGACCTGGCACCTTCCTGTTTTTAACCAATAAAACACTGCGTTGGGCTTGCCCCGCTTAGCAGGGAAGCTCCAAAGAGGTGGGAGTGAGGAAAAGTGGGGCTTATTCAACTTCCTTTTATTTATATGTGGGCTGGAGTGCTAAAGATATTTAGCTAGCGCTTTTCTAGGTGAAATATTGGCAGGGTTAGTGTGATGGGGTTCGATCAACACACCTAAGCCCATCAGTATACAGAGTCCTACTGAGGCAGAAGTCCCCACCTTGGGGTGGTTACAGCAGCAAAATTTTCCTTGTAGTGGGCTAGCTTCTCCCACCAGGGAAGGTGTCAGTGGGGCTGCAGGGGGAGTTCCCACTGGGGCAGGGCTGCTGTACCTCTGCAAAGTGTTTGCCTGCTGCCCACCTTGGTCAGGGCAGAGTAGACAGGGCCAGACACCTAAGGGTCTTAGTCGCCCTTTTGTAAAGTCTCAAGTCTCAGAGTTTTTGACATCAAACAGTGCACCTTCCTAGTTACCCTGCAGATCTGGGCTTTAGACTCCCGATTTGCCCTCCATCAGTGTAATGAGGATGGTGCATTTTTCTGCACCTCTGGGGTTGTGGTGAGGAAAAATATGTTTGGGAATGAGTTGAGGCCCTCTCTCAGGGGCACGTTGGGTGTCCAGCAGGCACCTGCCCACCCAGGGAGGGCTGGGAAGGTGCCTTAGCCCATCTTGGCCAGTGAGCACAGAATGGTTTGATGTCTTCTCCCAAAATATGTAATGCTGTTACTGTCCCTGGCTGTCGGGCCCCTACTCTTGGGTCAAGGCTGCTTCTGCTTCAGCTGAAACAGTGGGTAAAATAAAAAAATAAAGTCAATTAGGATGCAGGTCTTGGAAGCTCTTACGATGCTTATTTGCTGTAACTAAGACTTTTTTTTTTTGGATATAGATCCCATGCTATTTTCCAACAGGGGAATATTGGGGCAGGAAAAGCTTCCCAGAGAGGAGCTCTGATAAACCTGAATTTCTTTGGCATCACTGATTGACCTGTGGCCCTAAATTACAAGTGTTCTTATTTTGAGTTTTTTATGCACAGTGCGTAAAAACTACTGTGTCTGAAAATGCTGTAGTCAGGGTGGCATGCTTATTTTTAATGGAAAGCACTGGACATTTTCACTACTCTTCTTTGTATTTGCGTTCTAGAGCAATTCTTTCGTTTAGCCCTTTCAAGAGTACAGAACTGTGGACTTTCCAATGGAGATGACAGGTGAGATGGTTTATTTGCTACTGTTTCTGTTCATTGTATTTCTAATATTTATCTGAAAAGGAATGTCAGTGGCATTGTCCTGAAATTGCTCGTTAGCCAAGATGCAAATCTGACACCCAGTGTCCAAGCAATCTGTAACAGATTCCAAGATTTAAATAAGTTTGGTTTTAAACATACATAACACCAACATTCAAGAATAATTTTTCTGTGAGGGAACCTAAACTTACATATTTCTTTTCATAAGCGTGCTAGGGACTTGCTAGCTGAATGCAGTCCCATTTTCCTCTACTATCTTTTTATACTTGAGGAAAGTGAAACCACCCCTTAAAAACCAAATGTGATCTCCTCTTTCAACGTCGCCATTACTGTAAGCTAGAGAATCTTTGGGATAAGTGGATGCCAACCGTTGGCTGTTTCTACACAAAAGAAATCTCATGCCTGCTGCACGCACCGTTGTTCATGTGTATGCTCAGGTTCCTTTCCCGTGAATGCGGGAGACGGAGGCAGCCAGGAAAGGCTGTTCTGGCATTTCAGGAGTAACCAGGGTGTGGTACAGACTGGAGCATGCCTTAGATAACTCGCTTCCCATGCATTAGACTGTCTTGTTTAAAAATCTCTTTGTTAGAAGCCAATTCTGATGGGATTTTTTGTTTGTTTTTGGAGGGCCTTTCTCTGTGTGTGTGTCTTATTGTTGGGGTTTGTTTTTTTGTTTATTTTTGGGTTGGCTTTTTTTTTTGGAGGTAGTGTAGTAGGGCTGGCAAGTGTACTCAAGTCCTGTGTTTACCAAGTGATGCAAATGACTACTTAGACTTGCAGTCTAGCAAACAGGCTGACAACCTGCCATATATCATGTTAATATGCAGGCCTCTTAATAGAGTTGAATGCAAATAATGCTGAGGATGGCTGTACTTGATCTTGCTTTTTTAATCAAGAAGATCAAACAGAAGATTGTTGCTTCAAGCCAAATGCCAGGATCGCATTTTAATTAAAGTTGGGTGGAATATAAACAAAATAATGGTGTTCAAGCCTAAGAATTATCTTGGCTTTAACATGCAGTTTTCCTTTTCACCTACTGTACTCCTTCCTTTCCATGTGTTTACTATCCATTTCTAGGATGTTCAGGTTTACTCTTGGGGTGGGGGGGGGAAGGAAGAAACTCTATTCTCTGTCAGGAGTGTGGTAATTAGGGACATTTATACAGAATTGGCCGATAAAGGCTAGTCTTCTGTCTGGAGTTTGAAGAATAATGCCAAATGTTCTGTTAGAAATTTCCTGAAATCACAAGTTCAGCACTGTAATCGTTTTGGCTGTAAAGTAGAGACACTTGCAGTACAGCATAGTACCTTTTAACGGAAGTGTCTGTCCTATAGATCTAAAGTAAGGTAATTGGTATTCTTTGAATGTAGGTTCTTTAACATATAGATATGTTTAGTGGTTCTGAGAAGTATGCTTCATTTTAATAAAAGTAATATACTTCAGTAGTACTGAAGCAAAATGAGAACCATTGCTATTTAACAGGCAGTAGCATAAATTAAATGTACGAGACTTCATACAACGTATTCTTTCAAGATCCATCAGGTTTTGTGTATAACACTGTTAGGGCATGAATCACCACTGTAGTAAGGAAGAGCTTTTATATATACATTAAACCGAGATACAGTGGCTTTTGACTGTGAAACACTTCTGAGAATTCATCCTAGAAATGTTCTCCAGTAATAGAGCAACAAAATTATTAGGCAATTCTGTATTGCTGCCACCTAATTCAGCCGCCTTGGCAGAATGCAAACCAAATTTCTCTATAAACTTTCCTTGGGGCTGGGGGGGTGGAACCTGCTATAATGTATTTTAACAAATATTAGGCTGTATGAGCACCAAATCTGTGGTGCTCATATGGCTGTATTTGTCTGTGACTTAGGTAAAACTGTACATAGTGAGCTACAAAGGATTTTTTTCCAAACAATGCCTTTTTCTAAACTTAGGTGAAATTCTCACTGTGTAAAGGTCTAGCTCTCCAAAACAGTTTGGAAGTGAACAGTGTCACTGACTTCCGTGGAATTGCCCGAGGGAGAGGGTTTTCCAGGCTAGGGCTGTATCTACAGAGTAACATCTGAACACCTGCTCTACCCACTTCCTCATAATTACTTGCTGGGTGCTGTCAGGACTCTTAAGTTCAACAGGAGTAAATTCTTACGAATGCATTTGCACAATCCTGAGTCAACAAAATGTGACCTCTACATCCTCCTTTTCTCATGTAACCTCAAAGGAAATAATTTGCATTCCTCAACTGGCTATGGGGGTGTGTGTTAAAGGAATTGACGTTGAGATCTTCCTTTTCCAGAGAAACAGTATTTCAGTGGAATGTGGAGGATGAAAGCCTTTTGACATTTAAATGCTACGTCTCTATTTAACAATATTTTTCTTTTATAGACTAGGAAAATGTTTCTTTTAGCATTTCACCATAAAAAAAAAAAATGTAAACTTATGCCTGGCTTTGAGATTAAGAGGGTCTTGTACACCGTGTGACTAGGGCAATGTTTTGAGTGATTGCGTTTGGATGTTGGAGATCAGTTACCTGATTTACATCAGGATCCATTAATACTCTAAGTAGGTCTCTAACACCTAAATGCAATCCCTTAGCCACTGGAACCATTGCTATAGCAATTGTTATAGCTGAGGTCGTAATATTTTTCACTTTTATCGATATTGTGCTGGTGATTGTAAGCTAGACCTCCAAACGTTTCAGTCTGTATATTCACTTATAGCATACCTTATGTTGTTTAAGGACATCTGAATTTATTTTTCTTGCCCATTTATTGACTTGAAGAAAGGGTGAGTGTTTGGGTTTTATTTAATATGAAAACATTATAAAAAAGGAAACTTTAATAAATGGCGTTGGTAAAATATCTGGGAGTAACAGTTGCTGGAAATCAATGTGTTGATTTTTGTGATTTACAGTAAGTATAGGTCAGCTTATTTAACTTAAATATGTTTGAATACAGTCCAGCCTTACTACATATTCTTTATCTCCATTTCATATGTCAGTTTCCTATGATATTGTGTTCTCTTTTTTTACTCCCTGCTTATTGTTGCCAGTGGAATCTGTACTACTGTGGATGCAGAGCTATGATCGTAACTGGAGACACTTGAATACTGGGAAGGGAGAAGGATAAGGGGATGAGACAATTCAGAAAGAGCGCGTTTGTGCCAGACTTCCTGTTTAAGTTGGCCCGCTCTGACTTCCCAGACTTGATAGAGATTAAAAGCTGGTCTTCCTAATTCATTTGACTGTATCTATGGCTGTATTCATGTACAATGCACCAGGAGTATTTGATCTGCTTGTTGACTTTATCCATTTCAAAAGTTCACATACCAATGTTAGATGGTTTATTGGTTATTAGAAGGCAACTTTATTTCTGAGTATGCATGTTAAGGGCACTGGAGTTCGAAAGCTTAATCAAACTTCAATCTTTACTCTGTTTTGTACCCAAGTAATATCAGTCATCTCTTAGCCGTGAACAAGATCTGGTCTGCATCCATCAGTAAGAGGGAAGAGAGCTTGGATTTAACTTGAGAGCAGCTACCCAGCTTCTGTAGCTGTGCGAGCCTCTCTTACCTGGCTCTAAAGTCACGTTTTACTTTACCCTCCCTGCCCTGAGTGTGTCCTGCTACATCACAACTGCACGGTGCAAAGGGGAGAAACCAAAGAGCTCTTCAGTTTTATACCAGAGTGGAAGGCATTATTTCAATAGCTAGGAATTGACATAGTGAAGAAGCTTCTAAAATCATAGCCTCTGCCAAACATTGAAAGGTGTGTAATAAGGAATTGATTAAAGTTCATCTACGAGGGACAGAACAAGCAGTGCCTCCTCAAAGTAACTTTTTGGCTGCTTATTGTGGTCAGAATGATACAAATCACTTGTAATGGAGTTGACGTAGTTTTTGTGAATTCACACCCAGTAGTCAGAGTAAAAAAGAAAATATTCAGCAAGATTAGGAGCAATTTTTCTGGCTTTTTATTGAGACCCGAAGATAAGTTTATGCATGGTGTTAATCACTGCCAAACCATGGTGTCCACCAAGCACTGGGGATAGATGCTCTAGCTAGGAGGGGTAGCATCAGGAGTTGGAGTATGGGTAACAGTTTAGGACTTGCATTGTGGTGATGAGGTTTGTACCTCAGCTACCCAGCTGCGGCCACGTAACTTTTGGTGATACTGAATTCAGAGGTTTGAGATGATTTGAAACTTTCCATGATTTAGAGGCATGCTGTAAATGACAGGAAAACATGATAAAACCGTACACTAATTCTGTGCTTCTTCCTTATCTCCCTCATTTCACCTGCATCACTTAGTGATCACATTTTTTGTCCAGTTTTCTTTTTTCCTTCCTGTTTCTCCTTGCTGTTGCTCTTCTGTAGTGCGGGATCTTGCTCTGAGCTCTATAACATAGCTGCAGGTAACAAAGTGTAATTCAGGAAAAGGGTAACTTCTGCTTCCTTCCTCCCACTGTAAAATTTGCTAGAGGCATATGTTCATCAGCCTGCTTTCTCAGGATATTTTAAAACTAGATTGAAAAACTAATTGGAAAATGAATGGGCTGAAGCAGTTCTGGAATACAGAGGGAAGGGTTTTGTGGGTGTAGAGGGAACGGGCATACTGAGGAGGGGATGGTATAGCAGGTTTTCACCCCTCTGATTTCCCAGGTACCAAGTCATGTGAACTTCTGGCATTAGCTGGAAATATTTTTATGAATGCTTGGCTTCTAAGCTGCTTGGGAAACACCAGAGAAAGGTGTGCCAGCTTTTTCCATGTCAACCCACCCTGAGAGATGCATTTTTCAGCATTATTTTTATATATATATGAATATATCTTTTTATATATACACAAACAAATTTTTAGGTCAACTCCCTCTGCAGATGTGGCCCTAGAGCAGCAGGTGAGAAGGTGCCATCCCAGTATTTCATCTGCAATACAGTGCTTTTTACAGTTGGCATTTATTCTCATCTCACCTTTTCTGTAAGCTTCAGGTTATCTGGGGTCCAGTTTCTTTTCCCTAGCCCACATGCAGTACAGCATAATTGCATTAACAATTCTGTAAGAATTATGGAGAACTGCTTCGTACATTGAAGTGTCAGTCAGTCTCGACTGGAACAGGTTGCTTTCATTCAGCTCTCCTCAGCTGGAAAAAACAGGGTGGACTATCTGGTGAGAAAGGTGTTAATTAGTCTGCTTGAAGTATCACACTGGGCATTTAATACAGATTATAGTATCCCTTGGGACACCGTTCTGGGGTCCCCTACGGTAAGAAGTGGCATAGAACCTTTTTCTTATTTGAAGAACTGTGGGAGCAGGATGTTGGGAGGCGGCTCATCCTCAGTAAGCTGAGAGCCTGTTTGTGTCTGAAGAAAATACCAACGTTTTTGTTTTGCCATTGTTCTTGCTGCAGCCCAAGTTGAACAGCTTTTGCTCTAAATAAAGAAGCATTTTTACAAGAAAAAATGATGTGGTTGTTCTGTAAGGAGGAGTTTGCAATCTTATATGTTGGTTGTAAACCTTCCTTAAAGAGGCAAAATTTCCTGAGTAAAACACCAGCAAGCCTGTCTGTGCTTTTTTTAAGCAAAGCACACATCTTACTAACATTGAAATAAGACAATAGAGAGCAAAAGACACACGTAGAAAACCTAGGATTACTTGGAAAAATCTTACCACTAGAATTTACTTTCATAAGTGTGTATTTGCATAATACCTTTTTTGGGTGCTTTTTAACCCTGAATATATTCTAAATTTGAAAGTAGTTACTATTTTGAATGGATGTAGCATAAGAGCTAATTTGTAGTTCACAGTGTTTTATATACTTGGTAATGTCTAATTTCAATGTAGTCATATGAGAATGCAACTTTTAAGCAAGCATATCTCTCCTGTTATGTCATGACAGCATGCACTTTACATGTTTAGACAGCACTTTCTAAGTAGAGGGAGAAAAAATCAACATGAATATATTCATTTGAAAAGCCATCACATGTGTCATTGGGGTAAGGTTTTTCCCATGTGCAGTTCCGAGGCCTGACAGATAAATTGTGAACCTAAATCTTGCTGCTTTAGCTTATGTTGGAGATCTCTAGAGTTGTGGAGTTGTACAATGTTGCAGAACCACCTTAATTTCAGTTAGTTTTTCCAGATGTACTGTCGTGGTTGGTATACCCCCAGACTGGGACAAGTTTGAAGCATTGTGGAAAACAATTTATCTAATGGCACCCATATCATCAACTGGTTAGAGGATCTTAAACAGCAAACCACTAGAAAAAGGACATGTGTAAAAATAGTTTTATGTGAAAGGAGCCATTTCCTGATTTTGGCAGTCCCTGAAATAACGCAGCTGCATTTTTAGAAAGCAGCATTAGTGTGTGATACGGGATTGAGACCCCTCTGTAGGGGCCAAGGAGTGTAAAAGATAGAGGACCTCAGTTAGTAAATAAGGCAGCTAAATGCAAGTATATCATTAATAACAATACGAAGCAAGGGATGTTGTGTGTATTAAAAGTTCTGCTTGCTCCCCACAGCATTGCCTGTCGACGGTGTGTTGTGGTTGGTAATGGAGGAGTACTTCGAAATAAGACATTAGGGGAGAAAATTGACTCTTATGACGTGATAATAAGGTAAATGGTGTCTCCTTTTCATTTTATGTATGTGCAAAGAATTAACAAACTTTTGCTGTCAGCCAGTAGCTTTGGAGTTGAGTTGTTATACAAATGAAAATGTATAAAACTTCCTGTTTTACTTACTTTGCCACAGCCTTCATTTAAAAAAAAAAAAAAGGTGAAAAAAGGATCAGTGTTGTATTATACAGACTGATTGACGCAGAGGAGGAAGGATCACTGGGGGGGTCAGTCTGCCTTGTGTACAGATACACACGTGCAGGATGCTGCTGTTGGGGATGGGTTCAAGCACGATACAGCCCAGAGCCCTGCATGTGCCCCTCGCTGTGAGCCAGCATCTTGGGCAGCCCTTCTTCTTGCCTTCCGCACCACACCTGTCTTACCCCTGTGCCGGGATATGCTTTTTTTTGGAGTGGATTAAATGTAACGTTTGCTGGGCAAGTCCATCTCAAGGGACCTGTCAGGTGGAGGGTGATGCCGATGTCTGCCCCTTGTTCTCAAGCATGTTAGTTCATCTTGGAAGTTTGAGATGCCTCAACCGACCAGAGGATGCTGCGGTCTGAAGAAGAGGCATCTGGACTAGGCAAATGGGAAGTGTCAGAGAGGAACAGGCTGTCGGAAAGCTCAAATGCCAAGCAAACTGAAAATGGACTATTTGGCTAGTTATAAAAGAATTTGCTGCGCATTAAGAAAAAAGTAAATCAGTTTCTCTGTTACAGGAATTGAGATGGTAAATACCCCGTCAGATTGTATGCCTGAACCTGAGCTGCCGTTGCAGTTTGTCTGCTTCAGCTTTGTGTTGAACACTGAACAAAATCTTGATTTTGTTACTTTGCCATCAGTCCTCGTGCTCACTGTAGTAATAGTGTTTCAGTCTTCAGGAACTGCTTGAAAAAGTTGTATACAAAGCCTGGAGTTTGACATGCATTTGAAAACATACTGATAAGGTAGAAGTGGATACATGCAATTCTTCAGTTGTAGCTTCTCTTATAAACTTAAAACTATAGAAAGCAATCCAGGTAATATCCCTGTTCTTAGGAAAATTTACTTGCCTGACAACTTTGTGCTTTACACACAAAAAAAACCCTGCCCACTTCGCACTTACTTTCACTGTAGTATAATGATGCAAGGAAGCTCCATGGATTATTTTTAAGCCATTTGAAGTATTTGGGCTCCTTGTAGATCTACCTACTCTTCTTAAAATGGAAATCTTTATATAGACTGGTGTCACACATTTAAAAACAACTCTAAATTCAAAACTGTTTCAGAAATATAGTACACATCTATGAATGAACAAAGAAGTGGTGTTTGCATTCTGTATTTAATGACAACTGCTGATAAAACTTTGAAATATTTCCTTGTCTGCATACCTTGTTTTGCAAACATGTGCTCCTAAGCAGTGTGCCTCGTATTCTGAGCAGTCAGTCACGTTGGCAGGAATGGAGCGTACAGAGACTGCCTGAATTCTCCAAAGAACATGCAACACACCCACCAGGCAAAAACTGCAACACAGCCCCTCTAACGCTTCAGAGCAGAGGGACCTGACCCACCTGCTCACTGCTTATTAATCTGTTAATCCCAAAGCAGTAGCAGCTGTGCAAGTAATATTAAAAAAAAAAAACCCAACCAAACAAACAAAAAAAAACCCAAAACCAAACAACACAACCCACCCCAAAACCAACACCCAAAACCCCCCAAACAAAAAAAGCAAGCACAAAGATTTATCAGCATCCGGTACACAGTCATAATACCTGTCCCTGCTGTAGACAGTGAAGAGTATTAAAACATTCTTGAATTGCCTTCTGTATGACTTGGATCATCTAGTAGCATGAATGGAGCAATGGGTAATTCTCCAAGCCAGATATTCTCTTTGGTCTTCTCCAGTTTCTGTGTTTGAGCCAAATCAGAAGGCCTTCTGCTCAAGTGACACGCGATAAGCAATCGTGCAATTGTTTTCTAAACCACTTTGGCCAAGTTCCCGTATGTGCTTGATCCCTCTGAGTTAGAGGGTGAGTGCACCTGATAATTGTTCGTCTGCCATGTAATGTGATAAGTAAATGCTAGGCTGCTAAACCCTCCTGTACCTGGACACGTTGTCTGCCCCGCAGACTAGTGTATGTGCCAGCCACCGCACAGTAAGCACGTGGGTGGGGTAGTCATTGCTGTCTCTGTGTCTGTCCTCTGCAGAATGAATAATGGCCCTGTTATAGGGTACGAAGAGGATGTTGGGAGGAGGACGACTTTCCGCCTTTCTTACCCAGAATCCATCTTCTCAGATCCGATCCACTACGACCCTAATACAACTGTTGTTCTCATCGTCTTCAAACCACGTGACTTGAAGTGGCTTTGGGAGATCCTGGGTGGTCAGAAAATAGTGAGTTTAATTTTTGGTGCGCTTTGGCTCAGCTTGCTCCGCATCTCTCATGTGAAATACCTGGTTTGCTTTTAACCTCAGTCCTTCCTCCTAGCTGGGGGGAGCACTGGATTTCCTAGTCAGTCCTCTTTCTGACACGCATGTTTGGTTAATTCCTCTTCCCAAAGCAGTTTTCCAAGAGGAAATACCTTTTTATCCTCTTCCTAGTACTGTTTCATATTCTGACATGCACGCTACAGCCATTTCCCAGATTATTTTATCTTGCCCACTTGGTGAAATTGCACAATAGTGTTTGAAGAGACCTCTCTCTTGAGGTCTTTAGTCTGAAACCTTGTTGAAAGAAAACAAGGCCAAGTTCAAAGCCATACCAGGTTCTCAGGGCATTGTCCAGGTAAGTTTTGAGTATTTCTAAGGATATCTCTACAACCTCTCTTTCAATGCTGTAGCACCCTCACAGGAAAGAATTTTTACTCATCTTTTTACTGTACACCTCTGAGTAGTTTGATCCTGTCTCTTTTTGTAAACCCCTACCAGGTAGTTGAAGTTGAGTTCAGCAAACCCAGCCTCCTTAGCCCCTTCTTGTTTGCTCTGTGCTCTGGCCCCTCAGCTGTTTTAGCGGCCTTCTGCTGAGCTTGCCCCAGTTTGACACTCTCTTGCACAGCGGGGAGCCCAAAGCAGCATTTGTGAGATCACAGAAAGGCACAGTACAAAGTACTTGAGAAGGATAACTTCTGTCTACCTGTTCCCTTTGCTTTTATTAATGTGGCCAAGCACATAATGAGCACTTAGTGCCTCCAGGCACACCACTGGTGCGTGTTGTCTATCAGAGACCTTTATGCAGAGCTGTTTTCCAGACAGCTGCCCCAACCTCTGCTGCTGCAGTGGGTTATCCTGTTGCAGGAGTACAATTTGGCACATGTTTTTGTTGAACTTTGGGAGGTTCAATACTCCTCTTCTTCCTCAATGTCCTGCCCTTGGATTTTACTGTGGTTAGAGTTGCTACAAAAACTAAAACCAAAAGCTGCTGAAATGTGTATTTGCTTGCCTGTTACAGAGTGCTAAAGGCTTTTGGAAGAAACCGGCTCTGAACATGATATACAAATCTAGTCAAATCAGGATTCTTGATCCCAGCATCACCAGAAAAACGGCTTATGAATGGCTTAATTTCCCAACAAGGTTTCCTAAGAAGGAGGTAGGCTTTTTCTTCTGGCCTTTTAGTTTTGTTGTAACCAAACATGTACTCAGAGGTAATTATCTCTTTATTATAGTGGACTATGTTAAGAACGTCTTTTAGGTTCACAGTGCAGTAGTTTGCATTTAGGTGGTGCTCAAAAAAGATGGGAAAATGGAATCCGGAAAGTGAGTGGGTAGCCGCGTATGCCAAAAATCTCTTTTTATGGATTCTATAATTAGTATTAAATGAGACTGCTTTTGCAGACAGACATAGTGCCTTCTACGAAATTGGGAAAAGCAGACAAGCATTGAAACATGGCAAATCCAAAGAGCCTCTGGAAATATTAAGAAGTCTTAAACTATTAAATGTAGGGTGTTTTATAGTTTTTCTTAAAAAACAAACAAAAAAAACCCAAAACAAAAAAAACCCAACCAAACAACAAAACATACAAAAACACCCAACCAACCAAAAACCAAAACCAAACTCCCCCGACTAAAGCAGAATGCCAAAAAAAACCCCCACACCAAACAAACAAAACCCAGCAACCCAGTAATTCTAATAGTGCTGCAATTTCACTCTGCTGGCGTTGGGTAGGGGCTAGGGACCATACAGGATATTCCAGCCCCACGCTAATGACATATGTCTAGCAGCATTCTTGTGCTTACTGATTTGATGCCAAACATTGTAATGAGTTAACCAACAATTTGGACATAAAAATACATTTTAACTGTCAGTTTATGACTGAAGAATGTTTCTGATGAAAGGTAAGGCTGCAAGCTGGAGACCTCCCTTGCGCGGTCGGGACTGACCACATGCTGTTTAACACAAATACGGTTCCCTGGGGTCACGTTGTTGCACAGAGCTGATTCATCAGGATCAGCCAACTGACACACGTGGAAACATTTGACAGGCTGTCACTGTGGAGTACCTACCACAATTTTTTTTCTGATTTAATCTTTCTAATACTTGAGGGAGTTGAGAGTCTTTTGCTTTTGGGTGTTTTGGTGCCTTTTTTTTTTTTTTTTGAAATTTCTTCTTAAACCTGATAGTGGCTTTTTCCTCTCCCTTATTAACTCTCAAACTGGAATACCCAGTTTGGCTGCATGCTTGCTGGGTCTCCATGGCATTTCAGCTCTTCAGCTGAGGGTGGGAAGAAAGCAGCATAGTAGTTGGGCGTATAATGATCTCCTAAAGGGCCACAGAACATCTGTGGCCTCCATGGCTCCAGAAATCCCTCCTGTCTTTTCCTGCAGTCCCCTCTCAGTCAGGGTAAAAGTAAGACCAGTGTTGTCAGTGACCCAAACAGATGTGCACGGTGTCCTGGAGCTGGTATGGAGGCACAGACCCTTCAGTCGCTTTGGGTAATGCACGTGATTTCTGTTCCTCTCATGCTCACTGGGTGCCCCTGCCCAAAGCTGTGACAGAGTGTGTGCGTGCTTGGAGCCCCTTTCTGCCACTTGCTCCATCCTGGTGGTTTAGCAGCAGTGGTCAAGCTCTGGTGTGATTGTCCACACTTTCCCTTCCATCTCCAAGGCAGGCTGTGGCTGGGAGCCTGCACATCTGCAGTCACGCTGGCACAGCTGGTGTGTAAGCAGCTTGGTTGAGCTGCAGGTCATGCCTCGGGGGGTTCCTGTTGGCAGGGTGGCCTTTTGCAGGACCCGCTTTGGAGCCTTCTGTCCCGGTAGTGCATCCCTAGGGAAGGGCCAGCGCTGCCTTTGCTGTCCTGTGCTTCAGCCCCCTCTGCCTGCGGGAGATGCCGAAGACGGCTGTTGCGTTCCCTGGTGTCTCTGCTTTTTCCATTAAGCCGATCTCACCTTCCCTGTGTGTGCGTTTATGCGTAGTCCAGCGAGCGTTTCTGTTTCTTTGTTAGCAACTGTGATGGTGTTAGCAGAGGCAGGAGAACAGCTGTAAAATCAGATGTGCTGCCCCAGCAGCACTGAAGTCGCAAAGTGTTGCGGAGTCGTTCCAGAGCTGCGCCTATTCCCACGAAACGTGACTGGTTGAACAAACTTCATTACAGGCCAAGGGTATCTGGGTATTGCTAGGGCGCTAGTGTGACAATACATTTTAAAAGTAGTTTTGCTTTTTTTTTTTTAGTATGTACTTCTGAAGCTAACTTTATGATAGCCAAAGGTAAACAGAGCTAGTTGCAAGTTGTGATGTTCCTGATATTTGAAATAGCACTAATCCTGACATGTAGCATTCCCACCATAACATTTGGGTCCTGTTTAGTATGGACATTGTAACAGAGTCACTGCTAAGTTTATGATACTGGCCCCTCAGGGCAGAAAGTTAGTTTTGCGAACTGGCAGGAGCCCTGGGCAACAGCATGCATTTGAAGTTGATATTATTGCTGGAGTACTCAAAGAGTTGCATAAAGACACAAAAAAAATTCTACATAGAAGGTGATAGTTCAATTCTGTGACCTTAATTAGGCTTACAGAGCTGATGTTAGTAACTTCTTCCTGGGGATTTGTTCTTTTATCATACGATACAAAGAAATATTTTTCGGTGTCATCGAGTGCATCTGCTGCCTCTCTGCACAAAGTTGCCCAGTACTGGTTTGTCTGCTTTGTTTTCAGAGGCAAATGAACTGAGCATTGGGTAAGAGTTCAGAAAAGCATGTGATTTTATGCTCAGTTTGAGGTTTGATTGCAGCTGATGAATGTGTAGCTCGTTTGGTCTCTGAGAAAATTGTTATTTTAGTTAAGAAGGGCATTAGTGCCTGAAATTTTTGTGTATTTCTGGGGGTGTTTTTTCCTCTTAGCTTCATCTGTTGGTCTAATGAAAGAGTTCAGTGCTCTCTACGAACCATGCCTCATTTACTTCCCCAGATCACTTTAGCTGCTGCTGCTAAAGCAGTCATGTACTTGATCACAAGATAGGACAGATGGTTGCAATGAGTTGTTCTGTGCTGTTGTAAGAAATGCTAATTAATGCATTATTAATGCTCTTAATTTTGCACAGTTAAAACCTGTTTATGGCCAGCTCTTGATATTTCACATTGCCTTTACCTTCTGAGCTATCTCACTGTAGGGAGAAACAAGCAATTTTATCTACAGTTTGTTTTCTTCTAGTGGAAATAGTGGGGGAAGGTCTAAAGCCATGTTCTTCTGGAATTTCCCTGCTTTGAAAAAGTTCAAATGCAGCCAAATTTACGCAGCAGTAGCATTTATGCTTTTTTTTATCTTGGTGTTATGAAGATTTGAGGCATGTCATGTTATTCTGTCCCCCTGGATGTCCATAATCTAGAAAATTCTGAACACGTCTGCTAATTCAGTCAAATTTAACAGGGTGAAATGGTCTCCAATATATTAAAGTCTGACCAGTTTCATGAAAGTAGGTTGCTGAGCAGAGGGATGGGGAGACCTTCCTGATGCCTGTGCTGATGGAAGGGCTCTACAGTATGGGCTCAGCCCTGCCTAGAAACTGGAGAATCCTGGGTAAGGCCAACATGGCAGACACCCCAGTCATGGAAAATCTGCAGGCGGTACCTCACTCCTTAGGAGACACAAGGGGATCAAACTACAAAACCAAATGTCCGTAGAAGAGCCATGCTGGCTGATTTCCCCGTGCCACCTTTTTAGGTTTGCCGTTCTATCAAACTGCCAGTTATTTATGTATGCGTGCTCTTTGTGTTTCATTTTAGAAACCCAAGCATCCAACAACGGGGCTAATTGCCATTACACTGGCATTTCACATATGCCATGAAGTTCACCTGGCAGGCTTCAAGTACGATTTCAGTGACAGAAACAGTTCTTTGCACTACTACGGCAATGACACGATGTCTCAGATGATACAGGTAAAAAACACTTGTTTATGCTGAGAGAAATATAGCTGGGTTCAGCTACTCATGGGTTAACATTGCTTGAATCTCTTCCTCTCTGCTTTTTTTTCTGAAAAATGTGGATAATGATATTTGTGTCCCTTGTGCTACACCATATTCTGCAATTTCTGCATGAGATACAGAATCACAGAACAGTTAGAGTTGGACAGGACCTTAAAATCATCTAGTTCTAGCCCCTCTGCCATGGGCAGGGACACCTCCCACTAGACCAGGCTGCTCAAAGCCCCATTCAACCTGGCCTTGAGCACTTCCAGGGATGGAACTTCTCTGGGAAACCTCTTCCAGTGCCTCACCACCCTCACAGTAAAGAATTTCTTCCTAATATCTAATCTAAATCTACCCTCTTTCACTTTAAAACCATTACGCTCATCCTATCACTACACTCCCTGATAAAGAGTCCCTCCCCATCTTTCTTGTAGGCCCCCTTTAGGTACTGGAAGGCCATTAAAAGGTCTCCTTGGAGCCTTCCATTCCATATGTACATCTAAATGTTCTGTTTTACTTTGCTGGTGTTATCCTCAGGCTATGCAGCTCTTGCTGATGGAGGTATATTTGCTATTACTGTCAGAACATGAATAGCATTGTTTCTTTTTGCACTTTTTCCTTGGCAGCTACTTGTACAATTGTTATAGTTGACAAACTTATTTAAAAAAAAAAAAAGGCAACAAAGGGAAATGGAAGGAGTTAAGACCTACAAACTTGCAGTTAGGAAAAGAACCGAATTTCAGAAATTGAAAGCAGGGAAGCAAAGCATGTAGGAAGAGAAGGAACGGTTTCCAGGGGGAAGCTACAACTCACCAGGAGAGGGAGCAGCAGGAGGTTGGCAGACATCAGGGATGCTTTCTCCTCCCTCCTGCTTTGCTACAGTCATGCCCCTGCTTTATGTCTCTGCTCTTGTCTTCATCTCTGTACTCTGAGCAACTCCACCTCAGCCCTTTACCTCAGTGTGAACAGTTTTCTCTTCCATGTGTATAGCCAGTGCATGTGGGGACCGTTTTCTCTCCTCCTCCCTCTCCTGAAGAGGAAGGATAAGGGCAATGCCTATAGAAGGCTCTCATGTCTCTGAGGACTCCCAGGTGCCTGCTGCTCTGAGATAACTTTCCTCTAATACTGAACTCGCCTTCATTTTGAGGCTATTCTCTGCAGGTGCTTTTTTTGCAATGTATACCAAACTTGGGTAAGGTCAATCGCTAGTTGAATAGACAGACATCTGTATGTTTCCTAAAATCTTGAAACTTTAAAAACCAAACAAACCACTTATCATTAGTTCTTTAGTGGCATTAAGTCATAAATATTATACTGTTATATGCCTAATGCAGTATTTGCATCATATTCATTTTAATTTACTGCATTCAGTGTCTAAGATTGTCAGTGAACTTACTTCCCTTGTGCTGTCCTTCACAAACATCTGGATACAGCACAGAAAGTGGGTTGGTTTTGGCTTGTTGAAACTGATTGGCAGGACGCACCCAATTTACAGATGCCTGATGTGTGCTTTTCCAGAACCTGCTTTGAGAATTAGTCATTTTCTGACTGCTTGTGCTGTAAATGTGGTTATGGAGCTTTTCCCTCTAAGCATGGAGGAGGAGGTGGGAGAGTTAGTAATAGAAGGACTTAGCGAGGCCATGTCTCACCCATTCTTGCCACTGAAGGATCATCCCTTTTGGCTTGTGTCCTAATGGAAAATCTAATCTAGTTTTGAGCAATAGTCACTCACCTGTTTTCGTGGGAGACTGTCTTTTCCCCAGAGCTTTCCTATTCTTAGCGTCTTCCAAGTATCACAGGTAATTAAAGGGAAAGAACAGTGAAGTGATGCTTCTGGTAATAACTTGAATTTAACTTTCTTCATTGTTCCCTTGCATCTCTTTAGAATGAATACCACAACATCAACGCTGAGCAGAAGTTTTTGAAGCAGCTTATAGACAAGAACTTTGTGGTCAATTTGACGTGAAAGCTGAATGGAAGATACAAAGAAAAATTACTATTTTCAAGATCTGAAAAAAATTTATTTTTTGTATGGTATTTTTATTTTTTAAGTGCAGCATAACTGTTTATTGTTTAAAAAGGAGCACAGAAACCTCACCAAGACAGAAGCTTCTTCTAAGCCTGAGGGTAATGGACTATTGCAAACACAGTTAACTGAATTTCTGTGGAGCTATTTAATAACGGTAAACCATGAAACTTTCAGCTGAAAGTATCAGGGATATATAAAAATGTGATGCACATCACTTATTTATCAGCAAGAACTCTTTCCAAATGATTACTTCTCTGGAATACTTTTGTTTCTCTTGTTGTCCTTCAAAAGAGTTACACTGTCAAGAGACTGAGACCACAGTGTTTAATTAGTAGATGGATGTAAAGTCTTGAATGTCTGTCTTGTAGTATAAAAATGGCTGTAAAACAATGCCTATAAATCATTACTGTGTGTTTGGGAGAAGGGGGAACATAGAGAGCGTACAGGTTCTCGTCTGCCCTACCGAGGAGGGGATGTCCATCTTCAGCAAAGAAGCCGCAGCTTCTGCACTGACCATCGACCCTGAACTGCTGCCTGCCTTTGCCGAAGGTGAAGACCCTTTGGTCTGATTCGTGGAGACGTTGGTATTGACAATGCTGGTGTTTTACTCAGTTGATGGAAAACCATACTCCCTGTGCTGTGCGTCCAATAAATTTTACCGTTGGTGACTTGATATAGAAAAGAGGAGTTATGAAGACTGAAGAGTTGTCCTCACTACCTGTGTGTCAGCTGCTTCCCCCCAGACCACAACAGAAACGTGAGCTGCGACAGAGGTGTTCACACCCAAGTTTAAATTTAGAGCCAATGTTTGGATTCCCAGATCTCCAGGACAGGATCACATGTATCTTTCGGTTTGTTCACCAAGAATTGAGGTGTATATTTCTGAACCAGATAAGTCTCCTTTCTCAGATACTGTAATGCGATTCCACCTTTGAACTGTATCAATATGAGCAATGAATGTTCCCATCTTCAGCAGCAGAGTGTGCTAGGGAGTACCCAAGATGTACCTCAGCTGAATTATCATTTGGCTTCTGTTTACCTCTCCTAGCTTGACGTTTAGGTTTAAAGGATGTGACTGTATCATTTAGTGGTGGCAACTTACTTTTGATTTTAATTGAAACATTTAATAGGATGTTTATGTTTCCTGGATTGGTTTGTCTGGAACAATCCTGCTGAATAAGTTAAATCTCTCTGGGAATGGCCTTGACAAATGCCAAAGAAGAAGTAGTAGTATGCTGCTGTTCTAATTCTCTCAGAGTGTGTATTTTTTAATTGTGGCAGGTTTATTTGAAAATCTTGTGGTTATCTTATCAATCACACCTAAAGAAAGCATAAAGAAGTCCACTTGAAAAAAAAGTATAGCTGGCACAAAACCCCTTTGCTGCTTTTTAATAAAACAATATAGGGAGCTTTAGCATGTTTAGGAGCAGTGCAAACAATGAAAATACGAACACAAACCTCTAGTGGGGCAAGAGCACAATATTTGTATTTTTCAGAAGCTGGGGATTACGGGAGTACTAACACATTGTCTTTGCAGCAACGTAGAGGAATAAGCATTGACGTCATCTTTCTTTTTTCCTATTTCTCTTGAAGAGTTCAATAGGTATTTAAAAAAAACAACAACAGAAAACCCCCCAAAAAAATAATACACAAAACACCACCACCTTCCCCTAGTTTTCATTGCCCTTTTTGGTCCCCTTAGCTCTGCCTTTTGGAAATCAGTGAGTGCGGTGTGATTTGGAGGGGACCCACAGCCAGAGGGGAGGGGGCTTTATGCTCTCACATGGTATTTTCACCTAATGACTCCTGAGCTTTGGTCCATTTCAAGCAAATTGGACCTATCTGAAATAACACTGGATTTCATAAAAATCGGGGCTGGGGAAAGAACCAGGTGTGTGCCCAGCAAGGGACAAACTGTGCCATGGGGCCCATCTGCCACAGGGGTTGGCCCCTTGGCTAGCCCTGTGCAGGGAGGCAGGTGAGAGCATGAGGGACACTGGAGCAAGTGACTGGTGGAAATGGAGGAAACTAGAATTTCCACCCAAGGTGGCAGAAGGGCTCTTGCCTCTTGCTCAGTTATTTTTATTTCCTTTTTTTTTTTTTTTAAATGCACATTTCTGAGCCTTTGAGGAAGTCTTTGCTCAAAAGTCTGAATACAAACAGGTGGGGTTTTGCACCAGCAAACAGTGATATTACTGTCCTTAGTTCTACCAGCATTTATTTCTTGTCATTATTTCAGTTAATTAAAACGGTTTGAGGTTTGTATGTGACTCTGCAGCCACAGACCTGCAGTGATTTAGACTACTGACAGTAGCGATTCCACGTGGAAAAAAGAGTGCTGGGGTAAGGCTTTTCACAGCAGTCATGGTGCTGTCTGAGCTCTCTTTGCGCAGAAGTCCTTGGTAGGTTTCAGGCTGTGGAGAGCAGAGCCAGGCAGAAGTGGAGGGCTACCTCTTCCCCCTTGAAACTCACGGTGGCTCCCAGAGCCAGCTCTCCCATGGGCTTCCACCAGGCATCCAGCTGCATCCATGGAACATCTCACTGCGTGCTGACCGTGAGGAATTTTTTCCAAGAGAGCTGTTGCATTTCCCTCTCCTCTCGATGCCTGGTTGCTTCTCCACCCCTGCCCCTGTGGGCAGGAGGTGGGTGGGGAGCTGTGCTTCTGAGGATGTGGTTATTTTCTCTGCTTTGTTTCCTCTTCCCACTAATCTAAACTGATTCCTTGCCTTAATTTTCTAGGAAACATTTTTCTTTCTATTTTTTTAAGGGGGGGAGTTGTTCTGCTCTAGTTAGAATCCAAACAAAATAATTGGAAAAAAGCCTTCATGGCAAACAAATGGCATCCCCCAAACTCTTTTTAGTTAAAGTAGACTCCTTTATTCCTTTTTTACCACGTCAGCTTTTTTGATCTCCTTAAGATTTTTTTTTTTTAATTTTGAGTAATGTGTTTGATATTCTCAATGCATTTAATATGCTATCTACAAGCATTTATCCTTACCAGCTGCTCCTTTTTATTAGTTCTTAATAAGCCTCCCCATTTGTATGACAGACTTGACTTCTCTCTGAAACTAAGCAGTACTCCCAGGGATATTTTTCTCCCACTTCCGTGCTCCTGCAGGGATGTTAAATCCATGACTTGCTGAGGCTGCTGTCACAGCATGGCTGAGTAACGTTTAGAGCCAGACCTGCTCGCTCGGGCCTGAGCCAAGAGTTGATGCTGTTGATAAACCACAGGATACTGGGTTGGGGTTTTTTTCGTTGGTTTGGTTTGGTTTGGTTTTTTGTTTTCTTTGGGGTTTTTTTGTTGGTTTTTTTTTTTTTTTTTAGAAAAGCACAGCCTACAGGCCAGTAGCTTTTCTCTTCAATAATAAGCAGTGAGCCAAGTGATTAATTCCTCCCGCCGTCCCTCTCCCCTCCCCGCCCCAAGATGGTTTTTTGGGATTCTGTGTACACGAGCCCTGCTTCGTCACCCACTTCACACGGTCGTTTCTGCTACTTTGCCTTGAGGACAGGCACCGCTTTTAGACTAACTTAACTTCATGCAGGCAACAATAACTATACGTAGTGCGTTTCTCAGTAACGGCCACAGATCACAGTGTCTGTTGTATCGGGGCACGCGTTTTCACAGGCGTTTTGCAATACCAAAGATTTGCCTTGGGCCTTTTTGACAAAAGCAATAATGCTAACTCCAAATACCCTAGATCTTTTCTGAGAAGGAGCTGCTATTAAGGTTTTCTTTTCCCATTTTTGTCCTTCCTGAAAGTGAAGGCTCTGCACTGAAACTTCCCTATAAAAGCTACCCTATTTTTTTTTTTTATCACAGCAGACAAGCTGGCAAATTTTGAATCCCAGGGTGCTGCCAGTTTTATTTCCATGTCTGGTAATGGTGTAACTATATAGGTAATTAGTGTCTCCCATGAATTTTCTTCCTGTACCAATGGCTGAGTCAGATGATCTCATCCCTTCTTCCTCTGTCCTGTTCTCCAGCAGCCTGCTGCATTTCGAGATGGCAGCATCTTACGGCATCGGTGCTCCTGCCTTTTATCTGCCACCCCCCTCAAAATGCTGCACCATCAGAAAGACCCAGCTCTAAGGTAACAAAGTACGCATGGAACAGGCAGGGCTGAAAGCTCTGTTTGTCTCGGTCTTTTAGGGGTTTTGTTTGTTTTCTTTTCTGCTGGGAAAGTTATTTTTTCCTCTGCTGTAATAATTAAGGGAAGTATGGCGATACGACTTCATAAGGAAGGTCACAAACTATTGCACTAAATAAGAATCTGAGAGTGCCTAAAAGATATCACTAAATGACATTTCCAGTGACTGTATTAGTGATAATAATACAGAATCACGACTTTGTTGTTTAATAATTAGTGTGTGGTACCTCTTGTTTCACGTGTCATGCTTTCCTTTTTAACAATGTCCTGGGAGGTAGTATAAATACCTTAACTTTTAAGTGGAGTCTGATTTTTAAGAACATACCAAGCTCAACATCTGTTTTTGAGATCGGTAAATACATATTTTATTTACCACTTGTCTTAAGTTTTATATGCCTTTAGAGTGCCACCTCTATGTTGAAGACATCCTTACAGTTGTTTCAAGTGAAATTTTGAATGCTACAAATGGAAAGAGATTATTTTCCTGTGAATAAATTGTGTTAAAGACGGCACCCCCAGGCTTATTTTTGCGAGGTCAGTGCTCTGCGTGTGTATGTGTGTGTGCGGATGCGCCTGTGTGCCCAGTCCCATTCGTTATTAATGCTTTGTGAAGTACACACAGTGTTATCAGATACAGCAACGAGTTTCAGAACAAAGTTTGGTACTTAGTAGAGCAAACAGGGCTGAAAATTTTTTACCCTAGGTAGGCTGAGCTGTACTGCAGGTGGAAACAGCACTGCGGGCTGAGTAAAAGCAAAGCCGGGACATAGTTTTTGTGGGTAAGATCAAGAGCAGCATCCTCCTGAGTTTAATGTTTCGTGTTTTTTTTAATCTTGCCTGTCTTATTGAGGACTTTCAGGGGAGTGCTAAAATAAAAGACGTCTAACTAAGATGATGGAGCGTGATGAAACACTTTGGCTAAAAAGTGAGAGACGGTGATTCCGATACTTCGCTCACGTTTTGTTTTCTCTTTTTTGTGCAGTAAGTATGAGATGCTGGGGGGAGCTGCTCAGCCAGTGGCTTCAGGGCATCTAAGGGAGACTTAGGAAACGATTACCTGATGCTAGCAGGTATGCAATGCATCCATTTTAATACGGACAGTTTAGGAGTTCGTCAACCTGGAGGAAATGCCTGTCTTTGAGGTGAGACTGGGGGAGCCACACCATGGATTATAATGTACTCCCTGCAATGGAGCCGTGGTTGAATAGCGATGTAGATCAGTGACAAATACGTTGCTGCTTTCACGCTTTTGTGGGCTTTTGCTGCAGGTGGGAAAAATGGAGAGGAATGGGAAAAGCTGTTTTCAAATCACAGGGAGAGCCGGGGACATGGTGCGCAACTCCCTGCCTGGGCAGCCAGCTCTGCCTTTGTAGGGGAGCACAAGCCCTGGACGTGGCACCTCCGTGCTGCCCCGTGTCTCAGCTTCCCCCTGTCCACGCTGCACTCCCCCAGCGGCTCCTGCTGAGCTGGCCCAGTCCCACCGGCTGCCTGAGGGACCCCTCGCTCGGCATGTCCCCCCCAGCCGCTGTCTCCCACTAAATGCGATGCCGGGACAGCGTGTCCTCCCCCCGCCGTGGCTTAGGGCAGGTTTTGCCCATAGAAAGGAACTAAAGAAAAAGGTATCGGATTTTTTTTTTTTCATATTGGGCTGTCAGTGGTTTCAGAGAGTCCTTGCGGTCTGATACGAATTCAGAGGGTTGAACGTTCCTTCTAACACTTCTGCTGAATGAAGACAGGATTAATTATTATTTTTTTTAAAGATATTTAATAAGATATTTTTTTCAAATCAGTACAAAAATTTTAAATACAAAATTATTTGCTTTTGACATATCTCATATATTCTGGGAACATACCGAAGTCACCAATGCCTGGTAAACTGTCCGTCTGTTCCTGCCACCGTTCCATAAAATTTCTGAGATAAAGCACCACATTATATCACTGGAGTCCTTAGTCAATGTTAGACTGCATTAAACTCTGCATTTAAATAATGGTAATGCCAGTTAAATCCAATCTTAGTTCTGCATGAAAAAAACTCTAGTTCATTTTTGAATCAAAAGCGGTAGCGTTAGCTAAAGACACTGAAGAAGTGGTGAGTATTTAACTCTTTCAACTAGCGTAAGAGTGTGTGATGTGCAGCACTGTACAGGGAAACACAGCAAAGTACACTGCCCTTGGAAACGAATACTTTTGAGGTGAGATTAGCACCATTGATGAACAGACAGCTCTTGCAGAGAAGTTGCTTTCCTCGCGTATGGTAAAGATGGAGGCCTGCAGGTTCTCCTTGACAATTGGTAACATATAAATAAGGATTGGAAATCAGCTTTTACATAAAAAGAAGTTCTCAGATAAATTTGCGTGATCAGTATTGCTGGTAAAGTTATCGGTTGATCTCAAACAACAGATTAGTTAATTAGCAAACAGAGCTACTTCTGCTTTGCCTAGTCATTGACCAGTAAACTGATTTAACTTGCGCTGAGCGGCAGAATAGGCGTCCCTTCTGACAAGCCAAACGGGCGCAGGTTCTTAGCACGAGCACAGAAATCCCAAGCGAATTTATTCCGCCCTGCTGTATTGCCACGTGTTGGCCAAAACGTCTCAATTACGTGGCACAAAGCAAATGGGGAACCCTTTGTTTTTGTCTCTGATCTGCCTCATCTACCTCAACTGTGCAAATGCAGATGGAGGCTTTTGGAGTGCTGTGGCACTTGGAGGTGAACACAGCGCCTGCTGGAGGCAGCGGCGGAGTTCTGGGTCCAGCGACTGCTGGAGAAAGCTCGTGTGGAATAGTGACACCATCGCTACCCCTCTTCCATCATAAATAAGTTGTTCAAGAAAAAAAACCTCACACCTGAAGGAATATTTTATATGGGGGGAAGGGAAAGAAAGGTCTCCAGCTAAGAGAACCTTTGCTTATCAGGCAGACCTGCTGTCAAAAAAACAAACAAAAAAACCCCCACCCAAACAAATAAAAAGCCACTCAAATTTTTCCATGTAATTTGAGACTGAGCTACTCTGGTTTAAGTCACTGGTTTTCACCTCCTGACTATGATCAATGCAACAGGAATGAGTGACGTACACTGATTTGAACCTTAGTACTGAATTATTGTGAATGAAATGAAGTAAGCACGGCATCACAGAAATATATAATGTACAGCTAATATGTCCCCCTCGGGTGCAAAACAACTGTTTATGAACCTGATACACATCTTTAGATATGTTCACCACACCTTTTTTTTTTTTATAAGTAGCTGTGCATAATGTTAAACTTTGTATTTATTTTTTTTTTTTGTACAAAATGGTCTGAAATGGTCATAAAATGCATCTTTCACGGTATAAAAGTTTGAAGCAGAGAAGAAAGGTTTTGATTTTCTGTGTGTGTGTGTGTGTGTGTGTGTCTGGTTTTTGTTTTACATGGGATACAATAAATATCCTGAAAAAGACGAATGAACGTACTGCCCGGCATAGAGTCCTGCCGCCTGCTCGGATGGCATTTGAACGTAAACCTTGTCTCCATGCATCAGCGGGACAACGGCACTGCCTGAAGCCTGGTCCAGGAAGCCCTTCTTGTACTCGTCGTAGGTGTACATCAGCGGCTCGTTGTTCTTGAACAACGCCACCCAGACGCTGGCCCCTTTACAGTGGACGTGGTAGGCGAAGTAGTAGATGCCGGGGATCTCGCAGGTGAAGATTCCCGTCTGGGGGTTGTAGTTCTGCCGGCCGTTGTAGAGGAGCTTGTCGAACTTCACGGGCACCCCGACCCGGGGGAAGGGGGTGAGGAGCTCCGCCGTGAACGCGGGCATCTCGTAGACGGCGGCGCCAGCCTTGCCTTTCTTGCCCTTGTAGCCATAGGGGGGCTTGACGCCGTCTATTGGCCCCACCTCGGGCAGGTACTGTCCCACAGATGGCGGAGTGGGTGGGATGATGACTGGGGGACCTGGGGGCCCGGGGGGGCCAGGCGGCCCCTGGAGTCCTGGCTGGCCAGGGGGACCGAGCGCCCCTGGCTTCCCTGGGGGTCCCTGCAGCCCTGCCACACCGGGTTTGCCCACGCCAGGGAAGCCAGGGGGTCCGGGCAGGCCGGGCTCCCCCTTTGCCCCTGGCAGCCCTGGGGGTCCGATGGGACCGCTGGGTCCCGCGATGCCTGGGATGCCCGAGGGGCCCTGAAGCCCCTGGGCGCCAGGGAGCCCCGGCTCCCCCTTCGGCCCCACCAGCCCTGGGACGCCTGGCAGCCCGGGCAAGCCCTTCTGCCCGGCTTCCCCCTTGGGCCCTGTGGGACCCGGCAGCCCCCGCAGCCCGGGTGCCCCCACTTCCCCGGGGAATCCTGGCTTCCCTGGGAAACCCTGCAGGCCAGGTTCCCCTTTGGGGCCAACCGGTCCTGGCGGCCCCACGGCACCGCCTTCTCCTTTGGGTCCCGGGAAGCCGGCAGCACCTGGGGGGCCCATGATGCCCGGCAATCCCGGCTGGCCTGGCTCCCCTGGCGGCCCCCCCATGCCTGGCGGCCCAGCGTGGCCCTTCTCCCCCTTCGGCCCCAGCGGCCCGGGCAGACCACCCACCCCACGCTCACCCTTGGGCCCGGGGAAACCTGGCTTCCCAACCCCGGGGAGGCCAGGAGGCCCCGGCAGGCCTGGCAGGCCTTGCTCCCCTTTGCCACCCGGGAAGCCCGGCTGGCCGGGGACGCCGTCCTGGCCGGGTTTGCCAACGCCAGGCAGGCCGGGAGGGCCCTGCATTCCGGGGGGCCCCGGGGGCCCCTGCAGCCCCAGCTCTCCTGGGGGTCCGGGTTTGCCTAGGGGTCCCTGTGGGCCGGGGAAGCCGACCATGCCTGGCTTGCCGACCCCTGGCAGCCCCACGGGGCCCGGGGGACCCGGCAGCCCGGGCGGTCCCTTCAGCCCCGGCAAACCCGGGATCCCGACGCCCTTCTCCCCTTTTGGCCCTGGGATCCCGGGGGCTCCTGGGGGCCCCTTCATCCCGGGCTCACCCTTTGGTCCCGGCTGTCCCTGCAGCCCTGGAGCACCCGCTTTCCCAATGCCAGGAAGGCCGTGAGGCCCCGGCGGTCCTTGTGGCCCGGGTATCCCCATGGGCCCAACCTCCCCCTTCGGCCCCATCTCCCCTCTCGGCCCTGGGGGCCCCATGACGCCCGGTTTCCCCGGCATCCCTGGCAAACCCGGCTTCCCAATTCCTGGATATCCTTGCGGGCCTGGTTTTCCTTTGGCTCCTGGCACGCCGTGACCCGGTAATCCTGGTGGCCCTGGCGGCCCTCGTGGTCCAGGCTCACCAGGGGGACCTTGCTCGCCCCTCAGACTGCGTATGGGCATTTCTGCGTGGGGGAGAAAAGAAAAAGAAATGGGGAGGGGGAGAGATGAAAGGTGACTGCGGTCGCATCCTTCGAGAAACGCAAAGACAGTTTTAAATCGAATGTGCTCGCTATGGTGCCTCTCGGTTTTGTGGTGGGCAGGGAGGCAAAGCTGGCCAGCGAGGTACAGGTTGGTATTTGGAACAAAGAGGATGTTCCCACTGTTTTGCCTACCCCAAACTCGCGTGCACATTTCTGTTTCCATGAAATCATAGTTTTGCCTCATATTCGCTTATATTTTTGCCCTGCAAAAAGCCATTTGCGCTTTACTAGTGTTTTCCACTTGTACAATCTTAAGCAGCAAAATCTGCCTTTTCTGTAGACTAATCTACTCTTAAGAGTTTTCGCAGGAGACAGAAGCTGCTCGGGGCTCCTGTGCTGTAGGAGGACTTCTGGCATAAAAGTGCTTTTGCTGCAGGGGCTTACACTAGCAAGATCAATTAAAAAAGATTGTATCAGTAAGAAGTTTGTACATAGCCATGACTGCATTTTCACCAAGGCTTTGGTTCCCATTAAGATATTACTGGAAACTTGCAGCCTTACCCAACACTGCCAAACTCCCACAGGTTTTTAGCGTAGCCACATCCAGTTAGAGCTCTTCTAAACACGTCACAAAATGTTTTTATGGTCCAAACCCACATTTTTGTGTATGTGACCACTTAGCATTGCGGGTCAGGGTGAGCGAGTTGCCGTGTGAGAGTGGTTGTGCTGGGGCTGGTTGCTTTTCAAGCGGCAGGCTTTTTGTGTTAAGTGGAAAGTCTGCTTCTCGTTGGCTCCGAATTGGATAAAGAAGTGGGAGGTTTGGTGGGAGAGATGAGGTTTCAGGGCAAGGGTATTAACTGTTCTTTGGGAGGCAGAAACCCGCCCTCTCTGCATATGTTGTGTTTTATGCACGTAGGAAACCTCCTTTGCTCACAGGACGGGTCGGTTTTACTACAGCCAGTCGTGCTTGTTCAGACACTCCAAAAATAGGCCCTGAAATCTTTCATTTCCCTCTGAAGCCAGCGGAGCCTGTGGTTACACAGAGCCCTCAATAAGACAAAGAGTTAACCAGCTCATCTGAAGTCGCACAGACGCTCGCTGTCTCCACAAGGATTTTATGACACTGGGTGTTCCTGGTTGCCCTTTGTCTTTTGGACATTTTCTGATGTTTTCTTAAATATCCTAATATTGTCCAAACTTCCTTTACCGAACACTGAAAGTGCTTGTACGTGCAGACTCATGCGATAATGCCCTGTACCTCCAGTGCCTCAGTTACTCCCATAAATAACCTACAGAAAGAGGACTGCAGAGACAGAAAAGCAACTGTATGGTTTTATCTGCAAACCTCTAAATCACAGGGTCTGGACAAATCCAGACAAAACTGTGACATTCCTGTAAATTCAAATCTTGGAGCTCTTAGCTCTGATTTCACATCCAGTTGCTGCAGTGAGAGCACCTCCAGGCAGGACCCTGGCCCATCTACCCAGGCCATCATTTGAAACCCCATCAGAGGGTTTTCTGCAGGTGGGTGGGATTATGAGGTTTCTCCTCCCTCCATCAAGCACCCAAACACACCTGGGGCCAGCCTCCACCTCCCCAGCTGCTGGAAGCTCATCACAGGTAGGGCTGCTCAGAGGCGGTGCTGCAGCCCAGGAACTGACTACAGCCTTGCTCTGGTGACCCCAAGCTGCCCTACAGCTCTTGAGAGCCCATCTTGCCAGGTACCCACCTGGCCAGCCCTCAGAGCCCCTAGGGACCATGCCCAGCCTGCAGCAGCCTGTTCCCTGTCCTCAGTTACCCCCAGGCAGCCGGTGCTGTGGGGTACCAGGCAGGACCGTGCAGGGGTGGCGAGGGACATGCCCAGCCTACCTTTCTCTTTCTTGGGAGCCATGTCCTTGCCGAGCAGAGGCATCTGCGGGACCTCCTTCATGTACTGAGGCAGATGGGGGTACTCTTTCCCGTACTGCATGTGGGGCACCTCCTTGCCCATGTGCTGCATCGGGATGCCTTCTTTGCCCAGCGGTATGTGAGGTACTTGTTGTCCGAGGGGCTGGTACTGGGGCACCTGGGGTGGCAGCTGCTTGATCCCATAGTAGACGCCACCTTGAGTAGACCTCACCAGCTCTAGGTAAATGGTCACAGCCACTGCCAGCAGCTGCACAGGGAAGAGCAGCATGGCCATCACCTGTGAAAAACACAACAGAACCCACAGTTGGCAGAAAATGTTTTTTCGTGTCATGTGTTTTCCACTAGGGACAACCTGCTCCCGTTTTCTGCAGCAAACTGGAAGTAAACCTCCGTAAACTGTCTCTGGTTTGTGTGTTGCCCTGGAGGACATCCTGCAGCGGGCCTCTGTCTGGTTTACTGGAGGCTCTTACTCAAATAGTACTATTAGAGCAAATGTCCTTATATGCATTCAGTTTTATACTACCCCGCAACCCCAGCTGGTGCTGGGGTGCAGTTTCTCCATACAGGGACCTGCTCCCTCCTGTCCCCAAGCTGCAGTTTGATGCTTTCTCATTTGTGTCAGTGCCACGACACAAGGTCTGGGAACCTCTGCTGCAAGCTGTGGCACAGGGGGAGAGCAAGAAGGGGCACGTGGGGATCTCTTAAACACTTTCTGCCCAAGGAAACTAAATTATCAACACCCCTTCTGCCATGCTTTCCATAGCAATGAAAGATCAGTTTCTGCAGTTTAAATCTGTGCCTAGGGTCGTGCACCATAGCTGCAAGGTGCAGGGGCTCTCCATTTCTATCCCAGCTCCTCCACAGCTCTTCTCCTGAGCTGGGCTCCAATCCTCTCAGCCTTCACCCAGAAGAACAGGACCATCTAGGGGCGGTCTGGGCCACCAGTGCCTCTGGGAAGGATCAGTTAACCCATGCCTTTTTCCAGAGATGTTCAACTATTTCCTAAAGGTGTCCCCGGCTGCAGACCCTGTCCCTTCCCCAGGCAGCCCATCCCAGCACCTCACCATCCCTGCTAACACAGCAGAACAGGGTTGGTTGTTCTTTCTTTTTCTTCCTTCTCACAATACAAACTTGGGACTTCTTTTCCCATCTGCTTTTGGCTTTCCTTTCTGCAGTAATGGTGTTACTAGTAGGTGAGCAGCAAATCAGCAATCAGGAACTCCCTAATTGAGTGCAAATTTGGGGGCAGCCTGAGGTAAGGAGGAGCCCTTGTGTGTTACAGTTTGAGTGTTTTGCAGTTTGTCCCACAACTGAGCCCAGCAGGCAAGTCCTGGTCTTTTGAAATGCACGTGGCAATTGCCAGGCTTGATGGTGTTCCTGACTCCCTGCTTTTCCAGGGAGCGCACAGTGCAAAGATGCCTTGCACCCAAGCCGAGCTGCTGGAAAAGCCCCTGCCACGCAGGCACACCTGCAGAGCTTTCCCAAGCCGCTCGTCACGATTTGCTCCCAGCAGCTGCTGGACCCTGCTGAGCCCAGGTGTGGGGAGGGTGGCCTGAGGGGGCGGTGGGGGCTTTGTACCTCCTGCTCGTGTTCCTCCTTCTCCCATAGCCTGGCTTGACAGAGGATAAAAAAGCCCCTCCATCTGTGTCTAAGTGGCTCAGCACTGAGCTCCCTTCAACCTCGTTTCCCCTGCCTTTTGCAGGGTGAAGCTTTTCCCTTTTCCTGCTGGGGCTGATCCCCGCTCAAATCTAGCTGCTCGGGGAGCTGCAGCCCCGGCTCCCCTGAACCGGGTGATGCCGCGGCATACGGGAGGACCCCCCTCGCTTGAGGGGCAGCGTGACCCCACCTTGGCTGGGACGTGTCCTCCCAGAGGCCGTAAGGAAATGTGGCTTTGGGCAGGTAAGGCTGCTGCGGAGAACTGGGGGAAAGCGTGAGAGGTAGGTGGGCTTGGGGTGGAGGAAGCGTATTTGCAGAGGAGGGGTCAGCATGCAGCTCCGTTCGCCTCCTCTAACGCCGCACTGTTGATAGCGGGCCTCTAAAGAGAACCTCAAAATCAGTGGTGAGGACGGGACTTTGCAAGGCATCCATGAGGGGTGCCCCGGCGGGCAGGGGGTGTGAGGGGGCTGCAGGGCGGCTGCAGGACTCGCTGAGCTGAGGGAGCAGGCCAAGGGCAATGCAGGTGTTGAGCCTGGGAGTTGTGACTTGTGTTTTCCCTGCTCGCCGCTGTATGGTTTGACTGGAGCGCTGGGAGGGCTGGGAACTGCTTCTCTGTGCTGTAGTGAAGGCGATTGATCGGGTGGTAACGTTGGGCGTCATTTAGTTTTTATGTCTGAACTCCTACTCAGAGTTCTCCCTTCACTTTGCATTAGCAAAGCACCTGGAGAAATCCTCACTGCTCTTTTAAAATGTTTCTCCTTCATTTTGCTCTGTGATATCTAATCTCTCAATTAGCATATCCTCGTTACTGAAGGTGTAAGTGGAGGCTAAATCCAAATCGCATTGTTAAAACAACCAGCAGAAGGTTAGTATTTTCAGTAATGTTCCTAAATAGACAAATGAACTACAGAAAAGATGGAACTATGTGTTAACAGCAAAACAAACCATTTAAGAAAATGAAATATTAGTGAATAAACACTAGATGGAGCATATGTTGCACAGCTGAGTTTCTACAGTCACTTTCTCTCCCAGGAATTTAAGGTCTTGGACGTAACCAGCTGCCATGTGGCAAAGAGAACCAGAGCCAAGATGTATGGGAGTTTGTAAGTGTAGCTAAAGCCCAAGCGCAGTTGCTCGTCCTTGTTCCGCAAAGCATTTCACCAAAGGCTTCATCTCCAGGGAGTTTAACGTGGCTTTTAGCCCACGGCTGGCTGCTTTGCTGAGAGCTGAAGGATTAGGGCTTTAGGACGCGGCATTTCTGCTTAAACCTCAATGTCACTGGGCTGCGAGGACAGCTTGTGCCTGATCAGTCACTGGGGCTCAGCTGGGATGTGGTAATTTATTAACCTGCTGCAGCTTCATCGGGCACATGGACCCCAAGCAACCTTTTCCTTTCGGGAGCGGTGGGGGGGGTTATCCCTGCTCTTGTCTCTGTTAGCCTGTCTGTTCCTTTCTGTACCATCGCCAGTAACTGGATGAAGCTTTGGCTCCCTGCAGCCAGGCGGGGTAACGCCTGCCTCAGTTTGCAGGTAAAATCCCAGCTATTGGAAAACTTGACGCTTTCTGTGCGTCTCTCCCAAATGAAAAGCACTGCCTGCATGAGGAGAGAAATGCAGTGAAACCTTTTTAAAAAAAATATTAGAAGATATTGGATGATTTAGGTCTGTTGCTGAAACCTAGAAGTATGAAGGGCAGGGTGGATTTTGAAGAATGAAGTTATTAAGTTAGCTTCTTGGCTACTTTGTTGTTCTGGTGGCCAGTTTTTTTTGGAGTTTGTTTTTTTTTAAAAAGATAACTTCAGTGGAATAAGTGGAGAGGGAAATAGGTAAAATTCCTTTGGATGTGATTTTTCTCTTTGTTTTTATTATGTGGGCTTTGTGTGTGAGTGGGAACTATTTGAACTAATTGGAAAAAAAATTTCCTACAGGGAGACTCGAGCCTGCCCACAGCCGAGGGTGAACTCAAGATCCCGCCGCTTGTGCCGAGCTCCCTTGGCCCCGCCAAGTGTCACGCAACCCACCTGCGGTTTAACAGGCGGAACCACACAGCACATGAGATGTTTTTGTGTGCGCGTGTGGAAATTTTGAGGGAGATCAGGCAAGGTTTCTAGAGATAGGAAGGCTCCAGAAAAATGAGGTGATCTCACTACATCTGTGTTTCTCTTAGTGTTTTTTTGATTCCTCATAACCAAAACAGTGTGGCCTGGAAATGACAAATTGCTTCTCGTCTATTGATTTTGGCTGGCGCTGGTGCCTGTGAGTAGCTGAGGTGGAAGGTGGGGGTTTATTTACTGAACAACCTCAGGCTAGATGGGACTTGGCTGACATATTCCTGGGAGGAGGTCAGAGCCTCCTCGGCGGCTTCACGTGAGCTGTCTGGGTCTTGGGATCTGCCACAGGTACCTGGGAAGTGCCCTGTGTTCAGCGCCGGCTGTATGGCTTGTCTCTCCCCCTGCTCCCCAAGGAAGGAGGGACCAGACAAAATTAGTCTTGATGAGAAATGTGGTAGAGTCCTGTGTGTGACTGCTTCTGCTCGCTGCCTCCTGGCAGTGGGTTCAGCTGGATCATCACTATCAGATACTGTCACTATAAGGCAAGCCTGTCCTGAAACATTGAGGGATGTCCTTCATGGGATAGTCCTTCAGTGTTTCGGCTCATTGCCTATCTCATCCTGCTCAGCTTTTCTAAGCAGTTATTTATGTACTGAGAAGTTGAAGGACTTTTTTTCTGCCCTGCAGTTTGTTTCTGAATGCCTGGGTGCGCAGCTCTTGTTGTTTAAAGACCTTACTGGGAAACCACCACCATCTTTAAATGCCTAAAAGCTACTGAAAAGCTTGCTCTTGGTTTTTAAAAGAAGCGTATAGATCCTAAATGTTGGACAAGTTCTCCAGAGCTTATGAGCAGCAAAAGGAGATTTTCCCAGTGATGACAGGACTTAAGGAAAATACCAGACTGAGGGGGAGAAAAATCTGTGCTGAAGATACAGCCAAAGTGTAAGACATCCCACACCCTTCACCCAAATGCCAGCAATTTAGGGATCATCTCCAAACACATTCATGTAATGCGATCTGATGTGCTTTCAAAGGTGTACGTCAGCAGAGCAATAAACTGGTTTTGGAATGGGATTTTCCTGGGTTTCTGTCAGAAAGCAATGGGAATGCGTCTACATATTTATGGCAGGTAAATCAGTGCCTGCATGCACCTTTGGAGGAGCAAAAGGCTTGGAGAATGCAAAGTTTTACCTTCACTGTTTGAATGTCTGAAGGAAGATGGAGGAGAAGCTACTGTGCCTTCCTAGTGTGCGATGTGTCATTTTGTACCAGTTGGTCAGATTAAGACACAGTAACTGTTTTCCTTTACCTAGGGTGGGGAGAAGGAACGTTATCCTAAACCACAAGTGTTCAGCTGCTTGTGTGTGAGCGCGTGTGGTTGGCTCTGTGGGTGAGAGAGAGAGTCCCTCAAAAAGCATGTTTTTATGGGCGAAGCTCAAGTGAGAACATTTCTCAACAACCTCTTTGGTAGAGCTGTTTTCCCGAGAAAACTAGAAAGGGCCTTCCTCTGGCTATTTGCGTTTGTCAGTAGAAACTGAAGACAAAACAAAATGTACCAGCAGTTGTAATTCTTAAATTGGTGTGAAGAAATAATGGCTAGTTTAGCCTAATTGTGTAAAGAATGTATGGAAAAAGTGATGCCCATCCATGTGGGACTTGAAATCATAGGTGGTCTTGCAAAGGCTGGAAGCCAGACATTGATTTATCAGTTCTTACAGGGAAGTGATGGCTCTGCAACCAATTTTGGGGTTAACTGAAACTTACCCATGTCCCAGAACCTGTAAGATACTTGCCCAGAGATGAGCCCCATGGGCTTAATTTACCACGCATTGCTTTTGAACTGCTGTATTTCCCAAAGAGGCATAAGGCATGAGTGGGTCTCAGTGAGTCTCTTCTGCCCTGGGGTCCCTTCCATGGGGGCTGCCTAAAGCTGCAGGGACGTGTTCCTCACTGCGCTGAGGGGACGGACTTGCTAGCGCTCAGGTTTCCTCATGGAAAATGACTGCTGCCAAACTCGCAAAATAAAAATCCTAGTGACTCTGGAGGTTTTGTGCCCAGAAGAGGGCTACTAAAAAATATTTGATGCTGAAAAGCTAAATTCTCTAGTATGTTTTTGACTCGAGATGAAAAGTGGTTAGGAACACAGCTACTTTTGGAGTATCTTGACAACTTTTATTACCAGATATCTACAATGGTGTATCCAGGGGGGGCGGAGGGGGGGTCTGCTCTGCTCTTGGGGATGGCGAGGTCTAATCCCACAGGAACATTATAAAATTCACTGAAGTCTCTTTTTGTCATGTAAGGACGTGCAGGGACAGCATAAGGCACTGTAAATGGCAAATAAGGTGTCACCCTGCCTAAGGAGTAACACCGCTGTGTCGTAGAGAGCGGGTGGGTGTAGAGGGACAGGAGCCCTCCGTGGGCAGTTGCCTGGCTGTCCCCTAGCTCGCAGGCAGAGGTACGTGGCAGCTCATGAGGAGTCAAAAGACGGCTTGCAAGAGACCGCTACAAAGTCTTCACAAGCCAATAACCATTCTTTTGTTTTCATTTTTAGCATTACTTTGGTAACAAATAACCTGTACTGTTCCTGTTTTGTGCAATATGGTTCCCTTAACCTGCTGGGTTATATGTGCAAGCCTGTGCACACCCCCACCCCTATACATATTTTTGTTAAGGTCCCTACCACCTGAAGAGCATTAGATTAATCACTGGGCATGTAACTTTTTTTTTTGGCATTTGTAAACTAATCCTTTTAGCCAGATACCTTTCTTCTAAGAAACTTTAGCACAAAATGAGAAGAGCAGCTATCAAGGCCTTAGTTCCTGCAGTTGCTCAGCACCAGTGAACGGCTGGGGTGACTTCAAGTAGGGGACGTCTTGAGATGTGAAAAGTCAAGCAAATGTTGGTTGTTGTTCTCAGCAGCAGTGCTGCAATGTGTAAGTGACTTGAGCCTTGACCTTCGCAGCACTTTGTTGTTCGCAGTTTTCAAAGACACTATTTCAAAACTTAATCCCAGCTAAAAATGAATGTCTGGATCACTAAACTCCTTTGAGGACTAGCTTGTCAATCAGTGCATACTTTCTGAAGGGATCTGAGGATACCCTGTACTGCACGGAGACTGAATTTTAGTGGGAACTCATATTTTCAGGGGCAGGAAAAACCAACAACCTTCTGCTTGCCAAATAATTTTGTATTTGCTCAGAGCTTTAATACACTCAATACCACTTGAATATAAAGCACTCTTCTGCCTTTCTGTGCCAAACAAGGTTTTATGTCATTTGGACAGATGTTTTTGAATTTGCAATCAAAGTAATTAAACTCAGTTTGGTGGGTTTCTTCTTGAAAGTTCAGTCATACTTCACGTAAAAGCAGGGAGCGAAGGCAACCAAGTGCAACTTGGCACACATTTCCCCTCTGAAAGCTAACCAGTTTCATAACGCATATTAAGACTAGCTACGCTGAGTTAATCTTATTTTCAGCAGTAAAGAGCTGGAGGATGGTATGGGAGAGCACAGCCGCTGTGCGAGGGCCCAGCCATGCTGTTGGCAGATGGTTGCTCCATGCCTCACTGCAGCCCAAGCAGGTTTGGGGTCCCCCATCATTTTACTTTTAATGGTGCCTACAGCTTCATTGCAGGCGATACCCGTTTCTTGAGTAGGCAAAACGTTTACCTTGCTAAAGGCATCTATAAAGGCCTGTGTATTCAGGAGGGAGGAAAGCAGGATTTATGGTAAACGTAATCCTTCTTGTGGAACTCTCCCACAGAGATCGGGTTTGTTATTCCATGACCCCCCCCCCCCCCACCATTTTCACTGTCCCCACCAAGAAAACAAAGTAGTGTTGAGTGTCTGTGTTCAGTTTAGATTACCACGAAACAGCTATTGTTCAGTATGTTAAAAATAAATTAAATCATATTTTGCTCAAGGTCTAACAACTGTGTCCGATTATCATGCGGTATTTACTAAATCTAGGACAGTCATAACAAGGATTGTTATAATACACATTTTAAAATGCACACATGCATAAACCTGCTGCTAATGGGAAATATTCAACATGTGGCAGATGCCTATTTCTATTTTTTTAGAAATTCAAAATGGTGCCTATGGTTGCTTTCTTAGAGAAGTGTGAAAACATCTAAATAAACAGCTTCATCTTAAAAAAATGATAACCATCTATAAGCTATCTTTGGCTTCAGTGGCAATTATATGGTCTTTTCTTGCAATGCCTGGGGAGACCTCTGTTTATCCATTTGTAAATCCATTTCCAAAGACAAAGCAACTGCCTCTGCTCCAATCTTTTTGCAAGTACATTTGTGCATGTGCTGGGTCTGGATGGTGACCCAGCTCCCTGTATGAAAACGGCACCCTTGGACTCCCTTGGTTTCTTACTTCCAAACAGTGTATGTTTGCATGTGTGTCTGTATCTACGTATATATGAAAATAGTTGTCTGTGTGCAGGTACTTATGTGTGCATATATGTGAAAACGCACATCCTGGGACCGGAAGCAGCCATGATGAGAAAGAGAAATTAGGCCATGCAGACATAATATTATCCTGCCTTTAGTCTTCTCCCTGTGCCCAGTCTGCTGCCAGCCTACCTACGTGGGCCTGGGTAGGTACCTCCATCTCTCTCTGTGTATCTGGGCATGATTAGATTGGCACCTCCACAACCCCTAACTCCCAGCCATGGGGCTCTGCCCACTCAACACAAACACGAAGCTCACGATTTACGACGGTATTCTGACACCCGGCGCTAGTAATTGATTTCCAGGGGAGCTAGTCTCTCTTGCGTGTCTCTGAGGATCTGGCCCAGAAGCTGTTTGCTGGAAAATGCCTGAAAGCTACTTGCAGTCAGACGGCAGGGAGCCGTGTCGAGGAGCAGTGAGCTGGGCATTGCTGGCTGGGCGACCACAGTCCCCGGGGATGCAGCTCTCTGGCGTGGTGGCGTGTACTCGTTTGCACGAATCAGTGTCTGACCTCGGACTGGGGAGGAAGGACCAACGTGGGGGAATGTTTGCAGAAAAGCATGCGACTTTAATTATGGGATTAGAATTAATTATAGGTAGGATTTAGCAAATACCTGCCTCTGAATACGTTTTCCTGTTCTCTGCCATGTGGCATGCGCTTGAATCCTCTGCCTAATGCGCTCTTCTGGGCAGTTTGCCTACAGTCTTGGTGGCAGGCGGCTTTGATGGAGGCACTTAAGCGACTGCCACCAGCTCCCCATTCGGCAATGGGCTGCGCAAGGCACATAAACCTGGACCCGATAATGTGGAACACACAAAGTGATCAAAGCCTAGAGCTGCCTCCCTGCTTATCAGCACGTAATCACCCTCCTGGCGCAGAGCCCGGGACCGGCGGCCGATGCGGCCAAGCACAGACTGTTTCTTCAACGTGGGAAATGACCTGAGGGCTCCCTCTCTGAAGTGGTGGTGCTACCAGCACTTGCAGAAGGAGCTCCCCGTGGGGCACAGCCACTGACACTGTCCAAGGAATTTGCCTTATCAGATGCAATGGGTTTCGCTGTGCGCGGCCCACTGGCAGCGAGGCTGGCTTTCCTGGAAGTGCTTTTATAGCCAACCGACCATGTCCTGGGGGCATTGTTAGTTTGGGGATTGTTTTGTGGAAAACGCTTCACATCTACTGCCAGTCCCTTACCCAAAAATAAATGCGAAGACAAACACCCAGAGACGCGCTTCAGACTGCAGTTCCCAATCTAGTAGGCTGAACCTCGAGGTGTTGGTAACGAACTATGGTGATTACTGGTTACAAAACAGTGTGGACAGGGAGCTACAGGCTTTCTTTGGAAACCTCCCTCCCCAGCTGTCACTCATCGCTCTTGGCCCTTACTCTGCCCTGAGACAGGTTGTGCTGGCTGCGTGCAGTAGAAGCCTCCCAAATTTTCATGGTACAGTTGTTTGCATGTTATTATGGTGTAACGGTTTCCGAAGTGTATCACAGCATTTTACTGTTTTAATCCAAAGCAGTGCCTCTAGCAGCGCTGCTATGAGTTATACTCACTGGTAAAAGTGTAAAAAGTTTCCATTTCGCTACCTCTTGGTTGAGCCAGCTTTGTGAACAAGCCACGTGCTGGCAATTGCCTCTAAATGACAAACGAATAATCTGCACAGTTTAGTGTTGAGCTTGTTCATCAGTGAAATGCTGCACCTTATCAGATGTATGGGAGTAGACAAAAGTGAGGGAAGACGACTGTCTCTTTCTGCGGCAATTAATAAAATCAAATGTATCCTGAATCTTCACCCAAATACTCACAAGTGGCAGAGAGTCTTATTCTGAAGGATATCTACTGGTTTTACTGCTCAGAGAACTCTTATTTCCTCATTTGATTAACCAAAGTATTGTACTAAAAGCAGAAAAAATAAAATATATTCTTTGTGAAGGTGCGTTGAGTCCTAAAGAGACACAAAAGATCAACTCAGGCTATATATGTTCTATTCTAATACAGCCTGATTTAGGGTTTTCTTGCATGCATCTGGGAAGACTGCTTGGGGGGAGCATTGTGTGAATTAGGAGATCTCGATACCTTTAGGAAAGCTTAGCTGTGTATGCAAAGATTCCATTCATTAACATCCATGAGACACAAATAGGTGCTAGAGTTTTTCTTAAACACTTCCCAAGAAGTGGCAATAGAAAGGAAAATCCTGATTATAAAAGTGCTCTCGGTAATGACAATGAGTGATTGTTACAGATGTTGCAGGGAAGATAATCTGCCTTTTTATTAGATTAAACATTATGTAAAGCAGTACAGGTGTGTGCAGATGTAGCACTTGTGCGGTATTTTCAGACTAGCTAAGCTATGGTTGGTGCCAAACCTGAGGAGATGAGGGGAAAAGTGGCCAGAAACTGCTCTTGCTCTTCTCTTGGTGCTGAGGCTGTAGCAAGTGCCGTTTCAGTCACTGGTGCTGCTTGAGGTCTGACTTGCCTTGTGTGGCCTGCGGGCCACCCCCCGGCAGCCTGCCACGCTGTGATGTCCTGACATGCCATGGCCACTGTCACCCTATCTTCGTTTTTGGGGGTAAAAATGGCTGCATGGTGGCCTGGGTGGACGGAGCCCGGCTGCAGCTTTGGGAAAGGCAGGTGTCTGTCTCTGTTACCACCAAGGTCTGGCCGGTGCTCTGCAGTGGGGCGTTTTGGGAGACGAGGGGTCCTGGCACCTCCAGGGGCCAGGAGGGCTGTCTCTCTGGAAAGGGGTAAGTTTTAGCCCTTCTTTTAGAAAAAGAGTCTAATTCCAGGTGCAATTCTGGAAGCCTTTTGGTTACAGAGAAACTAGTGCCGCTTCGTAGGGATCATGCTCTGGCCTTTGCAACCTGGACAGTGTTTACTTTAACAGTCCTGGGACTTGCTGAACTACAAAGCAAGAAATCTGGGGGCGATGGACACGGGACATGACTCTGAAGTACTTGGCCTGATCTTAATTTGAGACAATTTATTGTTCTTTCTGACTCCTGTTGCAATCCTGTGGCCTTACACGTTGCCTTCTTGCCATAAAATGTGCTTGATTGCCTCTTTCTGAAACTGGCACAGCAAAGCATTTCTGTTCCTTTTCTCACTTTGATGGCACACAAAATGCATTTTCTTGGCTCTCGCCCCCATGCTGCTTCATGACTCTTTTTTTTTTTTTTTTTTTTAAATAAAAGCAAAAGGCTTTGGAGGCTCTATTTTGGAGATGAATTGTTACCACTTAATAATATTTCTGTTCAATGTACTTTGATGAGCCTGTCTAGAGAAAGAGCAGCTTCTCTCTCCCTTATTTTCATTTGCTGTGTTCTAACTTTGCAGTTCCTCAGAACCCCAAAGTCCCACTCCAAGGAAGATATGAAAACAATGACAAATGCCTGTAAAATATTTTTCTTGAAAAAAAACTCTTGTCGTTTGGACAATTTTTATTTGCCATTAAAAGGATTCCTGCCCTTTACATACTTTTCCTACCTTTGCTCAAACAGTGGAAGAAATGATCTTGCCTTAGAAGGTTAAACATACTAGACTACTCCACCCAGACAGAAATCAGGAGGATGTTTTAAAATTATTTAGCAACAGTTACTTTCCTATTTTATTATAAAATTCTGCAGATATTCGTGAGGATGTGCTGATCTTAGTCATGACCTGACACTGTTCCATTCACAGAAGTCAAGCAGATACTATTTCATGATCATATTTCCTAAATGGGTAAGCTTTATTTTTTATGCTACTTTTCTTGATAAAGACTAGGATAACAATAACCACAGCTAACCACTCTTACGGTCAAAATGGTTTCAAAACTGGGCTTTTAATTTTTATAAAAGATCCTTTGTTCTCTGGGTCGTATCTGTGGGTGGACATGAAGCTGGAAGTTGCCAGGTGGTTGGCAGTGGATCTACCAATGTACATCTCTTCATAATCTGGCACTTGGGTGCAATCACCACCAAAAACTCTAGTGTAGTCCTCTACACTGCCACCATGGCTGAACTGCACAAATACATCCCTGTGCCATGCCCGACACATCTGCCCATAAAGACCTTCTGTCTTTTCCTCTTGTGCAGCAGGTAAGAAATGCTTCTTATTCAAGTCTACTTCAACACATAACCACTCGACTAGTCAACGTGCAGAGAGACAAAGACTGAAATCACTGTTACTCGTTAACAAGTGTAACATGTACAGGCCTACACAGATGCCACTCTCTTCCCACTCTGCAAGTGCAGAAATAAGGGTAGCATGACACCACCAAATAAGCTTTCAACCTGAGTTGTGAAATACTCCCTGGAGGTTTGACTGAGTGAATACTTATACTAAATGTTTGCCACGTCTCTCAAAAGCATAGCAAAGAAAAATAATACTTCTGAAATGCACACACACACCCAAAAAAGACACACACCCACACCCCCCTCACACACCCTTATCCTGGATCCATGACAATATATAGTTATTTAAGCTCCAAAGATGTCATGAGGCAGAATTAATTTTCTATATGCAATCCAATGTGCTACGGTTTAAAGGACTTGAAACTACCGTATCTGTCACCTTAGAATAACCCAACCAAGGCCAAAGGAAAGCAAAGCCAAGTACTGAAGAGCAAATACTATCGCTCACTTAAGTCTCTCAACTCCAAGAAAAACAATATGAAAAGTTCAGCAGAGCCATTTGGACCCATGATCGCTGGTAACTGTGCGACTAGCGATGGAGCTGGTCGGTGCTCCAGTCTCCCGTCTTAACTGTTATAAAACGTCTGCAGCGGGAGCTGGCACTGGCATTTCATCAGTACTGCAGCCAGGACACGGCCAGCGGTGACAGGCTGACAAACCTGTTGCTACCCAGCTGCAACACTGGACCAAAGTGGGAGACCTGCCTCCCTTCAGCTGCCTCCAGTGCTACAAGGCAGAGGTGCGGCTGGAAGCACACGAAGAAATAGGATTGGAGGGGGAAATTAAAGCCCTTCAGTCCATAATAGAAATTCAAGTCCTTGATCAGGGACCGATTAGCTGTCGCCTGAGCTGGCAGGTCACTAAAGTCCTCCTCAAGGGCTGCTTGGTCCCAGGGCGCAAATCTTCCTTAGTGCAGGGTGTGGACCTGAGGCTGCCTTTGCCCGCTGATGACTCCCAAGCTTTCAGACAAAGGCTCTCGTGGCTTTCCTCCTCCCCGGGTCTGCTGCGACCTGTGACAGCTCCAACCAACTCCCGGGAGCTGAAGCCTGTATCCATGCTTCAGAGGTAGGAAATGCATACTTCAGCACCCTTTGCTAAAGGAAGGAATTAGACCCCTCTTCTACTGCCCAAGTAAGATGGTGCTTGAGCTGCTGACGGCTGCTCAGAGTTTGAAAGAAAAATCTGGCGCTTGCCTTCAAAAGAGGATTGTGGGCTGCGAGCTGGGAGCGGCGGCGCTTGCGCTTGTGTACTTCATTCACCAGAAGGCACTTAAACCCAGGAGAGAGCTGGGATTTAGGATGAACTGCAATCTTCAGCTTTTCCTATTTGGCTGGCTTAGGCAGCTCCCCAAACAGTGGCTTTTGTGAATCCCCCTCCGAGGCACTTAACTCCCCTTACACACACGCATGGAGTCCAGGCATCTAATTCAAGCATGTGGACTCCATTATGGGGCCAGATGCAAACCTCCCCTCATGGATTAGGATCTGAAAGGTCCTATATCCTGTATTGTCAATCAACTAAGGCCTCCATTTTCCCTGCCCACTCCTCCTTTTTTGTTTCAAAATCTGTTTTTTTTTGAAGCAGATAGGTATTTTTAAAAATTCTTCTTGTATCTGTGCAAAGGAGTAGTTAAGGCATGTGCTAACTATTCCCAGGATGACGCAGTTAAGACAACAGTGACTGACTTCACAACATCTGGCGTTGGAAAAATCAAGACACTTAAACGAAATCATATTCTTCCCCACAAACTTTGTCCACCAGATTCTTACTGCTAAACAGCAGAACCAAAGGTTCATGGCTACCTACAGGCCATGGCTTCACCAAATAGAAAATAAATCCACCAGGCAGATATTTCTGTAGCAAGAAAAAAGGAGCCTTGTTTCTCCAAACAGCAGAATGGCTATCAGCAATGCTTACAATGATTTCCTTTTGTTCTGTTTGACTGTGCGATGGGGCACCTACATTAATTCTCAATTAATTTTGTGTTAGGTCAAGAAACTCACTCAGATTTTCAGATGTTAGTGGAAATCGTGTATTCTTAATAGAAATACCTTTGTGGAAAGCTTGTTTAACCATGCTAAGGAAAGAGATAATCCGGAGTACATAATTATAGCCCACAGGCTCAGAGTTTGAGAGGGGTTTTTTTCTAGATCTGAGCTGTATTTTCTGAAAATTGTTGCAAAATTCCCAATAAATGAAATAACAAGGCTCATTAGATGCTGCAGGAATGAGTTCCTTGAAGAACTGTACCCGCAAGTTGTGCTAGTGAAGTCATCCAGGGGCTAATGTTTCCAAAAGATGTGTTTGCACCTTTGTGAGCTCTAAAAACCTTTGAGGGATACTTTGGCGAGTGCCAGTACTGGACGCAGGGTGCAATTTAGACTACGTTTAGAGTAGGAGCACTTTCCTGCTAAAGGAATACTTAATGGCGAAGTGCTTCTAGCTGAGACGCAGCCACACCAGCCACTCTGAGCAAGGTGCTGGGCGAGCAAGCCCTGCCCACACACGCACACGTAAGCGTATGCACACAAATGAAACCATCAGTAACAATTAAAAGAAATAAATCACGAACTCCCAAGTAGGTTTTGTTGGTATTACTGCATCTATACGAGTAGCTTGCGGTGGCGTAACTATTTCGCGCTGCTGGCTGCCAGGACCCCAGAGCGGAGCAGCTTCAGGGCAGGCAAAGGAAGAAGCGCCTGGAGGAAAACCAGGTTATGAACAGAAGGGAACGTGTGAAGGAATTAACTGAGATACCTGAGATTTAGCAGCTCTCTGCTTGGAATTGAGGGATAATCAAATTTCTCCCATTTTCACTGATTTAAGCTTTAATAATAAATCAGCAGTGGACAAAAACTGGACAAATAACTGGACAAAAATTTAAGGGCTTTTATAATCCGTGGGATTGTATGGCGTCCGTGTTTGCTCTTTCATTAGACACTATTTTCATTACAGGTTTTTGAAAGCAGCATTTCAGAGAAGGGAAGATAAGGCAAACTTACGGAGAGTTTTCATCTCTTCTTTTAAGAAGTGGGCAAAATGTACATAGTACTGACACATGACAATGCCATTGCTTTTAAATACAGATTTGGATGGATCAGTTTGAAATACTATCTATATGAAAAAAAAAAATATCACCCTCCTCTTTTTCTTCTTTTCAACCTAAAAGGCAGCACTGGTAATCAAAATCACTAAGAAATTAAAAAAAAACCAAACCCACCAACTCAGTATCTTTTATGTTTTGTTAGTTTTGTTTCTTTTGCCTGTTTAGGCTCTAGACTGGATTATCTCCTAATGTGTGTACAAACATCATAAATCACCTATGAGAAGTGCTGTTAAATTCTACCCATGCCTCTCCTCCTCCTGAATTCCTTCTTATCTATCTTATTTTATCTCTCTTCTCTTTACGGCTAATAGCTATACCTTGTTTTGTCCTTTCTTGTACTTATATTTATTCCCCAAATGACGTATAGTCTCTTAACAGTAGTCAGTTGAAAATTATTTACTTTTTTTGATATTGTAATAGTGATTGCATGCTGTTATGTCTTTGGTTTGGAATTAAGTCCACATCTTGGTTAAATGTGACACCTGAAATGAACTTGTCTTCAAAGAACAAATAATCCAGAGAAAGGGGAGTGATTTGTGTTTTCCTCCATTACAGCCATCGGTGTATTGCAACCATAAAACACTGGTGTGGCATTCATAGTGTAGTGATAACTGTTACGGAAAAGAAGACAAATCTACTAATTTTTCATTTGGAAATGCAAAATTATTAACACAATATTGTTGAAGAATTTTCCTGGCTAGTTCTCCTTTGGCTGCCTCAGGCTAAAAACGACTGCTGGAATTTAATATTTTATGAATCCTCCTGACTGTGAAAGTGTAGTAATTCTCTTTGGGAGGATCTATGACTCAGACAAAATGCAGAAATCTGAACAGACATGACGGAAAACGATGTGCGGTTGTGACTGTAACTTTGAGAAGCTTGTGTCCCATCAGTTCTGTGCATCAATTTCATTGGTAAATACCTATTTTTTTTAAAGTAAACAAAACGAGTATTTCCTAGAGTTCGGTAATTCAGGCCTCCACAATTGTAAAGAAAAATGCTACATGATCTGGAACAGATTTTTTTTTCAAGTGACTCAATTAATTACTTCCATGTGACAATTAGCAACATTAGAAGCTTGTGAAATTCAACAGTTGGGGAACTGGTCACTTGTGCAGACAGGCAATTTGACATACACAGATAACACCATTTTTAATGAGAACTATAAACTGCATAAAGTTTGCTAGTTGTTAAATATTTTTAAATGGATCTCAATCTATATATATCCAGACAGTTATCCATACAGTAGACTATGGCCTGTTTTTCTTAATCAAGCAAAACGACAATGAGAATTTTGCTCAATTAAGAACCGAAGAATTTGGCTGAGTTTTATTCAGTTCTTGGCAGTAGGAAAAACTGGTCTTTCCAACAGTAAGTGCCAGCGCAAAATATTTTGGAAAGGAAAAATGTCAGTTTAGATCTATGAAATTCCCTTTTTTGGGCAGTAAAATTAGAATTGCTCTGGTTTGTATTAGCTTAAAAAAACCCAAACCCTGGCCTACTATTGTGTAGCTAAGTAAACAGGTATCCAGTACCGGCCCAGATTCTGTCCTCAGTTATAGCAGCAGTTAGACTGCACTGGAGGTAATTCCTATTTATAAACAGAATAATCAAGATCACCGAGTCCTAAGTTTTCCATGTGCTCAATTTATAGATATTGGTCGTCTTCTGCTGTAGAAATGATCACAATGGTTAAATGTATCTGGTTGGAAGTGAACAGCAGTGATTGTTATTCAGTCAATTTTACTGCATCTTATCTTGCTAATGATGACATCTGATGGGATGTCACAGATGAACAGCTTTACTTGCCTAGCCGCTCTGAGCTAAAATGAAAATTTCCAAAGATGGAAGAGTTGGAAGATAAGTGGGAGTGTTGCTTTCCTTTAACTTTTTTTTTTAAAGGAAATGTTTTTCTTATCATTCTTTTAATCTATTCAAAACTATCCCAATTTCTTCCTGGAAATTAGGCTGGAGATGTCATGAGAACAGACATTATTTCATATATCTGATATCTTTTTTTTTTTTAAACTGGTGACAAAGATCCCATTTAATTAAATGAAAGCAGACTTTGGATGTCTCTGTTGATGTACAGTCCTACAGGCAGCAGGAGAATGAGGGAAGAACCCGTAAAATAAACCTATCTATTAAATTAAAAATACATACTTATGTTCAGACTTGACTATTGTTTTACAAGGAACACCCAAGAAAACATGCATGTGGATCCCATTTCCTGCAGAAATTTGCTTTAAACACTCATGAAATCAACATATCGTACTTCAAAGATTTCTTATTTGAGCTAGAAGTAGGGCTGTAAATGTTCTTCTTATATCCTTCACCATGGCTTAGTGGATGCTATCAGCCAACCCGCCTCATACCTGCGGAAAAGACTTTGGCCTGTCAGGGAGCTCTGTAGGCCAAGTGTCAGCACCGCAATCAGGTCTATAAATCTTCTAGATTATTTGTGTGCTGGAGTTTCTCTTGCCATTGTGATGAAGAAATAATTGAGTTGCAGAACTGCACCAGTACATGTGAAGCTCATTGAATTTTATTCTCTAACAAAAGCATTATTTTGTACATGGAAAAAAAAGTATAAATGTAAGCAGATACATATGTTTTTGATATTTGAACCCATTTAATTATATCATTAGTTTTGCCAAATAACATGACATGGACAAGTTAGATGTTAGCCTTTTTTATAATTTAACCAAAGCGATCACGTATATTGTGTGCTGGCGACACACACTATTATGTTTGATCTTTGTCCAACCACAGAAAATTGGTGCAAAAAAAAAAGCATGGGAGGACCCAGGGCTTCCAAATGTGTTAAACTCATTACAAAGACACTTTAAACTTACTCATCGTTCAGTCTTGTTCACTCTTGGTGATGATGCCTCACTGACTAGCAGTAATAATCCTAAATTGAACTGTTTTGTAAAGAAATGCAGTGGTGCCATCTTTTTTCCTTGTAATTATAATACAGATGATTCTCAAGAAAAACACAATTTGAAGGTTACCACATTTTAAAATGCACATCTATGGCCTTGCTCAGCTGTGTGCTGCCAAAGCACGCACGTTAGAAATGAGCTGAGATGGCAGTGTCCAGATCCAGAAAAGCCAACATTTTTTACTGCAGATATAACACAGACTCCCACAGTTGCTATCTCTGGATGTGGGGCTGATGCTCGGAATCAGAGTAGTGAACCAGGCACGTGCTGAATGTTCAGTGTTCTCATAAGATATTCTTTCTTTCCTACAGTGCTGGAGTGGAGTGGGTTAGAAAACAGTAATTGTGAAATAGTGTTCCTGCCTCCTGTGAGGACACGCTGCCCCTAGAGAACTAAGGAAATATCTGGGTTATATTTTTTCCCAATGAATTCCTAAGGATAGACTTAGACATGCCAGCATCTCTGAAGAAGACCGAAGGCAGATTATAAACTGCCTGGTATTGATGAGTTAAACAATGGATTGGCCCCTGGCTCTGAGAAAAATTCCTGTGTTGGACTGGGATCCTGCCTGCTTACTCACATCACAGGACTATGGTAAGGAGTGGAAGAATTCTGGTGTGAGTCCTGATCCGGTACATCCGGACACCATCACTCAAGCAGCAGGCTCAAATTTTAAAAGAACTAGAATTTTTTAAGCATGTGTGTAAGATTGTTCAAACTACCTCTATGACCTTGGGCGAGTTACTTACAGCACCATTTTCTTCCATTCCTATAGAAAAGGCAGGCCTGATCCACCAGCCCCTACTCCCACTCCGCACGTGTATATATTTCTTGGTATCACTCGCCAGCTCCTACATTTTGGCATGTTCTAACCCCTGCTCACAAGTTTCTTCCTCCTTGAGCATTACAGTTTGTACTGGAGAAGGAGAGGAGCGACGAAGAGAAGCAAACCAACAGACAGTGGAGTTTCCTGTAGAGTCTTAGTCCCTCAGCTCACACATCTCATTTAGGACACCATCTGGAGCTCAGGGCTCCAGCCGGGATCCACAGTGCAGGAACAGAAATAACTTGACAAGCCAACCTGTGGTGAGCATCAAGAAGATGCAGCCCGACTGGCTAGTGGTACCCACGCCACCTGGTTTAAAGTTAAATCTTTGATACCTCTGCAAAACGTTGCAGATGCTTCTGGGCCTGCTGTATAGGCATTGCCACACTTTGCCAATCTCCTTCAGTTCCTCATTTGCAAAATGGGTCTGAAACTCCTTACTTGGCTCTGAGTGATGCTGTAAGAAGTACGCTGAGCATTTCAATGACGCCTATACTAAGTCATCAGTCGTCTTTTATCTTTCTCATGCTCATGAATGGGTAACACACTCATTGACGGAAAGAAGAAATTTTGGCGGCAATAAGCTCTTTAATGTACTACACACAGTCCCCAGTCCCTGCAGTTGGCTGTTTACAGGTCTCTGTGAACTTCTAACGTTAAATAAAGCCACAAAGAGACCACAAGTCAGTCTTGATGAGCAGACACATTGATTCAGGTTCTCTTCAAGGCTACGAGACCCAAAAGAATAGTTTCCTGAAAATATATTTGTCAAGAAGATGAGCACTTAAGATAAACAATAGAGTGGAGGCCAAAAAAGAAATTAAAACAGGACGTCTACCCCACATTGTTTGCTTAAGCAAAATCAGATGGATTTGTCTCTGGGGACCCCAGGACTGGGGCTGCTTTTTTTTTTTTCATGCTAGGTGCCATACTGTGCCTGCTCTTTTTTTCCAGCCTTGCTTTTGTGTATATCATAGTGTCTAAAGCAATTATTCCCTTCAGTTATTCTACTTCATTCATGCAAATTAGAACTGTAGCCGCAGTTCATATGAAACCATAGGTGCTATCCCCAGTTTTTCTTAAATCCTTACTGTATTACTTAAATTCTACATGATATTGCTTCTTCTGAATTCATTGCTTGGTCTGAGTAAATGCAGTTCATTAACTCTATTTTAACCCCCACACAAGCATTCTCCCTACGCCTTCAATTAAAACAGCTTTCAAGAACATTTGCCTTCAAAGTCTATGATGCCATTAAGAGATAAAATAGTACTTTACAATTAAAGGGACACATATCTTAGTCTTGACGTTATCACTTATCCTGGGTTAGGTCAGTGTTTTGTATATTTTGGAGCCACCTGAAATTAGCTCACTTCTGCAAGGTACCTGTTCACTTCAGTTTTAAAACAACCAGAACAACCTTTTTCAGAGTATTTTACAGAAATACTTCAGTGCTAGAAAAATGTGTGCATCACTAAAAACCAAACCAAACCAAAAACTACAAGAAATGGGTTTTACTGGAAGAAAACTTTACAGCAACCCTACATGTTGCAAGAGAGGAATAAAGTTTTAGGCCCTGATACTCATCTTTATGAGTAGTGTAATTTAGAAGAATCTTCCTTTCTATTGATGGCATTGTCTCTGTGTAAAATTGAGATAACATGTCTGAGCAGAAACAACAACTCCTTCTGGGTTGTAGGTAGTCCATCTCCTGAGAAACAGTGGAGGAGCCCTCCTTACTGCCAACCTTCCAATATGGCTTTCAGCGAGACTTACAGTCTCGAGGAGAAGGAGGTGAAGAGCGTAAAGAAGCAGCGACCAAAAACCGCAATAACCTGGTGCAGACAAGTCTATTAAAAAGAGAAAATATTGTAATAAGGACTGGAATAATTGTTTGTTTTAACTTCTGTTTTAATCACATAAATCCTTGTCATGCTGTAAGCAGCCCAGTTTGCTGAAGGAAGAAAGAAAACAAACCAGGGCATGATTTGGGTAAAATGCATGGGGAGGCCATGTCTTTTGCGCGCACTGGCCTCCTGCCACAGGCTGTTTCCAGTGCTCCAGCGGGTGGGGAAGGAATGCTGCAGTCTTCATCCATTCAGTTCCCAGTTCCTCCACCTCCACCCTCTCCAGGGGGGGCAGAGCAAGCCAGCCTGGGGTCTGCTGTCCCAGGGGCTGCCCTGGTCCCTCTGGATTAGCCCTGCTGCCCTTTGCTGCCAGGGGGATGGGGGAAGGACTCCTACCACCATCAGTGGTGCCCACCTTAAGGCTTGGCTGCTCGGGCTGTGCCCTGCTTTTGGAGCTCTCCTGTTATGGCTTAATGACTAGGTAGTGCTAATGAGTGAAAAAAAAGCTGAAATGGGAGATCGAAATGAGCCTCTGAAAGCAGTGGAAAGGCTGGCACTTGCATGGTTATATAAAGGAAATGTTGTTATTCCTAAGGAAAAGGTACTATTTCTACAGCTATAATCTAAACCATATTTCTCTTTAGCACCAAAGCCACACACTGGTATTCACCTGGGCTTAATGCAAATACTGCATCAGGCAGCTCAGGGATAGTCAGCTCTTATGAGCAATGTTAGCTGTGTAAGCTTCGTTTGGAATTTTAGCAGACTCCCTACTGCAGTCTTCACTAGACAAAACAGGCTTGACATTTAAAACCCATCTTCTGTAATTGTTCTAATTCCAGATACAGTCACTGTAACTAATTTGTGGCAACAGTCAAAAGAGAATTAGATGTTTATGTATCGTTATTTGTAATCAGGCTAAAAAATGGATTGTTAGCAAATATATTTATAAAATCAAGCATACCGCACGTCAAATGTTGTAGCAGTGCATCTAAAGATCAAATGTTTCTTATCGATGTATATATATTTAAGTACTGACAGGTACTACAGCCAATTCACATGTCAGCTGGAGCAATTTTTGACCAGTATGGAAGCTGTATTGGGTTTTCACGGGAAGTCCTTGAGAGCAGACACATCTCGCTACTGAAGCTGCCCCGTAGGTGGCGTGAGCCATCCACTCAAGCGCACACACAGGCCTAACACTTCGCTTCCGTTATTTTATTTTTTTTTAAAAAGCAAAATAACAAAGCCATGTTTACATAATTGTCCTTTATATAGGTGCTACTGCCTGTGTTGGCTGGGGCACAGCCGTGTTACACTGCCTTCGAGTTAGAACTGCCATGTCATGATAAATTACAAAGAAATTTCTTTCTGGTAAAGGTAAAATCTTGTCTTAAGACACAGTGTTCACCTGTGTCTTTGAATGAGGAGGGTCCTCTCTACTCCCAGTTACTTTGATCACCTACAGACAGCTCATTACAAAGAGCATACTCCTGATATTGGCCAGGGCAAGTATAATATGAGCTGAGCATAAGATATTAACAAATATCTTTCCTTTTAGTCCTTTCTGGCTTCCTGTCTTTTAGTCTGTGTTTAGTTTTTCAAACACTCTCTCTTGTTTGTCACAAGGCAAGGGACTTTGTTTTCTAGTTGTTCTAGAAGTGCATCATGCTGGAATGTGTTTTTGCTCTGAGCACATCAAAATCTGCAGATTTTTCTGCTGGTGGGTAGGAAATGGTGAGCACCAGCCCTTTGATCTTAGTCTTGCTACATTTAGTAAAGAAAGGGAATGAATTTTGAGCATGTCTGCAGTTCCTATGCAGTTACACCTCCCATTTAGAGATCGTATTAATTCCTGTCTAGGTTTAATTGCATGTGAAATGGTGTTTGTCTTCCACACTTGACCATGGTAGGAGAAGGTAACATATATGTTCAGGCATCTGTTTTGCTCCATTCAGCACTACTAAACCTCAGAGCAAAATCACCCATATCTAGGTAAAATGTGAGGGGGGAGAGGAAATTAAAAGGGGAAGAAGTCAAAGGAGGATTGTCTGTAGAGACCTCCTATCTTCAGCTCTTCACAACCGCTGAATATTTGTGCAGGTAACTACTATACTTTTAAGTCTGGTAGACTGGACATCAGGTTTCAGGTACAGTAAAGAAAATTTAATGAAGGGACCCAACAACAAAATACGTTTTGTATTTCAAGATACAAAAATATCTGTCTCAAGAAGGGTATGAAGGACTATGTTGCACAGCAGCTGAACAGGTATTCCTCCTGAGCTTGAAGGACTAGGTGTGCAAAGTATCCAAGCATCTAAGATTGGAAACAGATCCCTCGTGACATTGCCAGGTACGCCAGTGTGAGTTACAGGGAAATCCCCACCAGGAACCTCTCAGCACCTATAGGCACAACATGGGCTTGAGTGTTTGGCACTTGCAGCGTGCACAACAAACTCCTCATGTATGGTCATGCTGAGATAGACCAGGGGTTGCAAAGCTAAGAACACAAAGCTCATTTGGAAGATTAAAAGAATACACTTCACAAAAAATTTTACCAATACCTGGCTCACTTACTGTCCTATTTTACTATTTAATCCCATTCACACTCCTAAAAGACCTCTGATTATTCCAAGCCCAGGAGAGATGTGCCCAAGACAAGACTAATACGAAAGGGTTTTTTTTCTTGTTTGTTGCTTCAGCAGCACAAGCCTGAATATGGGAAGTAGTGATTTCACAAAAAGCAGTGGTCGCATTCACTTCTCAGGTACACAGGTAATAAAACTCTTCTTTGCATTTCTGAGGTTATATACCTCCAGGAAAACAGTCTCCACTTGGTTTAAAGATAGTGGAGTCCAGGAAATAAAAATGTCATTGTCAGTGTTTCACAGGCCAGAACCAAACCTTTCCTAAAGGAGATGTTATAATAATAGCCAGAGGAGGGAATGAACTCACTGCAGGCAAAAATTATAATAAAAATAATAATAAAAAATCAGACTCCTCCAAGACTCCTTTGGTTCAACTACAGACTGCAGGAGATTTCTCATAAAAGCATTTGATATTTTAATGTGACTGTACATTGGTTGAGAAAAGAGGAACACAACCTGTTGAGAGTTAACATTTTAGGACTCTTCACCATCCTGCTAAATTCAATGCTGCATTTTCAGCAAGAAAACTGCAGGCCACTTGGCTTAGCTGAAGCTGTGTAAACCTTCTAGATTATCAAATGTCATATGAAAAAATACCAGGCAAGTTTGGGCTGAGTAAGTGTTAAAGCTTTGCTAGGATGGCGTGTCCTCAAATAATTGCAGAATGCTAAACACAGAGCTTCCCGTGTTCCTTCAGGCTGAGCAGGGGTGCCAAGTATACAGAATTGGAAGCTGTCTATCAGGGCCTTTTTTTTTTTTTATTTGCTTGATACTGTGCAGACAGCAGAGACAAAATACCAGAAATGCCTGAAATCCTTATGACCTTTCACTGCAAACTGTGAACTTTGTCTGCTAAACTCAAATTTCTATTTACACTGTCAGCACAGGCTCCATGCTGTTGCCTTTTCTTTGTCTTTCCAGTTTGTCATGTATTGAGGGACAGCTTCACAAACACTGCGCAGGAGGGGGGACCTGAGCACATTCCAGACCTTTTGCAGGTTCAAAATACTAAGTCTCTGTGTTGTGGATTGCTTAAAAATAGCTGTAATGCAAGCAAAGTAGCATGAAATATGCTGTTTGCACACAAAGCAAGTATTCTACAGAAAGCTTTAGCTTTGCCATCAGCTGGCATGGCTGACATTCCCACGTTGTGCACCGACGCCGTGCTGCTGCACAGCTGACCCCTTTTACACCATTTCCCATTTACACCAGAAATACACAGGTGACTACAGAGTAAATGGCCCAAAAATGCATTCTGCATTCTGCATTCTGCAGTAAACTACTGCATCAGCTTCTCAACTAAAAAATATCGCTGATTTCAGCATCGTGCTCCAGCATTCATCCACCCCTTGTAAATCATGAGCTAGACTGCTGCAGTGAACAAGTACGGGGAAAATTTCAGATGTATAAAGTAGAGGTTGTGAGAGTGAGTAGAGTGAGTAGAAAAGTGAGGATGACTGAGCACTGGCACAGGTTGCCCAGGGAGGCTGTGTAGTCTCCATCCTTGGAGATAATTCAAAAGCCATTTGGACGTGGTCCTGGGCAATTGGTCTAGGTGTTCCAGCTTGAACAGGGGGGTTGGACAAGATGACCTCCAGAGATGCCTTCCAACCTCAATCATTCTGTGATTCGGTGAAACTGTTCCTATGCAAGACTATGAACTGTAATATTTGACGGTATTTGCGTAACTTTTGCATTTGAAAAAGGATATCCTTAACCTGCTACTTAAATAAACCAAACAACTCCACTGAACTCCTTTGAAACTAAATAGAAGGTTGAATTATATAACAAATATTTTAGCTGAACTATCATTATTAGCTGGGTACTTCTTCTGACTGTATTTCGAATTTAATTTTGTTCTGTGGTAGCATTCTTTGAACTTTACAAGACAAAGGTATTAACAGAATTCTGTGTCTGAACTCTCTGAACCTGTCTTAAAGGGCGACATTTCCGGAGAGATTCCTGCCTAGAAAATACATTAGTGTTTCCTAAAGGAACTCAGTGAGTTCACAAGGAATCCTTACATTAATAAATTATATCAATGAGGCTTTTTAAAGAAGACTGTTTACTTAGTGCTACTTTTCTCGGAACATGGAAGGTATGGAAAAATGTGTGGAAAACATTTGCAAAGCAATGACTGCAGCCATATGCTCTCTATGTTGCTGTTAATGACTTATCTGTTAACAAACCATATACTTCAGCACGTAACCAGGAGGATTTATGCTTAATGCAAAACCCATAAAAAGACTTACTGTTTGGTACAACTGTTTCAGGAATCAGATTGGCACATTGCTGTAGTCTTCCATGAACTTCCTGTTATCGGTATAAAAATCTGCTGCCTGCTGGCTTGAGATCCCTTTCCAGCCTGAGCGACGTTGAGGGAGCTGCTTCTCCTCGCTTTGCAAAGGGGCAGTCATTGTATCACCAGGCAAAGTGCTACCAACGAACTTGTCGCCAAAGACCAGATGCGTGTGCGTACATGTGTGCACACGTGAGCTTGTCTGGGGAGCAGGGGACTAGAGAAGCAGAGAATTTAACGAGCAGCAGGTCCTTCAGGTCTCTGCTTCGCACAGCCTGGGATCGTAAACTTGTCATCATGGTTACTAACAGCAAGTACGAGGTATCCGTGGAATATCCCCAATTCTAATGATCAGTGGAGGCAAGTTAATCTCGTTCTTTTTCTGCGTGCTTCTGTACTAGAGCTTTATGTGTCAATTATCGCTACTAAAGCCCTAAACAAGCCCCTCTTCTTCAAAACACAGACAAAAGCAACCACTGGGTTTATTCACAATAATGCTTGGATTAGTTAAAGAAACCACAGTCACCAACAGGAAAAGAGAAGTAAATTTCTAAGCTATTGAATAACACTGCTATGTTTGGAAAGGATTTTTCTTTTGTAATTCCCCTTTAATTTCCTCCCATCCAGAGCTGCTGAGAGGAATCTGCAGCTAGGTTTTCATGAGTGACTAAAGGAGTCCAGCAACTGACTCCTGTTTAAAATCAATGGTCCTGGAAATGTGAGGTAACATTTCCATGAAAACATGAGTAATTTGAGGTTTAAGTTCCACTAAAAATCATCCAGTACTTCCAGCTCCCCGAGTCACAGAGGGAAAAGGCAGACTGGTAAACTAATCCTTATTATCAGATAAGCAGGGATTTAATGGAGGAACACAAAGCACGAGAAAATGAGGAGGAAACTGAGGACAGTGAAGACGCCTATATTCAAGAAGTTTATACACTGAGAGGCATAAAGGGCAGTTCAACAGGAAAAAGGAGAGACAGAATATCGGACTACATAAGCCGAAAAATTTCTTTCAGTCGCTTAGGTTTTCTTTTGATTTTGAGATATGACCTCAGTAAACCCGCATAAAATTGTATAACTTTATCACCTGACTCAGTGCCTCTGAATTCAGTACAATACATTTTTTTCATTCTGCTGCCTGATCAGATTAGAAAGTGTCTGAAGTTGGAGACTGTTCATTCTGGTAACCTTTCTGAATAGTTTTGCTTTCTTCATTTCAATTGCTGTTTTAAAATTTAAAAATATTATTAAAATACCACATTTGGGTGGGTAGTGAGTGCCATGACACTGTGTAGAAAACCAAAGCAATTTGAATCAAGCGAGACATTCTGAGTACATTTTTAAAATACCTTATTGCTTAAATAAAATAAACTTAAATCCCTTAGTCTAGCAATTACTTTCAGATGTTTGATTGTTTATTTTTAAAGAACTGTCATATCAACCATTTAGAACTGACAAGTACTATTTTGATATCTTCACGTGTTTTCCCTTAACATCTGCTGCCTGCCTTATGTTGGGAACTACATACTCATCTTCATTGTCTCTTGTATTTATCTTAATTTTGCTGTGTTTTATTTTATTAGAGGAAAAACTTAGCAGAGCTGTTTGTGGCAAGATTTAGTTACAGGAAACCCAAAAGCTAAGCCCCAGTTTCAGCTGAGACAATTAGACTGTTGATTTTGGTAGCGGCTCAGGACTTCTATTGGACCCAAATGCCTTTCAAGTCTATCTGCCAGTTGATGCTCAAGTCTGAAATTTTTCTGTATTCTTGCTACAGATAAAGGGCTTTGTTTCCTTTTAATTTGAGCGATATTTCTGTCCAGATCTGAATGTTTTGCTGAAATTCTTCTCTATTCACTGGAATAGTTTAAAAAAAGAAAAAAAGGAAATAACATTTTTTCCAGAACTTTCAACCCTTTTTGAAGGCTTTTTTCCCCCTTGATTCTCTGTTCCTTGATATCTGTGAATTGTTGAGGACAGGGTTTGTTTTCCTCAAAGCAATTTTGCCACGCATGAAAAGTAGCAGGTGCTAATTCGTAATGCTTAGCTTAACTGTTGCTTTTTTCTGCCCAGTTAGTATATTTAATAGCTCATATTACTCTTTCACCTGCTGTAGGTAAAGGACTCTAAAACACTGAACACACGATACTGTTTTTAAAGTGATCTACATTATTATATACAGCAGAAGGTCTTTATCAAAAGGCTTGAAGAAATTACTAATAAGAAAAGCAGTGTTCTTATACAGTCTTTTCATCAACTGCTATAGAAACTTTGCAGCCGAGTTATCAAAGTCTGCTCCCGTTCTTGGATGGATGTTTTACTGCTAGGTGGATTGGGCTCTAAAACTTTCTTAGGGATGCTGTGGGAGAATGTAAATACTAGCTGGGAAGTGGTTTATTCTCTATTAATATTTTGTGGGCTGGAGCCTTGGGCTATACAATTTCTTTTTCTTTTTTTTTTTTTTTCCTTCCTTTCTTTCTTTCTTTCTTTTTTTTTTTTGCTTGTGTTTCTTGTTGGACTTTTATGGCACCCGACGTAGGGCGGGCCACAGCAGCCGATGGCGGGTGAAGCGGTTACCAGGGACAGCTCCGGCGTCGGCCGCCGCCAGGGATCCCGATACCCTGGCGCTTCTCCAGTTCCACCCCGGTGCCTGGAGAAGTTCAGTGGGTTCACAGAGCGGGGTCTCTCTCTGCCAGGGCTCATGCTCCAGAGACGCATGTTTGTGGAGTCATGTTTAAGTGACTCTATTGGTTTCATTTCAGACTAATGGTGGAGGATTTCTCCGCCCGAGAGAAGCACGGTCGGATGTGGCGCTCATCCTCCTTAAAAGATGTTCACAAAGTCTAAGGAATTTCTGTGATTCATTCTTAACATGTGGATTCTTTTAATTAGCTATCTAGAAACCAAAACAGAGCGCAGGACACTACTGCAATGCAGCTTGTTAAGCAATAATGCATTTTTTCTTCCAAAAGTCACACTTGATAACAAACAATAGTCATAGGCATAAGATGACTGTGGATACTATGAGCTAATGTCTAGTTGTCAGAAACTTTTCCATTAAGGCTCAAAATGATGTTTAACATATTCTTCCATTATTGAGCTAAACTAAACATTGTATTAAACATGGATTTCCCAATGAATGTTACTGCTGTTTAGTTTTACGTGTGCATACATACGAAGCAGACGTGTACATATGCATTTTGGATATCAAAAGCACATCAATAGCATGGTTCACACTATTCCCAGGATACAATGTTTTTTGACATTTCTTTTTTAACGAAACCTGTTCTTACTCTTTCCTGACCACAAAATGTATTTAAACCAAGATTCTTTAAACAAACATGAAATGCCAAAATTACGTGTTCTCTCCTATTAAACAATGGAGAATGACTGAACGGGTAGATTTCTTTAATGATCTAGGAAAAAAAATGGTGCCGAGGATGATCGTACCACATATTTTTCTACTCGAAATTCAAAAGCTTTGGTGTATAGCAAACACTTGAATAACTTACGAAATCCTGTGTAGGCAACAGCTTTAAGACAACTTCAGTTTTAAGCCTTTGTGTTTTGTTTTTGGCATTATGTGTAAGTCATTTAGGATTTCAAAGCTGGATATACTTACATTTAGATTTCAGGAAAGGGCAGAAGGACAGGTTGTTTGCTTTTCACTTTAAGAGACCTAGATTTCCTGATTCTGTTAGGCCCGTTGTTACTTTGTTGATTTTAAGTTGGTCCCTAGGGGGAAAAGAAAGCTTATAAGAAATGTAGGAGCACACTATCCTTTTCTTGCAGAAATAATAAAGAATATTGGCCAAGATTTTCAAACATAGTGGCTTAAATTAGTCTTTTAACTCCATATTCAGGCTTCTTATTCAAGGTCTACTGTTCAGAAGCATGAAAACCTGGCAACTCATTCACTTTGAGTAGCCTTTTTAGTTACTCAAGGCTTGTGAAAACTGATGTAACAGCTTGAATATGGACTAAAAATCCTAATGTTTTGTATTTTGGTTGGCAATCCTGTAATAATTATGTTGTAAATCAAAATATGGGCTTGGGTTTTGAGAAAAGTGCCTCAAGCCTTGTTCCCACCCTTCTGCAGAGACACTGCATAGCTTTTTCAGATTACTAGGTATAAAATTATCAGTTTGAAGGACAGTTGAAAAACTTTTACCTAATCTCATCTTTCTTCACGTGTGTTGCCCCCATGAAAATGTACATACAAGCCCTTTTATGCAATGTGCAACATAAAGTCATTAGTTCCCAAGAGGCTTGGATTGATACGATGTGCTTGGAACCGCCAATACAAAGTCTCAAGTGTGACTGCACTCGTAATGTGAGAATGCTAACAAGGGGAGCCACAGGCAATGATAATGTTCTTTATAAATATAAAATATGATTATCTATTTTATACCTAATCACTCTTATGCAGCTGCTACCATGTCATACGTGCTTCGCCTGACCCGAATCCCACTGACATGGCTGGGAAGAGTTTCTGTGATTTGGTGGGCTCAGCTGCCATCGAAATATTTAGGGTTCAGCGTGACAAAGTTCTGGATGGTGAATTCTGGAGACCTGTGCTCCAGCTGGAATGTGAGCACATACTCGAGTGCTTTGCTGGATCAGAGCTAGGGAGGGCCCAGTACCTCTCTGCGCAGCCCCTGCCCTCAACTGCTGACAGCACGCTCCTTCTGCTGCTCAGTGTCCATCCCATGTGAACCCCTGGGCTACTAGAAAAACTAGATAAGCAGGGTGATGCTCTTCATGTGCTGATTGGCTTAGTGGTTGAAAATTGAGGTATTTGGCCTAAGGTCTTCCTTGCCTGCGTTTTTACTCTCCAGAGCCACTGGTGTCCCAGCAGTAGGAGTAACTTCACAGAGCCAAACACACCTGAGGGTGTCTCTCCATTTACTTCAAGAATTTTATCGGCCAGGGCAAAATGAAAACTCAGGAGTAGTGGCTCCTAATCTCTGCGCAGCTGGGCTTCAGCAGTGTCATGTACCCCAGGACCCAGTGGGCCCCAGGCAGCTCTGCCCGGCCGCCACAGGGCTATGCTAACCTTAGAGGGAAGAAGCATTTGGAGAGGGAGGAGAGCCAAAGAGGAGTACTGATTTCACAAGGGAAACTTGTGGGTAGCTTGACTGGTTTTACCTCAGATTTATTCAAGCCCATTTGAAATGTGCCCACTACCCCGTTTCATCTGAATGCCACATCTGAGTGATTAATGCTGACAAAAGCACTAACTAAATTTTGGTCAAAACAGTACATTTTCACAAAAGAATCTTGATTCTTGTAGACAGAGGAGCATTTTCTGCCAGAAAGGAGACCTCAAAGTATCAGCCCAGGTATCTCCAGAGTACACTGTTGCCAACCAGCCCCTGAGCTTCTGGTCGCTGGCTGGAATGTGTTTCTCCATTTCAGGTGGCTCCAGCTGCCCATCCAGCCCCAGCACAGGCTCCGAGAGCTGCCACATGGTGGAAGCCAGGTGGGTGCCTTCCTCACAAAGCCCAGAGCCCTCACAGAAAGTCACTGGTTGCATTCCAGGCCCTTTGGCTTAGATCAGGGATTAGATTAGTGATGACAAAGCTTTCTGGCCTCTGGTGTCAAATTTATTTTTAAAAATGTCTGTAATAATTGCCAGCTCAGTTGTCTGGCAATACCAGATCTAGCACTGGCTCCTGATCTGCCCCTGCTTCGGTAGATAATACGTAGCGATTTTCTTTTCACTCCCTCTGTCTTTTGCAAACGGACCCCTGTTCAGTTTGTGGTGCAGTTTAGCAGATGTGTTGCCACCTGGGGAACTGACAGGAGATAATGCCCAAGTATTGTGGATTATTTGCAATTGGTTTCACCCAATTGATCCGAGCTGTGCAAAGAAACGTGCATTTGGCACCTTTCCTGAGACGACTCTAAAGCCTGGGAGAGCAGAAATTGCCAACGCATTAAGCACAACCTTGTTGCCATTTGCTTCCTAGTTTTATGAGAAGTAGCTTTTTATTGTTTAACCTGCCAAACAGGCCTTCTCCGTCAAACAATGAGTCAATATTTCAGAACACATCTACACCCGTTCATCACTTTTAGAGATGGCTCTGGGCTCCACAGTTCAGCTCTGGATGCAAACTTCTCTGCAGCTTGCAGGTGTTTAGGTTTGGGCTCTGGCTCAGCTTCTTGCGTGAATGAAGGAAAGTCACACAGTCAGAAGTAGCTTTGGATAGTCAGCAAAATGGAGAGCTGCCAGACTGAAGGGGATGGCAAGCTACTTTGCCTATGCCTGAGGAAAGAGGGATTAGGCATTTCAGCCAAACAGCTCATTCCTGCCTCCTGTTTGTACCATCCATGCTGCGGTTACTGCCTTTGTGGGATTAGAGAGAGGGTAAAGGAGTGCCAGCGTGTACCAGAGGGCCCCAGTACAGCAGCAGGAGTCACATCTGCCCTTTCTACCTCCAGCGGAACCAGGATTTCTCTGGCTTTCTGCCCTGGTCCTGCCCTAGTTCCTGTCCCTCCAAACCAGGACCGACCCTTTCTTGACAATCAAGAAGGTACAGAAGAATGTGTAGGTGGTGATGGTGGAGATAGTGGAAGTGAAGGGAAGGTCTCCGAGTGTCCTGTCTCTGTGGAGGAGGGGATGGAAGGAAAAGAAGTGGTCCCAAGGAGAAGAAACAACTGTAGGAGCAGAAAAAGGCCCTGTCCCCTCACAACCTCCCCACACACAATCCCCTCAGTCCTCAAAAAGCCCCCACAACATCACCGAAGTGGTCCCCACTTTTCCCTCTCACCTGTCTTTCCCCATCCCACTACACCACCACTACCCCTGCCTGCTTTGCCTGCCCCAAGGATGCCCTTGGCCAGTACCAAGAGTTTGGTTTTGCTACACAGTGTAACCAATAAAAGGCCAAATTCTGGCTCCAGTAAATCACTCAACAGGCTTCCACTGATTTTTCTGAGGAACTCCTGGCCACTTTGAGATGTTGTTCTCTTTAAAACTAATATACTATTAATATTAATACTATTAATATTATAATCATAATCATCCAGCTATTCATGTCCTGAGACTGATCACTTCATGTGCATTTTTCCACTTACCTACTTTCAAAACTGAAAACCTATAATGGTGCAATATTTTTTTTTAACTTGAAAAAAATTATCTCATGAAAGATTTCCTACCAAAACAATCCATGTCTCCCCTGTGTTATTCAATCATGTGGAGATTCTGATATATATATATTAGGACTGTTTGGAGAAGTTCCAAGTCTAAAGCCATAATGTTGGGGAACATGAAGCAAACCAGGGCAGTCTTTTTTCTTATGGAGAAATTAAGTCCCAAGAAGGCTTCCTGGAAAAGCAAGGGAGGGAGGGAATATGAAAGACAGGAGAATGACAGAACCGTTCCTAAGAGGAAACTTGAGCATTAGATTTCCTCATTGGTAGAGTTTCATTTCATTGCTCTGTTTTAAGAATGTACTAAATCTTCAAATACAGTAAGATGGCATGCACTCTCCTCTCCCTCCCACTCGGCTGCCTGCAGGTATTAACTGGGTGTGGAAAACAACATTTTGTGTTTGCAATTCAAGTACAGAGAGGCAAAAGCAGCAAGGCAGAAAATCACCGTATTCTCTCTCTTAACACAGAAACAGCATGACCCCTGGTTAATTTAAGTAGTCATATAAATATAACTTCTATTTTAAGCATATACTTAAGTCCTGCTGATTCAATATTCAGCCCAAATACAAATGACTTTTGTGAAAGGAGGTTTGCATTGAGCTGGATCTACTTAGTAAAATATTTCAATCTGGTGTTTGAGGGAGAAAAGAGGAATCTGGTCAATTGCTGCAAATGCCTCTGTAGCAAAATCATTGCTGTGCTCATTGTTTGTGTTATTTTCTTGAGAATTTTTAAAATTTTTGTGAGAAAGAACTACTGTGGAATAGAAGGCTGGTCTGGAGAAAAGTCACAGGAATGTGTACACATAATTACATCCTTTGAAAGCAACACGCTACATAGGATTTCCTAAACTGTACCAGAAAACACTGACATCCTGAAACTGACTTTTGCAATTTCAAATACCAGCTTTTAAAGCATAATTAATGTCCTTATAAATGTTTCAGTATCAAATTTGGGGCTTACTTTGGACAAACCAGTCCATAAACTCTACTTTTTTTTTCTCCCCATTTATTATTTCCTTTTCTAATGTTCCAGGGTTGACAGCTGTGATCTTTAAAGCTAAGAAATAGTAGATTGAAATAGCATGTTTTAAAGTATTTATTACATTTAATTACAATATATATAACTTGCTTTCATTTATAATTCACTCCTTTCTCCTGACATTGTTCTTTTCTTGCTTAAAGTACCTATCATTCCCATCCTCCTTTACACAAAATACAAAAATACTTTTACATAACTACAGCTTTCCTCTAGTCACATACAAAAATAGAGGGTAGAGGATATGAAAATTACTTATGACAGATGAGTCACATTAATATTTTGTTCTAAGCCGTAAGAAAAATGAGACACAAGGGGTAGGAATCAGAACAGATCAAAACCCTTAGTGCTTTTATGATCCAAAACCACAACTATCTATTGAGGTGCAAAATGTTCTTTTTTCAAATAAAGTGTGAGAAAAACACTAAGAGTTTTGTACTACAAATGCTGGCAGCACACAATGTTGCAATTATTCTCAATATTTCGAGATGCTTGAATCATAACCAAAACTTTAAGCAACACTGAGGTAAAAGCATTTTTATATTCCCCCACAAAAAAAAAAAATATTGAGTTTGTCACAGTTGCTTCAGAAATGGCTTGCCAAGTTTCTACCAGTGACTGATAAAAACAGAAGGGAGGGATGTCATGACATCTTGCATTTTTTCTTTTTTTTTTTCAGCGTAGTAAATTCCGAATCACTCAGATGCGAGTGCAGTTAACTTTATCATTCTGTGCTGCTAAAAAAATACCTTGTCTATTCTGTCTTTGAAAAGAATCATTCTGATTGCCTTTTACAGGTACTTCAGTATTTCAGTGCAGGTGGCTAACTTAACCTGGATATGAAACACTATCTTCCTTCCTACTTAGAGGACAGTAAATAGGATCAGTAACATTGGGTGTGTTCTCAGCAGGTTACGACTCACTATGAGACTTAAGAAACAACATTAATCCTTCTATCTGATGCGATCAGGCAATACTGTCTGTAATTTGGGTCACTGCTGGGTGAAATAGGTATTGTGTTTTCTAAGACCTAGTATTCTTTTTATTCATTCCCTCTTCTTGTCCTGGTATCCAACGGAGAGCTCAAGTCAGCAAGACGGTAAGCATCTTACATGAGCTCGTGTTGCACCCTCAAGCCTTGGGAAAGGACGTGCTCCTTTTGGTGCCTGACAGGCAGGCAGGGACCTTTGTCAAAACGCACTACGAGAGTTCTTCCTTGGCTGCACAACGGGTGCTTCAGTACGGATCTGACAGACACTTTAGCCTGCCAGGCCCCCGTGGGGAGGGATTTAAGCATGCGCGTGGAGGCACGTATTTCCCCAGCTGGGGTAACTTCAGTGTAACTGCACGTGTGCTGTAAACTCTGTACAACTACTCGATAGGGTTGGAGTTGAGCTGTGTTTCTTGCCATGAGAGTGAATTAGGTCGGTAAGTATTTGCTCTGCCTAACACCGCTTGTTTGTTCTTCCAGCTACTCGCCGGGACCCTGTTCCTACCGACTCCCCATTGAAATCCGTCTTTTCCTCGTATGATAACAAAAGTAGCTGTTCACCGTGCATACCCTGCAGGGCTGCGCTGGTTTTATGCCACTTTTTCATGCTACGCAGGAGAGTTTAAACAGGGAAAGTGAACAGAAAATTTATGGAAAATCAAGCCGAAAGATTAAGGCTAAATAATTAGGAACCGGCACAATGCTTTGAATATCTAGCTGTGAAGGTGTTCCCTTAAGCCAATAAAAGCAACTTCTCCTTTTTCTCCATTTTTAATTTGCCTCATCATTCCTGAGGAATTTTTCTACCTTCTTAATTTATGCAATACTTTGGACTTGTTTGATAGGTATAGAAGACATTTTCTATCATCCACTGAATGTCAGTAACTTGATTCTTTGTGATTAGGCTATTGGAGGCTATTGGGGTGTGATTGCAACTTGCTTGTAAATAGGCATAGTTGTTGCACTCTGTTTAGTCCGTGAAAATTCAGTGATTTAGTTTTTGTTTGCCAGGCAATGTGTGAGATACTTGCCTTGAGGTAAACACGGGCACTGGGTAATGTCAGGCCATTTCTTTAGCGATACTGGAACTACCACAAGATGTGTTTCTTGTTAATAGTGGCTTATAAGTGTGATAAGCTTCTCGGGCTTTTCAGCCAAAGCAATTCCTACAAAACCACCTCCCCAGAAAAGGTTTGTAGGAGCACGCTGCACTGCAATTAAAGAGTAGGCCTCTGAGTGCCAAGAAGATTATAGGGAGCTATTATTGGTCCAGACAGAAATTTTGCCAGGCCTTCAGGACAGAATTATGTATCACTGCGTGTTTCTCTCTGGTATGTTTCTACACCATGAACTCGGACAGAATTTCAAATTTATGATGAAATCTAAGCTCTGTTAAGACTACTGAATTTCTGTCTTGAAATTTTTCCTGATTCTAACTAATACATACAAAGATTTGCTAGTGCCAGCCAAAACTAGCTAATTCTGGGAGAAGTACCTGTAAAAGGAAACAGTAGGTATAAAGGGCATGGTGTAATTTTAGTCAGGTTATTTATGCATGCCCCTTAAAAAAGGAAAAAAATAGAAAAGTAAACTTTCCAGTTCCTTACTGCTGCCAATCTCAACAAACCAATTCTTTATCCATCCTGGAATTTTTATCAGCTTAGTCTCATTTTATAAGAAAAAATGAAGTGAAATGCACATTTTTGCTATAATCTAATATAAAGTCAGAACACATAACCTGCTAATATAGCGTGCAATAACCAATATACTCTATTTACCACAGGTATAGATAGTGTTCCTTACCCTGCCTGGCACCAGCCAATGCTTGCTGCTTGTTTATTTCCTTGGCTGAACTCCCTGAACCACACCACATCCTTTTATGTAATTTACCTTAAAAAGCTAAGTGGTGGCTGTAAGGACTATGCTAACTTCTGGATAATGCATTTAAAAGAATTGTTGTAAACACCGTAATCATGATGAAATATCAGAGCAGAGAACAAACTTGACTGTCATCTGCGTACTCTGCATGGGCAGAAACATACAAACAAACAAAATTAAATTCTATCCTCCATTGCTGATACCCAGATAACTGAATATTGGACACTCTACATCTTTGATCTTTGGCAAATGGAAAAAGCCAAAAGAAAAGAATCATAGAATCACAGAGTCGTTTTGGTTGGAAGAGACCTTTAAAACCGTCAAGTCCAACCATTAACCTAGCACCAACAAGATACAACTAAACCATGTCCCTCTGCACTACATCTACATGTCTCCTAAATACCTCCAGGAATGGTGACACAATCACTTCCCTAGGCAGCCTGTTCCAATACTTGATAACCCTTTCAGTGAAGAAATTTTTCCTAATATCCAACCTAAACCTCCCCTGGTGCAACCTGAGGCCGTTTCCTCTTGTCCTATCACTTGTTACTTGGGAGAAGAGACCGACCCCCACCTCGCTACAGCCTCCTTTCAGGTAGTCGTGGAGAGTGATAAGGTCTCCCCTCAGCCTCCTTTTCTCCAGGCTGAACAACCCCAGCTCCCTCAGCCGCTCCTCCTAAGACCTGTTCTCCAGACCCCTCACCAGCTTCATTGCCCTTCTCTGAACACACTCCAGCATCTCAATGTCCCTCCTGTAGTGAGGAGCCCAAAAGTGCACACAGTACTTGAGGTACGGCCTCACCAGTGCTGAGTACAGAGGTACAGTCACTTCCCTAGTCCTGCTGGCCACACTATTTTTAATACAAGCCACTTGTGACTGGCTGCCAACTGGATTTAACTCCATTCACCACCACTCTTTGGGCCTGGCCATCCAGCCCGTTTTTTAACCAGTGAAGCATACGCCCATCCAAGCCATGAGCAGCCAATTTCTCCAGGAGAATGCTGTGGGAAATGGTGTCAAAGGCTTTACTAAAGTCCAGGTAAACAACATTCACAGCCTTTCCCTTATCCACTAAGTGGGTCACCTTGTCATAGAAGGAGATCATGTTAGTCAAGCAGGACCTGCCCTTCATAAACCCATGCTGACTGGGCCTGATTGCCAGGTTGTCTTGTATGTGCCATACGATGGCATTCAAGATGATCTGCTCTGTACCCTTCCCTGGCACCGAGATCAGACTCACAGGCCTATAATTCCCCAGATCCTCCTTGCGGCCCTTCTTGTAGATGGGTGTCACATTTGCGAGCCTCCAGTCAACTGGGACCCCCCCAGTTAGCCAGGACTACTGATAAATCATGAAAAATGGCTTGGTGAGCACTTCTGCCAGCTCCCTCAGCATCCCATCCTGCCCCATAGACCTTGTGTGAGTCTAAGTGGTGTAGTAGCTCTCTAACCACTTCCCCTTGGATCATGGGGGGTTCATTCTGCTCCCTGTCCCCATCTTCCAGCTCAGGGGGCTAGATACCCAGAGAACAACTGGCCTTACTATTAAAGACTGAGGCAAAGAAGGCATTAAGTACCTCAGCCTTTTCCTGAACTTTGGTCACTGTGTTTTCCCCCCTGCATCCAGTAAAGGATGGACATTCTCCTTAGTCTTCCTTTTGTTGTTCATGTATTTACAGAAACATTTTTCTTGTCTTTTACGGCAATAGCCAGATTAAGTTCTAGTTGGGATTTGGCCCTTCTAATTTTCTCCCTGCCTAGCCTCACAAAATCACTGTTGTCTTCCTGAGTGGCCTGCCCCCTCTTCCATAGGCCATAAACTTCAATTTTCTTCCTGAGTTCTAGCCAGAGGTCTTGGTTTAGCCAGGCTGGTCTTCCCTGCCAGCTCGCCAGATGAAATTGTCAAAGAGTGTCTATGTTAGCTTTATAGAATCTCACATCATAAAGAAAAGGCAAAACTTTTCTATTCAAGTCTGTAGAGCACTGAGTTGATATAGTATTTAAACAAGTATCTCATTTATTTTTGAGAGTAATTAAGTGTTCTACATTGAGTTATGTACATGATTAGTTTCTTTGCTGAATCAGGGGCTTAAATTAAACTGGTGGAAATGACTCCATACTTAGCAGAGAGCAAAATACCAATTACAGAAAAGCATGTTATTTTTTTTTTTTCATCATACTTTAAGTAAAATCAAAGCAATTAAACATACTCAAACAGATGTGTGTTTTCTACTCAGGCTGGGATGAGGAAACGGAAAGGAACATGGTCTACTATTACTAATAAAAAAAGTAGAAATGTTATATTTCTATATTTCATCATAAAGTAAAATGCTTTCAGGTTTATAGAGGAAAAAGTACTGAGATTATGTTGAAAATGCCACCCTTGGAAGTAAAATGCCTCTGTGGACTGTAAAGCATGACCTCCTCTTCATCTCCCTTAGGGATTCATGCTGTTTGTTGTCCACGCCTTTTAAGGCAAGATTTTAGGAGTTTCCCATTACAGGCAGACGGGAGAATTCCTCTCCATGCTAATATAGTAGCCGATAAGCTTATGCCAGTGGCTTATTTGGTCATCATTACAGTAGCACCTAAATATTCACATATTTATCTTCACAGTACCTTGTGAGGTGGGCAAGAGGTGCTGCTCCCATTTTGTGGCTGGAAATGAGGTTAAATCCTTGCCCCAGGGTTGGTCAGGAGGTGTGTACGTGATGGGAGCCATAGCAAGGAGTTGTTCCTTGTCTCAGGGTAGTACCTTAGTCAGTGGGTCGGCCTTTCTTTCTACAGGAATACGAAGCCTCATCCAGGACCAGCAGCACAAACACCCCTTGTGTGTTTGAAGAAATTGTGACACATCCCACCTCTTGAACTATGTTTCACTTGGGATATGTCCTGTGATCTCAGTCAGATCTCATGTTCCCCTGCCCCTTGCCTCCCTAACCCTCAAAAGCATATCCTGCACTTTTCCAAGCACTGAATTGTTTTTATCTTATGAATGTCATTAGCTAATTAAATCTTACAGTACACACTGTATTTCTACCATGCGTGGAATTTCGATTCCAGAATTTCATCACTTGATGTGCTTATATAGATGGTATTTATACACGTGAGTGTACTAGACTCCCAGCTGTACGGCTATGCAAATTAAAGGCTTTAAAGAGACAGCAATTATAAGGTGAGGTATGCGACAAATCAGAAATGATGCTCAGATGTCACGCATGAGTAATGAAATAAACATTTCAAATGCCATTGAATATATTTAATTAACAAAATGGCCTGGTAAAAATAAGAACATTAATTAATGACTTTAAAAGGAGCATTTAAAGATTTTCTCAAATTTATACAACAAGAGACAGCACAAGCACTGCAAAATATAGTAAGTACGTTGACTTAGCTGAAGTCCTACAGACAATCTAGGAAGAGAAAGAACATCTGGATGGAAATATAATGATGCAGAGATTCTGCAAATAATTCAGCTATAAAAAGCCACAGGAGTCCAGGCTTTGATGACTTCCTGAGACCGTTCTATAAAGAATAATAAGATGTACTAATGCTAATTCTAAGGAAAGATACCTCTTATGAGTTGGACAGAAAGATTTTGGCGATAAGAATGTTTCTAATCATAATCCTAAAACTTCTGAAATTATGAAGGTGTGTCGCAAGTACAGATTCTGAATAAAGATCGATTGTAAGAAACTGGCAACATTCTGGCCAGCAGACTGGAAATAATCTTCTCAAGTATAAATCTGATCTATCACTTTAGATTAATTAAGAGCAAGTTCATAATGATGTTAGTTCATTGATTTAATTTTACATTTTCAAAAATGTAGAATTGAGTATAATGTCAGTCGATTCTGGAGGTGGCAAGAAGGATTTTGATAGACTGGGATGGACTGGCTACACCCAAATTATTGTCCATACTGTAGCTATCTGAAAATGGCAATAGAACTTCTCTGTGCTGGAGTTCACACTGCAATTAGTACTAAAATCAAATTTGCTTGCATATGGGAGAACAACTCCAGGAGTTAACCCCTCTTTCTTTTATCCCTGGTACTTTAATCTGAATTCATTTGAAATAGTAGGCTATGTCAGTTGTAAAACCGTTCTCTAGGTAAGTTCCACCTTTCTTCCAGATGACATCAGAGTGACACCACAGTCAAAGTGATCTTTACAGTTGTGACTTCCAAGATGGATCTACCATTACCTGTAGATAATTTAGATGTTACGTGTGGCAGAAAATAAATCTGACCTCTGCTTTCATGGCTTAAACTATTGAGATTTTAGAGACTTAAATACCTTTACTGGTCTCTAAGTCCTAAGGAGATGGGGAATTCCTAGGGACTTAAATATTATTATTGATTTCATGTGGGATGACCTCAGATACCACATTCATAAGTGGTAGTCTAAACCTATATGGGAGCATGGAGTTAACAGAATCTTTGGCTTTTAGAAACTGGAAAAATACCAGCCCTTTCTTGCCTCAAAAACTGATGAATGCAAAGGAAAATATAAAATGACTTATCTTCCACAGCAGCTGGTCAATGCCTTTAATTTCTTAGGCAATAATACTACAAGGTTGACTGGGATAAGTTTTAGGTCTGGCAAACATTAAAAAGATATTTCAAATCTTAGTAGGATAGCTGGCAGCTTTAGTAGATACCATATTTGGTTATGATAACAGTAAAACAAAAGATATGGTTATTTTAATTTAAAATTGGACTTGAATAGGATGAGGTCTGATGAAAGAAGATGGGTCAAATTGCAAAACCGACTGATAGATATAACTGTGTTAGCAATCAGAACTATCAACAGAATTCCACAGCTATTAACATCCTATTTTTATATCACTATTTCCAGGTGAATTTTTACTGGGGAAAGAAACATAACATTTCTGAGTATAATGGGATGACTCTGACAAAGGATGGGGTAAATTAGATATGCTTTGATTCCCAAAAATGACAAGAGAAAATGAATCTTTCATTCTTCTAAAATGAGCACTTATTTGAAGAAAGATAGAAAGATAACCCCATGGGTTGCTTTTTCCCAAAGACGAAATCTTCATTAATTAGATGTACAAATTCTTGCAGAGGTCACCAGTTCAGCGAACACAAAAGTCTCTAGCAGAGGATGTGAAATGTGATGGTTTTGAGAATCTATATATCAGCTACACAGTAGGTCCTATCTGAGACTGAAAAAAAAAGATAGCGGTAACTTGGGCAGAACATGTAGTCAGCTTATCTTCAGCAGCTTAAGAGCACACGAAAAGCAGTCCTGTCAAATAAAGAATCCACCTTCCACACAGAAGTCATATCAGCCAGCAGGCAAGTCTTTTAACAGCTCTGTGCTAATGTCTTTCCATCTGCAAAACGATTATATTAACATTTACCTACCTCATAGTGGAAGCTGGAAGAGCTTAATTAACATGTGTAGTTATTTAAAGCTCTTGGGTTGAAAGCTGCGCTAGAGGTCCAAAATATTTGTTAATATTATTTCTATACCCAGATGATTTGCTCACATGTTTGCAACACGCCAGAATGGAAACCTACTGGATGCAACGCAGTATTGGACGGTTCACCAAATGAGAAGCTCAACGGCGTAAACAATAGTTCTAATTGGCAGGGTGCTTTGGAAGATCCACCCATCTTAAGGCTTTATTGCAACTCTTTGGCCATACAGAATACAAATCAGCTTCCATTTATGATTCTATTAGCTCCAAAGCCACTAAGGAACAGAGAGCTAGAGTCTGGAATGGAGCCGGGAATTCATTCCAGCAGCATGCAGTCTCAATTGGGCAGATGTCACAACCTCCACCTTGGACTGAAAGCTCGGTGTGAGCCAGCAGAAAATACATTTTTAATATACTGGATAATAAGGCAAATGCTGTTATTTGGAACTACTAGTAAAGACACCTGCTGACAGTTGGCATTAAAGGCAATGGCACCTGCTAGACATATTGCAGGGGGAGAGGTGAAATCTGATCCTTGTTGAAGTCAAGGGAAGTTTTGCCATTGACTTCAGATGCCAGAGTTTCTCTTACAATGATTAATGATTCATATGTGTATCTACAAGGTTATGGGAAGTTTATGAAACTTATACACAGACAGATGTCCACAGTGTAAAATAATGGGGATGCTGAGATACCAAAGGAATATAATTAGCATAATAAATACCTAGTAGAAAGAAAATAGATAGATCACACCTTGCATTAAAAATTGGTTGATTCCAGAGTTTGATTCCACAGAAAAGTCATAAAACAAAATTCAGCGGCCTTAGGTATTGGTGAAAAACACTTTCCAATGCCTAGATGGTTTGTAACTTCTAGTGGCAGGACACTGTCCAAGAATCTGGGGGGTAGAAAGAATTCCTGTGCCTTCACCTTATGCAGTAAATAAATTGCCTCACTCCTCTTTAAATTTATGCAAATCCATGGGATTTGGAGATCAGAAATAATTTATCCAAAGCAAGCTCCGAGGAGAAGCAGCTCTGATTTTTGCTTGTGTAGTTTGCCCAGTGTCTCTTTCTTCCTCTGTATTTTAATAGTATCAGTCTCCTGTGTCTACTTTTTTCTTGAAATTATATCAAAAAATTTGAAGCTTTTAATAATCTGCCAATAAAACCTCTGCAGCTGAGTCTGCTAAAACACCCCTGTGTATTCTCTAAAGGGAGCAAATTTGCATGCAGGTTTTTGAGTATGATGAGGGAATGTTTCTGTTGAAGTAATTTTTTCCAGTAAAATCCCAGGGTGCTTGTTCAAGAGGCTGGTCTGACAGATGAACTTTCACAAGCTGAAAAAATTTAGACTGGTTGTGTGCTTCAAGTGTACGTATCACTAGCTCAACACACAGACACATGTGAGGCTTTTATGCAGAGCCTGGACACGAGCCCAACACCTTGTTTCAAACCATGCTCAGTCAGCCATTAACCTGCAGCAACAGGCAGCCAATTGCTATAACATACTATGGACCACGGACAAGAAAACCAATCGGAAAGAACTATTGAGCTGTTCCTGCTTAAGCTCCTTGCAGAAGAGTGTCTGGTTGCTGTGATGCGGCATAACTTAACACCCTGGCAAAATATAATCGTCTGCCCTTGAGAATACAAGCCCAAAAGGTGCAGGTGGAAGAGTCATGCAACTCCCTTCCTGTGGAAGGGTCAGCAGCAAGGATTCCCCCTCGTGGTGCTTCAGGATTAAGTTAAAAAAGTCAATACCTTCTGTGCATGACTATGGCCTTTAGGTCCTCTCTTTCTTTCTGGCTGAAGATGGAGAAATGATGGAGAAACTACAGTATCTGCTCTACTGCTACCAAAATCCTGGTTTTGGAGGAACTCGCAGTGTCCAGGCCACTACCATAGCACTTAAAAGGCACTTTCATTTTGGTGACTAAAGCAGAATGAAAGCTTGTGTCCCCACGAGGAACAGAAACTGAGTTGACTCTGAAATATTTTTTGCAGAACGGCTGGTGTAAAGTGATCACGTTACATCATCACAACAAAGGCACTAGACTAGATAATCTCCGTTGCTGTCATTCCTCAGGAAATGCAGCAGCTGCTGTCCCACCACAGTGAATGTATGGCAGATGAATTCACCAGTCCAGTTTCAGAGAAAAGGTTGTGGATAGTCTACTGCTTAGGAAAACACAGTATGGTGGTTTGCAGTCCGTTAAAAGGGACAGAAGAACCCTGTGGCTTCCCTTTTCTTCCCCTAATGTAATTGGTGGTGGTGGACAGTCAGGTTTTAAAAGGTGACCATGTTTTAAAGGAAAGTGTAACTATAATCAAGTGTCACTTTGCAACATGAATTACGTCGCATGTACAGGTAACACAGTTCCACCTGCTCTTATCTGATGCAATCACATCACATGTCATAATGTCTTTTAAGTTTCAATAAGTACACTGTTTAATTTTTTCCTGCTTTATAGTATTTTCTTCCTAAATCTACCTCTAGATCCTGTAATACTCTTAACATATCTGCAAATCTACTACAGTAGCTACTTTATTTAAATAACAAGACTCCCCCTTTACTGAGGAATTAAGCAACCTTTGTTGGCAGCAGTCTGGTAGGGTGCTTAATTCTGAAAAGGTTGTGCAAAACCCAGGCTAAACTCTTGAAAGAATGTTTCAAAAAAATCAGAACTGAAGGTTTGCTCTGTTGCAGAGCAAATAAACTTGTATTAGCTCTTCAAAGCAGAGCTCATTGTTCGATGGCTCTGAGGCAGTTGTTGCTTTCTCAGCAGAAATGCTTGTGACTCAGTTTGAACTAGTCCTCTGACTTTTTTCACCGCATAAAATGATATCAGCAGAAAACTCTGTGCTCTTCATCACCAAGAAAGCATTCTACAATATTTTAAGTAAGTCTTTCTTTACAGCAGGAAGCTATCAGTATCGCTTACACTGTATTTTTACGGCAGGTATTGGGACTTACACTGAACTGCAGCCTAATAAGTTTAAAATCTTCGGTAAACAGGGCTTTTAGAACAAACAAACCAGCCACCTCACTGCAGCCATCTCTTAGGAAGCTACTGAAAAAAATCTATTGATTTGCCCATGCTATGATAATTCTTGGGATTAGAGCTCCCAGCATCTACTGCCAATCTTCTGAGATATTCCTTTGAACTGACATGCTGTGGCATTTGCTCTTGGTATACCAGTGACAATGCAAATTTACAAAAACACATCTTGAAGACATTTGGTCAGGAGATTCAATGGACGTGCGCTGTGTATTTCACAGCATGTCCCGTAGGGTAATTTGACATGGTTGGTTCTCCCATCTGTCTCCAGCATCTTGTTATATTGCAACAACAAGGTGTCAGATCACCAAGGAAAAAGGCAAGATGGTCTCTGTAAAGGCAGTAAAGGTAAGAACATATATAGGATTCTGTGGGCTATGCCATGGAAGTGAAGGTAGATCCACAGGTAAAGATGAACAAGAAGAACACTTATCAAGCCAAAAGATTGTCACAGAAGCTAAAGGACACAGTTGGCTAAGAAGCAAAGTAGAGAAGAATGCTGAAAAAAAACATCTGCATCAGCCTAGGAGAAATAGAAAAGAAAAGGATAGAGTGATGGGGCAAGAAGACAAAATTTGGAATCTCTCAAGGAAAATTTTGGAAGCCTCATGCCTGAAGGTAAAAAAAGCCATTTCTGCAAAAAGTATTAGAAAGTGACATGGGGATATTATCCCTATTAGGCCTAAGTGATCTGCTCAGTGTTCTGCATTTCTGTATCCTACACGTGGATGCTGTTGCTTCTCTCAGCCTGAGCAATTCTCTGATTATTATCAGTGCCTCTCATGAAAGAACTTATGGAGCGATCAGTACAATCTAGTGTGAGCAAGAGGCGCAAGATCAGTCTTTAGGTCTCATAAGTTGTTACTGCTCAGCTCTGTGTGGAGACAAGTATCTCTTTGCTCAGAGATATTAGCAGTCCAATCTCATTTCCACTCAGTCAGTGGAAAAGCCTGTGAAAGGGTAGTATAGCAACAAACGTATGTAAAGCTGGAAATAGCCCACTGAGAGGAGCATCAGCAGGGAAGACTGCTGTTTTCCAGTCAGGGTTTGAGAACAACTGGCGGTGGGTATCACTTCATTTGGGAGCACGCTAGAGAAAATGAAATGGTCTCTGTTCTCAACAAAATGAAGTGCCTATCACAGCCAATTTTGTAATAATGCTGTTTAGAGCTGAAGAACCATTAGCTTACAGCCACAAGACTTTCTAGGGCAAGTATGAATAAATTTTGTTACTAACATTTTAGAGTTAGGAAAACAAAGGAAAATGGAAAGAAACGGTCGCCTGAAGGTTCCCAGCAAGTCACTGGCAGTGCCAAGCTTTAGGTCTCGTGACTTGTTGCTCAGCTCTGTGTGGAGACAAGTATTTCTTTGCACAGAGATGTTAGCAGCCCAATCTCATTCCCACTCAGCTGGTGGAAGAAGTCCAATTCATGTCAATTCATATTTAATTTCGTACTTGGCTTAGATCACAACTAGACACTAAGTTATTACTTTTATATATACATATAATCTTTTTTTTTGGTATCGTTCAATTCTGTACTAAAAAGCTGACTCAAACTTTATGTGTAATATAAAGTGGGGGTAAACAACTGCGCATATGTATCAGATTAGTATCCATGCAAAAAAGCCTCAGCTTTTTCTTTTTCCAAGAATTTAAGTAAATTCCTTATTTGTTGATACACTGATCAGTTTTTCACTACCAATGTTTACATAAAGAGAATACATATAGAGAAGCTGTTTCACTAAGTAATGATACGTATGCTACTGAGACATAGAATTTTGAAGGTGCAGTAATTTGGAATATTTATACCACACCTAGTTTCCCATGAATTTAGTTTAAATTAAAAGAAAATCCTTAAACCTTCTCTTTCCCAGTCCTTTCCAAAAAATGAAAGCCTCCCTTCGAAGAGGTAGTTGTGTCAGGTATTAGGGAGTTAAGCCGGGCGTCCTTGGCTTACAGTTGTTAATGTCTATCTCATCTGCTCTGTCCTATCATCTTCAATTTGTCAACAGTGTGTAGTAATATGGTTGATTCATTAGAAGTGAAAAAAAGATGGTGAAAGCAAGTAAATATGTCAGTCAAACCCCATAAGTATTAAGTCACCTCAATTTGTCTGGTAAAAACTGGCCTCTTATTCGGTGAACTGAGGCCAGCTTGATTCACCACCAAAATGTGAATCTGGAACTGACATTGAATTTGCAGATGTGCATAAGAGAAATCCCTTGAGTTTTGAAATAATCGACTTTAAGGAGAGGCAGGAAGAATGTAAACAGTGTTGTTAAGCAGACTGATGTTAATCAGTTACCGTCATTACTACCGAAATCAGTCTCAGTTTGACATCATGTTGATTTTCTAATTATTTTGTCTAAATAAAGATTATTTTTTAAAATTCACTTAGATTACACAAATCCAAGACATTTCTGAACATTCTTGCTTATAAACAACAAAAGGAAGTGATATCATACATGAGATTAATAGCTGAGGAGTGAAGTTTTTGTGTGTGCAAAACTTTTAATTTTAGAGCTTCCAGGGGAGAATGAGGTATAAACGCTGAAAGAAAGTCAGCCAGAAAGTTGGAGTGAAGAGTGCTGAAAATATCAAGCATATATTGAAAACACCAAGCGTGTAATTATATGCTGTGCTTGTAGAAAGGGCTCTCTAATTGTAAATTTGGGCTTTTGGAAGCAATCATAAAACAATGCTGTAGTGAAAGAAAAGGACAATGTCTCTGTCTCTTGCCTCTCTGTTTACGTAGGCTGGCATCCAAAGCTGTCTAAGAATACAGCCCTCTTAGCAGAGCTTTTCCAGGTGTTTTCTGTCTAGTGGAAGTTTACATACAGGCCGATTCAGAAGTGCAATGACTACAATTGAATTACCAATGTTCAAATTCATTTACGCTTCTGTTCTCTGGTATTCAGTTGAGCCACAGAGCATCTTTTTTGGGTCATTTAGATCCGCATCAGCCCTTCTAATGGGAGTGATGTACTTTACATGTCAACACAGACTAACTTATCTGGCTCATATTTTCTCTCTTGGAATGCAAGACTTAAAATAGATGCCATTTTAAGACTTGGCTTTCACTTAAAGACCCATCTGCTGATGCCTGATGGAAACATTTTTAAACACTCCATTTAGAGATAATTTTGGTCATATGTTATAGATTTCTTCTGTTCCTCTTTCTCCAGCTAAAGCAGCAGGAAAAAAAGGATTTTGTCTAATTAAGATTTCATCCTTATATCTTATTAGTGGCTTTAGGGTGCTGTAACTTCCAGAGCAATCAATGATGCTGTCACAAACAGAAAACTGCAACCTGGTTTTTAAAAGCAGTGAACGTTTATGTCTCACCTTCCTCGCTGTTTTTTTTAACACTAACTCTAGTATTATACCTGACACAAATGATGACGACATGCCTAAGTTCTGAAGAGTGTCTAATCCTCAATTTGAGACATTTAAAGGCAATCCTGTTCTCCGAAATGGGTGGTCAGCACCTGGTGAAGGCTGGCCTTGCTGCGCTGTCTCCAGTTGGGCACTTCCAAAGCCAAATGTCAAAAATTACTCTCTTTTGAAGGTGTATTTCAGGCATCTGATATGGGTGGAATTTGAAGCAGCTAAATACGTGCCCCCAAACTGTGAATGACTGATCGCAAGAAGAAAAATGGAAATCAGTTTTGTAAATTATCACTGATTGTTCAAATGAAAAATAAGTTACAATTTGAGATCTGAAACCAACCTAAATAAAAGATTATTAAGGAACTCTGTAAACATAATTCTGTGTTTAACAAATGCAATCGGTTTTATTATCACTGTTACCAAGATTGCGGCAAATGGTCATGAATTATGGAGATTAGCCAAGAGAAAAATACCGTCTCGAGTTAAAAAACTAGTGAAAGCTGTGATGGGGTATCTCTGATTTTGCCAGAACGATGCCTAAAAAATGTTACAAGGAAATAACCATTTGCTGCAAAAGAGAAAGAAGAGGGTCAAATCTCAAGTAAATAGGGTACAGTTAGAGTGTCTGGGCGTTTTGCTTTTCTAACAGTTCTTCTAAAGATGTTTTTTGCTTTTCTAACAATTCTTCTAAAATTCTTCCATTATTCACAGTGCTGCCTATCATGTTGGGAAGTGCATTATTTGAGCCCTGAGGTATGTTATAAAGAACTCTGGGTATTTAACCCATGGGGCAGGAAAAACTTGTGAAGCTTAAAAAAATAACACACAGAAACAAGAAAACAGGTATGCGTGCCTTTGCATTTATCAGTCGTCAGGTGGGCTCCTCTAAGCAACCTCAAACTAATGCTGAATTGGTATTACACCCTTTTAATCAAAGTGGTCCTTTTGTGGGTATCTCAAAGAGGGCTGGTCTTCAGCCCACACAATGACTGCTTGTTTGCTTCATGTTTACAAAATCCTTTAACAAGATACCTAGAGTTTAACCAAGGAGCTTTGGCCAACATTTTCCAAAAGTCATTGCCTAAAGCCTGGCATCTTTTCAGAGGCCCTGAGCATCAAAACTTTCTAGAGACTTGGAGAAATAATTGTTGTTGCTCAGCATTTTGTGGCTAAGTATGGATTTAAGCACCTTAGTTTAGGCACTCGGTATTTATGTGTTAGGGTTAGGGACTAGATGTTACAATGCTGAGCCACAGAGTTTCTGTCATATACAAACAAGTAAGGTGAATGTTTAGGATATATTAATGATGTATTATGATGATGAGAACGGTAATACTTTTTGTACACATTATATGTAGAGAAGGCTAGTTTGTTCTTGCAGGTATTTTTCATTCTGACCGTCTTCAGAGGAAATTGCAGGTGCTAATTCACCTGTCAGGAATGAGTTCATGCATAAGGACATGAGTCCTCCAGACATGAGTTCATTGGTGGTGGCAGAAATGAGTGACTGGCAGCGCCCCCGCCTTAGGCCTGCTGACTGGGAAGAGTCCCTGTTTTAGGACTACAGCTGTTGTGTGAACAAGGTTGATGCAGGGATCAGCATGAGAGTTATTTGATTTTTTTTCAGCTTACTCTCCCTTGACTAGCTAATGAAAAAAAAAAAAATAAAAATCCCCTGTCTGCAGTGATTCCATGGAAACACAATCATTAATACCTATATGTGTGTGGGATCAGCTCTTCACCAATCAAACTCTGCCAGAAGTAGGATGTACAGGGGTCAGTTTTTATAAGGTCAGGTCTGGATTAACTGTTTTATGGAACAGTATTAAGCAACAAACTTTGCTGCTGAGTCATTACGGAAGAAGTGATGCTAACTGGAAGGGAGGGCTTACCTTCAGATTTCATGTCTGAAGCCATAGGAGGTCAGGATTTTTCCATGTGAGAAATGTAAAGTAGAGTTCATGCAAGTGTGACCATCTTCCAGGCTTCTAACACATTCTTAACATAGCAGCGTAAGAATGGGAAAATGTTCATTACAAAAGGTTATTTCATTCATATTTCAAAGTTTGCCTCTCTTCTTGGACAGGATTTGGTTTCTTTTTTGTTATTTTCCTGCAAAATTGTCTTACTCGTATTACCTGAAAGGAACATCCTCTCAAAGTCACAAAATAGGAAAAAGCACCTTGGAACAGCCTTTCTTGAGACATAGGTTCTTACTTTGATTCAACTTTTGACTTCAAGCATCACTCGTCTCCCAATAAATTTGTTTGCCTTTCATGGTCTACTAGTCAAGTGTCTTCATCACTGGAAAAAGTTCTAGAAGACAGACATCTATGAAGTTTAGGTCCTCCCATGCTTAGGTAGCGATGGTTTTCAGGATTGCAGTTTCAGTCAAAAGTGTGCATGCTGCAGCTAAGCCTCATTTTATTCTCTGACAGGCAAACGCACAACTTTTTGTAAGATAACCTGAGACTTTTATTCATAATGCCCATGCAAATACATTTATCTACTCCTATCTTTCAAAAATAAAATCAAAGGTAATTATTCCTTATTTTTGCTGAGAAAGAAAATATCTTACATTTCCTACAGTGTTTGTGTATGGACAGATACCACAAACTAGTCAAAGCACTGGAAGTTCATTTCCTAGCTGACCTGACACTCATTTCTCTGTGTGCAAATGCCCTGACTCCTGCATGGAATCAGGCCTAACTTCACTCAGTTTTGCCTTAAGAGATATTTTTCAGCTATATTCCAGGAGTTTATAGAAGCTTGTTTAGCTATTAACTAGCTTTAAAAGTATTTAATGACTTAGAACTTGTACAACATTTGAAAAACACTAAAAAATTGTTCTTGATACTGAATACAATAACAAAAACAGCCCATGAAAAACACAGATGCAGGAAGAAACTTAGAGTACTGTGGTGATGGAAAACACTTGCTAACTCCTTCAGTGCAAAACTAAGCCTTTGTAATGAGGTACACCTGGTCTCACTTAACCCTTCCCACAGCTGATTTTCTATGGTAGGTTATCGCCATCTCCCTGTTGTTAAAGTGATTCAGAAGCCTGATGCAGTAGGATTGTTTGATACTTTGTGCTTGTGTTTCTATGTAAATATGTTTTGATCTAAAAGATTTGGTTTTTCTTTTGGTTTTTGTTTCTTTTCTGTTCCTAAATGCAAAAATCGTATAGTCTCTGGAGGACATCTAGCTCTTAATGAAAAATACCATATCTGAAAATTGGCAAGACTGTAACAAGAACTTTTTCCCCTCCATTATGCTTTTTTTGTGGCTTTTTCTTCGTTATTGGGAGAGCCAAACATCTATAGCCCTAGAGGGGCTGTTTTGAAGCTGGCTGCAGCTTGCTACGCCTCCTTCTTCCAAGTGGTAAGTGCTCTTGATTCCTGCTATATTTTTTTATATCTTTTTCTTTTTTCTCTGTCACTCTCAAGGAGACAGTTAAGAATGGAAATATGAGTTTCTGGACCAGATGGAATGCTAAGGCTTTTGAAGTGGATTTGTATTTGTTGTTCAAGAATAATTCTTCTGTGAGAAAAGTAATAACGAGTGCATATATATAAAAATAAATGCTTTTAAAGATTCACGCCGATAACATTTTCTGCCACACCACAGTTTGGAAAAAACCCACTGAGGAAAGATTTTCTTTTAATCCTTGGAGATATATACTGTATCTCTGTACTTATGAAATGAGCTTCTTTAGTTCTAGGGTCTTAGGTGTGTATGAATAAAAGGGAATGAAAAAACAAATTTACTTGCTTGAATTTAAAATTGTCTTCAAAGTTACCTGAAATTATTTTCAAAAATGTTGATAGTTAAACCCCCCTGCTTTTTCTGTATCTTTAGGCCCTTAAAAAGTCCAGGATTTTAATTTATTTTTTTGGAGGGGGGAGGCAGGGAGAGCATTTAACCATTTCTGAATTCATTTGCTAATGTTCCTGTTCTTTGTATCATGCATACAGTTCCCGCCCGCCCCCCATACATGTTAATAAAACGAAAGCAGAGATGTTACAAAGATATTGCTTAGCTCCCCATCTCCTGGAATCGGGGGATTACACTGAATTTTACAGCTTATTTAGTAAATGTGCTTATGAACCTCGTATTTCTGGAAGGCTCGAAATAACACTGAAAAATATGAACTAAATGTAACCCAAATGCAATAGTTTTTGAACTAAGCTAGAACAAGGTAAACCAATAGCTTTGAAAATGATCAGTGGCTTTATAATTTTTGATGGCATATCAACTTCACAAACACTACCAGCTCCACCTCAGCAGGTGTCTGCAGCACAGGGAGCTAAACCTATTGTGCTTATTTGCTATGTCTGTCTCTTCCCAGGGCTGGGAAGAAAGGTAGCTTGTGTTCCTGCTCTGAGGGCTCTCTTACTGACCTGTGGGCCAAGGAATCTACCTGGTGTTTCCCAAGTCTTTCTGGGCTATAGGGGTGGATTTACAAAACATGAAGAGCCACCTTGCATCAAAGATTCTTGAAATGCCTTGATTTGATGTCACTTGCCTCCATTCTTTTCTCATTTGAGTTTAAGAACAAAATATACTGTGATGAGGAATAAAACATTCATAAGGATGATGTCTCTATTTTGAAAGAGTTGGTTTAAAGTGCATAGTTCCCTGTATCTGTTTTTCATCCTCTTAATACTGCTGTATGGACTGAGATCATGTTCTTGAAAATAGCCTCAGGTGGGAAAGCACTTGTGGATATCATGAAAGGTGTCTGTACCTGACTCTGTTCATCTTAAGCAAAGCTTCTTTTTTAAGCAAGTCAGAGTGTTACCTGAAGGCAAAGTGGTAAACTGGGCCCTATGTGGATGGTTTTTGTATTTCAGTAAAAGCATAAGGGCTTAGCGCAAATGTTTGAAAATTACAAAGCTTGAAATATGCCTGCAGAGGATGTAGTTTGGATTCTAAGCCACAAAGGTAAGACAGAAGAAAATCTGACATCGTGTTAAAAGAAAAGGTATGTGTTGATGTTAGAGGCAATACTGCTTATGACTGTCTGAAGACCACTTCATCTTTTTCCTGCGGTCTGGCTAAATTCTCTGGTGATTATTTTATTTATTTCCAAATCTGTGGACTTGAACATTTTAAAGGATGTTTTACTATTTTATAAGGCATTCCGTTACTAGCTCATTTTGCTTAATCCCTAAGATGTATAAGTGGAACTGAATAAAAAACAAAACAAACAAAAAAAAAATCCAACATGGAATCTGGTGTTTCAATAGCAGCAAATATAGTACATAAACTTTTGGGTTTCTGTTACCTGTACAGCACTTTTCTGGCAAGTCTTTCTTTGGCAACAGAGCAATGATTCCTTCACCTGTTCTTTCAAATAAATTTACTACACTCGTCTGGCTGAACAATGGCATGATACTGGCATCTATTTTCCTGCTCTGATGGCTGCTCTGTTTTTCTGCCATCTGGTTAATTCCAAATACAAAGTGCTTTAAGTTGTCTTGCAGATTAGAATATGTTACTAAATGGAAGATTGTGCAGGAGGAAAATCAAGTAAGTGGTGGAAAGGACTCACTCCACTTTTAAAAAGGCAAAATATCAGGCTGTCGTCCTCCCACAAATTCTGTGTTTATCTTATCATCAGACTTGTACCCCTGCAACACATGTCCCTGATATGCTATAGTGAGGACAGGGACAATATTTAAAGGACTTTGTGTATGAAAAACTAGCTGAATCTCATTGCTGAAGATGAGTCAGCAGTGGAAGGACCAGGTGCCAGTATGTGCACTGCAGAAGGACAAATAATTAAGAGGATCTGCATAATTACCATTCCCCCTAACCAATTCAGTGGGGCATGTATGCCACTGAGGCAGGGCGCTGGATGCAGACAGCGCGTAGGAAGGGAAGCTAGACAGGAATGTGGGTACTTCAGCATAATAGTGACAGTGTCATGGATATGCTGGATGTGCCATGTTCAGTGGTATTCTTAACATGGCAACCTATTTTTTTCATTCAGCTACCCCGGTAAGTCTGTCTCTTTGAATAGATTGGTCTGGTTTTTCTTCCCCCTGGTATCTGACTTAGACTAGTTGACAGAATAGTCAAATACTAGGAAAAAACCCACCAAAAACCCCAAACCGAACCATCCCAGAACTGTTCTGAATTTTTTAACTGTCTTTAGGCTTCTCTGCTCAAGTTCTAAACAATGAATGTGTTCTTTGTAGCAGCCAGCTCCAGATGAATCCATCTGAAAGCAGTCTTTTAAACCTGTAATGGCAACTTCTAGCCCTTCAAATGAGAGGCCAAGCATTCCCTTACTGAGTGAAGAAGGTATCTTTGAATATCCTTATGTATGCCATAAGGACAGTTTATATTTTGAACGCCAAATATAAAAGACAACTAACAGTGAACATGCTGAAGACTGAACCCTATTTAAATAAAATTCTGATTACAAACTTTGATTACAAACACTTTGTTAACAGTAGGAGATAGTTTTTCCCCTTAATACATACAAAATGTCTATCACCTTTTTCTAGCTAGGATTTTTTATGATCAAGATTCATATTTTGTCATAGTGTTTACACAGAATGTAACAGATCTATAAAAAAAGTTTTGGAAATAAGCATTCAGATCACTTAAGCAGCTTTGAACACTTCTCCTTTCCCCACAGGATGCAAGTTGCTGTAGGTCATTGTAACCTTTTACTCAAGGAAAGATGAAGCCTGAGTCAAAACTAGGTTAACTAGTGGACTGAAGCTGGTGAATTCTTCTGTTATGCTCAAAACCAATGTAACATCAGAGTTGCTAAAACTTAGTTTGTTAGCCAATGGTGTTAGCAAAAGGTAGTTTCAAAATGGAATCTGAACTCCTATCTGTCTGTTTTTTTTAAATTAGACTATTCCTAGAGCCTTCTCCCTCAAGACCAGCTTATCCCTAATTCCCTTTCCCACCCTTCCTTTGCTCAGTTGAGACTGTAACCATAAAAATGTCTGCTTTGTTAATGGAAGTTACCTTTAGATCATACCCCAACAGCTGTAGCCTGAATTAGCCAACAAGAGAATCCTGGCATGATTTCACATAAGGAGTTAGAGGAATGAAAGATGTGTAGTTAATTTAAAAAAAAAGAAATAATTTTTTTTTTTTGGTCATGCAGATCACCCTGGAGTGGGATGCTTGCTAAAACTGAATTATGTATTTACCATTTCTATTCAGTATCATTAGTCTAAACTGAGTTCTCGAGGGACAGCCTCATAAAGCAGGTATTCCCTAAAGAACAATCCATTATTCTGGAACGTGTAACTGTCCTGGGACACTTTAAAAAACAAACAAAAACCAACCAACAACCAACCAACCAAAAACCCCAAAACTCACACAAAAAAAATCTAACAAACAAACTGATGTTTGGTAGATGTGGTATCAGAGAAGAATATAAGAGCAAGTTCCTAAGCTGTATTGTCTCACTGTATTTCCACTGAGGTTCTCTTCCTATCTTAATCAATAATGAGGATGCAGGATCGGACCCCAAATGGTTCTTTTACTGTATCACCCAACTGGATTGTCCAAGTTGCTATGCAAGCAGCAAAACCAATGAATTTTGATTTCTTCTGGATTTGCATTCTTTACTTTTCTGAGGCCAAACTGAATGACTAACAGATGAATCCTGTCTGCCTTTCCCTCTGTGAGGATGCCAAATAGTGTCTCTACCCACTGCTCGCCCACTGACTTTCAGGAACTTGTGCAAGGATATAATTTTCTTTTAGACTCCAGACTTCTTTCAAGATGAGTTTCAAATTGCCCAGCAAGCTCAAAAGTTATTCAGGGGAGGAACAGAAGGATAGACAAGGAAACATCATACTGAGATAAACATTCCTTTCCATAAAAAAAAAACAATAAAAAGAAAGGTAAGCTCTGCATGTGGTACTTCTCAAGAATAACGTTGTCTACAACAGCATTAGGGGCTTCTTGGATACAAAGTACTGCAGTCTGTGTAGAAGGCTGAAAACACTAGGAACAGTATCTGGCACCAGTGAACACACAGGCTCAGCCAAGGTAGTATACGAACTATCAGGCTCCCTTAGCATTTTTGGTGGGATGGTGAGGAATTACAGATCTTGCTGTTGGAAATGTGTGTATACTGTTTTGAATCACACCTACATGTAGAGGCATTCCAGATCTTCAGAGGTGCCAAAACTTTTGCTATCTAGCCTGGGTGATACATCTTTTCACTTTTCTCTCTAAAGCAAGCTCTTGGTTTAGCTTGCATATACTATACAGTGATTTAGCACTTTTTAAAAAACTGTTTTTTTTTTTTTAACATATTGATGTAATTACAAAAGCATATGTGTATCACTTATTCCTTTAAACCTTTCCACTGAACTGAAATACTTAGCATTTCTACAGCCAACCATATGATCACTTTAACACTGCATATACACGAGGGTTACTGCAATAAATCAGACGACTTGTTGGATATCTTTCCCTTTGCTTGTGCTTCAAAATAATTCCCAGTGACTTTGAAAATGTGACAGTATACGCTTGCAAATGCAATGGATGCAGCAAACCACTGTTCTATTAAAACATTTTTAAAAAGGTTGCTTCAGGTAAGGATTATTTTGGTCTTGTTTCTGATTCAGCCTCTACAAGGTAGTAAACCCCTGCTTTGAGGTAGAGTACATGAGTAATGGCAGTGTTTCTTGTGACAAATGGTAAGTCCTAACTCAAAATCTTCCAACTGTGGGAATGTGTGTAGGGGAACAAGAGATGTTCAGAGCCAAACACTGCCAGTAAGTTACTTGTAGGACCTAGCCTACTCCTCTGCTTTACAGAAGCACTGGACTGTGACTTTCTACACCATTCTTACCCTGGCCAAAGAGCAGGAATGAAGTGAAAAGTCAGTATCGCAAGGGAAAGACTTTGAATCCATCAAGGGCTTTAATTTTGACAAATGAATTGCATTTCGTGGCTTATTGCAACCTTTTCTCCTTTTTCCTTTGGTGTTTATCTATGAATGTGTAGCGATTACATCTGGGCAAATAAAACCACAGTAAGATGTATAATGATACCAGCAGAATTGTTGGTGCTTATCCTCTCCACTTCTGCTACTGTAAGTACATACGCATGAGCACGCTGTAGGGACTTAGACCCTTTCAATTCCAGTTTTATACCAGGGGAAGCTGGTATAATGCTACCTATCTTGTAAGGCTAAAGCACTGGTATATGTTCATTATGTTTGCATGGAACTCTGAAATAAAGTAAGTGTTAATGGCTATTGATCAGCTACAGCCTGAAATGGCAAATGCCGGTCTTCCTGGAGTCTCAACCTCTATAGCCGTGCTCAGCTGAATACAGAACAGCAACACATATTATTTGTTACATTTTTTTTTCCTTGTGTAGCTGCAGAAACATCCTGAACATGGACCAGAAATGATTGTGAGTAGGACTACAAACAAGTCTGCTAGCTCAGTTACTGTTTATTTCATGATATCCTACTATTATTGCATTTTTAGCCATTTATCTTTTTTTTCCAAGATGTGACTCACTGAAGTATGTTTCCTAGCTGCAATGCAATCTTTGTGGTACAAAAGAGAAACAGAACGTGTCTGGGTTCTACTTCAAACTCCATCTCATAAACATCGTGCAGAGATCCCATGTAAACACTCTAATTGAGTTAGCACTGAAACTCACCATAGATTTATCCTTTAACAAATTTAAGATCTTACAGATGCCAATAAACCAGTCTGTTTCATGAGCAGAGCAAAATGAAGTCTGTGTAGAAACAAATAAATGCTAACACTTTCGAAGGTTCCTATCTGTAGAAAACTGTGAATGGTGTCTCAACAAATGTGAAAACCATTGTCTAATCTGTACCTATCACATCATGAAGAAGATGTTTGTGTTCTCAGGGAGCACTTGTCATAGTGGGAGCTGCACTGTCCTATTTTTGGCTACATTTATAATAGGAAATTACCCAAGTATCTGGTAACAGTGTTTTGTTTCAAATGCAAAAAGACTTGTCCTCACTTTGAAGGGTGGGTTGTAACACGGACAGGTTTGTGAGTCACACTGGCATCTGATGGAGGATCTAGTTTAGAGTATAAAGCCCTTCAGCTCAGAGGTTGCTTTCTTATTACACACTTAAAGAGCCATAAAGAAATATTGATCCACGATTAAAGAGTCAAGTATTATTGGTTGTGAAATATTTCCTAGAATTTCATGCAGCAGATTATTTCCTTCATGCAATATAGTACATGTGCATATGCACAAAAAGTACATATGCTCCTTTTGTGGCCTCTTATATTTACTTCCTGCCCTGTCTTGTATTTGGTGGTGGAGGTAGAACAACAGAAAGACAAGCTTGTTCCCTTTTTGAAGGCTGCTTTTTTTTTGGGGGGGGGGGGAGGGGGGGTGTCAAGGAAGTGACTCAAAGCAAAAATGTGTTGGCAAGTCCAGTGACCTGTGAAATCAGTCAAAAATCAGATAAATCAGCTAAGGAATCAACTGCAGGAAATAAATTATAAAATAATAAAGCCTTCTCATTGCTGCTTTAGCTGTGTTTCTGCATTGGAATCTTTCCATTAGATGCTCATAAGAAAAGCAATAAAACAAATGTGGACTATCATATATAAATTTACGCATAATTTAAGAGAAACACTTCATTTGAAATGTTCAGCAGACCTTACCACAGAGGTGGGAACATGCTTTAAGAAACCATATATCTGATTTCCAAAATACATGGCAACTATAAAACTTTGACGTGCAATCACAGGATAAATCCAAGGTAGTTTAAAAAGGAAGCAAAGAAAGAAAGGTGACAACTTAGTTGTGTGAGAACAGCTTTGGAGTTCTGGTCTGTATGTTAGTTATTTATGCTTTTTAGAGAATTCACATCTCACACTGCCTTCTCTTCTTTAAAAACATTTTATCTGATAAATATGTCCTGATGAACATTCATGTGGAGTGTTCATATCAAAAAAACACAGAGGGAGTCAGAACATGGTGCAATCAAACACACTAGTGTCTGGGGAAATTACTTCTGCAGAGACTGATTATGTTAAACTAAATACTATCACTCATGTCAAAATCATTGGAAAATATTACTGCAGACTATGTAAGCTTTGGTAAATTAATGAAAGCAGATACAAAATTGAGGTCTTCCTTCTCTGTCAAAAAAGCTACAGCATTTCTTTCCCTCTTTCTTTTGGAGAAAATCTGTCTTGACAGCATGAATGGGAGGTGGAGCAGAAGTGGAAACTACTCGCTAGTTGCCCTGCATATTTATTTTAGCAACTATTAGGTGGCTGGCAGAGCTTAAGTGTCAGATCTGACAGAGAAGGGAGACCAGGTGTTATTAGCAAGTAATACTACGTTTGCTTTGTGTGGGAGTTAAAAATTCATTGGAATTTTTTGTTAGAGGACTTGGCGATGACCTCCACAATCAAAACTTGCCCTCTACTCCTCACAGTTAGGTGCCGTCATCAATTGTTTTACACCCAAAGAGTGATGGTGGTTTGTGTGGCTGTATACAGAGCTGGGAGAGCTGTGGTCTTGGTAGCAATACTGAAATACCCGAGGAAGCTGTCTGGGCTGAGCTGCTGCTGCCATGGACAGCACAAACAACAGTGAGGTTTTCATCAGCTTTCACAGCCTCTCCTGCTTGCCACAAACTGCACTTCTAGTGAATTGTTTTCCATGCTGTAGAGCAGCTAAAGGTGCCGGGATGAGGCAGCAGCTAAGAAATAAATGGCATGGAATATCAACTGAAGCTTAAAAGGAAATGGTTTATGTCAAGCTGGCTTCTGTTGGCAGACACATATTAACAACTGCTGAGCCACAGAGGTTTTCAATTGCCCTGTTCGATGTAAAATCCCCAAGGCTTATTAAGGAAGGTGATTTGTACACGCGTGAATCCAGAATCATGAAGTTTCTGAAGTTGCTTACAACTGAATTAGAGGGCACTTGCCTTGCAACTGGTCTGGCTGGTGAACAGAAATTCTTTTGCTGGCTGGAAAGGGAATGAACCAGCTCATTATCTGTCTCTGCAGTGAGTCTTTCCAGAAACAATATAATTGCATTATAAAGAAGTTATTTTAGATGTGAAAAAAGTATTATAAACAAACTACAGTTTGTTGTATTTACTTGATTTCATCCTCTTTGCTGAACTGCTTCAAGGCGATGCCATCAGTGAGCTTAGAAGTTGTTGCAAAGAATATGTTAAGATGCCTGATGCACTTACTCATTGGAATTTGGACTTAGGAAACTTTTTTTCCTCTGCTTTTATCAAAGTAGCAGCTCAAGCTGTGGAGTTATATGTCCCAACTAGAGGAGTAAGTGCCATCCTTCTCCATTCTAAAGGATGATGAGAGGAAATCAGGAAATGTATCTCAAGAAAATGTTCCTCCTCTGTTCTAAGAGGTGATGCGTTGGCTCATTAAATTAGATGGCTTCATCTACTTTGCATGTGCTAGGATGCAAATCAGCTAGCTTTAAGCAGTGTTATAATGCTTGCCCATATCTCTGTTTTACACTTGCCAAATTCTGATCATGGTGTGTGTGGTGTCTGGGGGTTTTTTGCCTTTTTTCTTTTTTTTTTTTTTTTCCTGATGTTGAATTCCTAAATTAGCAGATAGATGAGTTATTTGATTGCTGTGAGCAGAAGAGACTAGAACTAGGAAAAAAAAAGAAGCTTTTGCTTTTTGTGGATGGGAGTGGAAGTGGTATAAGTGCCTAAAAATTCTCTTCTTTCAATTTTATGCACCTCATATGAGCTCAGACAAATATCTGACTGTTTTGGTGCTTATAGAGGAGAAAAAGCCCTCAAATCTGATTTCTTCCCCCTCTGACTTTTCAGGGGAATTGTGCTTCTCTTAGGATGTTTTATGATTCACTGTGCATTTGACTGAATAGTATATTACAGAAGGTTACCTGCATGCATTGCTCTAAGGAAGAGGGTATTCTTTTTTTATTTTTCCTAGTTGCTGTGACTGACGATTCAATAGAAAGTATTTTTTCTTTTAAGCTTATGACAAAGCGTTGCTGATAGAGAATAGTGAGTAGATCTTAAAGACGCTGTGGTATTACTGTGCTGCCTTCATCCTGAAGCTACCTCAGGCTCTAACAGGAGGCTTGCACAAACTGCAATCCTATCCATAAACATAACCTCCAACGGAAGTGTACGGTTGTTCTTTCCTTGACTGCCTCTCAGGGCGTAGATTAAAACTTAGTTTCAGATACCTTATCATTTGCTGTCAGAAACATTCTGTGGCATGGATGAAGCCTGCCTTACTCAAATGGGACAAGCCTTCCAGTGCCTTTGCAGACACTGCCTTTCTGCAATTTAGAAGGAAAGAATTCATGGAAAGCCTAAATTTACTGCCAAGTGAAGCAGCATAGATGTGCCCGATGAGCCTTCACTGCCCCCTCCCAGGGAATGCATAGCTGAAAGCAGGAAGCATTGTGGGCTGGTGTGACCAATGATTACTGTGTTGCTAGTTCGTGAATGCTCCCATGTTTGGCACTGCCAATATTCTGAATGATTTTTCCTTTTCTGAAAAGCAACAAGTATATATTTTTCTACTCATGTCACAATTAAGAAAGCCCCTATTTTAAGGCTCACATATTTTTAAAACGAAAAATTATCTGTCAGCTGATGATCATCCAATTTACTGTAGTTCGGGATAAACATCTTGTATTTCACAGGACTTTTCTTCTACTTCTCTCCTTCTTAAAATTCTTTAATTAAAGTATATAAAGATCTAATCTTTAGCATGGATTTTTCACTCCAGGTTTGCCTGTCTTTCCTCTCATTATTAGCTTTCACTCCTCAAATTAATGCTGCTGAAGTAAGCAGCACCCAAGACAATTACAGTAAAATGAAAAGGAAGACACTGATTTAGCTCTCTGGATTTTAATTGAAATAAGGTACTGATGCACGTCTTCTTGCTCTACTTTTTTTTCTAAAGGAGAAGCAAAAGCTTCATTAAAATTACATTGCCTTGTATAAGTTACGAGTTATATCTTCCTTTTCTCTTTGGATGCTTTAAACACTTTCAAGAACAATTACATGAGAAGAGAAAGCCCCTCTGCTGTCAAAGGGATTCTGTCAGAGACAGTACTAGAAGGAATTGGGGCTGAGGCACTTTGGAGGAAACAACACTCCAACTTTGCCCTTCAATTTGTAATCAGTATAAATGTGTCAAAACAAAGGCCACATCCAAGAATATTTCTATCCCTTCAAAGAGACAGACAGAATTACAATCAAACTCTTTCATCATTTTTGTTTTATATTTGGCCAGTCTTTTGAATTAGGTAATGGAAACTTAATTCTTCCCTGCTGCAAACTGTTTTGCAAGACCAACGACTAAGAAGTCCACCTGCTCAAATCTGAAGAACAAAAAGATATTTAACATTTGTTGTTCTTCTAAGAAAATGTTCCTAAGTGCTCTGGCTAAGCCCCTTCCAGGCAAAGCTAAACTTCTAGATCAAAAATTATATTTATCATGATCTATAGTACAATGTTTTCATCAAGGTAGCAGACTTGGACTGCTTATATAGAAGGCTATATAACTCAATCTGGCAAGGTTAACACTTCCACTTAGCAAACACACTTAAATTCCTGTCTTGACTGACTCTTTAGATGTCTAAAAACATTCAGGCCATATTTGGCCTGTGGTTCCTTATGAACCACAGCTTTTGTGGGAACTGCAGAGGGATCTCTTCACTAACGCGCATAAGGATTTCATGATGCTGAGTTTGCATGCAGCCTGCTGAATGGTAATAAATCTTTTCCCCCAACTGTTCTGTCAAGAACAGAACTGCTTGGAATGAGCTGGTGTGGGCTACTGCTTCTATAGCACGACTGTAATTGTTGCATGTAAATCTTGTACCTATATGTGATACTGTTCTGAGTACATTCATACAACACAGAAAGAGTTTTGTATTCAGTCACCACTGGGTCAAGAACATCTCCATATTTTTCTGCTCTTCAGGCATCTTTCTTATATCCACTTACTTAAAGGCACAAATCACTAGTGACATGGTACGTGGTGAACTTACTGTTCATTGCGCGGGCGCTCTTCCAGCAGTCCTTCTAACCTGATCTGAGGCAGCCAAGCTTTGGTTTCAACAGATACTCTCCCCGAAGTTCATACTGAAGAATTATCATATTAAAAATGTTCAAAGGTGGCCAAGCACATTTCAGATGCATTCTTCCCATGTGGCACATAAACAGCAGTAAACAAAAGAAGGCTAACTAGAATGTTGTCCATACTGTAGAATATCCTACTCTGGGAATATCCTACTCTGTTCCTGTAGACAGTGTCCCCTCTGGGTTCCTGAAGGGCCCTGGAACCAAGGAGGAGGAAGAATTCTTAAGTGGAAGAGGAAATAAGAAGAGACAGGAAATGCCTGGCTGAACAGGGGGAGGAAAAACCTCCCCGACAGAGTGTGCCAGGATGTGTCCAAAGGAACTGTTGGAATCTCCCTTCTCAAGGGACTTCAAAAACTAAGCACTAGAAAATGTACTAGAGGGAACAATACTGTGTCAGCAGGAAAATGGGCTGGATGATCTAATTATTTTCCATCTTTAACGTGTCTAAATCTATGAATAATCCAGATCTCTCTAGCTGCTTTTTTTTTTTACTGATTTCCAAAATATTGTAAATTGGGAATGATTTCCTTTAAAAGAAATAGTATTACTAGTTGTTACTATTAATCCATCAGTCTTAAGGCTTAACAAATTCTGACCTTTCCTGTAACATATTATACTTTCCAGAACTGTGATATGCTAGGTGTAAAGCTAAGCACAGGCAAATATGAACAGTTACAGCTGGTATCTACAGAGTTTTGGGGGCAGTTTCTGGTGGTCTGGTATTAGTAATTCTCTGCAAGCAAACCTGTAAAGTTTGTATAATAATCTTTGAAACGCCTTGATGTTGTAAATTCCTTAATTCTCTTGCTACCACAGATTTTTCCTGATATAATGACAGCAAGTGTCCCAATATCCCTACAGATGTGAGTTAGTTTGAGCAGAATTTGTTGAAGACAAGGATACACCACGTATATGTCTTTACCAGACTTGGTAGTATTCATTCATTTAATAAGGGAACAGAAGCACAGAGGATATTTTTGCTGAATTGTAAATTTTATGGGTTTTGTGTTGTGCCGTTCACCTACAAGTTTTAATATAATTTACTTGTGCAAAGAGCCTTCATCTTTCCTAGCTCTTATTCCTATAGCTCAAATACAGCAAATTTTATATTGTTTCTATACGACTTCTGGTTTTACTTGCAGTGTTTTATTGTGCCTTTCCCCAAAAAGAAACTTTTATATATGAGCATGTGTACATGCATATGTGTACACTTGCATAAATGAAAGATTCAGTTTGACAAATCAAAGATGAAAATATCAGCAGCTACCTAATTCTGTCCCCAGTGTGAAAGGTATTACATCAAAGATTCATGTTAACTACAGTCACTCCACTGACTGAGGTATCTGTAGCTGCTTTGAATCGGCATCACCGGACATATAAAGTAGATCAGGTAAGCAATGTGAATGTCTCTTACAGTTAAGTAGCGAAATTGTAAGTTCTTTAAGGCAGAATTTGTGTAGTTATATCCTTGAGTTCAATGAGTATTGATAAGCAGTCCTCAGCATGTCATTACTTCACAAACCGTAACCAGTTTATCATCCGAACTCCTATGTCAAGGAGTGTATCATCAGCGAATTTTCACAAACAGGAATTGATGCACACACATAAAACTTGTACTCAGACTTATGCAAGCAGTGGGTGGCCTGACTTCAGTTCAGTGGGTGTATTGAGGGGAAGCTACGTACCTAAATAATGTGGGTACAAATCCTGCATCCAAGTCCTGCATCGAAATGTAGACCTTCCTGGGCCACAGGATAACTTGAGCCCAGAAATGTCTTGTTTTATAAATTACTCAGTAAGTAAGATAGCTCAGTCTAAAAGCGAGATACCAACATTAACTTTCATTTAGAAGAAACAGTATTAAGAAACTACATCCATCTAAGTATCTACCTGTAAGGAAGGGTTCTCTTTCAGATCTGAGATATTACAATGACTTGTTTATGATAGACTTTTCAAGGCTGAAATTAATGCTGAGAGCCAGTTATTTTTTGCTAAACTCATTAAATTGCTAATCCCTTTGTGGATCTATTATGGAGAACCTGAGTTAGTCACCACAATGAGAAATAAACCTTTGGAAATGTCCATGCTAGAATTCACGATGCTATTAAGTAATTTGAGAAAATAAGCATTCATTTAGCTCCTACCACAGCGCAACTAGTACAATGCACTCAAAACAAGAGCATTCCGCAATAACACAGTATGTTCTTAATCAAGACAAATTTTCTGTGAGCCAGGGGTCAACCAAAAAAAGGAATAGGAAGTTTGCAGCAAGCTCTGTGATCTTGTGTAAACCTGTCCAGAAGTATCTGTGTTCAGCAGTTTTGTATGTTGTAGCAACACGTAAAAGAAAAACGATTCAAAATTTTAGTTTAGCCTGTAAGCTTCTGTCCCATATGCCATTACTTTTCATGATTCAATTATTTTGTATATTTTATATATTTTAAAATAATGTTGTTTTAAATAGACGTAGCTGGGGAAAATATTGTCTCTAGGACAAGGATGGCTAAACTAATGCATAGTTGACAAAAATGTGAAATAAGTACTAATTCATCTTTTAGACTCGGTATTAGTAAAGTTACACCTGAAAGAGCTGAATAGAGGAAATAAAATCATGGAGTCAGTTTCAACTCTGTTTAACATTTGTCTAAATCACTGAACTTTTTCTAAGAAACCTGGCTCTATTTTGTGCTTGGATATTGGAATAGTTCTTTGGATTGGGGAGGGTTCTTCTTTTAAATTGGAAATATTTTCACTGCTTTCAAAATTCCCACTACTTTTGTGCAGCAAAAGTTTAACTGTCCTGAAGCACTTCAATAGGAAAAACATACCTCCGTTTGGCCTCTTATGTGTACAAATTCTAAAAATCTATGCCTAGCCACCATAAAAATAAAATGTTATTGGATGAAGGGTGTTGTTTGTTTGTTAATAAAGTTGACTATTAATTTGAGTAACACATCTCTAAATTTGGGCATCTGATGGAGGACGTAGTGTTTCTTTTTTTTTTTTTTTTTTAACAAAAAAAAAAATTATCTTTGAGGCTAGCCTCACTCTACAAAGTGGAAGTCTTCAGGCTGTTTCAAGCTAGGTGCTTGAATCTCCAAGCATTTTGACAGTCTTATGTATTTTCTCCCTGCCCATGCAAAACCACAGATTTCCTATTGAGGATGTGACTTCAAGTTTACTGAACTGAAAGACTTTATTTGATTATGGATTCAAGCCTTTTAAAAATGTATTTACCCTAAAGAATGTGTAGAACCTTCCTTAAAATGTGCCTACGATTACCAAAACAAGGGGCTTGTTATGTATGCATATGAAATATTTGATAGAAATGAACCATTTCTCCAGCTCTGAAAAAGACTGCACAAAGAAACTTTGCCAGATGACACCAGGTCGTTAAGTGCTTTGTGAGAAAAGTCTTGGCCTATTCTAGTTACTGATGAAACTTGCTTTCCACTTCAGTGAGGCCAAAATTTCATAGTTGGATGATGCCCTAGAGATTATCAAGAACACTAAGAAAAATTTCCCATCACCTCTGATTAATTGCCCAGAGTAACAAGTGTTCCCCAGGGCAGCTTTGTGTCTCAGCTATAGATAAGCACTGCTAAGTGTTATTTTAATGAAGTGCAAACTCTGCAACAAGTAGGATAAATTCGCCATTGCAGCCATCTCACTTTCTAGTCACTGCTATACAATAAAGCAGTTTAACAAAGTCAGTTGAGACTCTGATTCACAATGAAGTAAACACAATGTTATCTAAAAAGTTTGGGTTTGGGCTGTGCTGAGTAAACATCTAACTTAATGTTCCCTAGTGATTTGAGACATGGGGTCCAATTGTACACTCACAAGCAACGGACAGGCATTAAAACCAATCACTTTTCCTTATGGAAGCACAGGTATATGTGTTAGTATATGCAAACCTATACAGTGTGGTCACAGCCTAGGCTCTCTCAGGTACTAATATCCAGTCCATGCCTATAATGATCCCGTAAGGTCAGGAAAAAATGAACATGTTTTTCCACCATCAATGTGAAAAGTGTTCTCAGAGAATGTTAGTTCACTACATTGTACAGAACTTAAACTTTTAATACCGTGTCTTCCTGTTGGCAGCCTGGTAACATAAAGCTAGAATAATAGTCATTGCTCTCTGATACAGTAATGCTAAGAACTTTTAAGTTACTGATTCAAGTTTTTTTTTTGGGGTGAGGAGGATAAAAGGAGGGAAGAAACACCCTAAAAGGGCTTTAGTAGAAATTCATTTCATGTACCAGAGTTATTTGTAGAGGAAGTCAGGGAACTATATTGGCAAGAGTGTGGAATGTATCCATAAAAAAAAAATTTGTAATCCTTTCTGTAGTACAAATATGGATTTATTTTTTTTTTTTAAACATTCCTATTTACATATTCCTACCAGTTAATGCATTTAAAGTATTTACCACTGTCAGTGAGGATATGTAGCCAATTATCCAAAACAGGGGTGGATTTTTATTGGGGAGGGGGAGTACTCCTTTGCTATAAACTATGTTACCATATGTAATTCACTCAGGAATATCATGATCACATCAGGTTAGTACACTGCAAATGATTCGCAGAAGTTCAATCTATTGGTAGATTTGGAATACAAGTTCTTTTTCACTTGGTTAAATACAACCATTGCCTTTCCCAACATCCCTTGCCTCACTTATCTTCTCACAACAGAAGAAAAAAAAATGGTATTTGTTTAACTATGCAAGTGAAAACTCATTTGGAACATATTTTTGTTTTGCTGATTCATGTTTTTCTGTGTCTTTCTTTCTCCTTCCTTTTCAGTCCTAAGCTGAAGAACTGCTTTTCTTAAAATTGCTGTGGAGGATGTATATGTTTTGAACCTTTTATTTTCCTTTGTGTTATTTGTACAGAATGTGAGTTTGAGAGAGCTGGCATAATGGAGACACGAGTGTCTCTTAAAAATCTGCATAATTTTAAAATTTTGTGTGTGGACTTGTTTGTAATCCTCCAAGAAGTCCCCTGTAAGCAGGAAAGCATAATTTGTCCCATTTTATAGACATGTAAATATAGAAGTGGAAAAGCTACACAACTGTAAAAGTAGACAGATGGTCCCTAATCTTTGACATGAAAAAGGAGAATGGGGATAGTGGTGGCAGAATTTAAATTAAAAACAAAAATAAAAAAATGCCAGAAAACCTACCAGGATAACTACTGAGTTTATCCAGGGAAAAGTTTTGATGATTCACAAGTGGCTCTTGAGCTGCCAGTGTTTTCACTTTGCTTGCTGTGCATGTAGTGCTGCCCATCACCTGTTTTTAATTATAACATTCTATAAATCTAATGTTAGAACACTAGCAGTGAGACACGGTGCCTGCACTGGCTTAATGGACACTCTAGGAAAAAAATAATTTTTCAAGAGTTTATTCCTGGATGAACTTCTATGGACCTGGCATTGTCATGAAACTGATATTTCTATTAAGAAAAACACTAGTGGATGCCTTTAAACAAATAAGGTCTTGGCTTTATACAACCATTGTGGTTTCAAGCACCACAGCAAAAATCACCATGATGGGAAACTATCATTTAATAAATCAAAATAGCTTGCTTGGTAATAAATATTTTTCTTAGAAACCACAATATTCTCTCTCCTAGGGATCATATGACTTCCCAGTTCCTGCATTTTTGACGTTATTGGAGTAACAAAGGAACGTGGGAAATAGCACAGTGAAATCATTCAGTTTAGCTCTGCCTATGCTGTGGTTAGAACAACCTAAAAATGTGTGATTTCAGGCATAGGTGATCAAATTTTTCTCTTTTTCAGATAGCCACAATTTGGCTGAACTGTGCAGTGCTATCTTTCTGAGATGAGGAAAGTGTTTAGCTTTGACTAATATCACTTCAATTTCATTCTTCAGCTTTATATTCTACAAAGGGCTGAGCAGTATTTCCATCTCACAGTATGGGAAATAGTTTCTTGCCTGTATGGGCTCTGAACATTAAAAAAACCACAACAAACTATAAAAAATACCATGAATCATTGCTATTGACTCTGTGTTCTGCTGGCTGCTGTTCAGATAACTTCCACTTATATTGATAAAATGGCCTTTGTAGTTAGGAATGAAAAGAAAGCCAGTATTAAAAAAAACCCACACAAACCAAACCAAACCAACAAAAAAAAAAACCAATAAAAAAATAGCTTGAAGACAGGAAATATACAAAGATTTTATATTCTGCTGTCAGTGACAGCAGTCTAAATCCAGATTGGGTCTAGACACAAGTCCTGTAAAGACACATGTACATAAATAACATCTATAAGAAATATACTATTATTGTAGAATAACTTGCTGACATATCAAATTGACTGGGAACTATCTATTGGCATACTGAAGACTATAAGTTGGTTCAAAATATTTAGCAGCAGACTTTGCTAAAAGCATATATCCACTTGAATGTATTCGTATATGAAATCATACATAAGTTTCACTTAAAGAATAAAAGCAATAAATGCTTCTCCTATAAATAATACTGCTCTTTACAAAGTCCTTCAAGTTTTCTAATAATGTCCTTCATGTTTTCTAACGTCTGCTAAGAAAGTCGTCAAAAGTTTATAAAAGTCTGAAGATTCAGCTTGTTTTACTAGGTTCCCTTTTATGATGCACTTCTCATGTAAAGATCAGTGTATTCTTCCATTTATTTGTTCCACAATTATTCAGTATTCCATAGAAAGAATTTTTGTGTTCCTGGGTGCGAGATTCTTTTTATAATGAAGTGCAATGTGGGTATGAATATATTTATATAGCTTCAATGACTTGCTGGCTCTGCTTGCTAGTAAAAATATGGTTTTGATTATCTTCAAAACTCCTGATTCAACCTACTTCGGGAAAGTTGAGCTATATTGTTTTTTACTGTTCACATGACATACTGTGCATTCTAGCTGAGATCCAAGGTACTGTACAGTGGACTGGCATCAAAAGAGAAGCTGTTGCAGCAAACCTTGATTGGAAGCTGAAACGTAACTTAAGGAATATTAGTAACAGAAAGCTATTGAAAACAGAGTTCTGGTTTTAAGCAAACAATTTCTCAGTGGTTCAAAATGATAGTTTAGGAGGCAGATAGGAGAAAAATTTCTGAAAGTATACCGGAAATATTATGAAATCCTTGGAAAAAAAAAATTGAAAAAATCAGAGTAATGTTTGTTTAACAAGCAGGTTTTAAATGACTTCAAAGAATTATGTGCCACCTTGGTTACTGTCTTGTAACAAAATTCCTTTACTTTGAAAGCAAATTTAGAGCCTGAGGCAGCTTTGTTAGGTATACTAATAAGAACATATCTATCCTCTAGCCGGTCTTCCTTTGCACTTATTTCTGGTTTTGTTTGTTTTTTTTTTTTCTTTTCCTCTTGTCTGTAGTGGTGATTATATGATAACCCACTTAATCTTATCAAAAGCAAGTAATTCTTTATATTAACTGTGTTTTTTCTGATTCAGCTGTATTGGTCTGTATTTGTAGAAGCTTTTTTTTTTTTTAATTAGCAAGAAGGGAAGCTATAAAGTAAAACTGCAGCTTCTTTAAGATTCATATTAATATGTTGTGAAAGGTGTGCAATCCCATTAGGGCAGTGGAAAGAAAACTGACAGTATGTTGATTATCGATATACCAGGAAAGAATGGGATACATTTAAAGCTGTGTGAGGGTAGAAAACTTTCTGAAAATGTTTTCTATGTAACTCAGTTCTGAAGTTAACTGCTTCTCCATATCCTTATGAGACAGTGGCCAGCCTCAGAGACACCTGCTTTTTTGAATACAGTTCTGCAGCTGACTGTCTTCCCATCTGCATCCTAAATTGCACGTTCCTATAACTCTAACTGTACTGTAACTACCTCAGGCTTACACTGTGTGCAGTTCTGTTCTAAGTAGAAACTTATCTTAATGTGTGTCTGAAAGGCAGTCAATGTCCTCGGCAAAGCCTTCCTCTCTCAGAATAATACCCTGACATCTTCTGGCTTTGCGAATGGAGAACTCTCCCCATCTTTGGCTTGGGGCTGGCATTTTCATGTAGTTTCTAGCCTTTGTCTATGAAGATTTTTGACAAGATAGATCCTTTTCAATGGCAATAATTTTCCCCAGTAAATGAAACTTTGAAAGACTTGTTAATTGCATTGTTTCAGCATTAGACTTTTTCATTAATTATACTCTCTGTCCTCAACAACTTTAGCTCTTAATGCCAGTGCAGCAAAGAATGCAGTCTCTGACATATCCATAATGGTTGTACAGTAGTCTTTTAACAGCCCGTGAATCCAGGATGTTGCATGTATCATGTCACTACTCCCTCAATGAAGGGAAAGGAGCTGCTGACACTTGCAATTGCTTTCCAAACCCAATTCAGCGTGGCCATCTTAAATAATGCATTTTTGATAAATTTATATTAAAAAAATGGGGCCTGAATCTCCCTGCCTGTTAGCAAAAGCATCAGTTCTCATGGCTTTCACGTCAACTGATGCTGTATTGTGCAGTATAATTTTCTTCACAGAAATGTTTTTATTGGCAGGGAAGAGGGAGGGCATCTTTTCTAATGCTTTAAACAATTAAATTGTTAGGAAGAAAATTACCTCAGTTTAATAGGAGAGTACTTCACTGTACCGGTTCTGATATCCAGACTCAACATCCAGTAACGAAGAGATCATAGCAGTGCTGAGTACCAAATCTGAAGGATTCTGACAATCTGCGTTTTCTTCTCTTTCTAGAAAGAGAAGGGAAGAAAAGCATGCATGTTAATACTCTTCAAAACATGCAGGACAGCAGAGAAATATTTTTTACTTTACTTGAATAAATAAGCCACATAACGTTTATTTTATTTTCCTATTTTAATATTTTTTGACGTAATCAAATGTTAATACATTAAATAAACATGAAACAGCACAGGAAAACTGTGTTTAAAACTGTTGCTCAGGTTACACAGACACCATGAAGGGCTGACATTTTGGTTTGTTTTATTTTTATGAGTAATATTGCCTGCATTCCCACAATACGCTTGTGTGTAGCTCTATAATTCACAGTAAACTGTGATTTATTTTCTCTTTGGACTACTTTGTATATTACAGAGGATTGTTATTTCTATTCATACAAAGCTAATTTTTCTCTCCTCAATGGCATCAGTTTCAAGCTTGTTCAGAGTTTTGAACAAGCAAAAGCTGGAAAAATTAAAGAGAAAACTGAAATATTTCACTGTACAATGTAAACTCTTCAGTTTATCACAAAATACCAGAAAACAACAAATTGCATCAACCAAAGCCTAAAACCTAAGTAGTTCCCCCCTCCCCCCCACTCAAAATAAGTAACGGTCGCCAGCTCTGGAATGTGCACTTCTCTCCCATGAAAACATTTTTCCGCTCTGCCTTTCCCGAAAAATCAAAAGTTCAAAGCTAAACTACTACACATTATAAAAGAACAAATTTACCATGACACTTAAACAAAGACATGAGTCAGTGTATTCAGCTTTCTTGAGGGAGGAAGGAGTTATGTTTCTTGTTAAGGGAAGGTTTGCACTAAAGAAATTATTTTTACAGTTTTATATATTGCCTTATAATTATTTATCCACATAGATGTTTCTGTTTTACTGTACCGTTGAAGTTGTAACTCATGCCTCTCTGTCACTGATACATTAATTAAGGTTTACAACATTCCTTCTCAGAAAGCAAAACATTAGCATCCTCATTAAACAAATGGGCAAATGCAATCACAGACATTAAGACATTTCGTTCAGCATCATTTAGGATACACGTGGCAGTCTGGGAACCTCAACTGCTGCTCTTTACTCTGAAGAGTGCCACTTGCTTCTTGAGAATGTCACAAGCAAGATAAGTAGCATGTGTATGGAGGACAGAGACAAAATGAGAAGGATTGCTGTGAGTAAAACAACTTATATCTGGAATGAAAACCCTGTGATTTTTGTGTCCTCTTAAATGTGAGGTGTAGAATACAATATATTAAACAGCTGAATTGCTCTATGTAGTTTTTAAAGCTGTCTAGGAAACTTGGAACGCCATTTCCATTTATTTGGAACAAGTGGCTGACTCATTTGTCTGCCTTGAAAAACCTCTACTTCTGTTCCTGACTGAAATAAGATGGATATTCCAAAAGTCATTCCTCTTGTACAACAGGAGAGAAGTGCAGAAAGTCACAGAGCTCCTGATAATATTGAGCCTGGCAGTCCCTGAATGTATGGTCGATTTGGAATATGTTAAAGGATGCAAACTTCCACTAGGTATCATAGTAGTTCTAATGTGTCCATTCTCTCAAGCAGATTGCTACTGCAAAGTCTTGTTCTTTGTGGATACAAGTTTGGGGTAGCTAGTTCAAAGGTCTGCTCTAGATTTGGACCTTTGACCCTGAATGTTATATTCATTAGGATGAAACCAAAATCAGAAAATCCTTGAGCATGGAGAAAGCTGACATCTGAAAATATATCCACCAGCCTAGGCACACCATCAGGATTCAGTTTTTCCTTATTAATATGTAAAGATTTATTAGGTCATTCTCTAAGAGCAGTGTTCAGAAACTGTAGAGACAATATGCTCAAACTGAGAGATACTTAATTTTTTTTTCCTTCAAATTCAATTTTTTAAAATATAGCTTACAGATGTCATAATTTCTACAGCTGCCCCGCTTTCTCTTTCTGCAAGATGACATTTGAAAGGGCCTTACTGGTAGTTACCTGTAGTCATAAGTTGTCTTTAGCCTGTTTAAAATCCTGTTGTATTTCACAGGGGAACACAAAGAGGCTGTAATGTAATTAATATAAAGGGATTTTTAAACTTAACTTTTCAAATTGAAAGGTTTGGATTTTTCATTTGTCTGTTTTAGAGGCCCTTAACCAATTGTGCCATTGAATTTAATGTCGGTTATGAATGAGATTGTAGAAAACAAAAGGTCATGGTCTGTGGGAAGTACATTTCTAAGGGAGAGCAGCACAGTCAGTTTTGTCAGGTGTAGGCATATCATGCTAGTGACAATGGCTAGAAGCACCAGGCAACTAAAGAGGGGGACCTGCATTATGTGAACTGCTGGGTAGATGAACCATGTTTTGATAACCTCTGGAATACGGACAAAAGTGAACTCTGCTTGATGGAGAATAAACTCACATAGTTTTCAGTCATCATGCATTAAACTATAAAAGTTACTAAGAAAGCCACACCAGGATATATACGTCATTGAGTAGTAGGGAGCAATTTGGGGGCAGTGCCTTGACAGAAAGAAGGCAGTTGATTAATAATAGGCCAGTGGTAGGTACACTTGCTGGTAGGTACCCATATGTGCATATGAGGGTGAGAAGGTGTCTGCTTCCCCCTTTCTCTGGAGCCAAGCGTAGTCCTCACCTCTGTGCTGTTTCGTTTGGCTACAGAGGCAATACAGGCAGTAATACTATATGTGTTCTGAAACAGTCAGAACCACAGTTCAGCCAAATTCGGTACAGGCCACCGTAATAAGTATCACATACGGCAAATACGTATTCCCCTGGCCTGTGCTTCCACCTCCCACATTATACAAGTGAGCAGGAAAGAGACTCTCACCAGAGGTTAGGAAAACTGCGTGATTTATAACATTGGTGGTAGGTGGAACAGGGGGAGACTGTGGGTCCAAGAGAGCCAAGTATTTTAAGCATCTGTTATAGGCCTGTGCCAGATGCAGGATACCAGACAAGATGTGCCATTTGTCTGTTCTTGAATGGAATTTCCTATGTCCCTAATACCAAGCAAACTCTGTTTATTTATAATATAACTACTTCTGGTTTTGTAGAGATGATATACAGCACATTTCATCTTTTCACTCTCACAGTGACATTTAAACACTTAAAAAGTGATTTATTTAGCTGTGTAAATTCAGTCATCTTGGCAGGTGTTTTGCTTTGTCATGGGTGAATCTCTAAAGGCTGGAAAACTTCTTTGCTTAGGGACACTGAATTGTGTAGTTTCCAGAAGTACAGTTTTCTCTAACACTTATCTGGGTTAAGAATGAGACCCAAGTTCTTATAAGACAGTAGGCAGTGATTTCAAGTGACCATTTTCATGGGCACAAAGAGAAGAATGATTTGGGAAATGCTGACTGTCCCCTCCTGAAAGTGGATTTTTTTTTTTCCTCCACTTTTAAGGGATTATACTTAGTAAGTGGTTCCAATTATTTCCCAAAGAAATAAGCAGGAATTTCTCATCAAAACTTCTTTTCAGAAAATGTCAATTCAAAAGTACAGCTCTTTGGGGGAAACACACACATTAGTTGTAAAAGGAAACACCTCCCATTTCCTGGAGTGCATTTCTAGAAAGAAACATAACCTTCCCAGAGTATTTCATAATGAGATTGATTACCTGGAAGTTGAGTATCCCACCTTTAAGCCTCTGTGCTACCTTTGTTAATATTAAAGACACAAGCCCCAAACTATACTTAAGACCAGGTGGGAAAGTTAGTTCCAGGGTGTCTAGGCCTAGAAGGAAAAAGCAGCAGCCCCACAACAGAAGACCTCTGGATTAAGCCAGTTGCGCAGAAGAGTTGATCTTCTGCACATCAACCTCTGTTAATGGTCAGCACCCTGCAGCCTGTCCTGCCAGCGCTGGAACGACCATCTGCTCTGCTGCAGTCACATCAGGGTGGACTGTCAAGCCTGCCAGCCTTTTCTGTGGGCCCTTTCTGGTACCCCTGCTCCAGTGTCACATCTTCTAGTCCTTTACCAGCAGGCTGTGTCCCTGATCACCTCGCTACTCTCCAAACTATGACCTTATTTGAACTGTTGCTAGTTTTCAAGTTCAGAGGAGGTGACGCCTAAGTCAGACTTCTTCACCTGGGCCCTCAACGGACCCCAGCTTTCCACAGAAATGCCTTGGCTTCTTCCAAGGACATGACAAGAGAATTAAAAAAAAAAAAATATCTGCAAGATGGAAGAAGTGGAAAGTTGTAGTTACAAATCTGCTAACAAATACATGAAGGCCCACAAAAATTACTAACCATAATGCAGGTTTCTCCAGTGATGTTCCCTATAAAGTTTTTGGTCATGAGGTACGTTAAAACATGTGTAATTAACTGTCTGCATAAACAAGCTGCATGAGCTCATCCCTTTCTGCCTCAGCTTTTCTGTTTGTAAAGCTGAGGCTGTAATATCGACTGGGATATTGCTCCAAAGTCCAGCTTCTGACTGGAGTTGTTATTACAATAATTACTGCAGCAGATGTCAGAATCAAGTGAAAGCACTGTCATTCAACAATTAAAGCACAAACCACAGCCATCACTTTCACTGTGTTATTGCAGGTATAGACCCAAGAGAACAGAAAACACATGTTCACACTTGTTTTTAGGTGTAATCCTCTGTTAGGAGAGTTGTTTCAGCTCCCCCCCCCCCCCGCCCAAAGGTTTTTCCAGTACACTTAGCTGTTTCTAGCTGTAGCTAGAAACGATACAGCTGCATTTTTTGGCTTATATAGCTTGAGCTCAACCCTCAGCAACAGCTTAGTCTGAGCTGTTTTACAAAACTATTTTTCTGTAAACATTTTCATTCATTAGTTATATGATGTCTGTGCTCCCTTAAAACACACTAGTGACTGGGTGCCTTATCTTTCTATTACCAGACTGGTCAGATATTGACTCAGGAGGTGGTCTGAAAGCTGGGGACAGAGGTGAGATGGAAAGCACTTAAAGAAAGCTCGACTCTGGGATGGAGTCCTATGATAGACAGTCTAACAAGTTGATGCTAAGCGACACAGATAGCAGCATCTTGAGTGGCAGCTGAATGGATATGATCAGCTTGAAGAGGAATTTCTAAGCTAGCCTTGAGCTCATGGCTTTGGAAACTGTCGTTTGGAAACGGACCTCACACAAACAGAGCATAGAATACAGGATCCAGGCTGGGTTTGGGGGGTTTTGCACAGATTCACACTTTGGGATACTCAGAATCTGGAGGCAGATCCTTGCCTGAGGTTCAGGACAATCTCTAATGTAGCTAATCATGCAGCCTACAGAGACTGCTGCTTCCCACAGAGGTAAAGTCCGGCCAAGAATAGCATGTGTTTCCTCCTCTGCATCTAGCACAACTGCAGCTAAGTGGTTGCTTATGTTCAGAAATGAATGAAATATTCAATGAAAGCAAGAATCTTCACTGACGCGACCACTGCTTCTTAATCATTACACAAAATTGTGTTGTCTTGCCCCAGCATGCCTGGCTCTCTAAGGATAATGGAGACAGTACAGTGTTTGGATAGCTGCTGTTTTTCTCCTGAAGAGTGGGGAGGGTGTGCCTGTGTGAGGGCATGTTCACAAGAGTTTTGGCCCAGAAAGAAACAGGTACATCTGGAAAGAGCATAATCCAGGTTGCCAGACTCTGGCAACGCTACTAGAAATAATCCTTTCTCAGGAAAGTACCAGAGTGTGGCTGTCTGGTTTGCCCACAAGTATCTGGGCATTTTTCTTGGCAGGCGCGGGTACTGGCAGTTATTTGGCATTTTGATTCCTGCCCCAACTAGTGTCTATTCTTTCTTTGCCGAAGATGGAAGGATACGCCTGTGGTTAAATCACTGGCCTAGGGATTAGGCAAAGTGGGTTCTGCTCAGATTTTAGTCTGCATCCTTGGCCAGGTCACTTAAGTAAGAATTTTGAAAAGTGCTCAGCACCCACAAACAGGATCAGATTTTTCAAAAGCGCTCTGCTTCCACTGAGGCAGCAGCCAGATGATCAAAGGAACTTTTCAGAAAATTTGGCTGCGAGTGTCATTGCGAGAGCTACTGGGTGCTGAGCGCTTACGAAAATCTGGTTCTCATTGAGGTGCCCGGATGGGAACCAAGCTCTCCAACTAGCCCCCATCGTGATGGGAAGACACTTGAGAATGTGGACAGGAACAACCTCTTGAAATGCTACACCAGCGACTTTCTCTATGCCTCAATTTCCTCTAAAATGAGAGTGATGTTGCCAGGGTGCTTGTAAGGATAAATTCATTAATCTACTGTATGTGATGTTCTTGGATGCTTCTGCAGCCAGGAGAGGGAGGTGAAGCGTTTGTAGTATAATATCTTTCCAGACATACCAATGATCTGTGTAAGTAAGAGTGTGTTAAAGGGACTGGAGTAGGAGCCCAGGAGTCAGCTTTGCTCTACGTACAATTTGCAACCCTTCAGGTTCACGAGGAGCTGCTGCTCTTTGTTTGTCTTAAATCCTTGATCATGAGTCAGGGCTCCGCCATGCTAGAGGATGTAACAAACAGATCAAAAAGACTCACCCTAAAAAACCTTTGTGCTAAACAAAGCGGTGTGGGGAGAATACATTGGAAAGAAATGATAAAGCTGTTCCGTTCAGCTGTTCGCCTTCTGAACTCCCAGTCTGTTGAGTACAGTAGTTTTATCATTTTTTTTCCTCCCATGGGATTTCTTTCCTCACATCCCACCAAAGATTTTGGTGTTTTGGGGGGAGTTTTGGGGTTTTAGAATTTCAACTTTACGAGACTGGTTACTTTCCTTATACTAGATACTCACATACAGTAGTACTTTTTGCAGGTGGGGTGTTCTGGTTTTAAGACCAAAGAACCTTAATTTCAAAATGGACATTTTTTTGTTTGTTTTTGTTTTGCTTTTTTTTTAAACTTAACAGTGGCCTCAATTTTGCCTCCAGATGGGGAAATCTGAAAGGTTCTGAGCCTCCTGCGGCGCGTGCTGGAGCAGCCTTCCTTCTCTTTCCGAGCAGCCTTCCCTCACAGGATGCGACATTTTCTTTCCAGCTGAGAGTGCAGTCCCCCCCGGCTCCACCCCCCTCATTTTTGGCCTTCCAGCACTGTCCGCATCTGTGCGAGCTAATGCTACCCAGATCCTTCTCAAAGGGGCACCGAGGGCTGGCACGCAGAAGCGAAGCCCCCAGGCTGTATCTCCGAAACCCAAGAAACCTCAAACGCATTGTGTTTCCATAAATGCTCCTCAGCTGACTGGGCTGCCGGGGAGTTTCTGCTCTCCTCAACCCTTGCCTCTCCTTTGGGAATGGGAGGTGCGAGGCTTTAAATCAATTTTCTGACTGCCTATGTGCAGAAATGGCGTTCACGTTAGAGCGGGCCTGAACCACAGAGCCCACAACAGGAGGTGGGAGGTGTTAAATCCCCTGTGAGGGGCCTGGTCTGACTGATGGAGGGGGCCCTAATGGCGGCTGGCCCTGGCCCTGCCCGCAGCCTAACCAGGACGAGCTGTCACCACCCTGACAGGCAATGGCGCCTTCCTTCATGGGTGTGAGGGAACCTTCCTTTGGGGCTTCGAGGGCACCTTCCTCCAGGGCTACGGTGACGACAGCGTGGCCTGAGGGTTCCCCACAGCTGAGGGGTTGCGGTGCGGCCCCTTCAGCAATTTAACCTGGTGTGGGCTTTGCCAGACGCAGGTGCGTAATGGCTACTTCTGTTACCAGTGTTTTAAACAAAAATAGGGTTTTTGTTGTTTGTGTGGGGTTGTTTTTTTGTTTTTTTTGTAAAGTAGAATACAAAAAGGCCAGGCTGGATGGGGCTTTGAGCAGCCTCGTCTGGTGGGAGGTGCCCCTGCCCATGGCAGGGGGGTTGGAACTAGGTGATCTTTAAGGCCCTTTCCAACCTAAACCATTCTATGTTTGTTACAACTAAATTGTCACTGAACTGAATCCACTGACACAAACCCCTGCTATCTATCTCGGCAGCTTTTGGGCATCAGGTGCAACATTTCATGTTTTCCTGAAGTCTGAAAGACTTATAAGCAGTTGAGCAAGCAAAAATACTTCTCATCATCATCTTTGGCAGCGGCGGGGGAGAAGCTGGGAGGAATGGCTGCTGCACCCTGAGCTGAGGTCTGTGGTGCTGAGTGTCCCCATAAAGGGCCAAGCTGCTTCTTCAGTTAGCTTCAGCCTTGGTGGGAGTCGAGGGAGCAGCTCCCAGTCTTGTGGATGTGGTGGCTATTTTGAAGGATAAGGCTGTAGGTTGTGAGTGTCCATCAAGCTAAAATGATGGCTCTCAAAATACACCTCGTGAATGGAGCACTGAAAATATAATCGGTTTCCCTTCACTTACTTTTGAAATACTTGTTTTCATGAGATGAGCAGTTAGTAGAAAGTTGAAAGCACGTGGAACAGAGAAAATGTCTCTGAGCAGCCACAAATTGAATTTGTTTTGCTTGTGTTTTGTAGACTTTTTGTATTGAGTTCTTGAGAGCATTCAGCATAGGAGTGATAGATGTGATGTTGAAAATAGGGTGCTTCAAAAGAATAATATAAAATATTCATTGCAAGTGAATTCTGAACTCAGTGAAAGGCAGTTTTTGTGCTTGAAATTTGAATCTAAGAACTATCTTGCCCTGACTGTGGAACAGAGATACACCATAAAAATCACCTGCCAAAACTAATCGGTAGCTTGGATTTTAGATACTGAGTATTTACAGGTAGTAGCTTAAGAGCAATCTAAAACCAAAATGCAATGAAGGTGACATAAAAGACAGCTGAGCCAAGTGGATTTCCTTTAAACTAAAACTTAAAAGCCATTTGATAATTGTGTAGCAGTAAAACAATAAAAAAAATTACTGCTGCAAATGAATCTTTAATCAAGTATCAGGCTTGGATGTTAAACATACAGTTTTCTTTATTTCCTGAAGAGTACGAACAATATTTTTAGCTGAGGCTAGTAATGCAAGCTTAGGGAACAATCCTAAAATGTTTTCCATGTTTCCTGACGTAATGTGTTATGCCCAGATCCCCAAAAGATAGTAAGAGTCTGTAGGAGTTCCTGAGCATAAGAACTAAGAAAACACCATTCCAGCAGCAACTTGGACTGTATGTACTGCACAGACATCCTAAACTGAGCTATGCTGGGTAGAACTGGAGGATAGTGGGAATTCCTGTAACAGGCACAGAACATCCAACTACAGCACCGTTTTCTTCTGTGGAGGACAGAAGCATCTGCACCTATATGCACATACAGCAAAACAACTAGTTCGGAGATCTCACTGCCCAGACTTGCACACGACTTGTGTGCACAGCAGGAACTTGGTTCATCATGAATGCCTTCATCCTTCACTGGAGCATATTTTTGGAGCTATTCATCCAGAAGGCTGGGATAGGATGGGACAGAATTCTTCCAGTTGTTGCCTTGTTAATTCATGTAGGGAATTACTACTTAATAAATAGGCAGGGTAGCTCTTGTGAACTGATATTCAGCCTGTAAATTCTGCATTACACAACTACTGACTCTTGTCCAGTAATCTATAGCAGCACATCACAAATTGTACCCACAACAGTATTCCAGTCTTGGAATACATTCAAAAGGAGCCTAATAATGATTACTGCCATTTTTGAAAGCACAGCTGGATTTTGCTAAGCTGTGCCCGCCCCCAGCAAAAATCTTTCCATTCATTGGAGGGATTGTACTCTGTTTGAGAGGTCTTTTTTTACCCTCTGAGTTAACCAGAACTTGGCTTTGGCCCTTTAAATCCTCCTCCCTATCAGCTCAGCAACCACAGAGGCAGTTTATTACTGAAAAGAAATCTAAGAATCAGTTTTGGCCAGCATTGTCTTGGAAAGTTCATTTTATTAACATGGTTTTGGTTTTATTTCAAAAACACTTTGACAAGCACTGACATTTTTGGAACCAGTAAAGCACAAGAGACTTACTCCTAAAGGCCTAAGCTTTGCATTTTTCTGCAGCGAACAATGTGATGTGCTACTATGGTAAATTCAATTCAAGCCACTGACTGAAAGGAAATAAGTACTGAGTGTTGTCTTTTTTCCTTCATTTTCTAAAATACGTTTTGTGTGAATGCTAGTGCTTGTGGGATGTACTTGCTTGACTACTCGTCACTTATTTGGTTTTTATCTATAAAGTGCAGGTGACAGATATATTCATGCTGGCAACATAAACCTTCCTCACAAGCCTGCTTTTATTGCTCAACTTTGACCTAAAGTAACTACCTCTTGACTTTTTGCTGAGATTTGCCAACAAGAATCCCAGTTGTGTGTTTTATATGACTGTCCATCAACTGAGAGTTGGACTAAATCACCTAATTCATTTACAAAGAAATACTGGGAAATAGCTGAACACTTTCTTTTTCCTTTTTCTTTCCCCCCCCCCCCCTTTTTTTTTTTTTCAAAGGCAAGTTGAAAGAGAAATTCTGGTCTCTGAGACACATACAAGACCCTTGTTCTGATACTCTGCATTCACTGGAGCTCCACACACAGTGGGAAGAATGGAAAGGCAGAACAGAGGTAAGTCGTGTGCTGGCACAAGCAGACTTGACTGCTAGATTTCTTCAGTGGTAACTTGACTGTATTTGGTTTGAGTGTCCTGGGGCTGTGCCATCTTCCATTCTGTCCCTATGTCTAGTAAATGAGACGCAATGTAAGCATGTCCATTTCAGGGACTGTAGCGTATTTTATATATATGTGGTGGTGTTTCACATCATAACACTGCGTTTTGTTAGAAACTTGTTTTGCTCTCTGGATTTTTCAATTGCAAAAATGCTCAAATACTTTGCCTGAAGTTCCCTGTGTGAGTCTACAGTGTGCTACTGTACACTTGTTACTTTCCTTTCAGAGAGAAAAATGCAGCAGTATGTTGGTCTGGAAAGAGTGGCTGCTTTTTTAGTTAGCAGGAAACATATGCTGCAGATGTTTCAAAAATCTGGCTTTTAACATACCTTTAGATATCTAGTATGTCAAGCTGTTAGTTTTGACTCATTCTCCCTTTAATAGGATAGGTTATGCATTTCCTATATATTGCTGTGATAAGATTCCTGGGAATTCAAGTGAGCTGGCATACCTGACAAAGGAGTTCAGATTTTTAGTGCTATGGATATTTATTTAAAATAGAAACTCTTTCTTAAGTTTGCAGTGTATTTTTTTCATCTCAACTTTATTTCAGAGTGTCTGCATAAATTGTGTGACCTGTTTCTCCAGTTACATAACCAGATTATATAGGCCTTTCCCTGCAAGAATGGAGAAGAACTAGTTAGGTTCTTTGTCTGTTTTGTTTTGGTTTGTGGATTTTTTTTTTTGGCTGGAGTGTTCTCGTTGGTACCATTTATTGCTTTTGTGCAAATGTGGAGTTCTCAGAAGCTGACATTCTGAAGTGTTACAATTTGGAATTGCCAAGAATATTTGTGATAACTAGCCAGATGTCTCTAAACTGAGTGTAATGAACGTGCACACACACTTTCTTGAAGAGGTGGAAAAAGCACGGTGTGCATATGATGCGGAACAAAAGGATGCTCTATCTGCATGGTATTATGAATGGCATAGCTGCTAGCATGCTTCTCAGATCCTAAGTGGAAATTTTCTTACCTCCCAGGAACTCCATATTATTTTTGAGTGCCCTCATGTTGAACTCAGTGTAGTTGTTGATGAGACCCTATAAAGAATGATGTCCACATACGTGCACAGACACCACAGTCATCAGTTTACCACATGCACACAGCATTGGGAATAGAACTTAAGACCTTCGCCTCCGCAAACACAGCTGCTCATCTGGCTGTGGGCTTTGTAGCCAGCAGAGGGAACTGATAAACACTCTCATAGGGCTGCTTTATATATCTTTTTTCTAACCAAGAGAGGGCACTGATTCTCACTCCCTTTTGAAAAGGGCCGTTACATGTCACCCCTCAACAGTTTCACCTGCCATTCAAGAAGCAGCAGACTTACATTCATCTTGGTTTTGCTATAAAATACGGACTTGCATCGAAGAAGTTTTAATCATCAAAAGATGTCCCTAGACTGCTTAGTGGTATTAATCCCCTGCAGTGCAATTATGAGACATTAAATTCATTACACATCAAGACAATTACAGAAACACATCCAACATTTCAGGAGTACAGGGAGACCAAGCACAATTGTTTACTGATGTGTACAGAGAATAGGCACAGTTATTGCACAAGACCCACAAAAGGCTTCAGAACCAGGACTCATCATTATCTTTTTAAACACACAGAGCTCCACAAGTTTTGCTGAAGGAGAATTCTGTTAGCACAAAGAATACATCTCACTTTCTGGAGGGAAAGCCACAAAAAGGCCACATCATTTACATAAAACTCTAGAAAGTGTAAGTGGCAAAAGTAAAAAACTTTTGAGCAGTTAAATACAGATATTTGTTGTTAATCAGACAGAACAAGCCACCTCTAATGTTTTTGTCTTTTCTTGTTCCTCACTACAATAACTCCTTTGAACCAGTGTTCTTTTAGAAATATGACACCAGTGAAAATTTAAAATTACCTCCCTGTAGAAGGAAAGAATCCACAGCTTGGAATAACTGGAAGGCCAAAAAAGTAAGGGAAAATATATGGATGTATTTAAGCTTCAAGGATAAAATTTAATCTTTCCTCTCCTGAGATATTTAGCAAGACGTAGAATAAGTGGGCAGAAAATTCTGCCTCATAGATGTGCTCATGGACATATGAAAATTGTCCTACCTTCTATGGCGGGTAGTGACACAACTATTAACGGTTCTTTTTCTAGTCCTTATCATTCCTGCTAGTCCTCCAGTTACCTCTCACACATTCACTATTTTATCTGGGAGCACTGCATGCTTAGTGGTAATTTTCAATTTAAAAGAGACAAGGCCTCCATTGCTAGAGCAATTATTCTAGAAATCGAGCATTGGAATGTGTTAATTTTTTTGTTTTTTTAAACGCAATAGTTGCAAGGCCACCGCAGCAATTAGGAGTCTGCACCCTCATAAATTAGCTCTAGAGTTAAAAACTGAAGGGGTAGGGTAAAGCTGGTGGGCTTTTTGGTTTTTTGTTTGTTTGTTTATTTTAATGGGTAGGAGATTATATTCTGTATGTTTATAGAGGTGGCACATGATAGTGAATGTAGAAAAAAAAAAGAATATATTCTGTGTGCCATACAAGATCCATGTGAATAATTTTGTTTAAGCACCATGTGCTTCTCTTTGAGCTCTTTACTGCTACTGAGCTACCAAGATTGAATTTTTATAGTCAGGTGTAGTGAATCTCTGCTTGCTCATCCTGCCAAGAGTGAGTTGGTCTCCTTGAACCACAGAGGGTAAGAAAGAGGTGGTCATTTGGTTATTTATTTATTTATTTATTTACCCCCTCCAAAAACAATTTGCAAATCCTGTTAAGGGGTTTGTAAAGGGTTTCAGAGGAAGTCTGAAAGTGTTAAGAGTAAATTACTGCTCTCAAGTTTTGTCACTGGAATTCTCCCTGCTGTTCAGCCCTAAAGAATCATGCAAAGACAGATCAGCTGCAAAGTGGTGGACTTTATAAGGCTGAATAGAAAATGAAGCAAGGGATTAAAGTGCTGGAAGGGAACCCAGGGGAACTAAATCTGGCTCTCCACCATGAATTTTCACTATGACCATAAACAAAACAGTCCATAGGTTTACTATCGGTATGGCCAGAGGAAAATGTATCTCTGCCTCACAGACGGGTGAAAATAAATTCATAAAGATCAGAATGTCTAACAAGCAGTGGTAGTGTCAGGCCTATGCATAGCTAAGCAGACAGTGATATGCTTATCCTAGGTATCTAGTTCAACACTTGTGACAGCAGTAGGAGTTACACTAGTGGCGTAATTGGGCATTAGTGCCCTAAATGAACACCTAAACAACCTAAGCGCAACCCTCAGGAGAAATGGCCGAGCATGCCTGCTTAACACTTAACTGGTCTGCAGCTGAAAAATTAATATCATCTCTTTATTTTGTTATTTTAAAATGTTATGGTCATTACTCAAATAATCTGAATTCCTTGTTCTCCCACTGATTCACCTTTTTTTTTTTATTTATTGTGGTGGTAGTACTGTTTTAAAATGACAGTATTTTTATCTTAATATCAGTATGCTTTGATCTCATAAAAAGGAGTTTCAGATCAGCACAGAAGTGAATAAATGCATTCCTAGACATCTGAGTTCTCTTGGAGACCTGCTGGGTGCAGTTTCCCTTCATCCCCTGCTGCAAAGTGATGCTAAGCTGAATTATCTACTCGGCCTAAGAGAGAAATTGCTCAGAGGAGATTCTGATCTAAATTAGACACATTCCTTTGAATAGAGTTTTCTTAATATGTCCTGCAATCCATTTTTCAAGTGCCAAAACATTACATTTCACAGCAGGCTTTAATAAAAGGTATTTTGCTATATGCACATTTCCTATGGCAAATGCATTTTTTTGCATGTTTTGGGTTTTTTTTCTTGAAAATTGCTCTGTTAGAAACTTTGATTTATCTGATAGAGTAAAATTCTGTGTGAACAATGAGGCTTTACTGACAGATTGTAGACCTAAATTCTGTATGCACTGCACTTAAAATCACGTATCTGTGTTTTACAAGAGGGGTATTTTGGGAGAGGGAAGGGAGGTTTGCTATAAAAATCAGATGTTAACTAAGGAATGAAATTTTGTAGCTCAGAGATAGAAAGCCAGTTATGAGGAAAACCACTGGGGTGTATTCGTGTCTTTTATGGGCAATTTATATGCATTACCTGGATGCAAAAATAGTTTTACTGTAAGCCTGCTATAGAAAGCACTGTACTTTGTTTTTGAATAGTTCCATTTGTTTGGTTTTTGGGGTTTTTGGTTTGGTTTTGATTTTTTTTAGAAGATACTTATGTAATCTTCCAGGCAAATAGCTGAAGGCAATGTTTTCTTTTCCCCATTAGTTACAATAGATAACATGTAAAATACAGAAAAAATCTTAGATACAGTATGCAGAAAAGGGCCCTTTGAACAGAGCTTTGCTGTTGTTACGCAGTGCTATAGCTTAAAATGTTGCAGCTAATGTGAGTAGACTTATATGTGGACATAATTCTTTTTTTAGAAAAGACTTTTTATTTGGGAAAAGAACAAAAAAGAGTCAATTTAGAAAGACAATTGTTTGGCTATTACGAAGAAAATACCACTCTCTAACTGCAGAATGTATTACATAGAGTACGAACAAACAATTAACAGACAGCCCTCACTGCTTGCTTTTGGTAGTTCATGCTTTCCCTCCTCTCTGAGCACTGCAGAGAGGCATTCTAGGATTAGGATTTCTATGATGGAATTTCATTAAACAGGTGACTGCGTGTTAAAAGTGCACTGACTCACACAACATGAGAAACTGGTACTAGTCACTAATAAATTCATCTCTGATGATGGATAGATGAATAGAGGGGAATGCAAATATAGTTTTGAACCACTTACTTTTTAATGTTTCAACTGTTCAGTAGCTGTCTCTGAGGCACTTGACTATTCCTTCCCCTAGCATTATAAATGCCTATGTAGGCAAACTGTAGATAAAATGTAATTCAAACTCATCTAGAAATTTCATAAAGGCACAAGGTCTGTTATTTCAAGAAACAGAACTTTGCTTGTGGAATGTGTACTTTAAGCATATTTGATACCAGATAGTGAATTCAATCAGCCTTATTAATGTGCTTCTGTGAGGGCTTAAGTTCCATCACACTTTTTTTAAAGGTAGTGAAACCTGTGCAGATGCACTTCAATCCCAAAATTGACTCAATTTGGCTAGTAAGTAATAAGACTAATTAAAAACAGTTCCTTCCTTAAATTAGCTCTAAGCTTCTTTTTTTTTCATCAAACGGAATTTAAGGAAGCTTTAGAGTGTATTTTTTTTTGATAACTTTGACTGGACTGAGGGGGAAACTACTAAGAAGGATAATAAATTGTTAGAATTGGTCTGGGTATACTAATATTTTCAAAATCAATCAGAAAGGGAGCGAAGACCTTTTCCCAGCCACACAGTGTTTTCCAGCAAGATCTGTTTTTATTTCATTGCTAAAACAACAGACTGTTACTAACTTAAATGTCAGATGACACTACATCTGAAAAAAAAAAAAGGGGGGGGGGGGGGGGGAGCCAGCACCACCCAGCAAGGCAGTGCTAGAGTTCGCATTAAGACTTCCTCACAATAGCTGGTTAGAACAGAAACCTGAAGTAGCAGTAATCTTACCTTGAGTATACAAGATCCAAGGAGAGAAGATCACTGGCTCAAAACAGTGGAGGACTGAGAAAGTGCTCTGATCTGCTGCTGGTAGCATGCACTTGGCTTTTATGTGCAGGTGGGAGGAGCTGCTCCCTACGGTAGGTGGGCAGTGAGGATAGCAGGCAGACAGCCTTCAGAAGGCATTGTAGAGTAGGTTTTTGCTCTTTGGGGACGGAGAGAGAGGGAGAAAAAGCAAGCTGGATGGCATTTACAGGAGAAATAGCATTGGGTTTATTTGTTGTTGGTTTTTTCTTTAAATATTTACTTAAGTAAAGATTTTCTACTGTATTTGTTTCTCTGAGTCCGAATCTCTGAATTAGTCATTACAGTTATAATGCTACTAGGTCTCACTTTATCTTTTGGAAGGATTTTTACAGCAGTGAGATAATAATGCAAAGTAGTTATCAGAAAGGCTGGTGTTTCCCTTTCTAAGAAGGGATAGCTATGAAGAAGCTTGATCCTTAAAGTTGTCTGTTTACTCAGGCAGTGAACTTCCTTTATATTCCAAATGTCTACTAGATCTAAGCTCCGCAATCCTCCTGAGTTTCTGTTGTGTTGAGCTACCCAGCTTTTCCTTGATGCAGCTGTAACATGTTCTATCTACACATTAACATTATAGCAGTTCAGTTTAGAGCAGTTTTATTGTTCCCTGTGTCTGAATACTAAACAATTTTCCCAACTGGTATTCTCAAAAGGCAAATGTAGCCAGAAAGACAAACCAGTAGGAATACGCATTCCTGGTGGTTTCTGTGTAAAATTATTCATTGTTCATTTTAACTCATTCATTGCTTTGAGGGCACAGAAGACTGGATGGCACAGTGTCCAGACACTGGCTCCTGCAGGTGAAACAGACAGTTGTACCCATCTAGAATACACTAATTCTGTATTTGCACATAACCCTGCATGAGACATCTGGGCCTGTATTATTTACCATAATACAGGAGTAAAATCTGCATTGTATTGGAACATTAGTGAGCGGAGAAAGCCAGAAAGATACAACAGGAAGGGGAGGACAGTGATTTGAAACCAAGGGAGTGGCTAGAAGGGCATCCTGATTCAGAATCTGGGGAGGACCAGACAGACAAATTAATGAGAACCTGAGTTTACAGAGTTGAGATAAGCAAGTTTGTAGTGAAGGGGGTGGAGATGAGATATGATATATATACTGCTTCTTGCAGTAAAGGGCCAAACTGGTCACTGGATAAGGAGGTGTAAGATGCTTATAGAATCTGGGAACTCCCGTCAATATCCTGAATTTGCTCTTAGTGTTAGACTTTTGTGACTGTGTTTTAAGATCTGAATATATATGCTATGATCAGTGTAAATAGGTCTCAAGATATTTATGTTGGGAATGTTTATTAAATTTTAAGATTAACTCAGAGTAACATTCCCTTCCTTATCTTTCTTCTCCTTTTTTCTTGACTATAATGAACACGTGTTTGTTTGTTTGTTTTTTAATTAGTACTGAGTGAGTTGATCAGAACATATTTAGTTACATGCAACTTTGTTTTTGCCTTTTTAGAAAAAGGCTTACAAATCAAGCACATATCCAGTTGGATGTCAGTGTTATGTGGCAGAAGTAGCTACATAACCTTGGTGATGTAGCCTTTGTGAGATTTAGGACTGTCAAGCTGAAAAGGACTGGTTAAATTGCTAATATTTCTTACAGGTATCAGGTTGCTGTTGGGTAGGACAATTTCTACTTGTTAGAAATAGTTATTGCTACTAATTGGGGGAAAAAAATAGTGTTTGTTATTTCTGCAGCACTCAATGTATTTTTACGGTTCTCATGAAGATATTAGTTTATTCTCTGAAGGGATTACAGTGTGATTTTAGGAAGGCTACATGAAGTAATGATAACACAGGAATAGGGAAAGCAAGGGTACAAGTTACTGCAATAAGTTTTTGTAACTATTTCAGTTATGGCGCCTTGTAATGGTTCAACTGATTAAATGATGTACATAAACTGGAATTCTACTCAGCTACCATCTAAACAATCAGATGGTTTTGTACTCAGAGAAATCTAGGTCAAGAGTTTCAGAAATCAGAGTAAATACGTACCTATGTCCTTATCTCGTGATTAAACTGTTCCTATTGTCTCAAAATTGATAAGCTTTCTGTAGGTCCCTTTTAAAATCAATGGATACTTCTATAAACTCAGTACCTTCTAAAGGTCAAGCTCTTTTTTTCTTGGGAACAAAAGTTTAAATGTAAAGGAGTATCCATCTGTCGATTTTTTTTTTTTTTTAATTTTTTTGTTTAAGCTCTTGACCCTAAACTTCAGGTGCTAAGTGCCACTTCATTTCTCAGAAGAGAGTGAATACTTAAGCCAGCTCAGCGTAACTCCTTCATACTCTGTTGGTTGTGCACACTGATCATGTGTCCTATTGTACTACAGACTGAAGGGTAGCCTCACCTTTTTAAACTTCTAGAAGAGAAGAATTAAAGAAGTTTTTCTGTAGTTCCTTTATTCAGGGAATCTTAAAGCACTTTACAAGTGTTAAATAAACCTACCAATACATAAAGATAGATAAAAAGTATTAGACCTATGTTAATGATTATTAAAGCACCACCGTGATGCAATTATATGGAAGATTACCTGATGAGACTAGAACATTAGGCACAGACCTGTGATTTTCTAGTTACTGCATTGCTTGTCTTTCCTAATGAGATTTTTAGTAGATGAAAACTTTACCAAAATATCCTTGGGAAATTTGATTTAGGTCATCACATGATTGACTGGATTTCAGGGCACGCTGCCAGGCTGGACAGTAAACTCAATGTGGACACATGGCAGAAAGGCTTGTCATGTTCCTATAACTAGGAGTGACGTCCAACCTTTCAGCTTCCATCTGCCTTTTAAAAATGAAGTTATTCTTTCAAGGACACTTCAGTCCTCTGGCCACCTTCTCCATTTTTTCCCCAAAATGTCCAGATTGGTTTCCCATGATCTTCCAAGAACTGTTTGAGGCAGCCTGTGCTTTCAAAATCCGTATCAGGTATTTGTTTTACTTGATGGTAGGGCTACCTACACCTGTAGTACAGAGTAGAACTGAGAGTAAGAGTATCAACTTCATGAAAGTACCTTAGACTTGGATAGATCATTTTACCACACTTTTGGGAGCCATGCACATTAACTCTTCAGTGAGTCCTCTATTAAATTAAATTTGTTCCAGCATACAAAGTGAATGGCAAAGAACAATTATTAACAGAGGTGGCCTTAAAACACGGGTTAAAACTATAGCTGTACAAATGACAGGTATTTCACTCTAGGTCTTTTAAAAGGACATAAGACAAAATTCCTGCATTCGTTCCATAAAGGAATTAAGTGATTACTCCCAGTTTGCCCTGAATGTAGCTAAAATAATGTGGCTGAATGTGTTGATTGTGGATGCAGAAAGAATCTCCCTGAATAGATTGGGAGCTTGAACCTTTGCAAATAAATGACGATTTATGCATCATCACAGCAACAGCTCAGGTAGGTAGATGCTTGCTGTTCGGCGGTATTATCAAAGGAGAACAGTCCCCTAACAGTTAGATAGCATGATGATGGCAGAAGATTAGCTATCAAGATCAAGGTGTCAACGCTTTTTTACACACAAACCAGACAGAATTAGAGGGAGATCTCCTAACGTAAAGCAGGATAAAACTGGTAATAGTAACCTCATGAGGTAACAGTTAACTCTGCCAGATTTCAGCTATAATTTTAAAAATGCCATAATTAAAGAAAGAGGAAGACATTTCAGAGTTTCATTTTGATGTTTCTTGATAGGAAAATATTCTGAACAGCCTACAGGTACATTTCTATTAACCTACACAACCCTCATGTAAATACAGTCTTTTCCTCTTATTTGACTGTAGGACCAAAGAAAATAATTTCTCCATTTGACCAGTAGTACATTTTATTAACCTATGGTTTCAGGCAACATTCCGTCTTCTGTCATGCTTCCCATCATTGTAAGTTTTATCCAAAGTCTTTCCAGCAAATTTGCCTTTTAAAGAATTAAATGTGACAGTGTTGCAGTTTTTATAGAGCATTGTTGGTTTTTTTTACAGTAAAGATTCACAAACCTAGAATGGAGAGTAAGGGGAGAGAGTGAACAGTTTAAAAAGTGACAGCTCAATTAAATTTGCTTTCTCTGCATGATACCAAGAATCTATCAGATATTGCTTTTCAGATTTGCATCCATAGATTAGGGCCAGTCAGATGGTCTGGCTACAAATCCATTGTATGACAATTCAATGTAGGATACAAAATGAAGATACATTTTGAAAATGCAGATTTTGCATTCTTGTACACACCAAGGCCTGAATGTGCGTGTGGAAGGAGCACATTTAAAATATACGTGCCTACCCCAAAAAATGTTTCCTTCTGTATGACAAGGTTCATTCTTTAGCACATAACCTGATAGAGGCAGAATTAAAAATAAAAAAAAAAAAGAATTGATACTCTAGCCATAACTACTACCATTTTGTGTGTGTCTTGGCTGTGCTGATTCTGTTTAGTGTTGTGTCCACCAATGAAAAGGGAATGCAGTCCAAAGCTGCTAGTATTAGATCAATCAATCCAGCCTATAATTGCATCATTTATCTCCTATATTTACTGAATTCCTGTATCTGTGTGTCAGCTCTGGAGCCTCCACTGGGATTCACAAGCTGATGTTGATGCTTACCATATCAAAACAGAAAAAAGATACATACTTTTTTTTAACAGAGTGACTCTTGGCAGTGTTACCTTAAACACTGGCTGTTTTTCTAGAAGGTATATGATACAGCATAAGCCAAATTGAACATATAAAGTCAGGGAACTCACTGGCTGGGGAAGCAGTTATGCTAAAAACAATGGGAAAGACTTGATAACAAACCGAACATGAGCCAGTAGTGGGCTGTGGCAGCAAAGGAGGACAACAGTATCTTGGACTGTAATAATAGGAGCACAGCCAGTAGCTCAAGGAAAGTGATTATCCACCTCTACTCAGCACTTACTAGGCCATATTTGGAAGACTATGTCCAATGTTGAGCATCCCAGTGCAAGAAAGATATCAATGAACTGGAGCAAGTTCAGTGGAGGGCCACCAAGATCATCTTCAGGGCTGCAGCACTTGCACTTTGAGGAGAGGCTGCAGGAACGGGGCTTGTTCAGCCTGGGCAACAGTTGGTTTGGGGGGAACCTAACAAACAGTAGCCTCCAGTACCTATGGAGAAGTTATTAAGAAGGTGGAGCCAGGCTCTCCACAGTGGTGGGAGAACAACAGACAGTAGGCCTAAGTTGAAAGAAGGGAGGTTGTGTCTGCATGTGAGGAAATACTTTTTCCCTGCAAGAACAATCAGACAGTGGAGCTGGTTGTCTGGTGAGGCTGTGCAGGTTCCATCCTTGGAGGCTTTCAAGAACCAAGTGGATAAAGCCCTGAGCAGCCTGCTCTAACCTCATGGCTGACCCTCCTTCAAGCAAGGCATTGATTTGAGATCTTCTGAGGTCACTTATTATCCCGTGGTCCTATGTTATTGTACAAAAATATTGAGTAAGATTTCACTCAGGTGGTGTTGTACAAGAATTCAGATTAGCTGGGTTTCAGTTCAGCTGCATTTAAGAGATTGAGGCATTGTTCCAGGGGATGATCAAAGTTAATAAAGTGTCCCAGTATTCACATCTAGAGTGTTTGTGCATTTCTGAAAAAGAACCAAGATAGCATGTGGAAGTCTTAACTTTCAATGTATGATTGAGGATTAAATAAGACTTGTCTTCAGTTCCACCAGAATGTGCTTGGTGGCAGTGTTATGCATTCTGTGTGTGTGTTTGGACTATTTTTCTTTTAAAAAAGTTTCCTGAAAGTTTGTTTAATGAAGCCAAGTGGCACACATTTTGGCTGTAATATATAGTCTTTTAAGTCTCTCTGCCAAAAGATTATATTGTGTTTTTTGTTTTAGAAAGATAATTTGTGCTCTGTTTCAAATGAAATATAGCATCTTTGGGAAAATATATTTCTGATCAAAGGAAATATTTGGCCCAGTGACACTGAAGTTAAAAAGGGAGTGAAACAGAATTTGAATAAAAATGTTCATGTTTTCTAATCTGTCTTTACCACGCAGGTTTCATGCCTTATTTCATAGATACTGCTCACTTCGTAACTACACAATTAATCAGTTTTGAAATAATAATACGCATTTCTTGCTGCCTTGCCTACATCATTAATAAATTCTTTCCCCTTCCGCACAAAAAAAGCCATATAGAGACAGAATTAAATTGTTTATCCTCATTAATGTTCAAACTGAGTAGTATTACGAGAAAATCACTAAGCCATAGGAATGTGATCCCAAACACCATAACAATTTTTTCTTCGGGACTGGGGAAGAAGTAGCTTTATTGCATATTTGGTCATTGGCAACATTATTTTTAAGGTCTAATGACTAAGTTTTTTTTTTTAAACTCAAAATCAGCATAAATTGTTCTGGAAATGGACATGTGGAAACTTTGCAGAAAACACCTAAAACACATCTTGTAGTAACAACCCACTCTTTCTTCAAATTGCATCAAGTTTTAGTGTTGCGGGAGACACAATATGATTTATCCTAACTTCTGAGACTACTGCATAAAGGAAGCAAGCCAGCTTCTGCTCTCAATTTTATCATGTCAAAATAGGAGCGTGAGCACAGACGTGATTGGCAATGCTCACACAGATTTCAGTGGAGTTGTGTTTCAATCCTTACGTCTTTTCCAGGTTTCTTACTTTGCTATAAGAGATCAAAGCATGACCTATGCAGTGTTTAGCAAAGAGAGCCTGTCAGCTCAATGCCGTTTGCAAGTGTTTCATCGATTCCATTATTTTTGTTATATATTAAGTTGTAATCAGTCTTTTATTTGATTTTGGTTCACAGTTCAATGTTTCCATTACTCTCTTCTAGTGTAGACATTAAACCATGCTAACTTGTTCCCAAGAACCAGAGGCTAAGTTCAAGTAAGTTAAGAACTACCACAGTTATTTCATAGACTGCTTTGGTTTTCTTTCACACCCCTCATTGCCCCCCCCTTTTTTTTTGGCAAAGTACTTTAATGAACTTCTAAAAGAGCAATGAACTCTGGAAACAAGTCCTCTGAGTTTCCTTTAGCATGATGATTAAGAAGACATTTGAGTCATCTGTTCAGCTTGTGTCTCTGGTCTTTCATAGAAAACCCACTGAAATCATTACTACTGGGAAGCAGATAGATCAAAAGAAGTTCTGGTATGGATGAAAAGATTTTCTGACATTGCTGGTGAACAGATACAACACTCAAGTAAATTTCAGTGATGCTAAGCTTTTTCAAAATACTGGTTTCTTACTGAGTGAGAAATATGCTTGCCACCATGTTCACCAGGAGGAGAAAAGGAATACAAAATGAGTGCTTCGTTGACACATCAGCATTTGTGCATGCATTCCCAAATTGATACTTTGATCTTTTTTTTTGATGGTGCTTCATCTGGAAAAAGCTCTTTTCTTGTGAATATTCAAAACATTACCTTGAAAGAATGCATAGAAAATGATCATTTCTGTGTCCTATATTCTGGAGAAAGGCCTTTTCCTAACTAGAAATTCAGTTAAAAGAACTCTGTCCCCCTGCTCATGTTAAAACTGGAGGAGTTAGATCAATGTTGACTACTTTTAAAAATTCTGTCACAAGCTTTAGGTAGCTTTCGTTAATGCACTGCAATGCATTCAGTAACACTAGAGAAACCAATGACAAGAGAGTAAGTTCACCACATACTTAACCAAGACCTTTTGCATTTAAGATGATCATGGTAAGTTTGATTTTCACTTGTGTTTGTCTCTTGGAAAGACTTCAATGACAGCCTACCAACCAACCTGCAGAAAGGATTTCCCTGTTTGCCTCATCTCTGTTCCTCCTTTGGCCTAGATATGAAGAGGAGCTTTTGTAAGAGAAAAGGATATTGCATGTGATTAATCAGAGAATTATTCTCCTAGTGCAGACTATATTAGTGTCAGGGCATGAAGCATCCAGAACTGTCTTATATTTGTAATAGCAGTGCGCTTCCACTGATGGAGTAGGAGGACAGTAGTACAGCTAGTACAGATCCTACATTCTCCTATGGGAGATGTGTAGACTTATGCTGTAAGTCAGTAATATAACAATGTGACTTTCTTGCACTAGAATGCTTTTAAACTGTTTATCAAACTGCTTATAGTCCCACTTCCATGTCAGAACTCAGTGTTATAAATTTTTAAAGTTATAGAGAACTTGACATTGTTTTATTTCTATGAGTGCTCAGTTCAGGGTTGTTTATTTTACAAAAGTACAAGAACTCTTCTAGCTAGGATCTGTCATTCATGCAGTTGCAACAAGAAAAGGCAGGCTGAACTAGTGAAGCTTCAACTAGCTTCAACACATAGCACGTGATGTGAAAGCCTTTCTGCTCCATCCAAATGCAAAGGCACTTCATATCTTAAAGCATTTATTTCTATTTATGTTGGACTGGATGGAATGTCCAAGTGTTACTTTTTCTCAAACAGTTCAATATTTGTATGTTACTGTTAATATTTGAATAAGTGCTCAGCCAAAATCATTTTGTCCCACAGACCTCAGATGAAGTTTATGTGAATTAAAGAAGCTTCTTATTTGTTTGGTTTTGTTTGTTTTTTTGTGTTGTGTTGTGTTTTGTTTTTCTAAATGAGTGGAATCAGCTCTCTGTAGCTCCATCAGGCTTCTCAGTAACAATTCTAGAGCAAAATTCTTCCCAGAAATCTTTAGAAATGAGCTGTCAGATGTGCAGAGTTGACTATGAAGGATGTAGACTGGCAAGTCAGCTGCTGTTTGGCAACTCCTATATGCATATTCTAATCATGCGGTAAAGGTGAGGTAACTCTGAACAGAGAACCATTCAGGGAAGAGGAATTTGGTGTAAAATGCTGACAAACTTGTTATCCTGCATTCGTGTGTCTGTGCCACTGTTTATTACAATTTTGCCCGATAAACCGTATCTAATCGTTCTAGAGAAATTTTGGGGGTAAGTCCTTGTTCAGTTTTTGGTTTGGATAGTCAGTTGAAGTCAAAGATACTTATTTATACCATCTGATTCAGGAACAATGGGAATAGCTTTCTCACAGGATTATATGTATTTTTCTGGTGGTGGAGGAAATACCATGACTGCAGCCTTTCTCAGGCTTTTATGATGTGTGGTTTTGGATGAGGATGGCACTGTCACATGTACTTTGTTAATGACTTGGAACCATCAGATGGTTTTCTCCATAATTTTTCTTTAAGAAGATTTTCATATTAATTTATTTGCTTAGTCTTATGGAAGCAAGAAAAGCATGACAAGAGTAGTCATGTGATGAGATGTTCTGATATTTGCATCTCAGAAGATAAGCTGCACTGCTGGAAGAGTATACAGACATTGTCATACTGTTTCCATGCTGGAGAATTAGGGCCTGTTTTGAAATTGCAGTCAGGTTGTCTAAAGCAAATGAAATTTTTTAGCGTTTTTGTAATTGTGGTAAACAAAAGAAGTGAAACTGGGACGAAATTGAAGGCAGCTTGAAGGCTAGGTGATGCTGATGCACCTTTTTTTTTGTTTTTTAAAGGGGAGTTTAGGTTTTGCACAATTTGCTTAAGGTTATTTTAAAATTTGTTACAGTTTGTTTTATGTTGCAGGCCACACCTGGAGTACTGTGTCCAGTTCTGGGCTCCCTGGTTCAAGAAGGACAGGGAACTGCTAGAGAGGGTGCAGCAAAGGGCTACAAAGATGATTAGGGGACTGGAACACCTCTCTTATGAAGAAAGGCTGAGGGATTTGGGTCTCTTCAGTCTGGAAAAAAGGTGACTGAGGGGGGACCTTATCAATGCTTATAAATACTTAAAGGGTGGATGTCAGGAGAATGGGGCCAGGCTGTTTTCAGTGGTGCCTTGTGACAGGACAAGAGGTAATGGGCACAAATTTGAGCATAGGAAGTTCCACCTGAACATGAGGAGGAACTTCTTTACTTTGAGGGTGGCAGAGCACTGGAACAGGCTGCCCAGAGGGGTAGTGGAGTCTCCAACTCTGGAGATATTCAAAACCTGCCTGGATGTGTTCCTGTGCAACCTGCTCTAGGTGACCCTGCTCTGGCAGGGGGGTTGGACTAGGTGATCTCCAGAGGTCCCTTCCAACCCTATGGTTCCATGATTCTATGATTCTATGATTCCAGTTCTTGCCCTTAAACTCATTTCCTCTGCCTAGCAAAAATGTTTTCATTTTCCGTCCCTCTGTACTTCAGGTGATGTAGTACAGTAACAGCAATCCCTGCTGTGTGGTAACAGTTAGCAAAAAGTGATTTTATTTTGGTTTTTTTATGGTGTTCAGTTCAAGGCCTCATTGTGAAGAAGACCAGTTTCTATCAGGCCTTTCCAACTATGTCTCTGTAGGCCAGCTTTATGATTCTGGAACAGAAAATTTCAGGGTGAAGTTCATGAGAACTAGAGAAGAAGTAGACTTGATCAAAGCTTCTGACTATGGAATAATCTAGAGAGAGACAAGACAGAGCCAACGTCGGATTGCAGTCCAGAAATTTGCTGATCCTATTATTCTTGTCATAACTTTTTTTAAAAGTTCACAGCTTTCCAAGATGACAACTTGAGGATTCAAATATGGCTGTACTTCAGAGATAGCTGATTTTTATTCATTTTTTGTAAATAGGGTCCCTACAATGAGTCTTAGCATGGATGCTAAAGTTGCTAAACGTTTTGTAAACTTTGCTAACAAATTTATGGCACTCTTACACTAAATAAACCCAAACAACCAACAAACTAGTAAAAGGACAAATCTTGGAGAGGCAGTGTGCAATACCAATATATTCTCGGCAAGTAAAACTGATCCAGTCAGAATTGCCGTATAATATTTAGATTCTGTAGTAATTCTGTCAAAACCCCCTAATATTGGTATATCCATATAATGTTTCTTGTCAGTCAAAACAGAAGTCCTCATGGGCAAATCTGAGCTCATGTTACTTCAGCATATTTTCTTCAGGACTTGTGAGAAGCAGGAAATAGGAGGGTCCTCAAGAGAATATTTTTTTTCTTGTTTGAGTGAACTTGGCATCTTTAGGAAAGGGAGCAGTATATCCCAAGTGTGACTGACTGGTGGAGGTAGTTCCAGCATATGCACTAATTTATTTACTTAAAAATGAGACTTGGGAACCAGTCACGATCTATATATTGGTTAGTAAGTAAAATGGGAATGCAGTTATATTTAAACCTATCATTTTAAAATACATGCACTGCACACATTGGCTACAGAAGGAGCATCAAGGGTGTTTACTGAAGATAAACATTTAACTTTCTCAGTGCTCCCAAATAACATTTCGTGGCATAATATTTTCCACATTCCTAAAGACAATTGAGAATAAATTACAATATGTATGAGGAAAGAATCTGTGACTTTTTTATAAGAATGAATATGAGGTTTTGAGTATTGTTTCCATGTAATTATTTGATTTTGCATCAGAGGCTCTATGTGTGTATTTTTATGTATGCATTTATGTAGCTGTATACTGGATTGACGCAGAATGGCTTAATAGTGAGTGATTAGAGAGGTGTGTCATAGCTCATAATTTACCTCTCTGAGTATTAAACACCCTGCTATTCTTTAAGTGGAGCATTTGAATTTTTGCTAAACAACTTCTAATGAAACTGGCATTGACTGATATGTGCACAGTAGTTAAATGGGTTCAGTGCATTCCTTTTTATCAATTATTGATTAATTTCCATTCAATTTGTTCTTAAAAATAGAGGTTGAATAAAACAAAAGCATACATTATGGATATTCAAAGAACAGAAATTTATTTTCTGGAAACTAAAAAAAAGAACAAATCTGGCTCTCACCATCAGAATATTTGGGGTACCACCTTCTCTCTGTTCACATTTGTTTGTTCACATAACACATACTACTTTTACAGCATGACGATTTCTGCAAGAAGGTGTCCTGCTACATATGCAAATATTCATATTCTCCACTGACAAGGGCCCATTTCAGGCACCTGTTTCTAAAAAGATGGGTGCTAATAGCAGAGAATTCAGGATACAGCAAGAAGAATGATCAAAGATCTGTGACTTCCTACCTACGAGGAAATGTAGGAGCACTTAGGTTGTTCAGTTGAAAGATAAAATTTAGGGGGAACACTAACAGCCTGCAGAAGTATGTAAAAGGATATTGCAAAGAGGGAGAGGTGAGCAAAAAGTCAAAATTTGGATCAACAAAGAGCAGAGTTTGCTATCATATAAATTTTTTATTTGCAGAAGGATCTCAACTAGTCTGTTTGTTTACATTGGAACATTTGTACAGCCAACTTTAAAGACTTCTGTGTTGCATTGGGAGTTATCCAGACAGTGTGAGAATCAGTATCAAACACTTTAAATGACTGGTTGCATGCTTTGAATAGCAAGTACTTAAGGCCATTGTGACTATGAAAAATTTGTGTGCAGTCCATAAAGTGGAATATGTTCATATAAAAAGTTACTTAAATAATTTTCAATGCTGGAAGTCTGTTCAGTGATTGATTCTGAACTAAAAGGGGCTAAGTTAGTCCTCCAAACTGTCCAGCCACACTCAGTATTTATTTTTACTTCTGAATCATTCAGGATTACTATTTCCAGGTTTTCCCCTGTATTCAATCCTTATGTTTCATATTATTTCCCCTACTAGTATTAGCTTACATTAATTTTGTTAAAAATTATATGGTTATTTTCTGCTGATGTTTCATCTCCCATGTCTATGTATTTCTCACTCCTTATTGGTAGAGCTGTCAATAAGGACTTACATGTTGCTTGGAAAAAGAAAATATATGCTAAAGGTCTTCTCCAAATTATATCTTAAGGTATTTCAGAAACATTGGCACACTTAAAATTTTCTTCATGTCACAGAAATCAGCTAAATCCCAGAAAACAGGGGAAAAAATTCTCTTTAAAAAGCGCCATGTGGGCCAGATCTGCTTGTATATGCCCAGGTGTACAAGGGAGCTGTAATTGATGTGGACACCTCCCAAATACCTTAGTGGACTACCTGCTCAGTCTGTCAACGAGCAGAACATCTGGGATCAGGGGGCTTGCCGGCTTTTTTTGTGGAGTCAGTGCTCGCTCATCAGAATCTGATTATTTTTGTCCAACTATAAGACATATGTTAGACAATAAGATGTGTTTTGCCATTCTTATTTTTACCTGATCCTGAATATGGCTATTGCAACATGGCTATCTTCTTGCAGCTTGCTCTCATAACTTTCTCATACATTTTTCTGTGTTGTGCACGGTCTTCCTACCTGATTAGCCGTTTTAAAACTCTTTCTCAAAAGTCAAGTTCTGTTCGCACTTGGCTCTAGTTCTGTAATGCCACCTGTTGCTTGGAGTCTCGCTTATCCCGCTGTAAGCTGTAAGAAAGTATTTCTACTGTTACGACTGGCAGAACTTTATATCAGTTTTCTCTAGAGAGCTTCTAGCACATTGTGCATGTATTTCTGAAAAAGAATTTGGTTTTCCCAAATGCTTTTAACTTTTCCTGATTACTGTCAGAGCCACCCAAGGAATTTGAACAACTGTGCCCCGTAGTTCTTGTGTGGAAGAGGCAATGAAGAGCAGTCATAATTTCCTGTAACAGTCATGATTTTATGGACTGCTACTATACCCTCTCTCAGCTATCTTTTTTTCTAGACAAAATCTGTGGGCCTCACCCAATACCCACTGCTGTCTGGGTGAAATATCCTGGTCTGTGAACCAAAGTGCAAGGCACCTGGTTGCATCCGTAATTGCAGGCTTGTGAAATGGCCTGTGCCATGTGTTCTGACTTCAACCTGAAGTTTATGTTTGTACCCAGTGATGTGTATAGAGACCTGATTAATGCAGGGTACTAGCTGACAAAACAAGCACTGAGTCAATTAATTCATCCGGATATAATTTTGTGTGTTACTGAAAAGGCTCATAAAGGAAAACACTTGGTGCAGGACAGTAATTTCTGACCATCATGCAGTCAGAAAGAATAGTACACTGGGAAGTTTATAAAAAAATACACACATGCAAGCACATAGTGTAAGAAAAGCCCTGGCAATAATATTAAAAATGTGTTTATGGAATAATTACAGTAATGCAAATGTCACTGAAAATATAGTTAAACCAATGAGTATTTAAGAGAGAAAAAATTGCTTGGGCTTCTCTCCATTTGGGGCATTTGCAGAGCTTCTACCACAGCTGTAGTGCAGTTACACCTAGATATGGATCCTCACTGTTCAGTCTGAAAATTAAGCATGTAAGGGAATGCTATTTAGGAGCAAAATAATATTGTTAGTACGGGGGATGATGTAATATTGTGGCATAGTTACAAAATAAACAGTGGTTTACACTTCTCTGAGTGTACCCTGGCTTCTCACTGAGCCTTGCTCTGGGCAGAACCATGTGTCCCAGTTGCTAGGGGACTGGGGATAACAGGGCAGCCTTTCCCTGCTTGTTTCTCAGCTGTATTGGCTCATTCAGTTTGGCACCTGTGAGCCCCTTGACTGTGGGAGGATGTAGGCCTGTAACTAGGGAACTACCTCAGAGGACTTGGAAATGGTCTTTGTTTTATTCATTTGATATGTGTATGTTTTATCCTTTTGCCATGTGTAGGAAAAAGGGTAGAAAGAGTAAGATGCTCATATGCCTGTATCTGTCTTCTACCTCCAGCTTTCCTTGCCTGCACTGTAAATCCCTTTCGTGGCAGAGATTATGATGTTGGATGTGCTCTTCCTGTCTATTTAAATCTCTGAAAGCCTGATTCCCTCATCTATGCTGAGCTGCAATTTCCTAGCCCCAGTACGACAAACTGCCATAAATGGCTAGAGGGAAAAGATGACCTTTTTCTTGTATCTGAATGCCAGAGGTGCCACCAAGAGAAGGTGTCAAGATGATCCTTCCTGCAGAAAGACTTACTAGCCACTCTGTGTCTTTTAGGAAAGAAATATAAATATTCTGCACTTTTCCCCCTTGTTGGTCTAAAGTAGCCTACAAAGGAAGATTTTCCAGGCACAGTGTTTATAAAACCCTGGAGAGGATTGAGTGGCACTTAAATATTTAGATGGTTCTTGAAAGCTGATATCTTGCGCAGTCAAGGTAAATTTGAGTTACGCTGTATATGACTGTAGCTGAAACTCTATGCTACATGTGCTAGGGGCAAAGATGTGATATAAGGCCTCTGTGTTTAGCCTGGGGAATTGCAAATACTTTTCAGGGACATGTGATTCCTCTTGCTCCCTTTTTTTTTTTTTTAAATGGGTTGGACAGATTGTGTAACTTCCTTCTCTTATGTGGTGTGTGATATAGTGATGGATGTGGAAGAGGTCTTTCTCTGGGCAGTTTCTGTCGTCTTGATAGCTGGATATTAATGCAGGCTTTTCCCATGCATAGTAAACCCTTTCTGAGTGAAAACATCTGTGATGTTAATATCAAATTATATATACAGGAGTGACATGGTAGGTGCTAAGCTCTCCATGATGGATAAGTTGTAGTCTGGATTGTTTGGTGATTATTTCCAAAAGTTGTCCTTCAATTTATGAGAGAAAATCCTGTGCATTCTTATATAATAAAAAAGGTAACTATTAGAGTTTGTCTTCCAGCCCAGATTTTGAAGATATGCCTGTGTGCAAGAAAAGGGGGAGGGAAAGCAATCTTTTTTCTGAAGTGACAAGTGACAACACCTCTTTTTTTTTAGTCCAGTTTCCCAGGGATGTCTTGTCCAAGTGGCCTTACGCTTTCCCAAAATAATTTCCTCTGGCTATAGACCAAACACAAGAACTTCAGGCAAAAATGTTTCTTTAAAAAAAGTCTGAAAGGGTATCTGTTGAGAGAGAGAGATTTTTGGGCTTATCATGATAAAAATGGAATGATATATAATAATGTTTATTTAGCACTTAGGGCTAATAATTATGTGTTAAAACCAAATTCTGATTTTTTCATGGCTGCTGTAGATTTTCTGCTGTCTAGTCGTCCATATACATACAGCGCATAGGGAACATCAGATGGAAAGACCTCAGTAATATGTCAGACTTCTTCCCACCCAAATTCTGGCAGTGCTCTGTCCCCTCGCCATTGGCAGGACTCCTTCCCAAGGTCTCTGGTGGAAGGAAGTGGCATTGTTCAGGGCTTGCTGCCCTCATTGCTGTTACTCACATGGGAACAGCAGCTGGTCCAGTAAACAGCATAACCCTTTCATTCCAGTGTTTTGATCGCTACTTTGGTTGTCTCTCAAAAATGTCAAATTCAACACCCTCAGTGAGCACAGATTGCAGCGGTTGCTTATTCCAGAAGCTTCCACAATAGCTGCATCTGCAGAAGGGACATGTGCCAGTGGCAAAGATGAAATTTATGTTTTGTCTTTTTATTTTACAACATTGCCTAGAGTCCTTAAGCTAGATCAAGTCTTCTTCATTCTTCGCCTTGTACAAAATAATATAACATGAAACAAGGCATTGTCTGTGAAGTTTTAAAATCTTGCCAGCTTTAGAAATCTAAATATCTAAGAGCACAGCAATTGCACTCTTGTCCTTTATAGATTTGATACACAACAAAATAAAACGCCCACCTCCCAGCCATTATTTTCTTGCAGTTGGGGAAGAGTAAGGGGAAGGATCTCATTAGACAGCCAGAAAAAGGAACTTGTTGCTATAAAATCCTGGATGCTGATGAAGGGTATGGATGATGCGTAGTCCCTGCGTATCAGCCATGTTAGCCTTAAAAATAGGAACAAAACTATACTTCAGGTCAGTCGCCAAATCTCACGTGGAAGCTTTGTTTTTGAAAGATCCAAGGGGTGAGCAGTGGACGCAAAGTTCCTTTGCTTGGATTCTCTTTGCCTTTTATGGTTAGATTTCCTATGACCTGTAGCTTTGCAGGAATGGCATCTGTAGCCCTTTCCCACTCGTGGAGGGAAAGATAGACGAGCCCTGCTGTCTGTCAGAGCATACTATTTTGAGAAACTGCACAAGTAAATATTCAGCAGCAGCATTACAGTGTCAGACTGTTGCATGTGTAAAGTGTAAAGCATGGAAATGAGTAATGTGGCCCTCAGACTTACAATAGTTTTCTCACATATTTAAGCAATCAGTAGACTCGATTAATCAAAATGATAGTGCAAATGGGGTAGAGAGGACTTAAACCTGCTGATTACAAAAGAGATTGCATTATCTAAGAAGGGGTGTTCATACATTGTGGCTTAAAGTAATTTATTCCATGTTTAAATAAGTGTTCTATTAAAATGTGTAACATGTGTGTGTCTGTCTGAGCTCCTGCCAACACAAATTATTACAAATCACTCATTTTCTGATAGACAGATGCTACTTTCCACTTAAATTTCCCACAGATATTATCTTCAGATTCAGCAATGTCCTAATTTGGGCATAAATATCTTTTCTCTTTTGTTAAACAAGCTAGAAGTAGGGGTTTTTTTTGCTCTGCTTAGGCCGGTCATATGGTGTTGGTAACTTGCAAGATGCATCAAAACCTCACAAAACATGGATGGCAAGTGATGCCAGTGGTATTAATTTCTAAGTTTGTTGGAGGTATTTTGGGGTTTGGTTTTATTTTTTTTTTTTTTAAGGGGTAGTGAAGTGGATCGGGGCCTGTCACTTACCTGAAAACCGGTTACAAACTGAAGCAGGCATGATTTCACAGATCTGAATATCTTCCCTGGGGAGCTTTCAGCAGTTGTGAGATATCACTGTGGCATTATGCTACAGGAGAATCAGCCTCAGCTGAAAGCAGCAGTAGAGCACTGGGTTTTTTCTGACAGCAGAGAGACAGACACTGGAAGAAATGCTCTCCGTACACATTCTCCTAATTGTGCAACAGCATCTCCAGGAAGGGAGTGTGCAGCTCATGCAGTCGCTGCCATCTCTGGTGGGCCATTGTTGGTGGGTGTTGTGATGCAGGCATTTGTTCTCTTAGAAATGGAAGGAGACACATTTAAATGATATCTTTTGAACATGTTATTAAAAAACTATTAAATAAGTAACTAATTGTTCAGAATACCTATTCCAAAAGCAGCTTGCTTTCTTTAAAAATCTCCTGGGGCTTTTGGTCATTTGTTTGTTTTCTTGACTGCCCGCATTTACCCGCGCCCCCCTGCCCCCGAAAGATTCATAATTACTCGGTAGCGTAGCAGAAAAATCATTCTAGGTGGAATTCTCCCAAAACGCCTTTTTGTCTATATCCCAGTGAAAGTCAATGGGGTTTGGGCTCCAAAAGCAGTTACTTTCTTTTAAAAATCCTACCTAATGAAAACAAATTATCACTTCGCTTTTACTGGGTAACATTTACAGAGCCTGCACATAAATTGCCTCTTCAGTGCAAGGGGAGGACAAAATGTTTTTGGAGATCTAGCTTGAAGTAGAGGTCATGTCAGTCACAGCAAAAGTAATTGGTATTTTTCACTTCAGTGTCTACTGAATGAATGAAGCTGAAGATAAAGCACTGGTGTGTATTCAGCTAAATGCTGGTAGTCATGGAGAGAAGCAGCAGCTAATTGAAACAAAAAAAAGTAATACACATGGGTCTTTTTTGTTAGACAAAACAATTTTGTCCAAGAAAGTAAAAGGCATGTGGTAACAATGAGTATAACTACATTTCATTTTTGCTGTGAGATGGTTACAGTTACAAAATACCATATAATTAACTGTTTAATCCCAGTACTAGAAATGCAGCAGGGCATGGTGTGACTGAAGTAGTTTATTTAAATGCATAAATGACACACAGGGACCTAATTCTTGCTGTCTTTCAGAATGTCTCTTTCAGTGTATGCTACCACCATGTATGCTTTCTCTTGTAGTAGAGACTTTAAAATCTGTCAAAGGCATCTAACTTCTCTGACAGCTTTCCGCTTCTCAGTCTGGTGCTGCAGATCCAAAGTGCCTATTCAAACCCTGAGTGATGCAAGAGAGCAAATATTTGCCCCATTAAATAGAAGTTGGGAGAGGCAAGTGATTTGCCAAGTTAGGGAGTGGAATCCTTTCATCTCAGCAGTCTTGAATGGCTTTTAGATCTAAATGTTGAAGCTTTGATACTGCGCGTCTACAGAAGGGGATAAGTGAAACTGAAACAGAACTGGACAAACATCTGGGTTAGAACTTGACTCTCAAAAACTGTGAAAGAAAACATTTCATAGATATACGCTAGTATAGGTAAAGTTTTCTGGTCAAAATAAATCCCTAAGGAAAAGCGACATAAAAATGGTAGCCTCTTATTTCTGAAGTTTTGTAAATGAAACAGTTTGAAACAAAGCATTTCAAACAGAAAAAAACCCAACTAAATATTTGGGAGTATGTTTTCAAAGCCATTGTCATTCAAAAATCCCCTTTCATTAGACCAAAACAAAAATAAAATTAAATACATCATCCCTTTTGATTTGCTAAAACCTGAAGATATACATTTTTTTAGATTGTCATGCTGTAACTTGTGCAATTGTCAGCAATTGCAAAAGGTAGCTGTACCGCCTCGATAAGCAATTCTTAGATCAGTATGAGAGCTCACTTATACAATGATCTCTCTTTCAGGTTAATACCTCTAAGGTAGACAATCTTTTATTACTGTAATGATGCTATCTGTGGTTCCTGACTCTAGCTTGGCTGTTCATCTGTCTCTGCAGTTGAAGCTAATATGGTGGTTGGATTATAAATGGGAAAGGAAATAAAATAGGATTGTGATTTTTTTCCCCTGTTTTTTTAAAGGAGGTAGACAGCTATTGAAAGACTCCCACAAACCCACGCAGCCTTTGAATTTTACATAAGTCGTGTTTTAAGAGCTTAAGTGGAATATGGGTTTTGCTGGTTGTTTTGCATGGAAGTCAGCTTTACCCTACATCAATTATTTTATTGCAAGCAGTTCTCAGCTGTTTCTGGTAACTGACACTAACAAAATTATCCAACTAACAAATATTTTCAGTTTAAATATGACAGGAAAGAAAAAAAAACTGGCTTTCCTATGTTGAAACATAGTTTCTTCATTATTTTCTCATGACAGAATCATCCATGATTGGATAATTGTGATTATTTCTGACAGTATTTAATTTCCTTTTTGCTTTACCCCGCGCCTACAAAAACAAAAGGAGCAAAGTAACTTTAAAATAATATAGGCGAGAAAACTGATTAACAAAAAGGGGGAAAAAAAAAAAAGGAAGGGGGTGTCAACCCACACCCCGGAATTCAAGTGCACCCACAAAATGAGTTTTAAGAGTCTAGAACCAGACTTTGAATTTTGTGGCTCCGGTTTGTCCATAACCCAACATCAAATATCTGGGCTCACAATTAGATGTGAAGTTTTAACGTGGTAAATGGATTGATTGAAAATACTTTGTGAAGAGGCTATGTGAAAAGACTTATCTAGTAAGTGCAGCCAAGATTTAAGCCATTATTTCAGATGTGAAGCATTTGGCAACAAGAGATCATTTTCATCAAAAAGGAAGCCCTAGTTCATTAATTTTGGGCTGAGAATAATTTATTTTTTGTTTAATGCTACCAGCAAACAAAAATCATATAAATAGAACGAAACTGCTTTTTTAAAATCAAATAACACAGCACCCTAAAGGGAAGAAATTAATAACATTATTTTACAGTCATATGAAGTGTGGGATATGGCCTGTTAATATACAAAATTCATTCACACCTCCCATGCAAAATCAGCCTGTTCATTTCTGAGTAGGAACTGGCACAGTTAGCCCAAGTGACTACAAAGCTAACTGGCTTTGTTTGTTTATTATTGCAATGCAGCATAGTTTGCACTGAATAGCTATGCTAAACTGACGCTACTTTAATGCAGAGGTGTATATACAAATGGATAGACCCACTCAGAGACTTAATTTGACTGTACTTCCAAGTTTTTTAATCGGAGCTTATTTGCTTATCTGAGCATCAAGCCCTCCCTTCTCCTTAGTGCATACCTCTAAGCACCCTGTCATGCTAGGAAGTCTTTTTTTCCTCTTTCCCTCTTTCGTTTCTTCCTTCCCATAGTACAATTACTACAGACATGATTCTTTTCACATGTTGTGGTCCTTGGGTCTCCCTCCCTTGGCCAGTTCTTTTGGGAAGAGTATTGTTTCTTTGCTGGGCTCTGGTGCTTGCTTCAGGGTGCCATGGAAATTCAGGGGTATTCTTTGGCATCGCAGTGATTCAATTCTGTTGTACTGGATTTAGAGGATTTGATTACAGTAAGAACCATGCCCGTGGAAAAGCCAGCATACCTCAGAGGACATTTTAGAAGCAGGAGCACCTTTGGAACACAAGCTCCAATAAGGTGGACATAAAAGAGGAGGAAAGAAGGGAGCCACAGAGATCCATGACTAATGCAGCGGTAGTCCAGACTGGTCTGAATCTTAGCACAGATTTCAACTATGCCCTGCACTGGCTTACCTTTGATCCCACTGAAATCAGACTTCAAGGAGGGGGAGAAGGCGTGGGCTACTACTGATTGCTATTATATTGTCCTAAGTTCAGTCCAATTCTGATCAAGCATTGGAGTGTATTCAAAGTACCAACGTTTAGGGGTATCTTGCTGCTACTGCTGAAGATAAATTCATGAAATAACATACGCTTCCTGTGCCTTGTGTGTGCCAAGTTTGTGCATGTCTGCATTCAAATACAGATGAAAAATTAAATTTGTTTGGCTCAAACAGTTTTCACTGACAGCATAACTCAGTCTTCTTGAGTTCCTGAAACAGTTTGTTCTGCTTTTACTGCCCAGTGCCTGAAAGCTGGAGTTAGAGTTGGCTTGCTTTAAATCAAAGCTGTGCTGAGACACACCAACAGCCAGGACGTAGCCAGTAGGCCGCCTCTTTCCCAATCCTTCCAGTTCAGCCACACTTCAGAGAAGGAATAGCCACACTTCTTTAGAGAAGGAATAGACTTAGTTGCAGATGATATTGGGAATTTCATATGACCTTCAGTAGTTACATTAAAATGGGGTTCTTTATATTATTTTTTTAATTATTTGATATTTGACAGTAGTCATGTGTCTACATATCCTTCCTTTTTCATGTTAGAAAACAAAATACAAAATTGATGTCTTACAATATTGGTAATTGGAGTGAAAGCATATTATACGATCTGAAACTGTCAACCCCGCTTTGTTGAAAACATATCTATTTTACCTTGACACCTAATTCACCTCAGCACTTTTCCAGGGTCAAGGGAGCGTCACTCCAGTTAAATGGAGACTCCCTCCAGATGACAGAAATTGCAGCAATACCAAATAACAGCTTGATTTTAGAAGAAAGAGTGAAGCTTTTAATCCTGCATATTAGTTAGGTAGGGTGACTATCCAAGAAGGAAATGTGGGGACACTACCAGCATAAGAATCTGTCTTTAAAAAGTGTTCAAAGCTTTTGCAAGCATATCTAGTAAATACAAGACTAGTTCTGATTTACAGTGTGATTAGTGCCACTACTCTGGAAGCATGAGTTGGCCATAAAAATGTTACAAATCAATTAAGTCCATTAAAAAAGAAAAAGTCCCATAAATGAGAATTCATCGTTACCAGCATTCTGTAGCTGGATTATTCTTTCATCTTTCCTGACTAGGGAATTATGTTTGATTAATATATGAAGGTATTTGCTTCTATATGAAGGTATTAAGCATGCTTACCAACTTTTTCGGGTGTTATTAGTGCTTTGAGATGCCTCAGTTTAGGACATACTCCAAAGAGCATAGTTTTCAGAAGAATCAGGAAGGTACCATATCACTTTGGGGTGTATCAAGTTGGTATAAAGTGTCAGCTGTCACTTTTGAAAGAGTGGGCAGTGTAGCAGATGGAGGCACAATTTTTAAATTCCAGGATCTGAACTATGATGTAGTAAAACAAATTCTTTGCAGCCTCAAATTCTGCGTCTTCTATGCTTGCTTATTCCTACAGAAAATACCTTTTTATGACTTGCTGCTTCCAGTGTACTGGATACAACCTTTTTCTTTGATATTGCAAGTTTTCAAAAATACCAAAGCAATGTGAGAGAAACATCATCTGTATGTTTTGCCAAACAGATTGGCTTTGGCTACCGACATAAATTTTCTGGATCTTTTGATCAAATCCTCCACCCTGTTGCAAATTTGGAATTCATGCCAAATATAGCATCCAGCAGTGAGATAAATCTGAATTCTTTCATTTGAGCTACAGTGGGTTCTGTTATTCTTAATTGTGATAAATTTCCTGTATATATTGTTATCAAAGCTGGTCAAATAATTTATTCCTCAAATAATTTGAAAACACTGTTACTGCTTTTTAATTCAACCAACTTAACATGCATTCTCAGAAAACTCTCTTACCAATACTGGTTACAAGTACTACTGCTTTTCATTTCATAATTATTTGCAAATACGTATTCCTAGCTTTTGTTATTATCCAAATTTTTAATACTTGGGAAAACAATATTTTTACTGAAAAATAATGTCTGGATATTAGAAAACAGAAAGCAGACAGGGCTCACCCACTGAAGTCAGTGGGACTCTTTCCGAAATTTCCATTTAGTGAGTCTGACAAATATGGGCTTAAATGCATCATGCTGCTTTAATCAAGATATTTCCAAAAACAATGTTGGGGAAACACTGTTGCTGATGGTTTTCATCAGGAATATGGGGTACAGCCAGCTTACCTGTTACTGAAGAAAGCTTAATTCAAAAAGAAACAGGTGTAAAAAAACTGCTCAGTTTGTCTGGGGTTGGAAGGATTCTATAAGGGAGAATAAGAAAGCTTAACCAGCAGGGTCAGGCAAAACAAAAAGAGGGATGTGATTGTAGTCTATAAATATATTAGAAAAAGAAGTGATATTTAAGCTAAGGGAAATGCTGACACAAGAACAGATGGGTATAATCTAACTGTGTACAGTTATTCTGGATTTTAGAACGTTTCTAATTCTGAAAGAAATGAGAATCCATGACAACTTTCCACTAAGAGTACCAGGAGAAAAGAACACTAAAAAAACCCAACCCCCAAACCAAAAAACTCTAATTGATCATAAGCAGACCCTGTGCGGCATATGAAAAAGATTATATGGCATGGTTGCCTGCAAAAACAAGGGACTGAACTCAATGACCCAAGAGTCCCTTCCAATCTGCTGTTCTTAATTAGATATATGAGTATCATGGGAGCTCTTCTAGCCTCCAGCCTGTTCCTGCAAGAGGATCCTTTTATTTATGTAACTTCCCACTGAAATCCCTGCAAATCTGCAGATCCCCACTGACATGTAGGTGATATGGATTCTTGGGCCAAATTCCAGGGAGGGTTCACGATCCCAGAAGAAAATTCTATATCTGGCTTCTGTTTTCCTTCTTGGTTTTGCATGCAGCTTCTGTTTCAGTTCCCGAAACTCCCTTCTCTGCATTATTTCATTATTCTTGTTAAGATAACTTTTCTTCTTGAAGAATGATTTAAACGCTAATAAATCATACATTTATAATTAAAATCTATATGACTGGAAATACTTTTACATGCAGAATACCTGCTGCCACAGCCTGAGTGCCCTTGTCACTCAAATCAGTGCAAGTGGAGCATTCAGTGGTTTTCCTGTCCCTTGAACCAAGGTTGCACCTTTCATCACCACAGGTCAGGTCTTGTGCCATGAAACTTTAAACGCATACTTCTCCTAGGACCAGTGGGTAAATGTTAAGGTAGCCTAAGCTTACAATATCTGTGAGGGAAAATATGGTAGTGGGACCCTCTGAAAACAAAGTTCTTGATCTGGCAGCGTCATAGACAACCATACAGATTTTTCTTGCCCTTTATGGTGCTCCATAGTGCAGTAATTTTTGGGACTGGATCTTTATCTCATCACTTGTCAATTCAAAATACTCGCTAAAGTCTTTCCTTTACACAAGATAATCTGGCCATTTCTGCCTCTGTTGCTTTGCCTATAAATTAGTGCAGTGTGCTGAGGACTTGAAAGGATTTGCAAGGGATGTCTGGAGTCTCTGATAGAAAGTCCTACTTGTAAATTATTATGATAAAGATCTTTCCTAGAAATTAAAGATTGTGTTGGAAGCTCTTACTTGCTATGATGACAAAAGGGAATGGAATGATTCCTGCTAATTTGGGATGGCTGGTAACAAAGCCTGACAACTTGAGTTATTGCTTTCAGTTGTTCAGTGATTCTCTAACGTGCTGTTTTCCCAGGGAAGTTCACCAATGACAATAACCCCAGCAGTTCTTACTGGCTTGTTTTATGAAAGCCACGACCTCCAAAACTTCTGAGCAATCCCAGGACCACTTGCTCATACCAGCAGCCATACCAGGTTTGACTACTAGGCACACTCTATGAAGAGGGAAGTACAGTATCAGGGCCTGAAATGAATACAAGCCAGCATCAAATGCTGAATAAAGATTACTGCAATTTTCTTCTCTCTCCATCCTGAGAGGAAAGGATTAGGTTCTAGCATTTTCCTGTGGCAGTGTTTTATCTTTGACATTGTACTAAAAATAGTGTATTTCTTCATATTCTGGACACTGTAATCAATAATCTTAGAATTTTATTACATTAAAAAAATATGTTATTGAAGTAAACCTCTGCCTTTGACATGGTTTGTGCCATTGTTAAAAGGTTGTTAAATTCAATCCTGATTATTAAACCAATGAAAAATCCATAAAATCATTATTCCATTCTGCACTGCAGAAGGTAGCTGTGTATCTTGACTCTGAGGGTGTAAAGCACAACCACTAATCTGTGACAAGCACAGACCAAGAACAAGCTTGCAAGAAAAATGCTGCAGCTCTCATCAAGCACAGGCCATGAGGTTTCTTTGGCCAAAAGTTTGTAAACCTCTGCAAACGCCTCCGTGCCCAGAACTTCGTAGCCTGTGAATGGAAAAGAAAGTGAGAAATTTTATCCAAAGTGAGTCAGCCTGGAACTACTGCTGCCTTTCTGCTGTAAAGTGGAAGCTGAATTGTCCTTCATTATTATGGGGTACCTGACATGCTCCTCTTCTACTTAACCTTTTTCTCAATATTATTTGTACAAGGGACAACCTGCTATTTCTCAGTACATTGCAAACAGCAGCAATTGCAAGTGACTTAAATTTAGGCAGTTAAATGTTTTAGAAATGCAAAATGTCTTCATTTTCTACTAAGTGGAAGAACCGGACTCATACATTTGTTTATGCAGAGAACATGGGCAAAGGCAAGACTGTCTACCTGTGAGAAGTGTCAGGACAGCCTCCTTGCTTTATGTTGTTCATGCTCTTATTTGCCATTTAAAAATGCTGTATAATCAATACTGCTGTTCCTTTATCTTCACCGGACTGTCACGAGATTTAAGGAGTTAATCTTTTTTAACAGCATAGGGAAATGGAAAATACAGTATATGCATTAAATACTGTCATTTGGTACGGAGAGTATTTCAGTTGATATTTCAGGCAATTTGATTTTGTTTCATTTTGTCTTTATAGACATACACTAGTGCCATATACTGGCTTTGCCTTGGTCCCTTTGCCAGTGCAAGTCATTTTGAATTTCACAGAACAGTTTTCTGCTTTGTTTCTTTACATTTAAGGTAGCAAGTGCTTTGTGTCTGTAGGAGTCCTAGATTCCAAAATCTGCTGGTTTTTTTTCCTCTTCTTTTTAACTTGCAAGATGTATTCATTGAAATTAAATTTGGGAGGAATTAAAATCTGCCCGTATAAGGAAATGCATGTAAAGCCATAATGGAAACATATAAAGCGTAACCATTTGTCAAAGAAATCAAATCTGTTGTCTTGGAAGGCACTCTGAGTTTACTTTTCTTGGCCTTAGACTTTACTTCTTGTAGAGGTCACAAAGCTTTATTATTTGATGGAACTGGGTGATTCTGAGATATTTTTATTTGGATTTGGACAATCTGAAATAAGCAGTTAACATCATAAGCTGGACTTTCATTTCTTAGGTTGGCATCCTAAGCATCTTAGGTTGACATCCCTAAAGGATGAAATTGCTACTCTGCTCCTTTTGCTTTCCCTGTGTCATCTGGATTTTCATTGCATTCATTGCTTGTAGGATGTTCAACCTATATAAAATACTTTGAAGAGGTTAGTAACTTTGATTACAAAGTCCCAAGTAAGCAAGAAGCCAACCTTACCCTCAGCATCCTTACATTCTTACACAGGAGCTCAACATTATAGATGTTAAAAGAGTCTGAACATCCGTGTAGAACCATCTTGAGTCTCAAGTTGAAGGTAAAGGGAGGCAATCAGGGGTGTTCTTGGCCTGTATTATTTCCGTTTTGGGAAACAGCCTATTCATTTAATCTGTGAGTTATTCAAGCAGGTTGCAAACATAATAATAGTTCCTGAAGATCTTTGGTTGCTAGTCTTTCTCTTGAGCTGAGGCCAAATTTATGTGCCAATTAACATAAACTTTGATTTTATGAACCACCTTATGAACAGTACAAAATAAAGGGTCAGGAATTTAAAATTATTTCCTATAATTTGTACAGGTAGCATAATCTTCTGAGAATGTCACAAAATGTTAATTCCAATTTAAGCTGGTAAAATCATTAGGTAAAGATTGTTACCCATATTTCACTGGTATAGAAAACCACACCAAAGAGACTGTACCACTACCAGTTCAATCTCTTCAATTCCAAATTTTTCAGACTGATATTCGGAAGCACTGAAGAGTAACATCTCCAGTTAAAGTTAGCATTAACAGTGATGAACACCTTATGCTTATCAGTCCCAAAATTTCAGAATTTTTTACATTCTGGCTATCCCTAAGTTTGGGTCTCAGAACAAGCCATTTGACATTGCCTTGTAATGCAAAGGGCTGGGTACCTGCCTCTTGAGGATTCATGCTCTTTCTCTTGGTGGTACTGAACACAGGGACTAAGATGTCTCAAAGTGGGATTCCCAAAATGAATGAACCCATTTTGGAAAAAGGAAAGATATTAAATGACTTATATCAGGGTTCACTGTAATTATAGTTAGAATTAAGATAGCAAATCAGGCAATTGTCACTCCTTGTATTGTGATTGCTGTATTTTCTTTCCCCACGTGAAGCCAAATAGAATCTCTGTCAGCGAAGGCCTTCATAGGTGCATATTTTGTAACTGAGACTGACGGCATGTGTTTAAAGAATGTCAGAAATGTGTGTCTGATCTGCTTTCTCTGTATGATCCAAAATGTGCCGGCAATATTCTTCAGGTTAGGTATGTCAAAACAAATAATGATGCTGACCGATACCAGAATTCCGTACTTAGAGTCAAATAAAAAGAAGCCAAAGATCACACGTAAGAATAGACTTTCAGCTGTTGATGTATTTTGCTTTGCAGCCATTATGCCATGCCTACTGGGAGACAAGGTAGGAAATCGGCTATTAAATAGTAGTACCAGAAGCAGCCATGGAAGATTTATAAGAATTACTGATAATGTTGCCTTAATTACTATTTCTGTGGATGCATTCATAAGCAAAAAATGTGGATTTGGGGTGATAGGCTTCTGTAGGAAATGATGGGAGAAAGAATATTCTTTTTTTTAGATGGCTTGCTTTATACTGTTCTGGTTTTGGGTTTTTTTGAGAGGCAAACCCCCAAATTATGGTAGACACAGCACCATTTTAGAAGGGTATATGGACTTCAGACTGGGACTGGCTTCTGTCTGACCTGTACAGAGCACAAACAGAATGACGTTGGGTCTGTCTGCACCCACTGGGGTAGACGTGTTCTGTATGGTGTTTTTAAGTGTGTATGCGGTTGCGTTATGTAAGGATGAAAGCCTTGGCAAATATTCTTGTATGCATCTTCCACTACATAAATAATTTTGACAGCTTTGTTGAATAAATCAGGATTGACTTCATATATACAGTCCTTGAACACTTTTCAAATGTTTTCATCTAAATCTCTTCGATTTCACAACCTGTTTACGATGATCTCTTAGAAAGCCATTTGGCTCTAGTGAAAGCTTCACTCAGTGTCTGTAGACGTAATGTATTTCTTCAGCATTACAGAACAGCAGTAAGACTTACCAGCAGCACTACTGCAGCTTCTGCAAATGAAGTATCTTTTATACGAACCCACTGTCACTAAGGATAAAGGTGCATCTTTTCTTCAAACAAGAGAAACTCCAGGAATTTGATTAAATGGATCTGTATGAAGGAAATCTGCATATGATTTATTACTACAGCAGATGTTTTAGTGTATGTGATTTTAAACTGAATGCCATTTTCCTGCTACATGAGTTTGTTGCAGCTGTCATTTAAAATCCTTTTATAGATGGAGAAGTGCGGATAGCTGTACGTACCTTGGCTAAAGCATCTCCGCTGTAGTGTCATCTCATAGGGCCTCACATTTTCCCAAACTTCTGCTGTTTCTGTCTAGGTGGAGAAGGAAGACTTTGTCTTTTCTCTGCTTAGCTATGAATCCATTTGATAAGGTTCGGCTCAAGTAACAGCATCACTTTTGAGAATGAAATAAAATACATTTTTCATTATTAAAGAAAAAGGTTGTAGTCTTTTTGAACAGCTGTACTGCTGAGGTGGGTGTGGGTAGAATGTTGAAGTCTGGTGGGAAAGTTGGCAGAAAGGGCTTTTTGCATTTGAATGTGCTTAGAAAAAAATAGCTCTGAATAATTTACTTTTTTGAGGGGGCTGGGGTCATTGCTAAAGAAGAATATTCTGAATAGGTTATTTTCCTCATAAGCTTAAATGCTGTCATTTTGGCATGATTCAGGTCTGCGAACAGTGCAAAACTAACCTGCCTTTGAGGCAGGTTAGAGAACAGAGGCTGTTCTCTTTCTGGACTCATGATGCTTTCAGGAGAAGCCTAAAACATGAAGGGAACTCCACAGAAACTTTCTTTCACTCCATTTTTGCACATGAGACTTGCACACAGTCCAAGAGCCTGCTCTCTGCCCCTTTCAGGGTAGGGCAAGCTTCCATGAAAAGAATTAGGAAATTGCTGTTGTACTGTCCTGATTTTGGAGCGAAAAATGCTTTTTACCCTTTGGCCAAGCCCTAGGAGAGATGGTTCTTATTTCCTCCCCATCCTCATCCTATAGAACAAGTAGGAATACAGAAACAAGAATTAATACTTGAGATTCTTCTTAGGATTTTGAGACAGTCATGAATGACTACATGTTATGGCATTAAATTTTTGCCTCTGCACCTCTATAGCACAGTGTACCAGCTATTGAACCTTTAATACATCTCCATGTAGCATTTACCTATCTTCTGTTGACTTTCCCACCTGCACCCATTGAGAGTGACACTAAATCTTCCAGAGGAACATTTATGGAGATGCTCCTCTGAGCTTTCTAGTAACTTGGAATAGCAAAGACACTCCAAAGTGTGTGGGGGTGGCTGCTTAATACCAGAGTTATTTCTATTACACTTCATACAAGTTAGAATTCAAGTTATGATGCAAAACCAGTGAATTAATGTGTTTCTTGGTCCTTTTAGGGTCAGTTTTTTGAAGCCATACACTTATGTTTGGGAGATTGATTCTCTTGGATGCCAGAACTTTAATCTCAAGAGACCTGTATTAAAGTAATTTAATATCAGAGTCACGGGGCTTGTTTACATGGGGAAATTGACCAGCATTGCTACACAGAACAGCTTTATTCAGTGTAACTCCCCCATGTGGACATTTTGCTCTGGAATAAAACTGACTTCATTTTGAAATAATTACTCTTACTAATTGTTCCAGAATAGAGTGTCCACAGGAGGGAGTTATGCAGAAATAACTAAAACAGAATAGTTACAGCTCAGCTGATTAAATTCACGGGGTAGGAATGCCTTGTGCAAGGGTGGCACAAGATTTCCAAGGGTAAAAACGCAGCAGTTACAGTCAGCTCTGCTCTCGTCGACAAACTGGTTTGCTGCTAGTGTTAGCTGTTTCTCCTATACAAAGATTTGTAGTTTCCACAGTGCTCTGGGAAACTGCAGCAATTTTGCTTTGATAGTGTTCTCCAAATAACTCAATAAATTGAATATAAAATATGTCTTTGTCTTCTCCCATCCCCCGTCCCCCCGCAATGTCATTTCACTTTCTAAATTGAATTTACTTTTGAACATATAATTCTTGTGTGAAAAATAAGCTTTTGATTTTTTCTTACTGTGCTCCCTGACCTGCTGGTATTTGTCAGTTCACTGACCCTTCATGCCTCTCATTACCTCTGAGTTGAAGAATACCTTCTTGAAAGATCCATTCACCCTTGGTCACCATATGGTCAGCTTTTACCACTAAAAGGATGTCTGTTTTTTTGTTGGGTTTTTTCCCCCCTGTAAGGGCAAAGACCTGTTTGCTGATACGACATTCTCTCTGTTTTCTAAAATACATTTCAGACATTGCTGATAGCTGCCTGAATTTGAAATGGCTGGGGAAAAAACAGATGGTAAAGAAAAGTAAAATTGTAACTTCTACCATAAAACTTGCAGTTACAAAATATGTTTTATGACTCTTTGGAAATCTTAAGGAATTGAGGTTTTGTGCAGTTTTGTGCAAGCTGTTCTGTAAAGGTAAGAGTTGTATGTTTTAGTCCTAGCTCTACTAAAGAATCAGTATGTGGCCTTAGTGGAATCTCTAATGTGTCACCATTTGCTTTCTCTGTGCACATAGCCATGCATAGACATGCTATAAGTCATGTCTTATAGTTGAAATCATCAGGTAACAGGTGTCATGCCACTGCAAGTGCTAAACATTACTTTGTATTGCTAAACTTGCAAGTTCTTAATCATTCAGGGCAGTGGTTTAAGAATGGGAGCAAAGGTGCTGAAACTCAACCTCTCAGTGATATGTTGTGGGCAGTAATGAGCCGAGTTCTTGAAGCCAGTTCAAAGTTAGGTGGTTGCATTGCCATAGAGATGAGTCCGAGTTAATATGCCTCATTTTCCAAGATGTAGCACTGTCCTAACATAAGCCACTCATGATGCACAGTAACCTGGCTACCTCTAGGAGTGCTGGCACAGCAGGCTTGCAGCCAGCCGGAATATACAGTGTAGACATTAGATACAAAGTTCCTGGGTGAGCACTGCAAGGGATTTGAAATAGTCACCTTGACTGAACCTTTTAATTGGGTTTCTAACTTGCAGAAGAGTATCCCTAGCCAGTGTACTGTGAAGGAAGGAGTGAGTGGAGAAGAGGTCTGAAAGTGGAGGAGAAGTTTGACTATATTTAAAATCAAAGTTAACCCAGTAGAATGAGGTCAGCTGGCTCACTGTTCTGACTATAGCAACATGGATGTTTTAAAATAGTGACAACTGCTAGTACAGAATAAAAGAACCTGCACTGAATCTAGTGTGTCTGTGGTGAAAAGGACAGAACACGCCAAGACTGAATGAAGTTCTCGGAATCACAGAAAACCAGCTAAACCAGATGGTTCCTTTTCCTTCCCTCAACAAATAGCCTATCCCTTTACCTGTGCTGTTTCCAATGAACAGAAAAATCACTGGAATCCTCTCCATCCTGCAACAGTCCTTTACATACTGAAATATTGCTGTTCCTTCTCCCTTTGGTTTTCTTTTCACTGGAGAAAACAGTTTCAGCTTACTCAGTTTTTGCTCATAGGTCTGGCTGTGTAGATCTCCACTTGTTTTTGTTGCTCTTTTCCAGGCTGATTCCAGCAAGTTCATATCTCATTCATGCACTGCACTTGAGGCTTTACCTGTACCTCACCTAGAGGCTGAAGGGCTACTTCATGTATTCTAAGTACTTTATATGTTTTGGTATGGTTTTTATTTGCTCTAGTTTTAATATGAAAAAATACAAGTGAGTGCTTTTGCAAATAAACCAAACTTATTCATTCAAATTCAGACTAAGACTCAAAGTAAAACAGGGAAAATGGGCTAGACCTGGGCTGCCACTGATCTTAAGAAGAGCTGGGAACAAGGAGTGATTTCCTCCCACGGAAGCAATGTAAGAGGAGAACCAGGAAAATGACAAGAGAAGGAGCAGCCAAGTAGAAGTGAGATTCTCTCAGCTAAAGGCAACAGAAAGATCAAGCAGCTTTAGATTAAAAAGGTTGTGCCTTGGTGTTAGAGCTACAGTTCAATTGTTTCCTCTAACATGAGACCCATATGCATCATGCTGTTAATTTAAACAGGGCGTTTCTAACTTGGATTAGGCAGTAATAGAGGCGTGCAGTCCCCATCTGTGTCTAGAGACTGACTGTATCAGGACTGCTTGTATTCAGATCAGGCTAACTGGAGGCAATCTCTCTAAAGTATCACTGTTTAACTGTGCTATGATTAATAAATTTGTTTTGGCTGGCTTGATGTGGAAAGAAGCAGAAAGTAGAGTGAGGATTAAAGAGGGAGCTGGAGAAGACCAAGGGAGTCAAATGGTCAAAAGGACTTGGTTTTCTTTTGTGTTATGAAAGGTATATTCACTTTGCCATGACTTAAACGTTTGCATTTTAGCTGAAAACGGGCCCCCACATTATCCATGCTGCAACTTTAGCAAAGGTCTTCAAATGTTATCCTGCAGGGTCACTGTGGGTAGTTTTGTCCAGCACACTTTTTCCAAGGGTTTGCTGTGGCAGCAGATTTTGCTGCTTTCCTTCAAAACAGCATCTCAGGAAAAATGAAGAAAGTATTAAAAATTAAAAGCTATAGAAGGAGCTCAGGTAGAGCAGAGAAATCTCCTAATATGGCCACAAAGTGCTGATTTGTAACAACTGAGGCTTTGACCACTGAAAACTTTTAATGCCCTAACTTCTAATACAGTGCAATGCCTCTGTGGGAAGAGAACTCTTAAATCTGCACTTAATTCTGACAAGTTGTACTGAGGCACTGAAGAGATTTTTGTAAAGAAGGATGTCAGACAGATCTGTTTCTTCGCCCTGGTTATTGAGTCACTGAATTCTGAAATTAGTTGTCTACGTGTCCAGTGATATGATACTTTTCAGTCACTGGATAATTACCTCTGCAGAAAGAGCAGAGCAGAACATTATCCCTGTGCTCCCATGTGTCCTCGTTTCTCGGCAGATTTGCAGAAGACTGTTAACAGGAGTACAGTACCACTAAAATGGGTCACCCACGGCACTGCTGACTGCCCTGTTTCTAACACGTGGCATTGTGGCAGCATGAAGAATCCCCTGAGAGAATATTTACTTGAGATTGACTAGTTGGTAACTGTAACTGTTAAACCAATATGCATTTAACATTGTCTTCATTAAACTGAGAGACAGGGTGTTCATTAAGAAGAAGAATGTTTCTTCTAAATTAAAAGAAACTATAAATCAGACCAACTGCTCGCCTGTTAAGACTCCTCCAGCTGCTGTGCTGGAAGAGAGGGGGTTCAGTGGGAAGAGTTTTTCAACAGCACTCAGGTGGTCAGAATAGTCTCCAAGATCCTGTCCTGACGTACGGCATTGCAGTTTTTTCAGTAGCAGCAACTCATGTTAAGAGGTGTCTGGATATTAAGAAGAGGACAGTGGGCACATCATTCATCTGTCTCCCTGGACAGATCCCGGCTGACATACAGAGGATCCCTGTTTTCCCCCCACACACACACTCCCTGTGCAACTCCAGCAGTCAGCTCTGTGCTTCCTCAGGCCTCTCACCCCTCAGCTTGCTATCTTCTCTAAATATCCCAGTCCAACATGATTGCCTGGGACATGTGATTTGGTAGTTATAAAGCAGTTCGCAACTGTGCCCAATTAAAAGCTTCAACGTGAAGCTGTCCTCAGAGAGCTGCAAGATCTGATCAAGGGGGTAAAGATTGGTTTTTCTATCCTCTTAGCTTGGCATGTGAAGCTGTTTCTTAAAGAATTTAAACTATGTAATTGAGGCTCTTTGCTTTGTTTTGTATTTTTCTTGAAACAGGACTAATATGGAAATTTAAAGATACAAGTGGTCCCTTCTGAAAGTTCCTAACATTGCTATCAGTATCATTCCTTTTTATAAACAGAACTGTTACAGTTCTAAGAAATAAAGTATTCAAAGAATGCACTCATAAAAGATTACGCATACAATGGAATTTTTTAGCCTCAATGGGAACAGAAGGCTTTGTGAGAAGTGTTTGTGTGCAATGAACATAATGTTTAAATCAATTTTTAAGCCGTTGCTAATGAAACACCACCCTTTGAATAAGGGTCTACAAGGCATGCGTCTTATAGATGCACAACGTACCGGCTCCTGCCCAGCATATCAAGGCCCCAGGGGTTTGGAGTGTGAAACAACTGTTCAAAAAGAACCATGCTAGAAGGGGAGGGGAGCAGGGAAACAGCCCGAAATGTAGCTTGGAGTGATGTGAGATTCCCTTAGCTCGTGTTTTCTGTAGTTTCATCATATGATTTGGCAATTCTGCAGAGCTGGTGTTAAATACATCACATGGGAGTGCGACAGAGATACTTCTGAGCCTTGGATGAGTGACAGACCTCACAGAAAAGTAGTTACATGACAGTTCCTATCTGTTCCACTTTTGTAGTCCAGCTTTTTGTTTCTGTTGTGGTCTTCAGTCTGTTTCTCCAATCATGTAACTGGGTTTCCTTGAGGGGGGCATGGCTGGTGACACTGCCCCTACCCAGATTTTTCAATCAATGGGGAGGTTGAGGGCATCCTTCAGCTGCATCCTTCCTTCACAAACATTATCTGCTGCTAGAAGTCCTCCAGGCAGATACCCCTCACAACTCAACCCCAGCATTGCTCAAGCTTAGCAATACAGAAATACAGTTTAGGAAGAAACGGTCATTCTGGCGGTTTGGTGAATGGTTCAGAAGGGTATGTACCCTCCAGCCTATGAGTTGCTTACAAATCATTTCCTCAAAGATCTGTGAAAGTTTGTTTCTTGAGTCTGCTATAAGGTTCACTCCTACACGATATGGTTTCTTGGTCTCGACTAGATACAAAACCTTGCCATTGCAAAAGTTCTCTTGCACACGCATTTGTTCCTACAAACTTTAACAAATTACAAGCAAAACAAGACACACAAAAAAAGCCACTAAGTAAATTTAGTAGTTCTTTAATCAAGTGAATGTTTAGATCAACTGTTGCACAACAGTTGCTCAGAACTACATGGAGCTGAGTATCTCTGGTATGAATTTATCTCTGGAATTTCCACCGGTTAGCAGAGTTTGTTACATACTCATTTCAGCAAGGATAACCCACTGGAAAATAAGCCACTGGGAAATACTGCATCTAGCTAGACCCTTCTTTGGTCTTTTTTTTTTTTTTAGTGGTGTTTTTGTTTAACTGTCACTGCATCTGGTGAGCACATTCAGACTGGAGAGACCAAAAAAAATAAAAGCATAGAGAGCAAGTGAGAAGTTCCTGGAATGTTACAAGCTGCTGTGTCACTGGGAATGGCAAGGCTGGCAGGCAGAAAGCTCCTCTCTCCAAAGCTGACACTACAGTGGAAAAATTTGATACTTATTAGGTAGTGAATTGACTGAAGCCATAACTTTGAAGTAAACGTGCAGTTGCAAACAAATACCGAATATCCTACTCTTCTTAATTAATTTCTCTTCCCCTTAATTCGTATACCCTATGCTTTTTAAGATATGCTTTCTGAACTGTATTCTTTAAAATCTTATGGTCCACATGGCTTTATGTTTTGTAGACCTAAGGGCTACTGTACATTTTAAAACTACTTCAATGATTTTTATTTTAAAGTGATGGTCCCACTTGGAGAATAAAACAGATTATCGTCTAATTACAGTTTACAGATTCCACTTGGGATAATGCAAAGATTACCTTGTATGCATTAAAACAAAAGAAATTATTTCATTCTATCATCTGCAAAGCTAGAGTTGTCCCGAATCCTCAGAGAAAGCAAAGCCTGGTTCCCATGCTGTCCTGTGCACCATATTTCCCAAAGAATGCTATCTTCTGGCACATATGGCTCCTTTAGCCTGCAAATGTATCAGCTGTTGTCTAAACCAAGAGGATGCATTGTCCTTAGAAAGAGCAGCAAAGCCAGAACCGTGAAAACAGAAAACCTGTACCTTCATCCTTCATACCTGGACTTATGCCATTATCGGGATTGCATAAGCAAAGTGCATCTTTTTCTAGTCTTCCTTTTACTCTCACTTGTAACTGTGCTAAGAGCTTTTCAGAAGGGGGAAAATCACAACCCAAAACTTAAGGGAGGTGTTGAGGGGGTCTAATTCATATTGACCATTTCTAACCTTTCCTTACCCACCCCTCAAAGGCCTGACCAGGGCAAGAATTAGCCTTAAAATTTACTAATTTCTGTCTGGATTAATGGTTTAGGGCCTGATTTCCAGACCCACTGAAGTAAGCTGAAAGGCTTTCCTTAATTGATCCTGATAAATGACTTCATTGAAGAAGGTTACCTCTCCTGACAGTTTAGGTATTCTTAATACAACTACATTGCATGGTAAGCAACAATTTTTGCTTCATGACAGACAAAAGTAGTGTTAAAAAGATCAAAACACTACTCATTCCAGTCAAATTTGAACATGGGGAAAAAGAGAGGAGATAAGCAAAGCAGTAACCCATGCAAACATACCTGCAGGTTTCTGTAAAATTAGAACCTGGGGACCTATCCTCCTGTTACGAGTGCAAACTGAACAGCTCCAACGGTGTCTATAGAGTTCCTGTGGTGTGAACAAGTGTAGTCACTTGGTCAAGTGGTGGTGTTCCTCATCCTCCCTCTGCTCCAGTGCTAGTAGCTGTTTCACTGACCCAAAGGAAAATGTTGTGTTTTTTCTTTTTTTTTTTTAACCCAAATGGGCATTTTTTGCCTGATGTCTTAAAAACTGCAACTGAGTTACAATGTTTTTGGGATGTATCTGCACAGTGATGGTAGCTCCAGCTGAACTCCAAGCCACAAGGGATGGTGACAGCGCACATCATCAGCCATTTTGATGCTGGTAGCTCGGGCAGTAATCCTGCCCCAGCACGCCCAAGCAGCTCCTGGAGCAGTGTGCATCCCAGCGTCCGGAAGCACAGGCGGAGCGCATTCATGCTGGTCTGCACCTGGGTGCATAAACATCCCCCTCTGATGCTTGAATAGCCTCAAAATGTTCCAGTTTTGGTGGAGCATGGCGGCTCATTATGAAAAGTTTGCAACTGCTTTTAGGGGAATGGAAGCACACTGATTTAATTTTCACTTAACATGGAGGGCAGGCGGGCTCACCAGCTTGTTAGCAGCGCTTGGCTGGTGAGAAGGAGGCCATGGAGCCCTGCGAGACAGAGCTGTGGAATGCGCTGTTGCCTTTGAACAGAAACCTTTCATTTCTGTAGACACAGTAGTACAGCACCTGTTAGCCTGCACCGAAACAACGTTTGGGAGCAGAGGAAGGGCCTGGCTCACCTGGAAACCATTGGCGTGTCTGTGGTTCATGAATCTCTGGTGCCACCCAGCACCGGCTGGGTCACTGGTGGGAATCATGGAGACTTTGGTTTCACGCCTGTCCATTAGAACTGCATATATGGGGGCAGTGGGGGAGGGGTGGGGGGTGTTTAGCATGAGGCAGTCTAAATCATAGAATGGTTTATGTTGGAAGGGACCTTAAAGATCACATAGTTCCACCCGCCCTGCCATGGGCAGGGGCACCTCCCACTAGGCCAGGCTGCTCAAAGCCCCGTCCAGCCTGGCCTTGAACACTTCCAGGAATGGGGCATCCACAGCTTCTCTGGGCAACGTGTGCCAGTGTCTCACCACCCTAAAAGCAAAGAATTTCTTCTTAATATCTAATCTAAATCTCCCCTCTTCCAGTTTGAAGCCATTACCCCTCATCCTATCACTATACACCCTTGTAAAAAGGCCCTCCCCATCTTTCCTGTAGGCCCCCTTCAGGTACTGGAAGGCCGCTATAAGGTCTCCCTGGAGCCTTCTCTTCTCCAGGCTGAACAACCCCAACCCTCTCAGCCTGTCTTCATAGGAGAGGTGCTCCAGCCCTCTCATCAGCTTCGTGGCCCTCCTCTGGACCCGCTCCAACAGGTCCGTGTCCTTCTCGTGCTGAGGGCTCCAGAGCTGGACGCAGTACTGCAGGTGGGGTCCCACCGGAGTAGAGCAGAGGGGGAGAATCCCCTCCCTCGGTCTGCTGGCCACGCTGCTTCTGATGCAGCCCGGCATGGGGCTGGCTTTCTGGGCTGCGAGCGCACGTTGCCGGCAGGTTTCATTTGCTCCTTCTCCTATTCTTACGCAAACATTTGGTCACGCGGGAAAAGCCGACTTTCGTGCCCGCGGGCGGCACTTACGTAAAGAAACGGGCCGGTGCGAAACGACCGGCGGGAAGGCGAAGGGTGGAAGCACCTTCTCATGCGAAAGGCGGTGAAACGGGGACAAAGAATGCGGGGCGACGTTCTGAGAGCTCGGCCGGGGCCGGGGGGGGGGGACGTGCCGGAGGCGGCTCTGGCCGCCCGGCCCCGCCGCACCAGGTGCGGGGTTCCCCCCGCGCCCCTCCCGCCGCCGCACGTGCGCCCGCCGTGTCGCACGTGCGGCCCCCCGCGGCGCCCCGCCAGGTGGCGCCCTTCCCCTCCCGCAAGCGGCGCGGCCCGGAGGGGGGAGGCGGCGGTGGCGGGGTCTCGGATACGGCCCCTGGCCGCCTCCTTCCCCCGGCCGGAGCCGCCGTTGGTTGGTTCTCGCCGCGGGTTTGTGTGCCGGGGCGCTGGTACAAGCCCTTCCCAAGAGCATGGGCTGGGGTAGAGGCGCCCGGAGGGTGGCGGGGGAGCGGCGGGCCCTGCCTCCCGCGTCGCCTTACCCTGGCCGGGGGGGTCCGGCCCTGGGGGAGGAAGGGCCGAGGAGGATTTTGTGCCCTGGGGAAAATTGTTCCGTGTCTAGACAAATTCATAATATGGGGGGAGATGGAGAAAAGTACTGATCGTAAAAAAAAAAAAAAATTAAAATAAAAAAAAGACTTAATCATTCAGCTACCTGAAAGGAGGCTGTGGCAAGGTGGGGATCTGTCTCTTCTCCCAAGTAACAGGTGATAGGACAAGAGGAAGTGGCCTCAAGTTGCGCCAGGGGAGGTTTACGTTGGATATTAGGAAAAATTTCTTCACCAGAAAGGTTTTCAAGCAGTGGAACATGCTGCCTAGGGAAGTGGTTGTGTCACCATTCCTGGAGGTGTTTGAAAGATGTAGATGTGGTGCTGAGGACGTGGTTTAGTGGTGATTTTAGCAGTGTTAGATTGATGGTCAATCTCGATGATTTTAAGGGTCCTTTCCAACCTAGACGATTCTATGGTTCTAAGTTTCTATGGTTACACCTAGTCTCCCAGCACCCTTATTGTTTAAAGTCCTGTGGGGCAGTCGGAGAGGCTGGCAGACTGACCGAAGGGTGGGGCTTCATGTTTTTCGCTCCAGCTGTGTCTTAGGAGATAGTGACTAGAGCTGGAGAAATAAAATTTTCATCTAAACAAAATGTGGCCCTGTCATTCAGGAAGAGATGCAGCACAGAAATACAAATATTTCAACAAAGCTTTTTTCCTGGGAAAGCTTTGAAGATGGGGAAGAGTGACTTTCACAAGGACCTAAGGATGGGGGACCAGGTTCAGATCCTTGTTCTGTCTGAATTAAGTCTCTGCTCAGAATTGCAGCAGGGGCACAAGACCGAAATGCCAAGTTAAAAAAAAAAATACAATAAAATTTCAGATCCTATCAAAGTTTAAATAAGATATTTCGATAACTTCTGTTTTTATGAACATCACTTGGCTTTAATTATATCTAAAGCAAATTTTATTTTGGTAATCTAGAGGGCTACCATGAAATGGAAAATGGAATCAGTGTCCTTCTGTTGGCTGTCACACTGCCAACTGATTGATTGCATTTTTTCCTAATCATGATAAGAGGGTTTTGATTTCTTATCAGGCTGCTAAATTTATGTATGTTCCGTATCTGTTTTATTATTTGCTAGTTATCATAAAAAATGAAGTAAATAAAGCTTGATTGCTTGACAGTTGTTTACATGCAGATGGGATATACTTTTCATAATTTTTAACAAATGCTGTAATATATGTATAAAATATGTAAGTTTCACTTTGGTATTTGGGTCTAAGGCCCTGAGAGATACAAGCATTAATGAATGTTGCAGGCTTTTGTCTCAGTTTGCACTAATTTTACAGTGGCTGATAAGCACTCTATTGTATTTCTTAGAAAAATCTGAATTTTCCAGAAATGTCTGAGGTATTACAGTGGCAAAACAACTCATTGCAGGCTTTTGATGAGTTTCAACTTGATGACAAACACAGATGCAAATGTGTAATGTAGTGTCTAATACAGGCTCTCTTTAGTTGATTTCTCTGGTATGTTTTTGCAAAATGTTCTTCATTGCTGGGATTATCTTTCCTGTACCCATTCATACATGGGTGTCTTGTTAGTACTTTGCACTGTTAATACATGTTCTTGTTCACTTCTTCCAAGACCAGAGGCTTGAACAAATTCCTGGGGATCCATCACAATGACTCCCCATAGAATGGTGAGGAAGTTCCTTCTCTGTGCCTTACAGTGGGCTCAGCTGTAAAATGGGAATCATGATATTTATCTCTGAGAGAGGTCAAGACTTGTAGGTGAAAAATGTGACTGTAAATTCAAACCTTTAGGAATAGATGAATTGGCCTTACGCTGTCTAAAGGAACAGAATGAAAACCCCACCCTTTTGTGGTGACTGATCCTGTTTCTCTGAAGCCTTTTGGAATAGAACTGAAGTATTTCACATGTACAGAAATCTACACAAAGGCTATCCAAGCTTGTAAAGTGTCAGATGGGCCAAGCCTACTAAATATGTGCAAGATTCCGAAAGCACTTTGGAAACTTATTTTCCTTCCACTGGCAACATTGAAATTTTTGTATCCCTGCATAAAAATGTTTATCATGCATTAAATTATTACCGTATGGCATTTATAAAAATGATTTCCTTCCTCTCACTACTCCAAAAAGAAAGATTAACTTTATCTATACATGCTAATTTTTACCATTGAAGCATTTGCCTTACATGCTGAACGTCCTCTAATCTAAATACCATGTAAGAACATATGTGATCATGATCAAATTATTTGGCTAACAGTAATTTCTATAATGGTAGGTTAAATAGACTCTTGTTTCCACAGGATTTGTATAATGAGAAGAAGGGTGGTGATGATGGGTTTCAGTTAAAAGTACAATTACTTTTGTAACTTACCAAGCTGCATCTTTCAGATACTCATAACTTTCACAACTTTCATGCAGAATTATTGCGTTCTTGCTTCTAGACAAGCAAAAAAATTATCAGGAAACTTTCAACAGAACATATCCACCCTTTTTAAGTTGCACTGGTGCCAAGTATTAGAAACCACAGCCACAACGAAGAAAACGCTTTTACTGCTCCTACCAAAACATAAATGCACACATGCCTATCTTAACAGTAATTTAGCTACATATGCTATAACTTGCCTTTTTTTGTGGCTCTCACTGAGTCCCAAAACTTTGAAGAATAGGTTTTAAAGTTATGACCACTTGCCTAGATTTTTCAGTACCTTATTATTTGCAGGTAGTGTCAAGGACACAGGAAATACTATGTTTAGCAGCGTCTCTGTACTTATTTTACCTGGGCATACTTGGCAAATTGCAGAAGGGAAGCAACAAACGCAGCTCTTTTAAAATATACTCCCCATCTGTCATGTGTTTTGATGTTCGTCTTCCTTCTGTAATAGTTAGCTCTGATTTTCAGAGTGCAGATAAGTGCTTTTGTGCAATTTAAAGGTTCCAGGTTCTTTAAAACTCTGACGTGTTTTCACAAACACTTTAGGAGGGCTGTGAGTTTTGGTGGTGCTGCTGATATACTCAATTAGGAGGCTTAGAAGAACAGGAACAAGTGTTAGGATGAAGGCTCCCAAGTACAGTTGTTTAGTATAAAACTCTTCCTTTGCTTACTAGCCCTTCTATTTGTTGACTATATGAAGATGCCTAAGGAAGACGCTGTGGTAAATTGTAAGTTAACGCATTATATAACACAAAGTTCAAGTGCAGTAAATTTCAGTACAGTCCATGTATTTTTCATATGTGGCTCTGTCCTCAAGTTTCAAAGAAATACACATGCAAGCCAAATTTGAAGAAATTTTTTTTGGAGCTTTCACGCTGAGAAACTTATTCAACCTTTCCAGCAGCTTAGAAAGCCATGCTTTTTGAAAGATTTTATGTAGGTTCCACTTGTATTGACATTATTAAAGTTGTTAATCATTGCTTTTCCTTCTGGTCTGAATTAGAATGCTGCCCTCTCAGACCCTGCAGATATGCTAACTGCTGAGCTAGAAGGTGACCCTCTTGAACATTTATCCTATTTCTTTATTTTCCTTCTGCTGTCTCTCCAGTGTCTCAAAAAATCTTTTTTACTGTACTGTCTCTGCAGGTCCCCCTAGTTTGTCCATGGCCTGCAAAAGATGAAGCAGGCACACTCTAGTAGTGAGAAACTTGTTTCTTGTCTGTTGGTCTGCTTCTTGTGAATTTAGCTACCCATTGAATATGTATATGCCAGTTTAGTAGCTCCACGAAAGATGTGGTATCACATGTATCCTAGGAGAGTTGTCATAGCCTGTCCCTGCTTCATTTTGGTTGTGCTACATGTGTAATTCATAAATAAACATTTATTCACTGAATGTAAATTTGGCTGAATCATTCTGCATATGTGAATCATTTATTCTTGAACAGAGTAACATTCAGTATTCAGTAACTTAAATATTATATAACCACTTCAAAACTTGTCCATTTGAAGGGAAAAAGAAAACACAATTTTCTTCTGGCCTCTTTCCTTCATTTCCGTAGAAACCTTTTCAATTGTGATTCTGCTTTGAAACACAAAAACATTAGCTCCATTTTATTCAACAGAGCTTTAGCTTGTGTTTATCAAAGGCATAGTGGAAAAAAATAACCTTTAACTGCCTTTTGCTTCTGTTATCATTTAGAGCTAACACTGCTCTGAAAGAAGGACTCAAGTTATGTTGTGTCACATGCAGCATCAAAGCTATTTACTAAATTTTTAGCATTTACAATACAAGAGCAAACCCACTGCTAGAGACATAGTAAGTGTCACTGAGTCACGCTAAGAATATTGGTTTGTGTGCCCAGCCTCTCTGGTACTGTCAGCAAGATATGAGAAAGTAAATACTTCACATAATTTGCGTAGCATGGACTTTGTTTGCACACTGTCTTGAATGATTACGATTAATGGTGAGTTGCTGAATGCGGCAAGCCGGGAGCTTCATGGAGACACTAGGGTCCATTTTGCAAAACTAACTGCAGTGACTGCTGTTTGCAGATGTACATATTTGTAATTGTATGTTTGCACACATGGGGGTTTATATTAGGACAATAACCATCAGACAAAAAGCTGCAGTCCTAGACTGTGGAGGGGCCTGTCTGATATAAGACAGGAAAAGTTGGTAGTTCAGTAGCACAAGTGTGATTCACTCACGCAAGCAACAGTGACCTCTGAAGACAGTTTGTAGGGTAACAGGAGGAGGGATTTAAGTATCTGAGAATTTAAATATACATTTTCCGATTAGTTCTGCTTACTTCTTGGAAGTAGTAGTTTGACGATGTAACAAAGTTTTGTTGATGAAGGATCAGCTTTCCTTTGCTTCCTACCTAGTTTGCCATCAGTTTAGTCTGCTTTTACAGACCATGAAAAGCTTGGTAAGTTCTAGGAGGTGGGACATTGCTCTTCCCCTCTGGATGTCTGCAAGTGGCCCCCAGGCTTGTACAAGGCCTCATGCCTTCATCTTTTTTTGAGTTTTTTCACAGAACAGCAAGCTGTCAATCAGCTGGGCTTACACAGCAGGCTCTCATGTGTTTCTCATAACTGTTGTTCTTTTGGCCTAGCAAATTTTTGACTGAGTATGAATAAAAACGCCAGTCTATTTAAGCTAAACTGCTGTTTAATTCTAAAAACAGGGTCAGAGCATAACATTAGAGAAAGAGGATATTAAAATTACACCAGGTTTGTACATAGTTCACCTTTCCAAGGGCCTGACTTTCCAGGGTTCCTAAATAGATCAACCGTTCCATAATTTCTTATATAGAAGAGTCTGATTTTTCAGTCTCAAGACATAATCTCTGTCACTTTCTCACAAGTGTACTTCTTGAAAAATTGTTGAATCCCTGGATTTCCTGCTCTTCCAGCAAGGACTGCTTATCTCTTGGGAAAAAAAAAAAAAAAACACAAACCACAACAGTTTGTGTATTACAGGTTCTGTTAAAAGAAAAAAGGCTCTTGCCTTATGTCTCAGGTGTATGGTGAAGAGTGTTAATCTAGTCCCACCTTCACTTTCCAGCCTGACTGTCCTGCTATTTTATTAGTTCAGTATCTGTATATAATAAACAACACAGTAAGCCAGTATACAGGATATGGGAATTATCATAGGCAGCTCCAAATCTATTACAGAGGAGAGGCTTGTTCTTTGCTTTGAGTCCAAAAAAGTAAATGAAGAAAGTAAAATGAGATATTATTGGCATTCACTCTCAAAAATAAATCAAGTGGGGAAGGCGTAATTCCTTACGTAGAAACAGTTCGCAATTGCTTTGTCTGTGATCTGCCTTCCTGATATCTTTCAGACCAAGCATGGGATTTAAAGTATCTAGGTGATTAAAGATCAAGCCTGTTTGAGACTTATAAGGATTTTGTGCATTTAAGTCCTGCCTGGACACTTTGGGCTATCCTGTCATGCTAATTTTTTCAGTCCCTAATGGTAGAAAACTGGAATGTAACAGTTTCTGGGAGCTAAACTGTATGTCTGCTATGGTACTGCTGGGCTGAGAAAAGCATAGTAGGCCAGCTGCATGTCTAATGTGGCTAGGCTCAACAATCCTGAAAATAGGATGTGGTTTGATCCAAAGTGAGAGATATTAGCTTAATTTTCCACTGTTCCACTGTTCTGTTTACATTACTTCTCTGAGCCTTCCTCAGGCTGAACACTTGGTTGGTACAGTTCTTTGGAAGGGGGTAATTCTCTCTCTCCCTTCACAGGATATTTCTCTGCAAACTCTCAGAGCTCTGAGAGCCCCCTCTGTTCCCTCTTACTTTACCTTTGCAGACCTTGGCACTCTGCTAACTGTCCTTCTTGGCCAAAAAGTTCTGGATGTGGCTCCCAGCAGGGCCGTTCAACACTGCTGTTCAGTCGGGCAAAAGGCGGAATACAAAACATGTGCTGCTCCTGCTCCTTGTTACACAAGCTATGCTTCCTGCCTCCCCGCTGCCCAGCAGAGCTTGCAGTGCAGCTCCTCTTTAATGAAAACATCTGACAAAAAAATAAATTGTCTGTTATCAACTTAGGACTCTCAAGATTCTCCTTAAGCCTTTCAGCTCTCCCAGAGTCCAGTTTATTTGATCCTCTGCTGCTTCAGAAATATGCCTTCTGTTTCTGGAGACTGATCCAGTTTTGTGTGATCAACCTTAGGAGGCAGGAGTAGGTAAGGAATTGGAAAATGCTTTTTGATCTTCCACTAAGCAATTACCTATGATATTGTGATTTTCCAAAAATGGTGCAGTCTCGGTTCCTGAAACAGTATGATATAATATTACAATGTGTACCGTGTATACTATTGTGCAAAATAGTGCTGAGAGCAGTATCCTTCTTTTGAAAATACGGTCTGCTACCCAGAAGAAACTTGATACTTTTCAGAGGCAAACATTTGAAAAAAATGTCTTTATGTCGTTGTAAGCAAGGTGGTTTATATGTCTTAAAATATAGGAAGAAACTCATCAAAGGCAAAAGAAATCTCCAAGGTCTTCACAGTTTGAGAGGGCAGAGGTTTGTGATTGGTGTTATTCAGGATGCTGAAGAACTGAAGGCCTTCTGCAAGTGAGGCTGGGCACAATAATAGACTTTGAGCCCTCCGCAGCAATCTGGAAGCAATCTCAGAAAGGGAGCACACCACCTGCTCAGCCCAGTGAAGAGACAAAGCTGCCACAAGCAGCCTCTGTGTAAGGAGGGGAGAACAAAGTTTCAGTGAAGCTCAGGGAAAGGTCCAAAAGACAAACTGAAGGTGCTGGAGCTGGGAGGGGCCGTGTAGAGTGGGTAGTGAGGGCTGGTGGTAGCAAAGAAAAAAATACCATGAGATTTTGAACCAAGCATATGAATGGCATTGATACAAACACTGCAGAGGAGGGGAGAGGGCTCTGTGCAGGATGCACAGCCATGAAATTGAGAACACCTGACTTTTACTGCTGGCTGTGGGACCGTGGCACAATCTTCTTGTGTCTGAATTATTCAGCTGTAATCTCGGAGTTTGTCTCGTTGGGAGTATTCATATTATTTTGGCATTTGCTAGGCAAGATGTAAGAAAGAAATACTTAGTAAAACCGTATCTTCAGCAAAAGCCTCAGTGAATTTGAGAACTACGCTGGCAGACACATAGGTACTATCCTGTCATTGACAATATATTTTTTCATGCAAAAGCAATTGATTGTACTTGCTCTGTAGTGTTCTTTATCAACCTCAGCCATTTTAAAGGTGCTACATACAGTCATAGATTCTGTTAAATAATTTCGGAACTTTGCAGCATTCTTCCTCTAAGCTCATAGGTACAAGGAAAGTCCTTAATATTTTCCATTGTGTCAGGTGGGGTAGACACTCTTTAAAAATAAAAGCTTTCACTATGCCATTTCTCCTGCCAACATCTCTGAATGCTGAATGAGCTAAATTTCATATTTAGGAGCCAAAATAAATATTTCTGCCACTTACTGCTCAGTGTTAGTCTGATTCCACTCTAAACTACAGTAAAGACGTTCCTGGAAAAAGAAATCATTGGCTGATGGTCGTCTTTCAGAATGTATTAGAAAGCTGGATGTATTCTGACCATCAGGGATACAGGATTTAAATGAAAATAGATCAAGGAGGTTTCTGTAGTGTGTGTATGTAGATGCCAACATGGTGGGGAGTATTTATTTCAGCTAATATGAGCTGCCTTACAGTATAGACAATTAGTCTATATTGTAAGCCTTATATAGGCTTTTTGTGTGGTCAGCATAAGTTCAGCAGTTCCAGAAGGCAATTATTCTACTTACCTTTGACATCTATGCTGGGATCTGGTGAATTTCCCCGAGGTGTCTGTCTCTCTTCATTGACTACAGAGGAAGCCTATACAATCAGCCAAGTCTAGACGCCTAAGTGACTTGACTACAATTATCTATGATAAATCCACCAGGTACTGTAAGTACATGTACATATGCAGCACAGAGAACTTGAAGAGCACAGAGAATGCAAAGTGGTGTCATACAGTGTGGCACAGGGGATTTGTTGTTACACACAGCGCACAGACAACTTCCTGTCAACTGTGGCTTATCCCAAATTTGTCCCATTTCTGCAGCCTAGAACCTTGCCTCACAAGTGGAGAATAACTCTTTAACCACACGTGCACCCTCGTACATCAGTGACTTGTTTTGCCTGGTGTGTGATGTAGAAAATTTGTAAATGCATGTGCTTGGATGTTTTTAGTCATGCCCCAAACTCACACTAAATTACTATTTGATCACACTGCATCTGTTTCAGAAAACATGTTCTCGGAATGTCACAAAGTTTTCTGCAGGCTGTTTTGGGTAGTCTGCTGAAATGCTGGCTGCTTTGGCAGATACAAAGTCAGTTGCACAGGATTATGAGGTAGAGAAGATCTTCCTTCTGAAATAAAACCAAACCAAACTGATGAAAAATTAACCTTATATCTATAAAATGTCACAGTCTGAAATTCTTGCATCTAGAAGTAGAAAAAAGGGCTCGATTCCACTCAAATGAGATACAGCGAGATACCTTAAGAATTTAGGTGGTGGCAGATGCGAAGTAGAACAGGCTGTATCTGGCAGGCAGAGTGGTTGCTGCCTAAAAAAAACGTTACAGGTCTCTCTCTAGGCAATTTTCCTTGCAGATTTGTTTGATCTGCATTTATGTTGCAAGCCACGGATTTTTCATAAAGGCATATCTTGTACTCTGTGGAGGAAAGAAAAAGGGAGGGAAGAACAGGTGCAGAGAGGGGAAATGGACCGGTTAGGTCTCCCCACACCACACGCTCCAGCATTTTTACCCCACTATTTCTTGCATTGTATATTCGGTGATAAACCAAAACAATGTCCAAGCTATGCTATAGCTAGTCCTAGCCATGTGAATATAGCCTGGTCCTCTAGATTCCTCTTCCACTATATTTTGCACCCTCCCTCAGAATTTCTTCTAGATTGAACAAAAAGCAACTTACTAGACAATACCTGCTAGCTAGAAGAACAAAACATTGTTCTTCTAGCTAGCATCTTCATTGAAGATGCTAGCATCAAAAACATTGAAGATGCAGGCAGCGTGTTTTTTTTCACAGAACTGAGAGAAATGGCATCCCGTTATCCAGTATTTTTTATTCTCACTAGAGATGAACCAGTATGACAGGTTTAGTAATCCTAATTTCATGCTTCAAAATGGCATCACATCATGTTTGAAATAACGTCAAGGGCAGCAAGATGTGCCAGCCCAAAGTGTTTGAAACAATAGAGATTTGATAATACTCAGTTTTAATGTATGTAAAGTGGGCACTTCCAAAGAAGGCTCGGGGGGGGGGGGAAGATTTAAAGATAAAGGAAAAACAGTAATGTTGGTGTAAGAAACTGACAAATAGTTAGAAAATAAGGGAGCAGTTTGAAGAAATGACTGAGGTCCCACAGTGCTCACAGCATGCCAAGCAGAGGGTAAGGCTCTGGTTTGTGTATAGATAACATTCTTCTCAGCAGCTGATTGGGGGCTATCTATCTGGTGAGTCTGTCCTACAGATGTAATTATCACCTCAGGGACAGCAACCTATGGTGACTCATTTATAATCATCACCCATTTATAAATGCAGGATCCAAGAGTTTGCTAAAGAGTGGAGATTCAGTTGGAGCTCAGCAGAGCAACCCAGGGTGTGAGTTCATTCTCACAGTACCAGAGGGGAGGCAAATGTGGATTCACACACAGTGAGAAGTTCTGAAACTGCAGAAAATTCCCTCACCTTAGTCTTCAGGTTTTGGTGGGACAAGCCATATGTGGTGATCTTCCCCCCTGCTCCTCACCCTCCCTCACAGTTTATCCAGACAAGTACTGCTCATTACAGACTATTCAAATGCCAAGTTTCATGTTTTGTTGTTTAGCCATCCTTGAATAGTTGTCCTGGAAAAACTTTCTAACAATGGGCAAAATCTTCAGTATGTTTCTTTCTCACACACATAACTCAGAAGTGTCTCAGTAGATTTTTTGTTTTGTTCTTTTTCAAATGTTCTTAAAAAAAATTGCCTTTGGTCAAATACCAAGCATGGAAGACTTTGTCCAAAAAGACGAATAGTTTACAAAGTTGAGGGATTATAATGGAGATTACTTGATAGCCTATGCTAAGATAGATAGATATTAATGATGTAAACTCTAACATGTCAGTATGACAGGTGTGGTTGGTAGTACTATCTGTCTGCCCACACTCTTCCCATAATAAAACTTTGCTTTTTATTGCTTTAGAACTTTGTCAAACTTACAGAGTTTGGTCTGAAAATTTCCATGTCAGGTGTCTGCCCAAGGCTGATTATTTTGGAAAACTCAGTTCAGCCATTTCCAAAAATAAGACTAGAGGAAAATATGTCGGTTCTGACCATGTCTAAAAAGCCATGGCAAACTTTTCCTTGAAAAGCTCTAGAACTCCAATGCCTTAAGGCATAGATGTAGCATTTTCTAGGGTGATGAGGCTGGAAGCAGAAAGGAAAATCGTCACGTCAGTAATATAACTTCTCTTGTTCCACTCAACGCTGAGCACGTATGGCCAAGATATAAGCCTCTAAGAGAGCACATTTTGCATGTGCTCTGAAAAGACCTACTTGAATGTAACAGTTTAATATTCCCAAGATCTATCTCTGCACAGGCCATTTTGCACTTTGGGGTTTGGCAAGACTTTCTTTGCAAGTACAGATGTGTGCTATGTCTGATCTAGGTAACGGCAAGGAAAACAAAGAGTTGAACCTGTATGGGGACAAGAGGAAAAGATTCAGAGCAAAGAGGGGAAGAAAATCAAGGCAGAGAAAACAGAACCGGTTATGCTTGTGACTCAGACAAGGGCAGAAACAGGGAAGTGGACAGAGATGCAATATCTAACAGTTACGTGAAATATGAAGGGAGAAATTAGCACTGATAGCGAAGGAGACTGGAACAGAGAACTGCTGGGAATGAGGAGGCAGACCTGGTAGTAAGATTTTCTTTTAAGTATGTACTGGGATTGCTGGGAAAAAGAGGCTGAGTAAGGCTAATGGAGATGAAGGGGGAAAGGGACACTAAAAGTGGAGCCCATGACAGGAGATGGAGGGAGTAGGAGTAGGAGTAGGAGACAGGAGTAGGTAGGGAGCTGAACAAGGAGACAAATGTGAATGTTACTCAAATATAGAGCTGGGATGGAGGAATTGTCCATGGCTAGTCAAGGAGACAGGAATAAGGAAAGAAGATCTAAAGGAATGAAACTATGACTTCCTGAACAAGAAGATGGATGCTAGGTTTGGAATCCTGAGGAATGGCTTCAGGCAACAGATTAGCGAAGGAAGAGAAACTGCAGGCCTGGCCCTAGACATAAGCAAAATACTTAGGAGAGCAAAGTCCATTTAGTTTCTGCTTATTTTGCCTATGCCAAAGCCTTGAAAGGTTGACAGGCTTCTGAGGATGATGAAGTAGGAGATAGGATATGCAAAGCAGCATGTGCTTCTCCTAAATCTCTAATCTCCAAGTTTCTGCAGGAGCAGGATATCCTACTCCTCAGCACTCACTTTGGCAATTTGACATGGGTCACATCTTTTCTTCACAGGTCAGCCCTGAACAAGCACCAGCATTATCCCTAGAGAGGCAACAGGCAGATTTTGTTAGGGCCCTAAGCATGTCTTCCTCTTTTCTGTGGGTATGTCTGCTTGGGCTCAAGATCTGTGGACACTGCGCTTTGCTAGTGCACTGTCCACAGCTGGCCTTGAATCAAAGTGGAGTCTTGATGAGCTCTTGCCCGCTTTCCTCAGGAATTGCTTTTAAGCTGGGGGTTTTGCCCTTAGTTCTTTCCTGAGCTGTGTTGCAGCTGTGCCCGTGACTGACCGTGTCTCTTGTTCATCCACACCTGCAAACTTGACATCCTGGCTTGACCTCAGACCTGCCTCGTCGCTACGGACTTGTCTGGCAGTCTGGGCTCTTGACGGAACCTGGCTGCCATCACCAGGCCTGTTCTGCTCCTGTTTGGATGCTGTAGGACTGCACCCTATCGTGGCGAGGGCACTATGCCTGCTTGTCTTTCTGTCACTCCAGCTCCTGGCTCCCCTTCGTGAAGCAGCACCACTCTTGTTGTTCTGACTCACATACGGATCCCACTGACAGCAGTCAAAGACATGAAAAATGTCGTCATCTGAAATATCTGTCATTTCCAGGTGGTCTTTGACCTTTACATTGTTAATTGGTTATTTTTTGATAAGACATACTGGGAGCCTGTCTTGAGAGAAATCAGAAGGGAAGGGGTTGGGTTGTGTCTTCACAAACGAGATCAGGATGCAGAACCATAAAATTGCATGCTTATCATTTCTGTGTAACTCCTCTGGCTTGGTTTCACACTTCATTACTATGGTTTTACACCACTGTAGTCATGGCTGTAACACTAACAAAGAACTGTAATTAAGCCTTGGCAGATCAGGAAAGAGTGTTCTGAATGTGGCTAAAATGAACTACATTTCTGAACATTTATCCTACTATTTTAGGGGTCACATAGTATGTTTTCATAAAAATGTATCACGTTGACATATGCTTTACCGTTGAAGTGGGTTTTTCAAGTCCCGATCAAGAATGTAAATGTCACTACTGTACGTCAGCATTCATAAACTTGATTTTGATAGAAACACAATACAATGTTTATCTCCCATAAATGTGAGTGGAGTCCCCCAGGCATTAGTGTCTGGAGTGAATCCTAATATTGTACATTCATATTGTAGTGCATGAAAGTAATTTGTTTCTGGCTGTACATTAGGTGATTAATTTATGCAGTAACCCACGTTTGACATAAAAACATAAAATCTTATTAACAAATCCAGAGCGCAGTTTGTGTCAACAGATGCATAGCTGATTTTAAAAAAAAAACACCACCACCTCTGCTATATGCTATTTTCTTGATCAACCAGCTTTGTCATTCAGATGGTCAGTGCTTTTCTGAGTACTGGCAAGATGACTGCTTAGCTGGGTAGGACAGTGTCTCTGTAACTAAAAGAAATGAAACTAGTGGAGTGCAGCAGTTTATAGCAGGTAGTGACTTGTAATGTAGGGAGAATATGAAATTGTGTGGTGTGGCATACACAGTTTATAAGTACAGACATGGAACATTTTGTCTAATGGGAACATCAGGAAAGAATTGCACTGCTAATCCCAAATGAGTGCCAGTGGCACCTTTTTTAAAACTTACTGTTAGTATTTATTGTATGTATACTATTCAGGAATGTGTTTAAATTGTATTTGCAATTTAACATAAAATATTAAGAAATAAATAGAATAGCAGTGACATTAAAATTCAGAATTAAATTGGAATTGATACTTAACCAGATTTTGAAGTGTGTAGATTTGGACCCCTCAATTTGGAGACAAAAACCACCAAACATTCAAATCTAATTCCATAGTGTCTGGCTGAGGCCCAGGCCTATAGTCCAGTATGTACATGTAGGAGAGAAGGGTGAAAGGGAGATCCTGTTTTGTCACATCAGAGATACGTGCATTAATTCAAGTGAAGTAGGAAGAATCATGTATTTACAGCTGCATGACTAAGTGAACAATATGGTCCATGATCTCCAGAGTGTTAAAAAAAAAAATGAGGGCAGTCTCTTGAAAGTTCTCTCTGCTTTTATACTATTGAAATTATATAACATTTAATAATCCCTTCTTTATTTTCAGACTTATTTGTTAGGTCCAGGAATTATTATTTCTTCTTGGCAACAGCAAATCCATCATTCTCTAATTTCCCCACCTTGGAAATTGCATTTTTTATTTTATAGTTGGCATCCTCCTCAAAAGAAAACAAACAAGCTGCTAGTCAGTGAAAGAAAGGAAAAGAAACATTAAAGAAAGGAAAGGAAAAAAATCTTCAAATCATGTTTAGCCCCATCTGGCCCTAGAAAAACATGGAAATGGGTGATCGAGTACAGTTTCCAGGATGGGCTGCCTTTCAAGGGAAACAAAATCTGGATATTTCTATGTCTAGACCACAGAAGAAAAAATGCTTTGGTGCTAATTAACCCATCAAAGGCTTACAAACCCTGAGTGGTGCTCGGCAAAGTATGTAGGGAAGTTAGCAGATTTAAGCTGCCAAAGGAAGTGTGGGAGGGTGCAGCCTGGGAGTCAGGAGATCTGGGTCCTACTGCTTACTCTAGCCCTGCCTTGCTTTTTGATTTTAGGTGCGTCAATAGCTCAGCTTATCTCTGCTTCATTTTTCCTCACTGTAAAGTGGGGTTGTGCATTACTTTCCCTCAAAGAGCTCTCTGATACTGAGAGAGGAAAAATGCTATGAAGCAAGTGCTAAGTCTTGCCCTCCTACATGGGGTATAATGGCCATTGTCTAAGTAGAAGCCACAATCTCTAAGGTTGTATGCTGTAGTCAGATGTTAAACAGTCACTGAGTAAGCACTCCCTTAGGGCCAGCTATGTTGCTAATTGGATATATGTATCTGAAAATAATATATTCTATGCTTCTCTCACAGTGTGTGTGCTCAGAGAGGAAAATAATGTTTGTTTCTAAGGGAGGTTTAGAGGGATGTACTGATAGTAGCCCCTCAGAAACATAGTAATTATGCTTTAGGCTGATTTTTTGAATGACTAGAGCATGTGTACCATGAGCATAACCTTAAAAAATAGTTTCAATATGGATGGAAATGAAGAAGTAGAAACAGTATTTCACCCAGGCAGGTGCTGCCTTTGATTCTTCCCATGCCTCTGAGCCCATCCCTGCAACCGCCTGCCATTCTGGTCCTGCTGGTTGTGGACAGAGTGGAAATCATTCCCATATGACTGCTTTTTGAGTTAAGCAAATAGCCACTAGAAGACAGAAAAGTCCACATTAGCTGCATCAAAGAGAAATAAAATAAAAATCCAGGCCTGTCTGGGTCTGGGAAATAAAGTGATCGTCTAGTATCTGAGTTTTTACCTCCCGCTCCCTTGTCAGCTCCCTCTAATGCCTTGGCAACCCTCCGATTCCTCTGTTACCACAGCTGCCAGCTCAGGCCTAGCTGTACTAATTTCACTGTCTGCATTACCCCTTTTCCCATTTGGAAACACATGTTCCTCATCTGTTTACATGCCACCTTTTTCCTGCATTGGGCTGAACTTTCACAAACTGGGGATTTCAGAAACTGCTAGGGAGGGAAGAGAAGGCTTTTTTGGTGATAGCTAAGGGAAACTGTGTTAGAGCTTCAAAACTTAGATGAATCTTCAGTAACACAATAAGGTAATTAATGCATACGCAGGGAAGGAACTTGGGAGGGAAGAGTCAGCATCTTGGTACCAGGTAGAGAGCAGCTGTGTAGGATCAGAGCATTCCTGTCCCTCTGGATGGACTTTTGTCCCTACAGTACAGCACTGAGGTGGCAGTGTTAGCTACTAGTCAGAGTTGGTGGGGAGAGGAGTAAGGGATGGGGAAATATGGGTTAGAGTGGGTGGAAGCAAGAGCCAGAATATGTGGAGATGTGTAGTCTTTTTTCAGACCTCACGCAGATCTCTCTACTTTCTGGAATTTGGCACATCTTCCATGTTTCAAGACATTTCACAATAATAAATTAGTTCAATGCGTTCCTTAGCATCTACCTAAATGATGTTTGGGTTGTCACCCACTGATTGGTAGCTTGAGAAGTGCCCAAACAAAACTTTACAGTCCCACCAGGTTGACGTGCCAGTTCATCAAGAATGCTGGCTTAGATGTTTAAATGAGTATTGGTACCTTGAGGTTCTGGATTTGCCTGGTGGGATCTCCTACCATGCTTCTGTCCAATTTTTTCCTCTATATTGCTTCTCTTTTTCTCTCTCCAGCTTCCTAAAGTGTATTTTTATCCTTCATCCTGCATAATTTAAATATGTATTTTCATTCATTCTTATTCTGGTTCTCATCTCTCCTTCCTTGCACCTGCATCCACTCCTACCAGTCTTTGCCACTGAATCACAGAGTGGCACCGAGTAGCTGAGGTTGAACCTCTCTGGAGGTCTCTAGTGCAGTCTGCGTGTTCAAAGCAGGGTCAGCTAGAAGAGGCTGCTTAGGACCATGTCCAGTTGCGTTTTGAACATACCCAAGGATGGAGACTCCACAAAGTCTCTGGGCACCTGTTCCAATATCTGCCTACCCTGAGAATAAAAAAAATTTTTCTTAAATTTAAATGGAACATTCTGTATTTCAGTTTGTGCCTATTGCCTCTTCTTCTGCCAGTGCGTATCTCTGAGAAGAGTCTGGCTCCATCTTTTTTACTCCCTCCCCTCAGGTATTTATACATATTGATAAAATCCCCCCTTTTCTTCGATAAGGTCCTCCTCCTCCTTTTTTATTCCCTCAGCTGGTTATCCTATCAAATGTTAGAGAGAGAGAGGGCCGCCGCAGTGAAAAAACCCTAGGAAGTGCTGGCTGACTACAAGATAAGTCTGCCTGGAGTCATAAGACTGCCTGTGCTTGGGAGACAAGTGCCCCAAGGCAGAGGGGTATTGTCAGGGGAGGAAATGGGCTGAGCATGGGCAGGAGCTCTCTCCTGGGCTTCTCTGACAGCGCTGACAGGGAGTTGAACTCAGTATTCAGCTCAGCATTGGCTTGAAGCTGGAGAAAGGGAAACGGTGCCAGAAGAAAGTCTTCTCTGGAGAAAAGGAGCTCTAGACAGAAAGGCAAATAGCTTAGAGGGGAATAGGATCAGGCATCTTCTTACTTCTCGACTGAGAGAAGAATGGGACATGGGCTATTGTTTACACAGAGTAGGTTACTGCAGCACACTATTTAGATGGTGGCAGAGATTTGAAGTTTATTTGGGGGACATAGGGACAATAGTATCCAGATACTAGAAAATACTCCTATGGTGACAAAAAACTGAAGGGAGCTTTGATAACAGAACTTTGATAAAAAGTGGCATTACAGGGTGCAGAACACATTGGTGCAACAAGGGTGTCAAACACTGAGCTGCAAAATTCAGGTTTAGCATTACATCCGTTGCTACAGTATATTTCAGCATTTCATTTTCTTTTTTCAAGCTAGTCTCCGGTCTTAAGATATGAGAGTTATTTGCCCTTTCCAAAGACTTTGTAAGTTCATAGGAGTGAAACCTTTAAATCATGTCCTGCTAATACTCATGCCAGGAGTGTGAACAAAGTGTGAACTCCAGAGGAGACAGTAATAAGGGAAGTCAAGTCAGCTGACTTTTTAAATCTGGTAAGCAGATTTTTAAAAACATGCTAAGATTTGATAATATGAAGGAAACTAGTTTGAATTTGGAGCTTTGTTATAATTTATTTTAACTCCTGAGTCAAATACAGCATGCCAGCATGTTAAACTAAACCTACATAAAGCCAGACTGTCAAATTAATGGTGATTTATAACCTGTGAGATTATAAAATTACAATTAAAGAAAATATAAACTTTGAACAGTCCAGCTGTGAGTTCAGCTTTGGTCACTCAGGAAACTGACTTCTGTCCTTATCATTCCAAAAGCATTTTCTTGTCTAAATGGGAAACAGTTCTCTTAGACTAAGCTTCAAGTGTATAACTTCATAGTTGAAAATGGAAATATTTTGTTATTCTTTGTAGATAGATGGTCTTTCCACTCTTCTCCAAATATAGTGTGTATGCATTTGTAGTACTTAGATATTCCCCATGTAAACCCTCACAAAGTTAGGTCTTCCATCAAATAAAAATACTAACTTCAGCTCAGATTTCCTCCACTGAGGATTGTGCTAACGACTGATTTTTGTTTCAAAAGCTGAATATTTAAAAAGTCAGATCTAAATTGAATTTTCTATTCATGCCCAATGTGAATAAACGATGGGGGTTTTGTAGGTCAAATTAACATTTTGGCGTTAAAAAAGAACAGATAAGTGGAGATGAATGACTAGACTTGAGGAATGCGAACAAAACTGGTGAGGAGGGTTTGGGGCTCTGAGAAAAAGGATTATTCTCCCTTTGGCTTTTTCTTTGCTTTTTGTACAACTGTCACAGAACGTGGCATTCTGTTGATGCTCAAATTAAATGTTCTGTGTGCAGGAAAATACTTATTTTCCCCAGTTTTTCCTCTAAAGTAAAAAAGATTAAAAAAAAAAAAGGTTCAGTCTAATATTTAAAAAAATCCTGTCAAATGAAAAGCAATTATTTTCTCATTACCACTGACTAGCTTTTTGTAATTTGAGTGCAATTAAGAAGATCCACCAAGCAACAGCAGTCAGTAGTAATTTCCCAACTACATACAGAGAGATAATACTTGATTTTAGGTTGATTTGAAGAAGACCATTATTCCCATAAAATGCCCCATGTCCTATTAGCTTTTTTCTCTGAAAAAAAATGTTACACTATGCTATAGAATTATGCAGCATCATTCCTATTAATGTTTTATATCATTATTATAGAATGTGGTGCTATATTTTATAAGAATATATTTATTCTTTGTCCCAAATACTTTTAGATCAAGTAGTCACAGTGAAATTGAGCAGGCTATGTTAAAAAAACCCGGAAGTTATTTCATATGATGTTGAAAAAATACCGTGTTTTTCTTGTGTAGGGTCATTCTATTAACAAAGTAAAAAGGCAAGCAATTTCTTTCACATCGCAACTCTGCTCATAAATCTGTTTTAGGGACATGTTTGTGTAGGTTTATCGTTTCCTGAAAGATGAAAGCACATCACAGAAGAATTTGGAAAAGGAAGATTAGAGAGTATTTAAATAGTTTGGTAAGTGGAATTCTAATTTGATGATTCCTACTAATTCCATTGGAACCAAATTTCATTAGAAGTAGAAATAGGCAGATTGTGTGCAAAAAATATTTTGAATATCCGTTTAAACAAAATACAAAATTTTACACAGAAGTCATGATGCCTCCTATTAGTTTTCCACCACTATTTGTACAAACCAAAAAATTTAGTGGGGAGACTGCTGAACAACATCATGAAATGTGAACATACATGTATCAAAATTCTCACCAGAACTATTCAGATCCCACTTTCACATGTGTTTGTTTGGAAGGGTTATCTGTTCGAGCTGTAATGTGAAACCGTGTGACTCGGGCAACCATCACAGTAGGAGGAATGAAAACGTAAAGCAGTAGTTACTTCAAATATGCTGTTGTCCTGGTTCCGGTGGGGATAGGGTTAATTTTCCCTGGTATTCCATGCCATGTGAGCCACGCCCACCCTGAGCTGCCGGGGGAGGGGACAGGAAGTTGCTGCTTAAAAGCGGGCTGGGGCGTCCCGGGGCCGGCCGGTCGGCGAGCGGCGGGGAGCGGTGGTTCCGTAATCGCGTTTGTATATTCCCCTACCCGTGTTGTTGTTGTTTGCCTGTTCCCTTTGCTGTCCTGTTAAACTGCCTTTGTCCCAACCCAAGAGTCTTGCCTTTTCTTACGATCCTTCCTCTATTAGGAAGGCACGTGCGAGCGGCACGTGGTTCTTTGTTGCCATCTGAGGCTAAACCACGACAGTCCTTTTTGGCGCCCAACGTGGGGCACGAAGGGTTGAGATAACGACAGAATCCAACTAGAACGTGGAAAAAACGGTTTTGGTTTTTTTTTTTTTTCTTGTATGCATTTATTTTATTAGGTAAATAGTCACTGGTCATCATGTTGCTTGGTTTGTTCTCATGGCTGTGTTACATAAATTCCTATATGGCTTATGTACTCCCTGCGATGCTGTTTACCATGTCTGGAAGAGGGATGAGGATTATCATTCTGCTGTCCTGTGCGATATCTGTTTATGATATGATAACATCACTGTTCAGACGGCTATTTTGGGGTGTTTATGTGGTTTTGTTGTCCTGTCCGTACATTGGACACTGTCTCTCAGAATTTGTTAATAGTTTCCCCAGCCCTTTTGCCTCCCTTTTCTCCTTCGGGTCAGGTATGACAGCTTTTGAGAATCTTGAATATCCTTGGGATACTCAAACCAGCGTGCTCCTAGTGTTATGTCTCCTGAATACGTTCCAGGTCTTGTTTAGGGTTAAGCAACTATTTAAGACTACCACCCGGAGATCTGCTCCGAGGCTGGATAGTCAGGGGTGGCATGGCATGTGGGAGAGCATGGGCAGGTACCTAGAGAACTACTCACCTCCAATGGTCTGGGACTTCACCCCTGAACAATTACAGGACCCTGATAAAGTGGTAGAATATTTGAAGGGAAAATGCTGTGGCTATTCTAGAGAGGCACAACTCACCGCGCTGTGCTGGGCCCTGGCCAGTATCTACCAGGCACTGCTCAGAATTATGCAGCACCCTCAAGGGGAAGAGATGGAAACCAGACTGGCGGCCCCTGCGGCTGCTGCAGCCCCTGCGGCGGCCCCTGCGGCGGCCCCTGCGGCGGCCCCTGCGGCGGCCCCTGCGGCTACTGCAACCCCCGTGGTAGCCACTGCGGCTACTGCAACCCCCGTGGTAGCCACTGCGGCTACTGCAACCCCCGTGGTAGCCACTGCGGCTACTGCAACCCCCGTGGTAGCCACTGCCACTGAACCAGGAAACCAACCCATGCCGGTATCAGTTGCCCCCATACAGAAGAAGAAGTACACAAAGAAATCAGTTCGCTTAGTAAGAGATGATGATGAACCAGGGCCATCACGAGAGCAGGAGGAAGAGGCAGAACCAGAGATAATTACTCGATCCCTATCCTTGAGTGAGCTGCGGGATATGCGAAAAGATTTCAGCCGACTTTCAGGCGAGCACATTGTCACCTGGCTGCTCCGGTGCTGGGATAATGGGGCCAGTAGCCTGGAATTAGAGGGTAGGGAGGCCAGGCAGCTGGGATCCCTGTCTAGGGAAGGCGGCATTGACAAGGCGATTGGGAAAAAGACCCAAGCCCTCAGCCTCTGGAAACGACTCCTGTCAGGCGTGAGGGAGAGGTACCCCTTCAGTGAGGATGTTGTATGTCAGCCAAGCAAGTGGACTACCATGGAAAGAGGTATCCAGTACCTGAGAGAATTAGCCGTGCGGGAGATGATTTATTATGACTTGGACAATGCCGACTTACCCACAGACCCTGATGAGGTGCGATGCACAAGGCCCATGTGGCGGAAGTTTGTACGGAGCGCACCATCGTCATATGCCAACTCCCTGGCAGTAATGGAATGGAAAGGTGAAGAGGGACCAACAGTGGATGAGGTAGCTGGCCGGCTCCGGCGATATGAAGAAAGTCTCTCTTCCCCCCTTGTCTCAGCTGTGGAGAAATTGTCGCGGAAGGTCCAGCAACTTGAAGAGAATATGTTCTACTCTCCACCTGCACGGGCCAGCATCTCAGCTATTAGAAGCAGGCATTTCCCCACTCAAGAGAGAGAGTACAGAGGGTACACACCACGAGGCACCCTGTGGTTCTACCTGCAGGACCACGGAGAGGACATGAGGAAGTGGGATGGACGACCTACTTCGATCCTGCGGACACGGGTACAGGAGTTGCAAGGAAGGACAACCACAAAAGGGGATCCCTCCAGGAAAAGTGCCGCCCCAGTTTCCAGTGGGCCGTTCCCCAGACAAAGCAGAAGGCCTGATCTTGCTTCTGATCCTCTTGAAGGAACTTCCAAGTCATTTATGCAAGAAGTGAGTAATGGATACTATGACGAGTATTAGGGGGGCCCTGCCTCCGGCCAGGTGGAGGAAAGGGACAACCGGGTTTATTGGACGGTGTGGATTCGATGGCCTGGCACATCAGACCCACAGGAGTATAAGGCTCTAGTGGACACGGGTGCGCAGTGTACTTTAATACCATCAAGCTATAGAGGGGCAGAACCCATTTGTATTTCTGGGGTGACAGGGGGATCCCAAGAGTTGACTGTACTGGAGGCAGAAGTGAGCCTAACTGGGAATGAGTGGCAAAAGCATCCCATTGTGACTGGCCCAGAGGCTCCATGCATCCTTGGTATAGATTACCTCAGGAGAGGGTATTTTAAGGACCCAAAAGGGTACCGCTGGGCCTTTGGCATAGCTGCTTTGGAGACAGAGGAAGTTAAACAGTTGTCTGCCTTGCCTGGTCTCTCGGAGGATTCTTCTGTTGTGGGGTTATTGAGAGTCAAAGAACAACAGGTGCCGATTGCTACCACAACGGTGCATCGGCGACAGTATCGCACTAACCGAGACTCTCTGATTCCCATCCATGAGCTGATTCGTCAACTAGAGGTTCAAGGAGTGATCAGCAAGACTCGCTCCCCCTTTAACAGTCCCATATGGCCGGTGCGAAAATCTAATGGAGAGTGGAGGCTAACTGTAGACTATCGTGGTCTGAATGAAGTCACGCCACCGCTGAGTGCTGCCGTGCCGGACATGCTAGAACTGCAGTACGAACTGGAGTCCAAGGCAGCCAAATGGTATGCCACGATTGATATAGCAAATGCATTCTTTTCAATCCCTTTGGCAGCAGAGTGCAGGCCACAGTTTGCTTTCACTTGGAGGGGCGTCCAATACACCTGGAATCGACTGCCCCAGGGGTGGAAACACAGTCCCACCATTTGCCATGGACTGATCCAGACTGCACTGGAACAGGGTGAAGCTCCAGAACATCTGCAGTACATTGATGACATCATTGTATGGGGAAACACAGCAGAAGAAGTTTTTGAGAAAGGGAGTAAAGTAGTCCAAATCCTTCTGAACGCTGGTTTTGCTATAAAGCGAAGTAAGGTCAAGGGACCTGCGCAGGAGATCCAGTTTTTTAGGAATAAAATGGCAAGATGGACGCCGTCAGATTCCAATGGATGTGATCAACAAAATAGCAGCTATGTCTCCACCAACTAGTAAAAAGGAAACACAGGCTTTCTTAGGTATTGTGGGTTTTTGGAGAATGCATATCCCAGATTACAGTCAAATTGTAAGCCCTCTGTATCAAGTAACCCGGAAGAAGAATGATTTTAAATGGGGTCCTGAGCAACGACAAGCTTTTGAACAAATCAAACAGGAAATAGTCCATGCAGTGGCCCTGGGGCCAGTCCGGGCAGGACAAGATGTTAAAAATGTGCTCTATACCGCAGCCGGGGAGAACGGCCCTACCTGGAGCCTCTGGCAGAAAGCACCAGGGGAGACTCGAGGTCGACCCCTAGGGTTTTGGAGTCGTGGATACAGAGGATCCGAAGCCCGCTACACTCCAACAGAAAAAGAGATATTGGCAGCATATGAAGGGGTTCGAGCTGCTTCGGAAGTAGTTGGTACAGAAGCACAGCTCCTCTTAGCACCTCGACTGCCGGTGCTGGGTTGGATGTTCAAAGAAAGGATCCCCACCACACATCATGCAACCGATGCTACATGGAGTAAGTGGATTGCACTGATCACGCAGCGAACTCGAATGGGAAACCCCAGTCGCCCAGGAATTCTGGAAGTGATCATGGACTGGCCAGAAGGCAAGGATTTCGGAATGTCACCAGAGGAGGAGGTGACGCGTGCAGAAGAGGCCCCACCATATAATAAACTGCCAGAAAATGAGAAGAAATATGCCCTGTTCACTGATGGGTCCTGCCGTATTGTAGGAAAGCATCGAAAGTGGAAGGCTGCTGTGTGGAGTCCTACACGACGGGTTGCAGAAGCCAGTGAGGGACAGGGTGAATCGAGCCAGTTTGCAGAGGTGAAGGCTATTCAGCTGGCTTTGGACATTGCTGAGCGAGAAAAATGGCCAGTACTTTATCTCTACACTGACTCATGGATGGTGGCAAATGCTTTGTGGGGGTGGTTACAGCAGTGGAAGCAGGGCAACTGGCAGCGCAGAGGCAAACCCATCTGGGCTGCTGACCTATGGCAAGATATTGCTGCCCGGATAGAGAATCTGGTTGTGAAAGTACGCCATGTAGATGCCCACGTACCGAAGAATCGGGCCACGGAGGAACATCAGAACAACCAGCAGGTGGATCGGGCCGCCAGGATTGAAGTGGCTCAGGTGGATCTGGACTGGCAACGTAAGGGTGAACTATTCATAGCTCGGTGGGCCCATGACTCCTCAGGCCATCAAGGGAGAGATGCGACATATAGATGGGCTCGTGACCGAGGGGTGGACTTGACCATGGACGCTATTGCACAGGTCATCCATGAATGTGAGACATGCGCTGCGATCAAACAAGCCAAGCGTTTGAAGCCTCTTTGGTATGGAGGGCGATGGCTGAAATACAAATATGGGGAGGCCTGGCAGATTGATTATATCACACTGCCACAAACCCGTCAAGGCAAGCGCTATGTGCTCACAATGGTGGAAGCAACCACTGGATGGCTGGAAACATACCCTGTGCCCCATGCCACTGCCCGGAACACTATCCTGGGCCTTGAAAAGCAAGTCCTGTGGCGACATGGTACCCCAGAGAGAATTGAGTCGGACAACGGGACTCATTTCCGAAACAGCCTCATAGACACCTGGGCCAAAGAGCATGGTATCGAGTGGGTGTATCACATCCCCTATCACGCACCAGCCTCTGGGAAGATAGAACGATACAATGGACTGTTAAAAACTACACTGAGAGCAATGGGTGGTGGGACTTTCAAACACTGGGATACACATTTAGCAAAAGCTACCTGGCTAGTTAACACCAGGGGATCTAACAATCGGGCTGGCCCTGCCCAATCAAAACTTCCACGTACCGTAGAAGGGGATAAAGTCCCCGTAGTGCACATGAAGAATATGCTAGGGAAGACAGTCTGGGTTAGTCCTGCCTCAGGCAAAGGCAAACCCATCCGTGGGATTGCTTTTGCCCAAGGACCTGGGTGCACTTGGTGGGTGATGCAGCAGGATGGGGAAGTCCGATGTGTACCTTATGGGGATCTGATTTTGGGCGAGAATAGCCAATGAATCAGATTGTGTGCTGTTAATTGCTAAGTAACACTGTCACTGTATGTCCTCATTGCTATAATTACTATCAGTTGTACTACAAGTAAGGCACAGGGATGATGGGATAAGAACTGATCTCAGCAGCTGGCGCCCAGCAGTTTCCTCAAGATCTACATCTTCAGCCCACGGACCGCGTGCATGAGCCACACCAGGTGCACCAGTCACAAGCTCCGAAAAATACAGCATGCAACAGACCAGCACCACCCAGCATCTCACCTGCCCTGAGAGACTGTTCTAACAGATGGAGCCCAAAGCCGTGGATTAAAAGAACTCAACAGACACTTTGGAGGGATGACCCATAAACTAAGGGCATTATATGTGTGTATATATATATATATATATAACAGGGGAAAGTGGTGGCAATTCATTGGAACCTGCTGGGCGTGGCATAGATGATATGGAATAAGGGGTGGATAATGTCCTGGTTCCGGTGGGGATAGGGTTAATTTTCCCTGGTATTCCATGCCATGTGAGCCACGCCCACCCTGAGCTGCTGGGGGAGGGGACAGGAAGTTGCTGCTTAAAAGCGGGCTGGGGCGTCCCGGGGCCGGCCGGTCGGCGAGCGGCGGGGAGCGGTGGTTCCGTAATCGCGTTTGTATATTCCCCTACCCGTGTTGTTGTTGTTTGCCTGTTCCCTTTGCTGTCCTGTTAAACTGCCTTTGTCCCAACCCAAGAGTCTTGCCTTTTCTTACGATCCTTCCTCTATTAGGAAGGCACGTGCGAGCGGCACGTGGTTCTTTGTTGCCATCTGAGGCTAAACCACGACAGCTGTGATCAGGTTACAGGTCAACGTTAGTTTGCCTAACTTATTTCATGACACTGAAGGTGCCTACAACCTGCGAACAGACAAAAAGTGCTAACTTTGTTGAATTCATCATCCGTTGTGAATAGTTAATACACCTGAATGAAGACCAATGTTTGGCCTCATCTGTGCAGGCTGATAAAATGATGCTGGAAGCCATTGCTGCTTACTCACTGTTTATAAACTTAGGTCCTTTGTGTGTAGTTCTGGTTTTCCTCTCACACACCTCTCTGATGAGGTGTTGCAGTTACTTTGTGAACTACTGAAAACTGAGTAGCCAATTTCTTAGTATTCCAGGACTTGCTCGTGTTTATACTTCTCCCGTGTTTTCCTGAGTGCTAATGTCTATTTTTTAGTTTTACTTGCAGCCCATCATCATACTGTATGAGAGTCCTTTAAGTCACTAATGGGGACCCCGTTTTACATGAAATAGTCTGTCATTAACTTACTGAGTATCAAAACGCTGGAAGGAGTGTGGTTTGTGTTTTTCACTTTTTTGGTTTATAACGTTATTAATTTCCTTTTTGGTGTCTGGCAGGGGTTTAGAGGTTGATAGGACGTAGTCCTGTTGAAACAACTAGATGCCTTCAGTAGTGTGGTCCAGCCGTTTTCCATCTCACCATATGATGTCCAGCTGTTTCTTTCCCTTACCCTGCCATTCAGATACCCCATTCATTTTCCCTTTGTGATGTAATGGAGTTACATTTGTATGAGCAAAAAATTTGTTACATAGCCATGGCTATGTAAAATCACCATGTTGTAGTTCATAGGTAGCAGTCCTGCTCTAAAATGCTTTAGAAACGTGCAACTACTGCAGTGGGATTTCACTACACTAATTACTGCACCATTCAGGATCTTTGCCTTTCAGCTTGAATATCAATCTCTGCCATTTTTTTCTGGCTTTCTGAGGGCTAGGGAGAGAAAGACAGCATGCAGAGAGATTCAAAGGACTGAAGTCAAAATGGCTTTTCCAGTTCTGAATCACTTGGAGTCTATGAGGACGCTCGGCTGACGTTGCCATCACAGTTCCTGAGGCACTCCCAGCACAGTGTTGTGGAATCAGCTGTATTAAGATAGTTATCTAGTTCTAAAGGAAATTTTAAGCATCTGAATTTAGGTTTTGATTATAATATAAAAAAGAAAAAAAGAATATGCACTGCTTGTAGAGAAATAAACACTGCAGAGCAAATTCCCAGATGGTGATTTATCACTCAGCATGTTGAGTGGTTTGCATGGGTATTTCTGCCTTCGAAACATTTGTTTTGGAAAATCTTGCCCCATTGTGAAGCGCAGAAAAGCACATATTCCTGTTCCTCATTATCGCATATCCTTTGGCATTGCTATTGGTATTGCTTGTGTGCCACAGTGTGGCTGGTGCCCTTCTATCATGAGGGAAAATAGTTCTGGCTTCCACTGCTGTATCACATGTTTTCTCAGTGGTCAAACTACTCTTTCTCTCTCACTCTCTCTTTTGTATTTGTCATTTGGGCTTTCTTTGTAGCCTCTCAGTAACACCGGTATTCTCTACAAAAACAAGAATGAGGTCCTGGGCTGCTTGAAGCAGCTAGAAGTTTTGCTTAGATGTCAAAGAATGCATGAAAGAGGATTTTTTCCCCATAGGGAGAAGTCCTGATAAAGTGCAATTATTTTTCTTCCTGTTATGACTGTAGGGTAAGATTCTTTCCGTGTCTCCTGTGGGACTGGGATAGGGCGATGGAAAAAGCAAAGAATAATTCTGGTGAGATTTTAAAAAAAATGTCTTGCACTGTTAATGTTGAGGAGGCCAAAATAGGTATGTGGTCAACCTGAGGAGGTTTGTGCTTGAATTATCAAGGTTTCTGAAGAAAGGAAACTGACATCTGATACCTGCACAGCATCTCACAGAAACTGTGGGTCTGACAAATATACGTGCAATGTTTTCCTACTGTTCTGATGCAGTGCCACATCTCTGGTGGCCTGTGACCTGCCGTGTCTGTTATATCCCCGCAGATTTTTGTTAAGCTTAGTTATTAGAGATGCTAAGTTGGCTGTCTGTGAGGGTGGGCTGAATCAGAAAGACATGGGTTTTCTTCAGTTCTTTGTGGGGCATTACTGAGCTCTTGTGTGTAAGATCACTAACTCTAGGTCTGCTAGGGCTCCCATGGAGTATTGTACCAAAATGGATCCCAGACACAAAATGTCTGTCACAGCTGGAATTTTCTTAAAATCTTGAAGACCTTTTTTGTTTGTTTGTTCGTTTGATTGTTTGTTTTAATTTGGGGTTTGTTTATTTCAGCGTTTTATTAGAACTCCAGATAGGGTTTGTAGCTCTTATTTCCAAAATCCAAACTACAGTGATTCTTTCGCAAGATAAAAGCCAGATAAGATAATAATTATAATAAAATAAAATTATAATAAAAAAAATAAAATCCAAGTACTTTTCATTCTCTTTGACTTATGACAATATATAAAAACCACATTCATCTTTATGTAACTATACTTAAACGTGGCAGATGTGCAGGGAGCAGTAATGGTATCTTGTCTGACTCTGACTAAACAGTTCACTTCATTTGAACATGGAATAAATGAAAACAGTTTTGGCCCAGGATGAAAATGGGTAGAGCACACACTGATCTGTGCCTCTTCTGCAACAGGATATTATTAATAAAAAACAACAGTGAACATTACTCAACATTGCAAATTCACAAATATTGGTTGGATAATCTTAGTTCCCATTAAATCGTGCACTTGACATCATAACACATTAATTGGAATTCACTGGTAAATAAAACACTTAAATGTGATTAAGCAAGCCTACAGGAATGTCAGTCTACCTTTCATCATATTTTAGATTTTCCATAATGACGTTTTGGCAAGTAGACTTGATTTTTGTCTCCATAATTAATGCACTTTGGGATGGTAAAAGGCATACCAAAATCTCTGATGAGAGCAGTCAACCTTTCCCTGTTTAACTAGCCAGCTCCATAACAGATTGAGGAGAACTCCCAGATCCAGGGTCTCTGTTCTGGTGGAGGCTCACAGCACAGGTCTTAACAACCATTGCTTATTCTCACTTCTAGAGTTTACTTTGATGGCCGTTTTGATGATATCCAATATTGAGCCTATGTGACTGTTTTTATTCCCCTTTTCAGCAAAGTTTGCCAATCATAGCAAAATAAATGTCTGACTATTCAGAAAGGCCTGTAAGCCTTCCTGGAGGTTGTACATGTATCATGGACACATGTTTCTGCAAGGAGTGCTGCATTCGGTCTCATCAGGAATGTCTGCTGTTGCAGCAGGACAAGGAAGAGGAATTGCAGAAAAGGGCTGTTACTTGGGAGGCCAACAGCAGGGAAATTCTGGTGGGCAGACCAGCACCTGACATTAACCACACAGAACTAGGTGAAAAAAATCAACCAAGCAATGCACTAGAAGAGAAGGATGCAGAGACACTTCATAAATCTGAAATTCAAAAAGCAGTTCAGCACACATTCTAGGCTGACATTCAGGTGAGCTTATTGTATTCAGACCTTTTCCTCTCTCTTCATCGATGCCTTTGTAGGGTTGCATTCAGCAACCGCTGGTACAAACAAATGGTTAAGGTAATAAAATATCTTGGAGGAGGCTCATCCTGTAAAGGAACTGCTGATGCTTAGTCTCTGAGACTGTTGAGAGAACAGAAAATTGGTGGGATGATGGGTTGGAGGAAGACACAGGATGCCTGTTGAGTATATTGCTTCCTATTCAAGTCCTCAGCTGGATGCCATATCAGGAATGTACTTTTTCATTTGGCCAGGAGAGCCAGTCCTTTTTTCTTCTGAAAGTGGTTGTTGGCATGTGAACCTGAAATTGAAAGAAATAAAATGGAAGAAGCCAAGTACTTCATGTAAGATTCAAAAAATAGTGTTAGAGACACGTACAGCATTATACAGTTACGATATTTTTGCAGTATTCTTATAATACAATAGAGAAAAATAACTGGCCCACACAGTTACCAGCTCTATATTTGTTGTTGGGATTTGGTGGAAGAGGTGCAGTTATCCATGAGCAACCTGATTCTGCTTCCATTGAAGTCATATGGAGTTTTGCCAATGGCTTTAGTAGGTGGAAGAGCAGGATCTGAGAGGCTATAGATGAGGAAAAGCCAGCACTTGAAAAGTTTTCTCAGCATGTTATTGGATAAGTGCCACTGTCTAAAGGGCAGTGGGTGGCCCAGAGAGGAGGAGTTTCAGAGAAATGAGGTAGAGAGTGAACGCAGATGATTTGGGGGAAAAGGTCTTGTATAAGAGGAAAGACATTGTCTTTTGTCCTTTTGAGGGACATGGTACATCTGATCTTTCTATTGACTAGTGACAGTGGAAGGGCCTACTGTGTCAAAAAAAAATTCAGTAACGAAGTCTAGGTTTGCGTTTTTAAGTGTTTTGTTTCACAAAGTATTGTTATCAGAGAGAAGCACCAAACAAATGAAAACAGATTTGGATGGTTAATTGATCTTCTTAGCTGTCGGCCCAAAAGAGCCAGACCTGAAGTAAGTGTGTAGAAAGATAGATGCCTTGGACACAGGAAAAGCACTTTTGTTCATATATCCTTGTTTTAAGAAAAATAACTTTCAATCCTTGTAGACTGTTAAGTCAGGTGACATTGTCTCCTTGGTCTCTTATTAAATTCTTCCAAGACGACTGCACATCAGTACTCTGCATAGCCCTAGCTTCTGTCTCAGTATTGACAAATCACCAAATCAGTTTCCTTGTTGTCATTGCCGGACCATGTGCAAGAGCCGTTGCAAGCATTTGGAAAGTTCGCATCTTATCATCCTCCCCACCCAGTGGAAAGTCATGCTGTAGTTATCATCCTGAGGAAGGGGCACAGTCAGGGAAGGGGGTATGTGAGAACAGTTCACACCTAAACTAGGAACGAAATGGAATAATGAGCTTGACTATTCAACATCTTCATTGATTTCTATTGTGTGGCCTGCTGAGAACATCAAGAATGGTGGCATATCGATTTAAGATATGTTTTTTTCCACATGCAAAGGAGAATTGCCAAAAAGGATATATAGCTCAGGAGTTTATCAAGGCCACACTACATTTTTCTTGACTGTGATCCATAAAGACATCAGGAAGATACCTGCTGGTTACGCAGCCAAACTATAGTTTCAGTAGTCTCCACGTAGTAGTCAAGAGACTGTAGATAAGGTCAGAGAGACCTGAACAAGTCTGGTCTTTGTAGCAGTGCTGTCACTGTAAAAAGGAAATCCACTAAATTCACTTCAGATCCTGTAGGAGAAATCATGGATAGACTGTATGCATGCAGTTTGTAGATCTTAACTGCTGTTGCCTTCTTACCTTGATAAAAATGGACAACTGACTACAGGGCATGGGCATGGGTATAGGTATGTTGGAGAACATGTGCACAGAGAAAGACTGACTCCTGGAGTACCAGCATTAGGTATATGGAAAGAGACCTGAAGGTACTGAGTATAACAGTGGCAGCCTTTGAGAAAGCAGAAAAGCAGAGGTACTTGTATAATGTAGGAGCGTTATATTGGCAGCCAGGAAAACTGACAGATTCAAAGTCCAGCTCTGCCATTTTCCTCTCTGAATGCTTGGACACACTATTTTACCCTTACATCTCATTTTGTAGAAAACATAAAAATATCTGTTATTTCTGCAGCCTTTGTATTTCCGATTTGGCAATCCTGCAAAAGTGGATACAAGTTAATATGCTTCAGTTTGAGGTGGGTCTGAAATCCACCTCAAACTGCTGTTTTAGCAGTCTTAAAAAACCCCCAAACCAAAACAAACACCTCATCCACACTGGGCTATTGGCTTCAAACATCTTCAGACATGCAGAGTGCAGAGGCCAATATCATAGCTTGAATCCTTTACGGTTTCAACCAGGGTTCAGATGGCAAGACCAAGATCTGAAACATAAGTGCTCAGCTTTTCTGATGTTTTCCCTTATTTCTTTCCATATATTGAATTGATTTCACATTATGTATGTGCACTGGCAAGGATTCAAGAGAAGATAATCAAAAGACAGAACAGGCACTACTGCTGCATTATCCTTCCCAGATTAAACTACTTGGAAATACCAATACGTATTACCGCTTGCAACAGGAGAGGTCAGAGAACAGGATACAAACTACACTCTTTACAGAAATACTATACAAAGCCACAAAGCTATGTGCTAACAGCAGAATCTCCTAATTCACCATTTATATCCCTTTTCAGCATTCACAGAGAGGGATACAGTGGAGATTTATGTACCAGATGAGCTAAATTAAGTGACAGTCTAGCGTCTCTGAATGACCTCATGCCTTTCATTTAAATGGCAGGTCATCGAAGACCTCTCTGCATATCATCCTATTATATTTCTCTGCCAAGAAGTTTGGCTAATATATTTGTCAGCTTTATAATGGAAAATCAGTTTGTGTATGGTATAGAACCTGGATTTTTTTCTTACCAAATTTTTAATATTTACAATGAAAAGGTATGCATCTCATCTACAAGCTAGGGATCAACCACTACTGGGGAGATGAGCATAAGAAAAAAGTTGGAAGGAAGGGGGACTTCTGTTCCACTGCTATCTCCTTTTGGGATCCTTCCAGCAAACACACATTTAAGCACTTCTATAAACCTACCTTCTCAGAAGAAATATCAACACCAAGTGCATTTCAGTCTTTTTTACAACCTGATAATTGTATGTGCTTTTTTAGGGACTTATGAAGCTCTATTTCAAATTGTAGTCACTGTTTTATATTGCTTAATGGCTTTTCCAATTTGCCCTGGTTAAATCTGATAGTAGCGCTGTGTGTGAAGTGCAAATGGGGATATACAGATTTCATACCGTGTTTGCAGCTCGTTAAAGAGCCCAGGCTTGCAATACTTATTGCACTGTTGGAAAACTCCTATCTTACACCAAACAATATGGGAAATGCTTTTGCTATGAAGTCTCTTAGCTGTCTAGGTTTAGATGCACGAGGCCACACAGTTAAGGCAACACTGAGCATGAGAAACGTTCTTTGTTCTTTGCAAACATACCTCCTTCTGGAATGCTGTTTGCTCCATGGAAGATAAGCGAGATTTTGTGATTTTGCCTATAAGTAAGTTTACCATACTACTTAAGAGCCGCAGTGGCAGCCTGAGGAGTAAGTCCGTTGAACTTACTGATTTGCAGGTACACATGCTCGTCAGGGAGAGTGAAGGCCACATCCCTCTGCTCTTGGTGGTGTCCTGTACCGAGCACATACTCTGTTCAGCTGGCACAGACTGGCTGGACAGCACATGTCATCAGACCAGAACTGTGTTCACTTCTGCAAGGAGACCAAAATTAGCTCCCCAATCCTGGTTTGGTCAGATTGCATGGATGATTTCAGGCTCCTCTCAGTTTAGTTCTCTTGCTTTCTCTGAAAGATTCAGCAATATAAGCTGGAGTGAAGTAGAAATAAATCACAGTCCAGAGCTTTCATTTGTTTCCACAAGCAAATTCAAGTGCTTTTGAATTCTGATGCTGCATCAGGTGTCCTGCAGATGGTCCAGAGGGCTATGCTAGTGTGAGAATCACTGGCAACTGCTCTCTTGTTAATGTCTTCTTCTGTATATCTGCCTGTGAGGAATCGTGCTATAAACAGCATGGCTTTCATACAGAGTAATTCGCTTTACACCAGCTGTGCACAGCACGCCTTTATACACATGCAGTTTCATACATACAACTCGGGGTGGATTTAAAAAATGTTCAGAATATCACTTAAAAAATATTATTGGTAAAAAATGCTAATTATGGCCATCTAGATTAATCAGATTTTCATCTATGGTAGGTAAGAGAATACTTTTAAAAATTTGAAATAAAAAGTAATATTCTTTTAACTCAAAGTGACAACATATTTGGAAATATAATTATTTAAAAAAATTAAATCTTGTAAAAAAAGTTGACAGTGCTTCAGGTCTTGCTTTGATTTTGGTTTTTTTTTTTCAGTTTCTTTGTTTTGTGTTTCCTGCAAACCATAAAAATTTTATTTTTTGGAATTGTGTTTAATATTTGCAAAAAGTAATATTCTACCAAAACTCTTTCAAGAAAAATGGAAACTGACAGCAGCATATCCAGGAGGACAGAAGCTTGGTATGTTAGAAACTAGTTAATTTTGGTAAGATCGAATTGCCCACAAAACTAAATGCAAATTACCTTTCATCTAGTCTGATTTGTACTTTTTAAAACAGTGGAACTAAGAATACCAATTTTAGGACAGAAAGGCATGGTTTTATTTTAAAAATACAATGTTAGAATGCTTATATCTCAATAGGAATGTGAACTGTTAGTTTTGCCTTGTGTGAAGAGCCTTCTTGCAAAACACCATGGTAAGGTGGATGTCTAGCTTTTGTGATCTGCAAACATTTATTCATTTCGAGCAATTGATTTCAACACTCAAATTTTTTGATCCTTTCATATTGAGATTGTGTTGTAGTTTATACTATCTGTAAGTTTCATTGTTACCTTTCGCAGACTCCAGAGAAGCAGTTCAGTGGCCCTAAATTCACAGTCTGAACATAAACAGAGTAACATTCGTTACAGTACTCAATTTAGTGTGCTCGGTATTGACAGAAAAAATTATGTAGTCTTCCTAAAGACACTCTTATGAGATAGTAATGAAAGTACTATAACTAACACAATGGTAGAATGACCTAGACTGTAGTCTCACGTACCGTTTTTTCACTTGAACCCCCCTTTTCTGTAAGGGTTTTAGAGGCATGCATCCACTACATTTCCAGTGGAGATCCACGCAAACACAGCATCCAACCACACGTATATGTTCTTTTGTTCATGTATAAAGCACATGAGGTTGGATTCATTGTTTTTGTTGCCTGGGTAACTTCCACATGCATTTTGTTCTGTTCTGTGAGGTCTGGAAGGAGGAGTTGCTGAGTGAAAACTAGAGGTGATGTGGTGTAAATGTGTCTTATAAACTCATATTGCAAAAAAGTTATATGTGCCAAACAGCAAGTTCCTTGAAACTATGCTTAGCTCGAAGCACATTAATAGTTTTTCATGCAAAGTGACAAATGTCTGGTCTTACATGAGTGGAAAAAAAAAAAGATGGACCCCCAAATTAGTATCTAACTTTTGCTTTTTAGCCTAGAATACTTATTCAGATGCCAAGGCTACTAACTGTACCCCACCTTCAGTATTTGGCTGAAAACACCGATGAGCACTGTGAGAAGTTTCATGCCAAGCAAGCCAGCCGCAGCTTAAGTAAAAAGGAACTTTAGAATGGGATAAGTGAAAACAGACAGCTAATACTGTTTCAGTCTCTGTTTCAGAGACATGTGGTTCTCCAGGAATTGCAAGACACTATATATGACCTTAATGCAAATCAAGTACTGTGATTAAATGACTAATAACTTCAAGACTTTTTTTTTTCTGTGAAGATGGAAAAGAATCTCATAAAAAGAAACTTCACACACTTGATAAGGTGAGGCGAAAGCCTGTCACAACTAAAATTAAGGAGACTTTCTTTTGGACTTTACAATGGCTTTGATTTTTGCTTTTGTAATGAATTAAGAGGAAATTTGATTTGGATTTTCCAAGTTGCACTGCCAGAGACTTATGACAAAAACAGACTTTCAGGAACCCATTTGAAGGAACGATATTCCACTGGATCTGTAGGACTTCCACGCTCTGACAGAGAGACCAGCATTTATTGAATAAATGGGAGCATTGTCTCTTCCCTGGTCCAATGGGGGATCTACTTATAGATCCCATTCTGGGAGATTCAGTGCTTACCTGTGAGAGCTGGACAAACACCTGGGTGCCAGCACAAATTAACAAACAAGCCCAGTTTACACAGGAAGATGAATGTACCCTCCTTGTTTTAAATAATTTCCCAGGCCAAATAGTGTATGGAAACAGCAAAAATTAATTAATACTGAAGAACTGCAGGGAACACTGGCTAGCAGGTTCAAGGGTTTATACTTACCTGATTGTTTTGGGGCTTATATTGGTAGATGCATTTCCCCTGATTTAGATTCTAAGTTTTGTTCATCCATCCAGGAAGCAGACACATACAGTATTATGAGGCACATGGAGGAAGAAGGGACTGTAATTTCATTGTCCTAAAATGCAAAATTTACTTTCCTTTCCTTTTCTGAACTAAGGTGGCAGCCCTTCAAATTTTAGAGGAGAGAGGGACTTCGGGACAGCTTCATTCTCTACCACAAGATTTACTCATATAATCACAACACATCTTCATACTCTTGTATCACTTAGCAGGTCATTGCTGGGGGTTTTCTGGGACCTCTCTCCACAGTAGATGCAGCTGACTGGCATTTGATATTGGCCAAGTGCTGGTCATTTAACTCTTATATGAATTATACCTCTGAACTACTTAAACTGGCACCAATAGCTTCTTAGTGGCTTCAGGTGAGACTGATCTGATTTTTATGTATCTGCTTTAGCTGTAGTGAGAGAAATCACAGCACCTTGGATAAAAGGGTTCTCCTGCAATGTAACAACTAATAATTTTCAGGTGTAGGCTTTAGGGGTTCACTGTTTTCTTGAGAGGAGCAGGTGGGTGAAGTTTTGCTATTCTAGGGTGGACAGATGGTATGCAGAGACTACTTCATTTTTGTTGTTGGTGACTCCCTCTGTAAGAATGATGTTCCTTAATAGCTTCTTGCATGCAGCTACAGAGGGAGGAATCAAGTTTCTGAGATGACCCACTCACTATGCCCAATATATAGGGGTGTTACAGTTCTAAGAATGAAGAGCATCCTCTCAGTGGTTTAGTTCCCTAGTACTAGTTACTTGATGTATGGGGTTTGCGTGGCAAGGTTTTGGTAGTGGGGGGGCTTACAAGGGTGGCTTAGGGTACGTGCTCGGTACCAGAATGGAGGCTGGGTTAGAAATAGAATAGATTTTTTCTGGAATATTCCTGTAACACAGGGGTCTTCTTAAAGTGTGTGGTCATTCTGTTTGTCTCCCAGGACACTCACTAGACTTCTTTTCTGTCAGTGAGTCCCATCTAGTTTTCCTCTTCAGCTGCTGTGTGATGGAGGGATTCTTTGGGTTGGTCCCTTTTGGATGATCCTTCAGCTGTGTTCAGGTTTAGGTTTCCCATGGCACATGTTGTGGGCTCATACTTCTGTCTGCTCTAAACATTTTTATCTTCTTTTGTGCATAAAGAAAAAGATAAGGAAACATTTAGCTCTGACAGATACGGGAATCTGTTGCAAATGCATTCCGCTTAATACCTAATGCATTTCTAAGTGATTTGCCTGTGAAGATTTTTAGTTGTCTATGTATCTGATAGAATTCAAGGTTATGTGTTCGTTTGTTAAGACGGAAATAATATCGGAGCTGGAGAGTCCTACTTACAGGTTTTCAATGACAGAAAAGTGCTTCTAAGCCGACAAACACAGCTGGTGCATCGCCAATTTGTGGCATTGTTTTCTTCTAGACTGAAATTCTCACTCATGCAGATTACTGCCAGCAATTAAAAACTGACTCACTCCTTGAATTCCTTTGCTTTTTGAAGTAATGGTTGGCTTGGGATTTCTGAGGTTTTCATCAGATTTGTCTTTATTTTGTTATTACTAATCTGTTTTTTTCTAATTCTGGACAGTCTGCTGTTTCTTACTTGCATGTAAATTGGGCTTACAAATGCCATACATTCACAAAAATTGCATAACGCATTGCTGTGATGTGTGCTATGTAGAGTCATTATACCATTTTTTATATAGTCTTTTACTACATGTAAAGCTGTTAAATGCCCCCCTTTAAAATTCAAGGTTTCCTAAGAGATCTCTTTATAAGGCTCTATTTTCATTTGAATTAACTTTGCCAAATTTGAACTGTTTATACAGATATTTTCCATGTCTGTCTTAGCCTGAATTTTTTGTTTTAATGTTTCCGATTAAATGGTACAGATGTTTCCAAGAACAAGATTAGGGAAAACTGCATTGTTTTTCTCCATTGTTGATTTTTTTCATAAGTCCATCAGGAATCTCTAGAGTCTTTCATTCTCTGGAGCAACGATTTGAAGCATTAGGATAAGAGGAAAGCCATGAGGAGGAGGTGCAAGAAGAAATGAGATGGAAACAAGCCCTAAGGGATCAAGCAGTCTATCTAAACAATGCTCTCCTTATGAATGTTGTTTTGAACCTGTGAGTCCCAAGTATTTAGTTTCCTTTGCTCTCAGCAATTAGTTTTGAGACATTTTGGAAAATGATTATTGCCCTCTTTTAGGCACATGCTGATGTCACTTGGGCAGTCTTCATTCTGGCATTTCTGGGTTATTTTTAAAAATGCTCTGGATTGTAACTAACATGATTTTAACCTTTTTTCCTTTTGTATGGGTATGCATGTAGTGTATCATGAGGGTATTCCAAATGCAGTTAATGCAATGCAAAGTTGAAGAAAGAAATGCACTTCTGCAGAGAGCTCATATTGTAGTGCAAGGGCTGATGCAACATAGGAAGAATAGTAATGCAGAAGATGACAAGGGCAGTACAAAGATTAACAAAGGAGGTATATAAAATAATTGTTAGTCGTTTTTTTTTTTTTTTTTAATGTAAAGCTATTACATAGCTATAGACTCCGTCTAGGAAAAATGGAGGATTGAAAATAGGGCTCATATGGGTACTTGTTTTCAGATGGCTCTTACCAGCGCAAGAGACTATAATGTCATGTATAAATTTTCTAATTCCTGCATGCATCTCTGACAAAAAAAAATGATTTTTTTTTTTTTTTCTTTTTAAGCTTTGGCTTATGCTTGCTTATGCTAAGATAACAAACCTCAGTGTGTATTGTTTTCCTAGGGGACATTTTGTCACATTAAGTTTTTGGTCTTTACAGAACACATAAAGAGTCGTTATTCCTTTGCAAGCAGAGATTTCGTATCTTGCAATATATCACATATTCTAGTCAACAAAACACCACTGGTTCTGCAGAGCTTGGTATTTTTCCCTGGCAATTCTGTGTGACACACATGGTTCAGTCTTGCACCCATCAGTAATTAAAGTCTCCTTCAAAATAAATGTCAAAGCGTTAGCCAGGAAAAGAATAAGAAGCCACATATCAGGGGTGGGTGAGGGGGAACCCTATTCTGTGGTTCAATTTTTAGGGCAGATTATGTAATGGAAAATAAATTTGTCGAAGAAAATTCTTTCACAGATCTAAACAGATCAATAATACAAAGACAACTCAGGGTATTTTTATATTTTTTTTTTTTGTAAAGGCCAGGAAGTTTATTGTTGTCATAAACCTCTGCTAACACTTTCTGCATCTTTGGCTCACAGTCCCACATGACTGTGGGGAAGAAAACTGGTGCTTTGAAAACACTTCCCGTTCATGTAGTCCAGAATATTTCACATTTCTGCATTGCCACAAAGCATAGCCAAAGATGAGTAAAAATTATATTTCTTGTGACAAAGATCTCCGAGTCTGGAAAAGTTTCAGGAACACAGTCATCCATTGAACATGATTTACTAGTCAGATACAGAGATAGGACCTGCCGATGTCCTAACAGCATCACACAGTTACCCAAAACAATTGTGTCCCACAGTGGCAGTAGAGCAGCTGTTCCCAAAGTTGCTCAGACTACCTAGATCTAATGAAAAGGACGAGCCTGAAAAACCCAAATGAAGGAAAGAGAAAATGCTGGGAAGAAGGCTCAATGGGAAAGGTGAGGCAGAAGGCAGGAAGACTGAGGAGGTATATCAAAGACTCTGTAATGGTCTGGAGAAAAAAGATAGGATCACATAACTAAGCATGCTATCATCATGCATGTACAGAACTAGACCAACTTAACCTTGCTTTTGACATTTCCCAATTTTTGAGTGTTTGAGTCTATTATTAATTTTAAATTTGGAACTATACACACACGTATAGAATGAATCAAACTTTCAAGAGAGTATGTGGAAGGGTGTATGTTGCTTTGGGCTGACATGCTTGTACATACAAGTCATATCTGTAATATGCCTTCAGATTTGAATGGACATAAAGTGGCAGAGGTGGAAGACAATGTGATTTGTTATGATTTCAGCATGAATGTGTCTCTTTTTGTAGGTCTACACATTCTTCCCCATACTCTGCAAAAGGAACAAATGGGCTGAGGATATGTTAAAAAACCTTCTGGTGTGGCAAGCAGGAAGGGTTTCTGAGCACAAGGGTTAGGCATAACTCGCCATCTGAAGGCAAACTTACCTGGGTAAAAAGCAAAATGGGAATATTTTGGAAGTGGAGGAGAAGACAAGCTATTAGGGCCACCCTCCATCTGGCATGGAACATGGTTAGTTTCAAGACTCAAAATACTAAGACACAGACACAGCCTGTGAAGCTGCCTTGCCTAACCTGCTGTTGCTCTGCTCTCGCTCTGGTTGAGTATCTGAGAAAAGGCAGAAAGGTAAGGAGTATTCCTGATAATCTCCAGATCAATTCTCTTGCCTATTTTTGTGTTGGTTTAGCTAGCTAGCTCGATGGGCTAAGAATTTAACTCATCACAGAGTTCGAAATCATAGGGCAATTTTTACTTTTAAATCAAATGTATCTATTTGGAACAGAATGCTATAAGTCTGTTACAAGGATCAAGATAAAGTGCAAGCCCATTCCCTCCTCCCTTTTCCTTCTGTCTCTTTTTTTCTCTTTGAAACTTGCTAAGATGAATACCAGACAGTATCCTTTGACAAACGGGTAGAGCTTCCTGTGGGTTGGTTCAGAAGCAGTTCTCATGGGAAAATCAAGTTGCACATAAGCAACAGTCCACATAGAGTCTAGTGTTTAAATAAATTCTTGTCTTTTTGTCTTAACATTAGCATCTATCAAATACAGTAAGTTGTTAAAACAATGTTAAGAATTTGACACCGAAATGATTTGTTTATAGGGAATATTTATTTTTTTATTTGTCATTGTGTGCAGGTACCGATAGTCAGTGAATGAAAACTGGAATTTGCAAAGGGAAATGGGTGCCAAATACCCGTTTTGGTGAGATTTGAATACCTTAAACTCAATTTGGAATTCCCAGCCATAGTTCTTAAATATGTTATATTAGTCTATAAATGTTAAAAGATACTCCAAAGTTTTTAAGAAAGATGTATTCATCTAAAGTGAAAAAGGATCTGGGTGTAAGATAGGAACATGAGTTCCATTCCGATGTTTCTTCCCCCACACATTTGCATGGAGCAGCACAGGGCTGTCTAAACCCCAGACTCTTTACCCCTCCAATCCAAGCAGTCCCCACTCCCTTCTTCCAAATGAATATACAAGACTTCACATCCAGGCTTTTTTGCCGTCCATCAACTTGTGACAGACAGTCTAGAAAATAGTGCACCCTAAATGTCATGTAAATGTTAGTCTTAATCAGGCAGCCAAATACAATATTGTGCTACAGCTAAAAATGAATTAAAGAACCTGCCACACACACTTAAAAATTTCCCTAGAAAGGAAGGTTTAGGGAAAGTTCAAATACATACAATAAGTAGAACGTAGTCATAACAGGATATGCCTTTTGTTAACTGAAAAAAGAGTCAACATCCGAAAGAAATGACACCTGTTTAAAATGTTATGGTATAGGGGAATCCATTGATATTGGGAGAGAAGGCCTACCTGTTTGTTCTCCTTGAGGAACGTGGAAACAGGATAAACAACAAAAAAAAAAAAAAAAAAACAAAACCATCTCCATGGCACAATATAAGAACCTAAGAAGGCTTGACATCTCAAGGCACTGTGAAAAAAAGAAAAGGAGCAGCAGGGAAAGCTGTTTCCATCATTTCACTTCCACGTTGTCAATAACTCTACTTCACAAAAATTGGCCACAACCACCTTTCCTTTATCCTCTACCCTTTTGCACTGTGTTAGTGATGAGTGCTTGCCCCCTTTTATAGTAGAGCTGGCATTGTGGCAATTAAAGCATTTTCTGTTTCTTAATGGTCTATACTGAACTTTTCAAACATCTAAGTTATCTTATAAACAATTACACTATATTCTGAGCAATGCAATGGTTATCTGAAGGGGCAGGCTTTCTCTTGGTTAGCAATTCCCAGGTCCTGCTCCAAAAAGTGACAGCAAAAATGACACTGAGGGTCCTTTATTGCATCTCATTGGTTTCCAGGTCAAAGCTCCAACTGACCCGTTACTGAATATGGTTTTTCCTTTGTTCCCCATAGTCAGTTCCAAACACTTGCTTTGTGTGGCACGTGTGACACTTTCCCCTTACTGCGACTTGTTAGTCATGTGGTGTGATGCCTTTCACTTGTGTTCCAGTCAAATCTACTGGCTGATTTTGATTTGTCATTATGTTCTCACTTTATTTCCTCCTGGTGCCTTGATAACTAGGTGATGCTTAGTTTGTTTGCTGACAGCTTTTACTAGCTCTGTGGATATCACTGTTCTTTGCAAACTGTTTTGGGGGGTGGAGCTCAACAGCCTTGCTCTGATTATAATCTGAAGGTTTTTGAGGAGGTTTGTCATTTTTTCTGTGTTCAATACAGACTGTAATATATTATACTGTTAGCTGTCTGAATTCTTACCCCTTTTTTAATGTAGGCATTTAACCAAATAGCTAACCGTATCATCTTACAATTAGTTTCTTGTAGGGCAAATGAGAATTAACAAAGTGATTTCCTTTTGCAAGGAAAGTTGATATCCCTTTTTAAATGCCAGCTATCGGGTGATACAAAGTTCCTACATGTTATTTCCATTTGTGAAAAACGACCGCATGATGGTAGGGTACACATGTGATGCAGTCCTGCTTATGCGTAAAGGATGTACACAAATCGTGTTCATCGGACCATATTTGAACAAAAGCAGTTACTTGGCTGGTAGCTCCACGCCTGTCCTTCTGGCAAGCTGCAGTCTAAAAAGCTGGTGCTCTGCCTTGCTGTTTGTCTCCTTCTTTCTGTTTTTCTCCTTGCTGTTTACACTACACACCTAGGGCCAAATACATCTCCAAATCCTGATGGTTTCTTTTGTTTTCTTGCTTAAAAGAAAGGCACTGAACCTTCTCTGCTTTTGCCTGGGTATACATGGCCTCTCACAGCTGATTAATTATAGAGAGGTTTGTGATTTCCTTTAAATTACAGACTTACCAAGTAGTATCTAATCAACCACTGGTATTCTGGGCAATTGAAAAAGGTTTTGCCTATCAATTTCTTTCTGAAGCTCAGACTGAAAAGTATTTTAGATTTTCTAAATGTTTGGGTTGACTTCCCACATAATATAAAGAGTTTTACCACTTTTAATATCTCTTCAGTATCATGTAATTCCGGGAGGAAAATCAGATTCCAAGCCAGGATCCCTTCCAAATAATTTGTTGCCTTTCAGTCAAAGAGTTGTTTTGGGATTTCAGCAGTCAAAGAAGCTAATCATCCAGTTTGCTTAACTTGGGAATAAACTCACCCTCACATTTTCTCTGCCTGGCTTTAATGGTGTCAGAGATACAATGGCAAAAGGCAGGTTTGTTTCCAGGTCCTTTTAAAATGAATGGTTGGTACAAAAGGCTATAGCTCTGGCAACACTTCAGTGCATCACATTTGTACTATATTGCCAAAGCTGACAACTCCCATGAAACTACTAGACCTATGTTTGCTTCATTTAAGCTGAAATAAAGTTAACTCCATCATAGTATAGTCCTAGCAGGCAACAACTGGTAGAACACATCTTTATAAAGTTCAAAGCACCTATTTTTTACTGATGTTAGCTTTAAAAATATTTAGGTTTTACTTGGTTCACGTTCCTTGATGTAAGTAACATTGACATTAGGTTGAGAATGTATTGCTGTTTTTAGAGGAGAGGCGGGAAAGAGGTAAGAAAGCTCACCATGTATTAATTTGACAATTCATATTTGAAGTCTTAATACAAATACTGACTGCCTCCTGTTGCTTGCTACCTATGCTCCATGTCTGAATAAGAAGTACACTTTTCTGATTTTTTTTGTGATGGATAGAGTCATGTGTAATCATAACTTTCCTCTACATATTTTGTGAATATTTTTACTGTTTATAATACAGCCCTAAAACTCATCCTTCATTCAGCTGATATGTTCAGAAGTTTGCCTTTTGCCTTGGATGTATGATGTGGGAGCAAAAGCTAGCTTCATGCACCATCTTGCTGAGCACTAGGTTGTTCAGTCTGTTTTGTCCAGTAGTTCTGCCAGTACCGATCATGGACTTCCCTCACCCTCCAAAGAAGATATCAAAACCCAATACTCCAGAAGCAATTCAGAGCCACTATAGGCCTAATTCCTAGTTTATGTAGGGGGACTTTATTCTTCTTTGGTAGAGTGAAGGGTCACAGAGAATCAATGTAAGTTAAATTCACTTAAAGGCTTCTTCATATTGCCGGAGCATCATCAGAAGATGATTCTCACATGCCTTGTAGCTCTTAGGAATCAAATAACTTGTCTCCTTTCTCTGCCTGAGGAGAAGGATGGTGCAGCTGTGTAGATTAAAGATACATGAGGATGCTTTTTGTAGCAGAGTATGAGAACTTGTGCTTACGTGTGGGTCTGTAGCTGGGTGCAGTCAGACACATCCTTCCCACTTCTGACTGTGGTGTCTAGTTGGCTCCATTCTGTAGTTACAAATAGAGAAGACAGTCAGTAAGGTGAAGCAATGAATCCTGAGTCTGGCCCGTTTACTCCCTGGTCCTCTTTTTCTTCTTTCTTACCTCTCTGCTGTAGGTCCTGCTCAACTAGCATCATCTTAGCCAGGCCTTCCTACCTCATATGATAATCCCAGCACTATAATAACTACAGTTATAATACATATATGCAGTATATAATATATATAATGCAGTATAATAACTGACTTTGTCCTCACTACGAAGGACAAAGCATAAGGGGTTTGCCTTATGCTGAACTCCACTTATCTCTGATTCCCTTGTTCTTGGCTTCTGACTGGTCATGGGCCACAATACTTGACTCTACCTGTAGACCTGGACTCTTTGTGCCTTATGGCATGCTGGAGCTGTCAGCATTTGCCTGTCCTGTGGTTGTTCCATGACATCAGCCACAAAGTTATGCAATATCTAAGAAGATGAAGAAATACCAAAGAAAAAATCTTGGCGCTCTGCATGTGTGTCTCGACAAGACACCAAAACAATCTAGAGAAGAGAGTAACACCCATTAACTGCTGTCAGTAAAGCAGAAGTGGGAGCTGCACTTCCTCCTGCTTAAAAGGCAAGAACTTTCCTTGCTCTTGCATGTATAACCTGCACAGCAGTAGACCTATTAATCCTTCCTTTGCCCACCTGTGTCCATATTGCAGATCTTTCTCAGTATGCAGAAATGGCACGGCAATTGCACTCAGCAGATGTTATACAACTGGATTCACAACAAGGAGGAGGCACATCAGCTATGTGTTCTCCTGAGCGTATTTTTTTTTCAAATTGTAACTTCCTTTTCTGTCCTTGACTCCTAATACTTCTGCTGCATAAAAGCCTCGATAAGGCTTGAGAAGGACTTGTGTGTTCTGGTGTAGGAGCTAGGAGGCTCTTTGTCTGATTGGCAAAATATGCTAACAGCAGAGTATCTCATTGCAGGATCCTCTTCACCCAACACCTTTACCATACATAGTAATTGTTAATACACTACGAATGAGATTTGTGAACCTCTTTCTTACAGGGTTCTTCTGGATGCAGCAATATTCTTCCTGAGGTTCTGTGTGAGGGACTGTGAAAACTACAGCAGTGCTTTCCTTGCACTTTGAAGAGACCCCAGGTTGCTTGGAAAGTTGACTTCAAGGTACAGTATTTATTACAGAGGCCTGTTTCTGATGGCATAAGCACCTACCATGAGTCCTATTGAGCGGGCCAAAGATCATCTGTAATAATCTCTTAGGAACTGATAGCTAGATGAAAATTACAGTTTCCAAACCAGAAAGATCTTGCTGTTACTTAATACACTTTTAACACAGAGGGGCATTTGTTACATATGAGTCTTTGGCAGTAACTTCTTAACCGCCTTTTCCTGAATGTCTCATAGTTAAGAGTTGCTTTCTCAGACTAAGGCTAAATTACTTATGAACACACAAACATAGTTATTTTGTTAATGCTTTGGATATTACTGTGAATGATACCATGGCCTTAAGCAAATTTCTCTTTGGGTTTTAGACTTGTGAAGGAACAATAAGACCAATGATTTAAAAAAGGGTTATTTATTGTAATTCTTATGTTGTGTCTCTGCAGAGCTTGCTATTTTTACCAACTAAAACGCAGGGAAATTCTCAAAAGCAGTTTGAAATAATAAACTTGTCTTAAGTCAAGAACAGATCCTGTCAACCTATTGGCTCCCACTTCTGTTTTGAAAGGAGCACTGCTGTATTAGCAGCCATTCTTCTGCTATGAGTTTCCCATGGGTTTTCACTGTGGGCAATCTGTAAGTTTTGAACAGATCTTAGATAGTGACATTATTGGAATTAGCAGCTTCTGAAGGAGTCCTGTGGAACAACATTTACATGCTTTACACCTTGTATGACAGATTAGCATAAAATCTTGACCCCTTAAGACTAGCTGTTTTCCCCATTCCAGCAGAAGTCACTGAGAAAGGGGAGAAAAGGCTAAAAAAATTAATCACCATTTCTGACTGTGTTATTGTTTTCCAAGAAGTGAAATGGTCTATAAGAATTTGGGTAATGCATGTACATAGTTTCTTGACTTTATATTGAGAATTTATGTAGGATGGAAATCAAAATACACAGCATCTGTATGAAGAATGTATGCATGTCCTTTGACAAGAAAGATTGTGTGGGAGTGTGTGACATGGTACCTGTGGGCTTACCCTGCAGTGTGTGCTTCCCCAGAGGGCCTTTAGCTGCTGTGGCAGTGTTCCTTGGACAGCTTTACCACAAACAAGTCTGACAATAAAGTAAGCCATTTGGATGTATAGATGCCCCGTACTTGAGGGCCACCAAGTAGTTGAGCAAAAATGCTTTGCATACAGAATGGTAAACAAATCCCGGAAATGTGAACATAAAGGATGGTCTCCCAACAAGAGGTTTGTTGCGGGTCCATGCAGGGAGGTCCACATGCATCTGAAGCAGTGCAGCCATATTCCTGGATCTAACCTGTCAGTTACTACCTTGTTGCATCCCTGTCAGCAATAGGGAGCAACACATGATGACTATGGGAAGCTCAGCAACATACTACCCAGAAAGTGGGATGTCATCTAGAAAGTGGGATGTCATCTATACTACCAAAAAACCAGCTTCTTCCTGCCTGGAACAAATGTCATCCTCTCACAACTGACTCGCTGTTCCACTCCAGTACAGCTCTCTAGAGGGTGGGTGTCAAAATGGCTTGAATATTTTACTCCATGTCGGTGGTGCTGTATCAGACTTCATACAGAAAGATTGCTGTCCCTAACTACTAGAGATGCAGACTTAGCTCAGGCTTAGAGCCTCTTTGGCTTTGGAATCTCTTTGTTTCAGTCTCCAATATTAGTGGGGCTCCAGGCTGAACTGTGCCCTCACAGACACGTGCCACCTCTTTTTTTTCCTTCATCAGGTTGCAGACAGGTTCAGGATACCTGGCTTGGGGAATTACTCACAGAATGATGTTTGAAAAAGAAAGAAACCACAGAAAAATATGGATGTGCACATGCCAAAGCTGCTCAGAAATAGGAGATCCATCAAAAACATGAATTCACACAGTAACAACTTTTAAGCTATTTTTCAGCATAGACCTAGAATACTCATTCTCCTTTTTCATTCTGGGCTCAGGCTGGGTATGGTGACCAGAGCAGGCTGGCTGGGAGTATGGATTCATCAATTCTTTTCCAGAGCTGTAGTCAATTCTCAGGATCCATTTTAAGGCAATAGCAACAGCAAGACCCTTGTATTTGAACAGAATATTTGGATTAGATCCCAAATGAGCTCAGCCAAGTCAATTAGTATCTTTGCTATGTCTCATCTGTATTTGGTTCAGTAATACTTTTTATACAGGGCATCTGAGAGCAGTGATTAATGATCAGAATGTGTTTTTGAAATTCTTGAATGAAAGCGGCTACATCAGTACAATGTCTAAATATTTTAATGAGTTTGTCATTTTTTTCTCTCAGTGCCAGTATTTTGTACATTATAAACTCTTCAGCACAGCATGAGACTCCAATCCCATTAAATTTTATTGAGCAACTTAATAAAAATGAGTTAAGTTCCAAAAAGAAAACAAACTTACGTATGAACACAAAGAACAGTTTTGTAAGCCCTCTTGTGGGTCCATGCAAGGATGCCTGGGTGCGTATGGTGCCCTCCTTACTCCATTGGTGCAGGCTACCCCTTCTTGACACATCAGTGTTAGTCACAGAGAAATAACTACAGGAGATCTTTTTATTTCTTATCTTCTTGTGCAGCTTCAACATAGCAGCTCTTTATGTTTGCACAGGCAAACCTGCATTAGAAAGTGCCCCATGCGCCCAAAGCCTGACTTACAAAGAGAGAAATCGAAGTCAAGAAATGTTAAGTGACTTTCTGGCTCCACTGCTGAGGTTCCCAGAGGAATTGTCAGTGTTCCCAATATGTTAATGGCTTTTGCCATGGGAGTGTTCTGTGGCACGGAATTGGTCTGAGGCTACTAAGTCCACATTAAGCCATCTGGTAGCATACCAAGCAAATTCAACAGATGTGGGGCCAGTGACCCACAGACAAATAGAAGTAGTGCTCCTAAGTTCAAGTGCAATATTTACCTTTAGGAAAGCTCTGTATTTCCTTACATACTTCTAAAATAATGCTGAGCAAGTAACAAAAGGGTATTTCATAGATACGAGGCTTTCCTAATTAATTTTCATCTATTTTTAATATTTAAACAATCTTTTCTTGTTGTTGCTTCTCCTAACCTGTAAGGTCACAGAATTCATGGGCTTCTTTGCTCATAACGATATCCCATGATACTTAGAGAGAGGCAGAAACAGCTAAAAATAGTGAAACTCTCCTCTACTCAGCCCCCTAGGAAAATATTTTGATAAACGCAGGCAGCAAGCAGGAAGGCTTGAAAAGGAAAGTAAGACATACCTCTCTGAATCTGAACAAACCTAAGGAAAGCATGGCTTAAGAAATAGACTACATTTAAGCTTTCATTTTATATGAATCAATTTGCCTACCCAATGTAAAACACATGTCATAATCCATTCAGGTAATAGGAACAAGGAAAAATCTCTTTCTGTGATCTTACTGCTTTCTCTGCACCCAGATGTGACCCTGGCAAATGATCAGAGACTTGCTTTACATTTTGTTTGTCAGCACTATACATCAGTAAGGCTGCCAGCAAGCTGCTGTTCTTTCTTCTTGCATTTCCACACTGAGACAGAATTATCTGGATCACGGGATGCCCACAAAACAACAACAACAACAACAAATCTATTTTATATGGAGCATGTATAGGTGGCAAGATTATAATCCATGGCTCAGATTATCCAGATACTCATGATTTTTGGGTGCTATACCTTTATGATAAGTAGTATGATAACACTAAGGAGGAGGAAGGGGTTAGAAACTAGGGAGCTAATTTTCTGGGAGTATGTGGTATTTAAAGGTGTATTTCAAGGGGGTTAACACCGTCTGACTTCACTATCTAGCTAAAGTGCTATGCCCATTGGAAGTTTGGTGCCTACAACATGGTAAAAACTGTCTTTCTGATCACTTCTGCAAACCCTGTCCCACAGATTTTGGTGTAGTAGTAAAGGTGAGAAAGGACCCTCGCTTTGCAGCTGCTTGTATGTGTGGTGACACCACCACAATAAGAATTTTTGTACTTTGGTCATTTTAGGGGTCATTTTATTAGCAAATTGTCTTCTTGTAAATTTAGGACAACTTCCAGTGTTACGGATGAAAGCCTGTCTTTACAAAATCATGGCTAATTACCTGCATGACAGTTCTGGGAATCACAGGGTTTTTTTCCGTGGTTTATACAGCACTTATAAAAACAAAACAAAACAAAAAAAAACACCACCAAAAAAACCCCCAAGACAAACAAACCCAAGCTATTTCTCAGAATGTTTCACCATGAGTACAGTGAGCAAGAGCACATCTGCAAGTTAGTGCCCTCATCTATCAGGCCTTCCTTGACAAAACTTGCTGGGCAAAGCTGGATAATTGCTTACCCATCAGGAAAACATAAAACATCATATGCTTCAGTGAGGTTTTGGAAAGCTCCCCTTTCCTATGTGCATTATGTTCTGTTCACTAAGCAGCTCGTGTAACCAGACATCGTGCCATACCCTGGAATCTGACTGTACTAATGTAGCAAGCAAATGGCTGTCAAAGTGCAGGCACTGTATTCAAAACCTAAAAACACAACCAAAAAGCCCCAACCCAACCAAACAAAAAACAATGACCCAAACTCCTGACTTCTATCACAGTATCCAAAGGACGTTTCTCAAGAGGACTGCTTTTCAACAGAGAGAACTGGAACACACATAAAAAACCGAAGTCAGTATATTTTGGTGAAGGCTGAAGTGAACTTTGATATTTGCCCTTGACGCTGACACTGAGCCCTCTCACTCACTTGAATTGCATACTGATTTCTTCACCTGGTTTCTTACCGGTTTCTTACATGTGAAAGCACACTTTCAAGAGGGTCACTCTAACACTTAGGGTTTTTTAAGGATAAAACAGAAGTGCTAAGTATTGCATATTTAATAGGAAATTGAATCATGAAGTGGTCTTAAAATACTTTTGACTGCATAGAAATAGCGAAGAGTTCCCACTAGGAGAGTATTCCTTAGGTCATGGTTCTTATTTTGATCGTGGTACATATGGAAAAATCATCATCATGTATTCACAAATGCTGACATTTACTGGAGCAATTGTACTGGGCTGGTACATTCGGTGTTTGGTCAGCTCTTCTCAGATTATGTACTTTTTCTATAGTCTAGGTTGGTATGGAAGAAGCATGCTTAACAGGCTGATCAAAATGAGGCACCCACACGAGATTGCTCAGAAAAAGCAGCATGTACTTCCTAGCATGTTCGGAAAAGGCCTGGAGTAGAAAAAGCAGAGCTGTAGCCTACCTTTCCAAGAATTTTTAATGTCAAGTGAAGCCTGGAGCTAGAAAAACATGTTAATACCAGCCAGCCTGTTACATGCATAAAGCTGGTATTCTACAGGGCATTAAATATTTTTGCCATATTTGTAGTCATTTTCTCTTGTTGGTGCCAATTCAAATACATGCTTCATTTTCTGATCTTTCTTACTTACTCCTAACTAGTTCCCTGTTGATAGCTTTCCTTCCCCCAGCCTGCAGTTCTCAGGGGCATCTTGGTTTTTACATATTTTTCCTCTTGATATTTTACTGATTTATTTTCCATAACATTTAGATCCTTTTCAAGTGATTAGTTTCATCTGTTCTTTCTTTCTGTTCTCTTTCTTTCTGGTCTATAGTCACTTTTCATCACTTCCATTCATTTATTATGGTTTTTCTTATCAACTTTGTTTTCTATTTTTGCCTTGTGGAGTCTGTGTTTATGCCCTAACCTCTCTCATTTAGTATTTTTCTACTCTGTCTAAGGAAAATACGGTCATGAGATAAAAGGGCACTTCTGTCTCATACATTCCTTTCCCAGGAGACAAGGGTTGCTCCCGTCAGTGCAGGACCTGACTTGTTCCTTGCTGAAGTCAGTTATATACTGAATTTTCAAGCCCGGTTTTTGATCCCTGAATCAGAAGGAACAAATCTTATTTCAAGTATGATTTTTTTTGTAATGATCTAAAAATTAATTTGAGATGGTCATCTCGGATAATTAGATGGGTAGTGATTGATTAAGGTGGGTAAAGGAAAATGAATGGAAACTAAGGCATGATCTAGAGGAGTAATAGCCAAGAAGAATGTTGCCAAATAGCTCTTATTTCCCTGGTGTCCACATGGACACTCGCCTTCTAATTTCATTAAGTTTTGGATGGAAACTATTTTGCTACTGTGAAGATTTTTAAGCTGTGATGCAAGCAGATTGTTATTTTAACCTACTGAAATGGATAGCTTTGTGTCCCTAATGTTGTCCTCAGAAGGGCCAAAACATTTACATTTTCGCTAATTCAGCAAACATCATCTCTATATGTATACTGAAACAAGTACCTGAACACAGTGACTTCCCTTAGTTATGTAAATTTTAAGCACACAGACTTGAAACATTCAGCCAAAAAGCTCAATGCTAACATTATGAAACCCCTTGGGTTTTTGTCCTTTTCTTAGCCAATGTGCTACAAATTCTTCTGTCCTGTAGACAGAAGTGAAGTCTATAAGGACTCTCTCTCTTCAAAACTATGCAGAAGGCAGGTTCAGCAGCGCACTCAGCATCTCTAGTCTCAGGCACTTTAAACGTCACCCCTCTTATGGTAGGGTATAGACAAGCGCAGCGCAGCCATCACCTCTTGTTGTATAAGATTATAAAGGCAGAAAGCAAAGAACTCTTCCCATTCCCTGACAGAGTGGACAGGAGAGGGAACTCTTTGCAATACACAGAAATAGCAAGCCTGGAAGTACTGCGATTGTTTTTCCTCAGTGCTGGACTAACTAACCATAGGCCTGACAGTTGCATGGGAGAGCTAGCATGAAATATAAAGTGCGCGGCGCCCTTATAAAAAGTCCTTACCAAGACTTGCCTGATAACTTCCACCTTTCATACATGCATCAATGCCTTGTGACACGGGGAGAAAATATATGTATGAAAATCCCCTGTCTCTCCCATAAAAAAATTGTTTTAAAAAGGAATGTGGAGTATTTGAGAAAAGCTCGGCCAGGACTGCTGAGCACATCTCACAGGTGAACTCCCCTTCTGTTCACACCTCCTGACTGGGAGCCAGCGCGCATGTGCAGATCCTTTGCTATAAAGGCACAGAGAAGCCCCCAGAATGGCTACTTCCCCTGAAGCTGTAGGCAGCCTGCCCTCCCTACCTCCTTTCTTTCCATTGGAGCTGCAAGGGCATTCTGCATCTCTCTCTGTTTGGATGAATCTTGTTACAAATGAGTTGGAAGTTGCAGTTATAGCTATCTGAAATGATAGGATGTAATTTTTGTTATTTTTCCCCTTTCTGGTAAATGTTTTTTTGAGTTTCTTACTTGGAAAGAAAAAAGAATACCAATCTCTCTATATAACCATGGGGACAGGCTGTAGCGATAACTCCATCTGCTGCATTTGAGTGTCAGTTACCCAGAGTCTGACACTGCCCCAGAACACCAAAGCTTGCATGCACAAGCTAATGAGAGAAAGGTATTGTAGATTTATCTAAGAGACACTGTCTTGTTGTTCCTAGCAGAGTGAACATTATGCTGATAACAAAAACCTCAGTAATTAAGGAGTCCTTAGGATATTTATACAGAAATAGCTACGTTGGCAGATGTGTCACTTCAGGTTCTCAGTATAGCAGACATTATACTTCCGAAAATACAGGATCTGGGTGAGAAAACATTCAGGCTGGATGAGAAGATGGAACAAACGCTAGAATTTGAATAGCACATAATACAGTACATGAATAACATCTAGCCCAAGTTAAACTTAGGAGACGCAGTTTACAGAAGGCTGTTGCAATTGCAACCTTGCTGAATACTGGTTTATTTTCTGTGTATTTGAGCAATAAGAAGATTTATTAATTGCTCACATCTGTATTTATGTTGATGGCGTTTGGGGTTATTTTTAGGGGTGAGCACCTACACTTGTACTAGTGAGGTACATATAGCATGCATATTTAATGTCTGACATTGTCTTAGAAGTATGGAAAAATATTTTTAAAAGGCAATAATTAATGTTTTATTTGAGGCAAGTCTTGGAAAGAGTATAATGTTTCTCTTTCTTATAGGATAAAAGTCCGGTGATTGGCTTTTTAATTTTGTCATAGCAAAAGCAAAATATAACAGATGAGATTTTGTTAAGAACAGAACACAGCTGCCAAAATCCAGTTCTCGTGAATCTAGAATCAGCTAGCTAACTTGAGATCTAACTCCCCTTGTCATGTATATGTAATGTAGAACTGTTAACAAAAAAAACTCCGAGAATTCAGGTTCTGAAATTTATCCAGTTGACCGATGCTAGTAATGATGATGAACTGAAGATAGTTATATCTCCCTTTTGTGTTTTAGCATATTATTCAATTGTCAAAAATCATGCAACTGTACTTCTTGTAATTCTGGTTATCTGAAAACATGAAATAATGGTGAAAGAATTCAGAATAACAGTGATTCCCCCTGCATTCCACATGGCCTAGGAAACTGATTTACCATCATCAATGTTATAAGGAGAGGGAAGGAAATTGCATTAAAAGTATGTAAGGGGGAAAGTACATGAAAAGGAAAAATGCTGCTTATGTTTAGAAAGAATGAAAAATCTAATGTACATCTCGCTTTGTATAGTCATTATTGCAGTCACAGTAATACATGAAACATTTTCAGAAATGCAAGGATTGGAGTTTTCTTGGCACAACTGCAAATGCACATACAAGGACTCACTTGTAAATGTCAGTGTCTTTTCTGGGAAATAGCCTACATCTGCAGATATTTTAAAGAGCGCTGACAGAAGGAGGCTGTTGCTTAAAACTTCATCTATAATATGGAAGTGCCAGATCCTGAAGTAAGTGCACCAGTAGACAGAATGCTCTAATTCATGCTGATCCTACACTCTTGTTGAATTCAAGAAGAGATAAACATACTCACAACTTTAAGATCAACCCTGAAATAGAGTTTACGGGGAGGAAAAAAATGCATTTCTCTCTAATTTGTGTCAGACTCTGTGGCAAGACTAGGGAGATGCTTAGGTATTAAGATGTTAATGGGCATAAAGGATCGAAATTCATAGGTCATTAAAAGAATCCTGTTGCATCTGGTTCTGACTTTAGGCACACATAGAAGTTTTGGGGTCAAACATCTCCCAGAATATGTTTTCTAAAGTATAACCTAAGACTGTGTTTGTGTTGACAGAGGTACTGCCCTTGAGAGGAGCTGAAAGCCCCTTGGACTTGAAGAATACACTGAATTTCCACTATCTTCAGTAAGACAAGAAAATACTCAGCACCAGGTAGGAAGTAAAAGAGACCTGATTTTTCTGTACAAAAAATGAGAAATCTGAGATATAGCAAAGGGGCTTGTGTTACAAAGTCTTGCAAGTCCTTATGAATTCAAAATGAGGTTTCATTGTTCCTTAGGTGAAAGCTCTTAGAAATATGCCTGTCATCAAGCCCTGAATTAAATATATCTTATGATAATCTGATTGTATCCATATTAGATTACTCTCTTGGCCTTACATGTGTTCAGGATGGTGACAATTATTCCTTTTAATTCCCCTGCATATTTTAATTTAATAGCCCGTGTTAGCAGAAGTGCAATGGTTGGGGTATAGAGACTTAGAATTTCTGAATTTTGCCCTTTCTACTCTTTTTACCCTGTGTATGTGATACAGCTAGTATCACTGCAGACATTTATAGTAGTTAATGGCATATTGCTCCAGCTATTGGAACATCTCCAGTGGGGAAGCTTGCTGCATATCTGATCCTATTCCTAGTAAAGGATGTGGAATTGCACCAACATAAATACCGATACAAGTTCTCTCAAATAAGGGCATCTGACAGGCAGCAAATATTTCTTTTGTTTGTGGATGGAAGTAAAGTTCAAGAGGGTGTCAGGATTTCTGAATCTAGGTTTGGCTGTGTGTCTTCAAGAATCATCTCTCACAAAGTATGAATTATGCACCAGGTATAAAGAGTTGCACCATGCTTTAGGAGCTTGGAAGGGAATAGCACAAAATATATTTAAAGCATTGGGAATTAGTCAGACAATGACAAAATATGTTTAGGTGTTAACGAAAACCCTTCAGTTGTGGCCTAGCCAGGATGCAGTTAATCCACCAGTAGTTCCATGTTGTATCTTTACTGTGGAACTAAGCTGCTGAGATCCTAAAGCAGAAATGGATTTTCAGAAAGGCAGCTACATATAGTCGGAACCACAGTGTGGTAGAGAGTTAGCTGGACCAAAAAGCCCAGCAATCTTATGCTGGTGAGAGAAATAAATAAATAACCTAACTACCTAACAAGTGGAAAACTATGTTATTTAAATTATTAATCTGTATGTATCAGAGAGATGTGGTAGTGTGGTAGCTTTTTAGTAGAGGTTGGGAACTGAACACAGAGGTCTCAGATGGTCTTGACTGACCCCTTAAATTCTGCAAGCCAAGCTGGAAGTCCAGGTATCATGTCAGCTCTTGCAATGAGGTGAGAAGGCAGAGCAAGAGGAGACGACACAGCAGAACTGAATGAGGGTGTATCAAAAGCTGAAGTCAGACACAGAGGGAGCAGAGCAAGCAGCTGTCTGGCACTGAGACAAGTCAGTGTTGGCTTTCTTTTCTTTTTTTTTTTTTTTTTTTTCCTGCTAGCGCGAACACCAAATGTCAGAGACTGTGAATGTCCGGGTTGTTGTCTATGGCCACTTCCATGTTCCTGAATGTGCAAGTAAATACTAATTAAGGATAAATGCTTAAGAACTGAAAGTGAACTAATGATTCTTTAGTTAGTAGTGATTCTTTGGTAAGAAGCTGTTACTTTTTCTCTTCACAGTAGATACAGTGGAGGAAATGTTGCTGTCTGTCCTGCAATCTGGCCTCTCTTCATATTCCTTACAAACAGTCTGTGCGAAAAAAAGGCCAGGCCTGTAAATAGAAAAGCTGCTTTTGCATATCATCACTACTTGATAAAAATAAACTAAGCTTGTTCTCACTTCATTCCTGCCACAAAAGGCTTAAGGGTGTTTTCCATATGACAGTTTATAGAGCATGTACAAAAACACTTAGCACCTGATTTTTGAAATGCGGGTAGCAAGAAACAAGTTTGCTCATTTGTGACCATAAGTCTCTAAGACACTTCATAAAGAGTCTCCAGTGAGATGATTCACAGTAGCGTAACAGAAACCTTCCTTTGAGCCCCTCAGGGAATTCAAAACTGCACTGACAGTAATGAATTGTGTCGCTTCCTATGGGTTGTCACTTCTTCCTGAGAGATCACTGACTCTGGCGACTTTTCTCCAGGTTTTCCAGGCAAACTCTCTTCCATGCAACATGTGGTTACTGAAAGGAAAGCTGTCCTCAGACGGTCTGCAGGATTTCCCAGGCAGGCATTCCTGAAATTGAACTGGGATTACAGAATAGCTAATTTGGGAGCCCAGCTACAGTTTAAAATAAATTCAGTTCTGTCCTCGATGCTCCCAATTTTAACTTTTACACTCAAGTGGTATAAATTATTGTACCAAAGCCTACCAGCTGAACCTGTCTTCCATGCACATTTTTTGCACTTAAAAAAATAAAATAAAAAGGTAGTAAAGAGCCATCACAGGACAGCAGGAAACTGTGTTTCTCAGAGCTCCACTGTGTGCAGGTGTGGGGCTGCAGCATACTCTGTCCTGTCCAGCCAGCAACAGATGCTAGCTGATGAGGAACCTGTCCTTGGCATTGGGTCTAGGCTGCTGTTTTAAATGTAGTGGTAGCCGGCCGGGAGCTGTGACCGGCACTAAGACTACAGCTCTGACCAGCTCAGAAGTTGAAGAGTAAATGCAGTGAGTTAGGGGTCTGAATAAGGTGGATCAAGTCACCCGTTTGGTTAAAAGAGAAGGTGGGTCAGTGCAGCTCTGGGTTGGAGACTGCACTATGAAGTGACTAACCTCTACACTGCCTGAATGAGAAGGGAGCAACCTGTGTTTATCGATGTTTACATCTGATTACACCACAGGGCAAAATGCAGGACAGGCCTCTCACCCCTTGCCTGCAATCCTCAAAGGCCAGACATGGCCCGACCTTTGCTCCGTGTGGGATGTGTCTGGAGGGGAACCAGAGAGCTGGAGCTCTGGCGTTCTGCTGTCCTGGTTCTGTGGTGGACCAGTCGGGATGTAAACAAGGGTGGGGAAAGGGAGAGCTTCCGCCAGCCGCCGATCTACTCTCAGCAAGGCGGGAAGACTGAGAGCTGAACACATTACAGTCTTTTGGAATTGACTGAACATGTGCAAAGTCACTGTCCTAATGATAAACACTGTAATAAATACTGGCAGGACATGAATCCAGCCTCTGAAAAGGCTTCCTTTTTTAAATAATTATAAAAGCATCTCAAATCACATTTTTCTTTATCACATCTTTAAAGTTTGTTATCCTGCACCCCTCTCTAGATTGCCGTATGGTGAAAGAAATAGCTCTCAGAACTGTTTTCTGTAGAACTGTAGTAGACATGAATACCAAACAACTTCACAAAACCACTAAATATTTGGCAACCTTCTAGTCTACTGTAATTTTTAAAAAATGCTCAAGACAAATGTTTATGTTGAAGGGGGAAAAAATCCCCAGGACAGAGCTGTCAATTAATGGGTAATTTCAGCTTTCCTATACAACCCTGTTCTATAAGTCATACTTCATAAAGAGTGAGTACTCTTCTAATTAAACTTTTCTGAAACCTTAAAAAACATTTGAATTGTGAGTGCATGCTGCTCTGGCTTTTCTGGCATGTTACATACAGGACGTCTGGCCAATTCTCCAGTCTTCTCTCAGATATGTTACCGATCCAAAATATTTTCACCAGACACCCTGAAGCGGAATCACAAGTTTGCCAATTTCCATTTCATGTATCTTCCTTAGAAAACTGAAAATTACAGCTCATGAGCACTGGCAATTTGATTGCTCAATGTCCAAGCTTAACTCACTGGAACAAAATAACAACAAAGATGTGGAAGATGATGCCTGGCCTCTATGAGACAAAATTGCTTACCAAAAAAAAAAGAAAAAAGAAAAAAGAAGTTACATAGTTACATTATTTCCTACTCAGAAGTTAGGCCTGGGGGGATTGGTGCTTTTAAACCACTGATGAGGTACAGATCAACAATTACCAGTAGGCCTTCATCGGCAAAATTATTACATTATTACACTGACATTTCCCTCAACCTGCCCAGGTCTCCAAAGCAAAAAAGCAATTCTCGGTATCTTTAAACCGTGTATTTTTCAATTTTCTCAATTCTCTGAGCTCCAAGTCAGCACTTTTTTGAGAAACATATATATCAGAAGAAAAGTTCTCAACAAAGGTCTCATATTCTGATATCCTTGGACTTTACAGCAAGATTTTAAATGCTGTTGAAACTGCCAAAAAAGAAAAATGTGTGTTATAGTATTACAGATGATAACATAGTCCAGTCTGGTTTTTTTTTCTTTCTAACCGGTGCTGTGAGAGCTTAAGCAATGTTATTTCACTAGGCCAGGAAGTCTAGGCAGAACTTCATTAAAATACAGCTGAATGACCTGTTACATGAACTGGGCTCCGCAAGGGAGTATTTGAGAGTTTGGCAATGTAATGGTCCCGCAAGTTGGTTCATCGTTCACTAAAGCTGTAGCCTGTGGCTTGAACATCTCTTGTCCTCTGAAAAGGAATAGTCTTACCTAGATGCCAAATAAGGTGTCTGGTCCTCATATTGAAAAGCTCTGCTCTGGGTCAAGTAAAAGGCTTAAACTTCTGACCTATCATCCTTCCCCCCCGCCCTGCAATTTATTCAAGACAAATGCTGGTCCACCACCCCGGTCCATGGTACCTAAGGAGTTTGTCCTTGGTGGTTCCAAGCTGGGGCTACATGTTCAAGCTGTCTCTTCTCCCTCCAGAAAATGTTCTGGTTGGAAAGAATATGGAAAATAGAAGAGAGCTGTGGCTTTAGTAGTGAATCCCATGGGATATATGATGCTATGGTAATCCGACAATGGAGGATAAAGATCCAGTTGATGCTTCTAAAAATGCTCCAGGAAGCTGGTAAAGATTATAGCTAGGCCAGGTCCAGTACTCCAAATATGATTGCTCAGAATTACAGGATATTTAGAGCTGAAGCCCAAGGAAGGACCGTTTTAGGAATGAGTTCAAATTTCTAGAACTAGGGAGTGAAGTGATAGCTGTTTAGAAGAATACCTCAATGTAACCAAAGCTCAGAAGTTCCCTAAGTTTAGACTTTGGCTCAGATATTTTATCCTAACTCATGCTTTGACTCTGAAGATGCTGCAAATCCCATGTAACTGTAGTCAGTGAGAATTTCAGGAGCCAGATCTTCTAGGGAAATCCCTGCTAGGGAGACCAGCCACAATTTGTGGGAAGTGATTCAAGAAGATGAAATACCCATAGAGCCGAAAGGTCCATCATGTCAGGATTGCGCTCTCTGGGTGTGTGTATGGTAGTATCCTGGCTACCTCTGGCATTCCTGAGTTCTTGTACCAACCTAGTTCTTCTTGAAGCCTGAAAACATTTTCAGAGTCTTTGCTCAGTGTAATGTAACCGCCACACCAAGAAGCCCAGACAGGAATTGGTAGGGAGGGTATGGGTGATTTCCACTGAATGATATCCAAACGTGCTCTGAATAGTAAACTTTGTGTAGTAAATATTGTACTTGAAGAGGAATAGTAAGATGGCTATTAAGGGAGGGACTGCAAGCCCATGGGCAATCATCCAGAATTGTAAAGGAAGGCTATCTTTTATAGTACTGTATATCAGTTTATAAATATCATCAAAGGGTTAAAGTAACTGCTTACAGACAGGTCATAAAAATAAGGGAACCCTGAGGGTTTCCAGGAGCAGCTTTAGTGGTGGGACCATAGTATTTTTATTCGTAATTGGATACAGTTTACGTTAGTACAGCAGCCTCTTCATTTTGTGCAGTATAAAATGGGAGGGGACAGTGTCACTTCTGGCTGTGTCATCCCAGTAAGTGCTCTGTGTTCAATAAAGGGCTTCAGTCCAAAAGACTACCAGCACAGCACGTTTCACTGAGAGAAAAAGAAACAAAACAAAAAACCATTATCTTAAAATGTTAAAAGCAGTTATTGCCAAAACATGATCTAGAGAACAGTAACATGCTCTGTCTTCAGGGCAAACACAAGATGGTATCCTGTGTCCAGCCATCATGAATTTCTGCAAGGTGAGCAGATGGAAAATTATGGAAGTAAAGTATGGTCAAATTTTTTTATCTGCTTCCAGGTGGCTAGCTCTTTTCCAGCCAGTGTGCATTGACAGACTGTACCCCTCTTTGCACAGCTATCAGCACCTACACAACAGTGGAGGGTCTTGCTGTGCTCCTGTCCTGGCCAGCCTCTGAGACTGAGCTTCATTCTCCTCACTTGACTGGTGCACGCAGGCAGGAACAGGCTGCCCAATAAAAAAAGAAATTATACGGGGGATGATTACAGAGGGCCCAGCTGGAGGTTGGCAGCTGCTAGTAAGCATTACTGTGTCTCAGGAGGCTCACGTTGCCACTACAAAGGTGTTTCATAAATAAAAGTAACAGGGTTTATTTAATCAAAATCAGATTATTCCTCCCCCACATCGCAGAACAGGCAGATTGTCCTTTCTCCCTGCTGGGTTGCCCCACCACCGCACCTGGCCCTCTGCCACCCTGGGCCCTGCCGATGGCTTTCACTGGCCACCCCTGGGGCTAGCTGCACTTTGGCTGTCCTGGTACTCTGCTGCTCGTTAGCCATCAAGGGGGAAATTATACATTATGGGAAGGCCAGATGAGAGTTGGTGACCCTACACCAGCAAGAAAAGCATTTTTAAAGGTGTTTTTAAAGCCAGAGTTTTCAAGTGCACAGCCTGAAGTTAAACATATAAATCCATATTTAGGCATCAAAATAAACAGGGGTCTGCTTTTTAAGAGGTGTGGAACAACTCGGGTTTTCCACCCAATTCCCCAGAGGCTGTAAATTTGTTCATTTCCTCTAAAAATCTGGCAGCCTCTTTAGATCTTTAGGAACAGGGTTGCAGTCCTGGCGATCCAGGGAAGCCTGAGAGCATCCCTGAAAATTTTGCTGAGTGAGGAACTGAGGTCTGAAATCTAGAAAAAAAATGAGGCCCCTAGTCTGAAGCACAGCGGAAATCTGAGTGCCTGTGTTCAGGACCAAGACAAAAACAAGCAAGCAAAACAATTAAAATAAAACCCCAGGTCCTCTCTATTTGCTCACTCTCTGGCCTTGGCAGTCTTGTATGGCTTTTCTCAGAATTGCAGTTTCCACATCACAGCTAGATCCCTGGGGGTGAGAGTAGTACCCTGGGAGAGGAGAGAAGTAGACTCGAGCCCCCTGGACCTGTGGGGCTTCTCCTTTCTGAGCCTGTGTTCCACTCCTTGTGCCGCGATAGGAAACAAAGCACTATTCTAGCCTTTGTCCATCTTTCTTTTTTCCTAAAGGAAACAATAGCAGTAACCCCAGTTGCCAAAAGGGACCAATCACATAGCTAAACCCATGAGATTTCTGCTGTTCTCACATAATTGTGTCAGTGGCAGGACTGTAGCTGCTTCTCTCTTTTGATCATTTCTGTTCATTTGCTGCATTTAGGCAGCTCTTGCTCAGCACGCTGTTTTTTCTTACTTGTATTGCTGTGTGCTTAACTTTTCAGCATTCCCTGAGTAAAGAACTCACTTGGGGCTGTGAATTGCTGTCCTGAAAACTCAGTGCCTAAAAATCATGGCAGCAACTACATTCCCCTATAACAGGGAGTCCTAACACCTAATTGTCGCCATCTGAAAGGCAGATACATAGCCTAAAATGCTTCCCTAGATCCTCTCTGAGATCGGTTGAGAGAGGCAGAGACCCCTGTTAAGGGGACAATTATTTAATTATTAATTATTAATTCTGGCCAATTATCTCAGATACCATTCTGTTGGAAAGGATAAATTGACTTCAGTTCATCACTCCCACCATTGACAGTAGAGGAAACCTAGACAACTAAGTTGGATTAGATACGAGATTGTTGGGTGATTTAAAGTCAAGCGCTATAATTCCATCCCCAGGGTCTGATAGGAATTTTCACTTTAAGCAAGAAGCCCATTAGTTCAGAACACCTAAGGAGGGCAGACCAACCAGCCTGAAGATGACTGTCAGTTGTCACAGTGAGAGTCACTATAAAAGCAATGTGTGGATGGAGCTAGGACAAGCATTTCCAATCAACACAGCATCTCTCCTTGCACACCATTGTACAAAGCAATAGTGAAGATTTCAAGTCATCTGCACTTCAGGAAGATGAACTCACACTGGAAGACGTGTAGAGGAGAGTTGGCAAATAGGAAGTGAAGAATCTGTTTTAGAAAGGAAGATTAGAAGAGCTGTGTTAGTTTGGCTTAGTGAGTTTAATTTTGAGAGTGGAATATTATTCTTTTCACATACAGAACATTATGGAAGGGCAAAAACTATTTAAGCTAAATCAGAACATTAGTGGAAAGACAAATTGGTATGAAGAAATCACAAAGAAATGCAATGAGTTTCTAAAACTTGCTTTGTCCCACAAAATTGAGCATATCTCTTCATGGCATTTGCACTGCAGCAATTGGGGAAAGACAGCCCTTGCTAAGATATGTTGCGACTCTTTCCCCATCTGTGTTCCTCTCCCTCCTTTGATCTCTCCTCAACATGAACACCAATTAAAAGGGTCATATAATGTGAGAAGCCTGCAAAAAAACCCTCCAAATATATTGGCTACAAGTCTTCTTTTGAAGAGATGATTATTCTTACCTCTTAAAGAAAAAAATAGTCTCATGGTAGACTTCGGAGTCATGGGTATTGACCCTCACGACTGGTATATCTGGTATTATCAGTCTTGGTCCAGCTGTAATGTGTGCTTATTTTCTTATTGGCTATCCAAGTCTCGAATGAGGAAAAGGTGATATTTTCTTGATAAAATTGCCCCAGCTCAAAGGCAGTTTTAGGATCAGTACCCATGGGAGGAAGCCCTTCTAGGAGGAGATATGATGTTACCTCCTTTGCAAACTAGATTGATCAAGTTGATTGCCGATATTCCCATGGAATCACTGATATTCCCTTGGATATTTTTCTGTTAGACAAAATATGATCATTTGCCATGGAAAGCTAGGTCCCTTCTTAAATTCTGAGTGCATACTACTTAGCTACTGGACATTTGGGTTTTTTTCTTATCAATCATATTCTTAAAGATCCCAGTTGATAAGACTTTATTCTCAAAACTAATTTACAGACTATTACAGATGATGCCTCCATTTGTTGTTGATTTGGTGTCATAGATGGTGTTTCATTCCTCCTTTAAATTGTTAGTAAACTGGAAAGGCAGCCATCTGTTCATGCCCCATGTCAGAGACAAAATGAGAGATGCTGAGGAATGCTGGCACAAACCCCTCACTTCTAGAAAGGGGATATGAGGAAATCAAGGTTCACACGGCTTGCATATCAATGTGACAGAAAAAGTAAGGTGTCAGAGCATTAGCCATTCCTATTAGCTACTGACATCCCTTTCCTGATATGTTTCATCTGTTGTCTCTACTAATGGGTTATACACAAGAGATGCATGCACGCAGCATGGGCAACAAACAGGAAGAGTTGGAGGCCATTGTACAGCAGGGAAACTATGATACAGTTGCCATCACAGAAACGTGGTGGGAAGACACGCACAACTGGAGTGCAGTGATTGATAGCTACCAACTCTTCAGAAGGGATAGGCAAGGAAGGAGAGGTGGTGGGGTGGCCCTCTATGTCAGGGACAGTTTTGAATGCCAAGAACTTAACAATGTGCATGACAACATTGTTGAGTGTTTATGGGTAAGAATTAAGGGGAAGGTCAATAAGCTGGACATTGTGGTGGGAGTTTGTTATAGACTCCCCCAACCAGGATGTAGAGGCTGATGAAATATTCTATAAGCAGCTGGCAGAGGTCTCGCGATCACTTGCCCTTGTTCTTGTGGGGGACTTCAACTTCCCAGATGTCTGCTGGAAATATAACACAGCAGAGAGTCCGGGAGGTTCCTGGAGTGTGTGGAAGACAACTTCCTAACACAGCTGGTGAGGGAACCAAAGAGGGAAAGTGCCCTACTGGACCTGCTGCTTGTTAACAGAGAAGGTCTTGTAGGGGATGTAAAGATTGGAGGTCATCTTGGGCAGACTGGCCATGAAATGATAGAATTTTCAATTCTTGGTGAAGCAACGCAGGGAGCCAGCAGAACTGCCACCTTAGATTTTCGAAGGGCAAACTTTGGCCTGCTTAGGAGCATGCTTGAGAGCGTCCCTTGGGGGACAGTCCTGAAGGGCAAAGGTGCCCAGGAAGGCTGGCCTTACTTCAAGGAGGAACTCTTAAAAGCTCAGGAGAAGGCCATCCCCAAGTCCCAAAAAACGAGCAGACAGGGAAGAAGACCAGCCTGGCTAAATAGAGAGCTTTGGCTGGACCTCAGGAAAAAAAGGAAAGTTTATGATCTTTGGAAAAGAGGGTTTGCTACTTATGAAGAATACCAAGATGTAGTGAAGCTATGCAGGGCGAAAATTAGAAGGGCCAAAGCTCAAGCAGAACTCGTCTTGGCCACCACGGTTAAAGATAATAAGAGGTTCTTTCAGTATATCAATAGAAAAAGGAAGACTAGGGAGAATGTAGGCCCACTAACAAACGAGATGGGCGCCCTAGTGGTGGAAGACACAGAGAAGGCAGAGCTACTGAATGCCTTCTTTTCTTCATTCTTCACTGCTAAAGCTGTCCCTCATGAATCCCAGGCCCTGGAGGCAAGGGGGAAGGTCTGGGGAGAGGAAGAGTTTTCCCCAGTAGAGGAAGATCAGGTTAGAGACCACTTGGCCAATCTGGACATCCATAAGTCCGTGGGCCCTGATGAGATGCACCTGTAAGTGCTGAGGGAGCTGGCAGATCTTATTGCTTGGCCACTCTCCATCACCTTTGAAAGGTTATGGAGAACAGGAGAGGTGCCTGAGGACTGGAGGAAGGCCGATATCACTCCAGCCTTCAAAAAGGGCAGGAAGGACGACCCAGGGAACTACAGACTGGTTAGTCTTACCTCCATCCCTGGGAAGGTAATGGAGTGACTCATTCTGGATGTCATATCCAAGCACGTTCAAGAGCAGGAAGTTATTGGAAGTGGTCAGCATGGGTTTACCAAGGGTAAATCCTGCTTGACCAATCTCATAGCCTTCTATGATGTTATAACTGGTTGGCTAGATGAGGGCAGAGCAGCAGATGTCATCTACCTTGACTTCAGCAAGGCTTTTGACACTGTCTCTCATAACATCCTCCTTAGGAAACTGAGGAAGTGTGGACTAGATGAGGGGACAGTGAGGTGGATTGAGAGCTGGCTGTGTGACAGGACACAGAGGGCTGTGATTAATGGAGCAGGGTCGAGTTGGAGGCCTGTCAATACTTGGACCAGTATTGTTTAACATATTCATCAACGACCTGGACGAGGGGACAGAGTGTATGCTCAGCAAGTTCACTGATGATACCAAACTGGGTGGTGTGGCTGACACCCCAGAGGGCCGTGCTGCCATCCAGTGTGACCTGGACAGGCTGAAGAGCTGGGGAGAGAAGAACCTAATGTTCAACAAGGAGAAGTGTAGGGTCCTGCACCTGGGGAGGAAGAATGTCAGGCACCAGTATAGGTTAGGGGTAGACCTGCTGGAAAGCAGCTCTGAAGAAAAGGATCTGGGGGGTCTTGGTAGACAGTAAACTATCCATGAGCAAACAATGTGCCCTTGTCTCCAAGAAGGCCAACGGAATTCTGGGCTGCATGGGGAAGAGTGTGGCCAGCAGGTCAAGGGAGGTCATTCTCCCCCTCTACTCTGCACTGGTGAGGCCACAACTGGAGTACTGTGTCCAGTTTTGGGCTCCCCAGTTCAAGAGAGACAGGGAACTACTGGAGGGAGTCCAGCGTAGGGCAACTAAGATGATTGAGGGATTGGAGCATCTCCCTTATGAGGAAAGGCTGAGAGAGCTGGGACTCTTTAGCCTGGAGAAGAGAAGGCTGAGGGAAGACCTTATTAATGTTTACAAGTATCTAAAGGGTGGGTTTAAGGAGGATGGAGGCAGACTCTTTTCAGTGGTTCCCAGTAACAGGACAAGGGGTAATGGGCACAAGCTGGAACATAGGAAGTTACGATCAAATATGAGAAAAAACTTCTTTACCTTGAGGGTGGCAGAGCACTGGAACAGGCTGCCCAGGGAGGTTGTGGGGTCCGCTTCTCTGGACACTTTCAAGACCCGCCTGGATGCAGTCTGAGTGATGTGCTCTAGGCAGTCCTGCTTTGGCAGGGGAGTTGGACTAGATGATCTCTAGAGGTCCCTTCCAATCTGAAAATTCTGTGATTCCATGATGTGTGTAGATGAGAAGAGCTGCACAGACAATAATGTTTGCAAGACTTCAAGAAGTCAAATTGGAACTAAATTTCTGCAAGGTGGGTAGATGAGGCCAGGAAAAGGCATACTTCACATTGACCTTACTTTTGCTTTCTTGGGGGAAAAAAAAATTGTAAATATTCCTTTCTTCTATTTTTCTAAATTAAAAGTTGCTTAGAGCTACACTGCTGAGCAACATTCTCCTGTGTGCTGCCCTGATGTTAATCTGGAGGAACTACAGTTAAACTGGTGGAGTTATTCTGGCCTCCTGCCAAGGGGAGAGTTTGGCCCCAGAAAGCATAATTTCATCTGAGTAGTCAAGTAAGCACAGTATGAAGGCATGTTGTGAAAAGTGTGCTCACTGAACTCACCACTCAGTAAGTTTTTTATTCTCAAGGGTATGACTTCAAGGTGGGAGTCAGTGCTGCGGATTGTGCAAATGATGGGGTTAGGATCTAGGAACTGTGGTTGGGCAAGTGCCGTATGGTGATGACGGCTGAGGCCCACAGGTCTGCTGGACCTGATTTTCTGCAGGCATTGAGAAAGCTGCCCACTGCATGAGCAGAAACAATGTGAGTGCTAGGCTGGCAGCTGTCCACAGAGAAACCAAGGCAGAGAAAGACCTTCATAAATGCTGCCGACAGCAGCACCAAACCTGCTAAACAGTGGCTTATTTGTACCACTGCAGAAGAAGGGGTTATGCAGCATTCCTCTGATTTTTGTAGCATTTTGGGCTGAGGATCCACTTTCTCTGCTGAGGCATGAGTGAAACTTCAAGCAGCAGGAACATCACTGAGTTGGGCCTTTACTCCACAGCAGATTCACAGGCCTTGCATGATGAATGTGGAAAGATGAAGAGTATTATCCACATGCAATAATAAAAGTGTATCATCCATGGAAATCTTTTAAAAAATTTATTAGTTTGGGTAATAGGTGTCAGATAATGAAAACATATTAATATAGTATTTACATACTTCCATCTCTTTAAAAAAATGTAGTTGTACTTTGATAATCCTATAACAAAAATGCAGTGAATAAAGGAGATAAGACAGAGTATCTTACATTTATGTTATATGTACAGAATATCCTACCATTATATTATGTCCAATATAGCATTAATTATATGATTAACACAATTACACTTATACCATAATGTCATGTCAGACATAAAAGGTGCCCATCTCATGTTCTTAACAGAGCATTGTGGTGTTAAGTTGAACTTCCCTGCAAGACAAGAGAAGGTGAAATTACGTTATTTCTACCTTATTTTCCTAAGCGTCTTGGAGAAGTTTCCCCTTGATACCCCCTTTGAATTGTCTTCTCTTCTAATCACCTTTCTTCTTGTAGTCTCTCTGACTGAAACCTTGGTAGGTGTCTCCAGCTTCCTGGTATCAACTTTTTCTTTTATTAGACAACGAGTTAAAACTATTGCAATTCTAGGTTACTTTTGGTCTCTACGCCTGGTCTGTTTTAGGGCCGTGCCAAATATCACTGATGGATTTAGCCACTAACTTTCTGTTAAGCTATTTCATATAGAGCTCAATAGAACCCCAGTTGAACTTCCCACAGTTGCTCCTCCAGCTCTGGTGTCACCCCATCCACTTCAGGTCTCTCTCAGTAAGGGAAGGTGCTGATACAATGAGCACAGATATAAAGATACTGTATCTGCTGTGTATCTGCTGTGTGGTGCGGTCCACACGCTGGAGGGAAGGGATGCCATCTAGAGGGACCTGGACAGACTTGAGAGGTGTGCCTGTGCAAACCTCATGAAATTCAACAAGGCCAAGTGCAAGGTCCTGCATCTGGGTTGGGGCAGTCCCAAGCACACGTACAGGCTGGGTGGAGAATAGATTGAGAGCAGCCCTGAGGAGAAGGACTTGGGGGTGTTGGTTGATGAAAAGCTCAACATGATCCATCAATGCGCGCTTGCAGCCCAGAAAGCCACCCACATCCTGGGCTGCATGAAAAGCAGAGTGGCCAGCAGGTTGAAGGATGTGATTCTCTATTCCTCCCTGGTGAGAACTCGCCTGGAGTATTGTATCCAGCTCTGGGGCCCCCAACATAAGAATGGACCTGCTGGAGTGAGTCCAGAGGAGGGCCATAAAGATGATCACAGGGCTGGAGCACCTCTGCTATGAAGACAGGCTGAGAGAGTTGGGGTTGTTGAGCCTGGTGAAGGAAAGGCTCCGGGGAGACCTTATAGCAGCCTCCCAGTACTTATAGGGGGCCTACAGGAAAGATGGGGAGGAACTCTTTATCAGGGAGTGCAGCGATAGGATGAGAGGTAATGGTTTTAAACTGAAAGAGGTGAGATGTAGATTGTGTATTAGGAAGAAATTCTTTGCTTTCAGGGTGGTAAGACACTGGAACAGGTTGCCCAGGGAAGTTGCAGATGCCCCATCCCTAGAAGTGTTCAAGGCCAGGCTAGATGGGGCTTTGAGCAGCCTGGTCTAGTGGGAGGTGTCCCTGCCCATGGCAGGGGGTTGGAACTAGATGATCTTTAAGGTCCTTTCCAACTCTAACCATTCTGTGATTCTCATGGCCCCTGCCATGTATAACATCTCCTGGATACTGTTCTCAGTCAAGAAAGAGATCGCTAATCCTTGCTCGGCTTAACACTGAAGTGGCTCTAGTTTCTGGACACTGTAACTGTTAGCTTGATGTGCTTTCATTCACTGCATCCCTTTCTGCATTATCTGTATCCAGGGTTACTGGGCGCTGCACTAAGTCTAGCACCATGGCTTTAACTATTCCCCCAAACGGCAATAAAAATGAAACAATACAGCCAATACTTTAATGTTTGTTTCTTACTAAATCCATGAAAACATGGTTCTTACCAGCACTGGAAATTTTCCCAACAGCCTTCCTCATAAAAAGCAATATTTAGTTGACTAACAATGTCAGCATTTTAAAAACGCTTTTCAAATGTGAGAAAGTAGAACGTATTTTCCCATCAGTACAATTAATTTCAAGGCGCCCAGAGATGACCTCTGTATGCATGAAGCAGGGTTATGAATAGACACCTAAGGAAAAGCGAAATCCATGCATTTATTGATCAGAATAGAAAAACAAGTACTCTTCTCCAGTGGGCCAAAAAAGGCTTGAGAGGCAGACAAAGCAAATAATTCCACTCATTCCTTCAAGACAAAATATAGATCAGTGCAGACATTGTGCTGAACATAAAGTTCTCCAGAAATATTTCAGGTTGATGGTTTTGCAACATTCTCTCCAGTACAGACTCCCCAATGCTCATTGACCTAATGTTTTAGACTGATACTGTGAATTATTGATCTTTGCAAATTTTATTCTCCGTAAGATGCTGCACTAAATTTCTAGGATTTTCCACAGCCCAGATTTTGGCCATTTATTTCTTTCAGCCTTCAAAAAGAAAGGATAACAGCTCTGAGAAGCTGTACTGTAACAGCCTCAACATACACACCCACAAAGACTTTTCGATGTGACAGCTGAAATCACTGAACTGTGCTGTATCCATCCATTTGTAGAATCTATCCCAAGACATAGAGACAGCTCAAGAAATGGGGATGCATGTTGAGGACAAGGCATAATAGACAAGGCCACTTAGGAACCCCACTTGTAATAGATCTCCCAAAAAATAATGAAACCATCTCTGCGGCAATAAGAATATATATGTCATAGAAGGAAAAGAGGAAGTTTATTTTACAGAGAGATGTAAGCCCTAGCCTTTCAAAGATTTTCATCTGGAGAAAATCTTGACAAAGTCATCCTGAAAGGCCACACCAAAACTAAAAGTAAAATCCAGTTCTCACAATACCCATGCCAACACTGTATCTCCTGTGTTTTACATCCTCTTATGCATTTTTAGCAGATGGCTTCTGACTATTATCTCGCTGATAACCGGGTACTTGAAAACTCAGTAGAGAGAGGGTGGTCAGGGAATCACTGCTCCAAACCTATTAGGAGAGTGTCTGTACTGAGAGTAAGAGAGCTTGTTAAAAGATCTGAAAGTGATGACAAAGTTGATGCCTTACTTGAGTCAATTCTGGAAGAAAGAATCCTCCCTTGGCAATTACTTTCTTCTTGCTATTTTCAAGCACAGCAGTTCTCAATTGGTCTTTGAAAACCCTTCACAAAAAGTTTTCAGCTCGCAGTTCAATTGTCACTTCAGTTGTCACTTTTGCAACAGTACAAGAATGAGTGTCTTCTGAATATGATAATGTGTATTTATATCGTAGAATCATAGAATCATAGAATACCAGGTTGGCAGGGACCTCAAGGATCATGTGGTCCAACCTTTCTTGGTAAAAGCCTAATCCCAGCAGCCTGTCCATCTGAATCTTAAAAGTGTCCAATAGTTGTGAATCCACCACTTCCCTGGGGAGATTATTCCAATGGCTGATATTCTCATTGTGAAAAAATTTCCTCTTGTGTCCAATCATAATCTCCCCAAGAGTAACTTGCACCCATCACCCCTCGTCTTTTCCATGTGACTCCTAGTAAAAAGGGAGTCTCCATGTTCTTTGTAGCCACCCTTTAAATACTGGAACATGGTGGTAAGATCTCCCCTAAGACTCCTTTTCTCAAGGCTAAATAAACCCAGTTCTCTCAGCCTTTCCCCATGTGTCAGGCTTCTCAGTGTTTTGATCATCTTGGTGGCCCTTCTCTGGACCCTCTCCAGCTTGTCCACATTTTTTTTTGCATAGTGAGGACCAAAACTGAACACAGTGTCCCACGTGTGGCCTGACAAGTGCTGAGTAGAGTGGTATAATGACTTCTTTATCTCTGCTGGTGAAGCCCTTGTTGATGCAGCCTAGCATCCTTTGGCTTGCTTTGCCGCAGCAGCACGCTGTTCACTCATATGGAACTTGTTGTCCACCAGGACCCCCAGGTCCCTTTCCACAGAGCTCCTCCCCAGCTGGGTAGATCCCAGCCTGTGCTGCGCTCCTGGTTTATGTTATCCCAGGTGCAAGACCTTACACTTGTCCTTGTTGAACTCCGTAAGGTTCTTGTTAGCCCTCTCTTTCTGCCTATCCAGGTCTTCCTGCAGGGTGGCTCTTCCTTGTCAAGTGTCCACTTTCCCACTGAGTTTGGTATCATCAGCAAACTTCTTGGTCCCATCATGAAGACATTAAACAGCATTGGGCAGTATCAGTGCCTGGGGGACCCCACTTCTGACAGGTTGCCAGTTTGAAAAGGAGCTATTTACCACCACCCTCTGGGTGCAGCCTGTCAGCCAGTTCCCTACCGCTGCGCAGACGACTTGTCTAGACTGTAACACATCAGATTCTCTAGGAGGAGGCTGTGGGGAACTGTATCGAAAGCCTTGGAGAAATCCAGGTAGAGAATGTCTACTGCTCACAGCTCACCAACCAAACAGGCTACTTTGTTGTAGAAGGCAATCAGGTTTGCCAAACTCGATTTGCCCTTGGTGAATCCGTGCTGGCTTTTCCCAATCCCATGCTTCATTTGACTTGTGATAGCCCCCAGGAGGATTTGTTCCATAACTTTCCCAGGGACTGAAGTAAGACTGATTGGCCTATAATTTCCTGGATCCTCCTTCAAGCCCTTCTTGTAGATGGGGGTGACATTAGCCTTCTTCCAGTCTTCTGGGACATCCCCTGATCTCCACAACTTCTCAAAGATTAAGGAGAATGGCCTTGCAACGACGTCAGCCAGCTCTCTTAACACCCTCGGGTGGATAACATCAGGGACCTTTGATTTGTAGAGGTCAAGCTCCTGTAATAGTTCACATACCAACTCTTCCTTCACTGATGGAAAATGTCTGTGTTTGCGTCAACCTGGATTTTTGTTCCCAAGGCCTGTGGCACAACAGTGCTGGTAAAGACAGAAGTGAAGAAAGTGTTGAGAACCTCTGCCTTTTCAGCATTGTTTGTGACTAATTCACCTCTTCCTTCAGTCCTTCAGTTTAAAGCTCACCTCACCAAGTTGGCCAGCCTCCTGCCAAAGATTCCTTTGCCTCTTCTAGACAGGTGGATCCCATCCCTCCCTAGCAGGCTGTAGTCGTTGAAGAATGTCCCATTGTCATAAAAGCCAAAATATAGCCCATATATATATGATGTTAAAATTATAGCGAACGTCACTGTAACTACTGTTTCTATCACTGCTACTAAGAAAGTGCGTTAAAATTCATTGATCAAAAAAGCCATGTCTACCTATAGCCAGTGCTATATAGGCCAGCTGTCAAAAATCACTACCCTTGAAATCCAGCTTTGCTGATGGGGAGGCAGACAGCAATGCTGTTTCCAGAAGAGCTCCTGTCACCTGCGTAGGCCCTTCCCCCCCACCCCACCCACCCCCTCCCCAAAGTTATTTTAATAGAGCTAGCATTTTTTATGTGACTTTCCTGTGACAAATGTCAAATAGCATGATAGTAACATCTTAATAGTTTTGTATCAGCTAAGCAAGGGAGTTATGGGCAGAACTTGTGGCCATTACACACAAAATCCAGAATATGGCTAAAATTCTATATTTTCCTGCACTAGCTTTAGCTGCTTCTATCAGTCATTAATGGATTCTCCATAGAGTCTTTCTGATTGTTTTCTCTGTTTGTCATCTAGCTTTATCTTAAGGTATTAGCAATACCGATCTTGTGTAATGCTTTAATCAGCAGGCCTTGTGGTCCTTTGCTGGGAGATCAATGTCATTTGCTCTGAGAAATGGAGGCATTCCAGGAGTGAGGCAGTTGCACACCAGATGATGAAGACAACAGTTCAGTATTTTGGTTTAATAAAATTGACACCGTCCTTTCTGTCCGTTGGAATGAGACAGAGTTTCTGCGTGGAAAATATAAAAGATAACCTATGATTAAAGGTAGAACACATGCATGCAGGAGGGCCACATTCATGTTGATCAAACAGCACTTGATTCTGACATTCCCTCATGTTTTAGTGCTTGATTTTGTTGTCCTAATAGTGTTATTTCTGGATATTTTCTTTAATCAAAAGTTCTACATACATACTGTGGTTTTTTTTTCCTAGTTTAAATCCACTCAATTGAATTATAACAGCATAAAACTGGAGCAATGGGCCTAGAGTGTATAAACAAATCTTTGTTTTGATGTTAGTGAGTGGTAAAACAGCACTTAGAGAAAGTTGCAAAATATCATTTGGTTATTAGTGCAAAGTACCACTGATAACTAACTAGAGACTTCTGAACATTTTCATAGTATGAAGTATCTCTTGATAGAAACTTCAGTTCAGGAAAATGTTACAGTATGTTCTTAAGTTCCACAGAAGACAAAGCACATCCTTTTCTGAACCAGGGCCAGAGACTGTCTCATTCCCTTTTGCCCTGCCATTCACAATCACATAATGTCTCTGTACCAACTCAAAAAATTGTATACACAGAAAAATGTGTGTGTTCCATTACAGGCAGTTATGGATAAGTGGTTCTGTCCGTCCTGAAATAGATTAATCATCCTGTCTACATTTGTTCTTCGTTTCATCTGCTTCTCCCATCTGTTCTCTTCCTCTCTTCCAGCTCCCTCTGTTTTAGCAGAGTTTCTCAGTTCAGCTGAGATCAGATGTTGGCCCAGCGTGTGTTTGCAAACTTTATTGTATGTGTCGTAAGATGGTTTTGTTCAGGGGTTCATTTTTTTCTTTTTAAATCTCTTTCTCTAAAAATGGATGCAAGTCCCAGGCTTTATGGTCTTCTTTTCGTGGGAAGTCATAACATTTACCCCTGTGGGTGGTCAAGTGAGGAAGGCAGTTTTAACAGAAACCTGACTGGCGGAGCCTCTCTGAGCTCAATAATCCATTCAGCTTCCAGTTTTATGGGCAAGACATGGTAAATAGCCAGCCATGTTTAGGGAGCAGGGTGTGGGCTCTTTGTGAGGCATAAGGCTTGGAGGCCTTATGCCCCTCTCAGCTCCTATTCTAGCGCTCCATCCCAGAGTGAACTTTGCACCACATCAAGTGCTTTGTATATACTGTTGAGAGTATGGCCAGATGTGGCAGTTTTATTTGTTTTACTTAGGTATACATACCCTATTCATGTAGCTCCAAATACAAACACTCACCAAAGTAGATTAAATAGACTAATGCCATCCATAATGGAACAAAGCTTCTAAGTCAGTGTTTTCATGTCATTTCTAATTCAAACATTTCTGTGTGGCTTAACCCATACAATAAGCAACCCGTTTGCATCTTTTCTTCATCTGCTATGAGGGCATCTTCAATATAAAGAAAAATGTAGCAGACCAAATATGTCATGATTCAATTGGAACATCATTTGAAGTTTCTGAAGGGTCATGTGTTTCTGCCCTGCTTGACTGTTCTTGCTAAACAAACCCTAGTTTTCTGCACATGCATGACATTTGAGAAGTGTTGGAGGTTTGTAGAACAACTTGATGCATTCCAGAACTAAACACACTTGTAACAGCCGTATGCAAAGTCATAACTCTTACCGGTGCATTTGGAAAGCAGAACATTTTCTAGTGCAACTGAAGAATCCAATTCTGCTCTTCAAACTGCTGCTGAAAAGTGAGAGTAACTCCACTTGAAATCAGCAAAATTGTTACACTGTAATGTAATGTAAATGTAATGTAAAAATCAGACATCAGCTTCTAGACAAAACTTTTTTCAGTTTTTACAGTAAAACCATGAAAAAAAACCTTGAAGGCTGCAACCCTTTGGTTTCTTGTCTGATCCCGATGACCCTCCCTTCAGCCAGTTGGCTCTCAGTTCATCCATCCTCTTGCAGCACCCAGTACTGGTTTCATTCTGTCATTAGATTCATTACTCTCTTCATTATCCCATACTGTCCAGCACATATCCCTTCTGAATTTGCTTCAGTGGGTTTCCTCTTCCATGCTATAGGTTACTGAAAGTCACAGTATTAACAGAGAGAGAAAGAAGCTCCTTGCTTTAAGTTCCTATACATGGTCTAGAATAATTTTGAGTTGCCATTACTGTCCTGACCCTAGTAACCCTAGTCTGGCTTGGCAGCACAGCCCAGCTAGTAATCACCAGGAGCTGGGAGCAGTCTGACCACGCTCTGTGGGGCAAGAGCCCTCAGAGATCACATCTACTAGAAAATCAAGGGTTTAACTAAGTATGTGTGAAATGCATTTTTTAAAAAGACTTTCGCAAAGACAGCAAAAAGGACTCCTGGCAGGAGTACCCCTTCCCCTGCTAAATTTTATATATGTTTTAAAGCATTAAACAAATTGCATACAAGAAATGGTCTCAATTTTTTTTATATGTGGGCAAAACTTATTTTCCCCTAACTTTCTTCTCAGAAACAACTGTACCATGACTCTTGAAATTTAAAAACAGATGAATAACAACAGCCTGGAGCAAACACCAGGCATGGAAAAATTCAACTGAACTTGTAAAAGTTTAACTAAGTTATAACAGTGTCTTATAACATGAAATGTCAAAAAGTCTCTTAATAACAATAGAATAACGGTGAACCAAATCCAGTATTTCTATGGAGGATTGATTAGGGAGTGAATAACATCACGGGAGGAATAAATGGAAATAAATGAATGGTGGGTAGTAATAGGTAGCACACACAAGCTATAGGAGTTTTAGAAAATCTAGAAAGCACTTCAGAGTCTGCTTTTCTTCATATATTCTTTTCTATTCACAAGAAATATTAGTGGCAGATTTAATAACTTTTAACCTCATCTTTCCTACAGTAAGAAAAAATATAAAACACACTGGAATGTTATAAAGTGATGATAAAGTGAGGAATGCTTTCAAACATCTAACTCTTTTAATGGTAAGGAATAATATCTTGGGTGATCTTTTGACTTTGTCATTCCAGTCTGATATTTTTGTAAACCAGGCTAATGTATGGCAGTTAACTCTGTGGCAGCAACTCCCATTGCAGTTGTATAAGTCCCATTCCTCCCATCCATGGCACAAAAAACTCTCCATCGCAGGAAACAAAATTATCTGTAAATCAGCCTTTCCGATGCATCGTAGTGTATGGTTTTTTAGATATGGATGACACTATCAGTATACGTCTGGGTCTCTCTTGTGCTTGGTTTTCCCATCTATTTCACCTACAGTGGATGCATCCTCTTTTCTGTTTCTGAAACGTGAAGAACAGATTCCCTTTCTTTTCTCTCCAGAAGGGGTTTTACATCAGAGCAAAAAATAACTAGTAATTCACAAAGATGAACAGGCTCTACCCGAAGTTCTTTGTCTAGCAGTTTACAGGTAGTTTTTCCTTCTGAGGATCAAAGTGTGTTAGCAACAAAGATGGGGTAACCATTTACTGTCATGGTCTATACTCTATCCACACTGTGGCTTATGAAAGGTCATCAGTCCCTGGGCTGTCAATCCAGAACCTACCAAAACCACTGAATTTCCTTGTTTCTTGGGACCTGCTCTTGTCTAGGATTCAGGAGTAATTTTTTACACAGATTCTTGGTCCCTCTTGTTATCTTCCTGCAGTGCAGATGATTCATATGGATGTGCATCCATATGAATGAGACACTTTGGCCTTCTCATTAGACAGTTCTTGGGTAGAATAGAATAACCTGGGACAGCTGTACACATTCTCTCTCACCTATTCTTGGAAGAGCTGTTTGTGTGTTTAGGAGAGTATCAGCTCAGGCTGGTCCCTTCTAACCAGTCTGTTCTGTCAGCCAAATTTGCTCCTTTATCCTATGCTATGGGTTTCCCCCCAGATCCTAGAGATTTATTTGAATAGACCAAAAAAAGAAGCAGTAACTCAAGACTCTCTGCAAGCAGCTGTAAATCCAGCTGGACCTCAGAATAGAATCTGGTGCAACTTTCAGCATTTTCAGCAGTAATGAGTTAGAACATACAACAAGAGAAAAAAATTATATTTTCTTCTGTTGAAATAGAAAGGAGTAAGTCCCAGTCCACACAGGGTACAGTCCTTTAGGCAACATTGCCTGTCTGAAAGTCTTTATGAAAGCTGGAGTTTTGTGGTATGCCAAATGCAGAACATTCTGACAAAAGAGTAGAAAAACATATTCCAAAGAAAAGTACGTAGTTATATTTAATTCCCTGAGAATATTTCTCTTGGTTTGGGCTTAATTTGTCCTCCAGTATACTTTTCCCCAAAAGGCTTAATTTAATTTCATACTGTGTCTTTAACATGAAACAGTGGAATGCATCATAATATTTTCCCACTTGCCAAGATTTGATTTTCCAAATATGCACATTTATTGAATGAGGTAAAACCAGATTGCTTTCTAGTTGGGCAGCGGACGTGGCAGATATGTCTTTAGAAACTCGCTGGTAAATGGTTCAGACCAGCTTGGGGGAGAGACAATGATCGTCTAAGGAGTATTTATCAACAGAGAGCACTTTCAAAAAATTGGGTTAGTTTTCACTAGGTTGATACGCTACTGACCTTGCCAGACATGACACAATACATTTCAACCGGTCTTGCAGCCAAGACATGTTAATTATCTGCTGATTTATTCATATGATCTTTTTTTTTTTACAGTTGGACATGTTCTCACAAAAGTACTGCATATCAGTCAGTGTTGTTTTTTTTCCACCCTCAACTGGAAAGCTGCATCTTCTGTGAAATATTTTAGTGTCATTTTCAACCTGACGTAATTCTGATGGCAGAGGGACTGTGTCCTTTTTATTGTGTTTTGTGTTATATAACAAAAAAAAATTTCAAGGAGCATCAGGTGACCTACATAGTAATGGCTGCACACAGTCATTATTAGTGATCACTACCATTTCAGGAGCTGATATCCCCAAAGATTAGGCTCTTTTTACCCAAGGTAAAAAGTCAGGGGAAAGGACTGTGGCCATTACTTTAAAAAAAAACAACCAACAGTAAATTTATTATAAGCAAAAGTTATCATCTTGCTTTCTCACATTTGTTGGTCAAATTATTAATCTTTGTGCTTGTTTCTGCCTAAGGAAAAAATGGCTTCTTGCGCTACAGTTTGTATACGCTCCTTCTCTTTCACATCCTTTTGAAGCCCAAGGCCTTGCTTTTGGTTTCACTTACATTTGGCTATTACTCTAGCAGGCTAATTTATGGAAATATACATCGGCTGTTAATGGGTGACATTCGCCTCTGTGCACCAGGAACAGCAAGCAGCCATTAATACAGGATAACTTGTTATTTAACCCAGATTTACAGCTGCATATTGTCAGTGGACTTCCCCTCTCAGCCTGGTTGTGCTGCAGCAGTGTTTTTCAAAGTGAAGGTCATGGTCCCCTTGAGGGCTGTGGAAAGGATCAAAGAGCTGGTTGGAAGTTGCAGGAGAAGTGGTGTTAATCACTAGCAGCCCCAGCTGCGGTTCCACTGGTTTTGCTTTGACTGGGGCCGTGGTGCGAGCAGTCATCCCGTCCTTCCTCTCGGCTGTCGGCTCCTCTCCTGCACACCAGCCTCTGGGAGGCTCCAGTATGTGTCTGTGGAGCCACACCACCGTGAAGCAGATCAAGGGGTCGACCTGGCTGATGAAATGCTCTGCCAAGCAAACATGCGCTCTGTCACAGTCAGATCTGTTTCCAAGCCCAGTGCTCCATGCAGCCACTAAATACGAAAGTGTCTGTTGGCTTCGTGCAGGCTGCAGCACAGGGTAAGAACAAGAAGCTCTGCGGACGGGAGCGCGCAAGCTGTTGACACCAGTTTAAGCAACATAGCCACCAACTGGGAGCAGGTAGTGTGAGATCATTCAGTGTGGGGGAAAGAGGAGGCTCTAACTACTTGCTGCAGTTTTTAGACTAGCCAGGAAACTACTAATTGACTTAATTGCAGGCAGTTTGTCTGCATGGAAGATGTAAGCGTTTAACTAATACAACATATACGAGCAGCCGTTCTGGGTCAGACCAATGCTCTTATTAGCACTGTGTCCTGCCTCCAGCAGGAGCCAGGAAGTGTACAAAGAAAGCAGGTATACATAGTACTTTCCCCAAATACCATCCCTGCTGCCAGCCACTTGCAGCCCAGGGACTTTCTGAGCTACATATGGTTCAATTTGGCAATCCTCAGTGGATTTCTCTTCTCTTCTATGAATTTCTCTTTCCCCTTGCACCCATGTAAAATGTTACTCTCTGCAATGTCCCTTCATGTAGTAATTGCAGCAAGTCCTTGAGTCTCTGCCCTGGAGAAAATGAGCTGCAGCTCACTCATGGAGTCACACCAAGACAGATGAGGCAAAAGGAGTAGATGTGATTGCAACAGTTCCAAAAGGTTAAACAAAATTCTTTTTATTCAAAAGAAGTAACCCGATCAATGTGTACATGAGTAGTCTTTTCAAGAACTTAAGGGACTGGATCTTTTAGCTGGTGAGCATGGGTTTATCTTTACAGACTTCAACAGCACCAAATTGCAATTGAACTTAGCTTTGTAAGTGGCCATCTGCTGGATTGTAACAACATCTGCTTTTGCTGCTGGGGGTGTTCTGGGGGAGGGAACTGAACAGCAATGAATAGTAATTCGCTCCATGCATAATCGTCACAAAATCAGAATACGAATAGTTTAGATTGGCATACGATGAGTCTTTTCTTAGCTGAACAGTGGCAGAGCTCTCTGGTCATTGATCAAATATTTCAATATCCAGAATTCGGTCTTTGATTTTTGCTCGTTGGATCAAAACCCTGCCAACTTAATTTCTGCCAAGGATCCATCAAACTTTCGTGCTGACCACGTGTTGAAAACAAGCTGTACAAATTCTTTGCGTGGATGCATTTGTCTCTTTCTAACAATGACTATTACCTGGATAGGTATACAGTACAAGCATAGCACCTGTCCCATTTAGCTTCCAGTTTCTGTAGGTTGTTGATTTGAGTTACCAGATATTAGTTGAGATACATCTTCAGCAGAATGTGTACGAGCTTTTCTTTTGGTAAATTCACATCACAGCCTCCATTCCTATCTCACAGTAGCAAAAACGTGCCCTTCAGAGGCTCATTTATTTTCTCTTACAGTGTGTGTCGAAGACTATGAAAAATAGCAGTAACCTTCATGTCACCCTTCAGGACAGAAGCTGGGAAAGCTCAGAAATACAAAGCTGATGATTTCTAAGTGTATCTGAGCTGTGTCATGGTAGATGTGTGTGTACAATGAGTACCAGAGAGGAAACATATACCGTAAAATGCATGTTAGAAGGTGGAGCGGGTTAGCCCCGGTGGCCAGCTCAGCGCCACCCAGACACTCACTCGCTCCTCCCTGGCGGGATGAGGGAGAGAATTGGGAGGGCAACAGTGAGAAAATTTGTGAGTTGAGATAAAGACAGTTTAATAATAAAGACAGTTGTGTGTGCAAGCAAAGCAAAATAAGGAATTCATTCACTATTTCCCATCACCAGGCAGGACTCAGCCTTCTCCAGGAAAGCAGGGCTCCATCACGCATAAGGGTTACTTGGGAAGTAAAACGCCATAACTCCAAACATTCCCCCTTCCTCCTTCTTCCCCCAGCTTTTGTTGCTGATCATGACATCATACAGTATGGGATATCCTTCAGTCACGTGGGTTCAGCTGTCCCAGCCGTGTCCCCTCCCAAACTCTTGTGCGCTCTCAGCTGCCTCTCTGGCGGGGCAGCGTGAGAAACAGAAAAGGCATTGATGCTGCATAGGCACTGTTCAGCAATAGCTAAAACATTCCTATGTTCTCAACACTGTTCTCATCACGAATCCAAAACATAGCACCATAGGACTGCTATGAAGAAAATTAACTCTATCCCAGCCAAAACCAGTACAAAAAGTCTGTATTTTCTCTGTACGCTGGTCTGGATTTGCACATCGCCACTTAGCAGTTGTAGCATTTGACCACTGGGAGGTCAGTACATATCCTAAACATTAAAAAGAAAATAAAACAAGAAATTCAGTTGTTAGTGTTCGGTAAAAGCCATGGAAGTATTAAGATGTTATCTTCACCACATATATTTTATGTAAGTTAACTAGTTGATTCCTTATTTTCACGAATACTTCCTGTCAGTATTCAGAGAAAGGCTCCTGGAGGGATTGATCCAGAGCACTGATGCTCTGAGTTGCTCTTGGAAGAGCTGCTCTGTCTGCTCTTATCAGAGGGAGAACCTAGGCAGGCCTTTGGTCTGCTATTTTAGTTGCATAGAGTTGGATGGCTTTTCCCCTCCCTTTTTAGGGGGTCTAAGTGGCTGAAAATCAGAGAGATTCAGTCTCCATATTGACTTAAGCACTTTCAAAATAGTATGTGTGTTTCCAGTATGATATATTTGAATTTAATCTACGTTGTACTTCTGTATTTAACGTTTCTGTAGTCTCTTCATGTAATTAATATACAACACACTTCAGCAAGATACCTCAGAGTCCTGTAGTAGTGCTCTTCATCTTTGTAATGATAAGGCTGACAGTGCACTAGGGCACTGGATTAGAACTAAAGAGGTACAAGTTCTTTTTCTATCTCTGCTGCTAACCTACTGGAGAATACCTACTAGAGTGTATCTGTCCTCCCAGTGCTCACTTTGTCTTTCTTGTCCGTGGAATGGGATAAGAAGAGTGTAACCATAACCCTTCATGAAACGTGTTGATGCAAAATTGAGATAATAAATTTTACTATAAGACTTAGCATTGTGGACCATTTATGTAGGCGCTCTCTCATCAATCAGATCTAGGATAACTTCTCGGCTCAGTACCTACTCTGGCTGTATCCTGACTCCCAGGATACACTGTCACTCCTTGTTAGAAATGCAGAGAACTGTGGATGCAAGAGGATCAGAGCCAGGTCACCAGGCTGAGCAGTCAAGGTACCAGGACTGTGAAGAGTCCCACGGACTGTACCTGATACAGGTATTGACTGCTGCAAGTACGCATGCTAACTAAACGCATGCATACATACATGCACACACCGATTGTATACACATGTTAATACCTTGCTTCTCTTAGCTAGTTCAGTCCAGAGATCAAGATTCCTTTGTTTCCCCCCCTGCCTCTTTTAGGGGATGAAAAAAAGGGATACAATTAAAGTCATCTTTTTCATTGTCAGCTGTAGTGGCACTCTGTTACTGCTGAAGTATAAGCATAGCTGTGGCACAGCAAACATGTTCGGGAAATATCTGACAGACTGTCTTTAGGATGGCAGTGCCTGAGGTCAACTTAAAATCTTGCAGACATGAATGATGTAGCTATGGCATAGTTGCTGTGAGCAGCCCTTTGCCTGTTGGGTTGCGCAAAGAAAACGTAGCATCCGCTGCTGTAGCAAACAGCAGGTAATCTTTTTGGTAAGGATCGCATAATAGGATGAAGTTCTTATAACCTGTGGGGCCCTGTTCATTCATATTGTAGACTCTGAAGAGCAGGGCACTTGAGAGGGCACAAAGGTAACAAACCTTTTGGATGTTGAAAAGTAATGTCTATGTACTGAAGGAAAATGTAATTTTGTACTTTTACTGTCCTTGGTCCTCTCAGTCTTGCTCAAGGACCACGTCTAACTTCTAAAACCTGAAGAAATTTTCTTTTAATCGTAGACTTTTTCTTTCAGTCATACCAACACAGGATATTTCCCATGTGTTCATTTACTCTAAACTGTATTGACCTGAGGTGTAAGACAGGCAATAAGCAGGTCTGAACTAACGGCAGATTTCCAATCCAGTATCTCACCAGAGCTAGACATGGAAGCTTCACAGCTCTCGATGAGATATTTTGATGGCACTCTGAATTCTCTAAGAACTTGAAGAAGGAGTTTATGAAAAAAGAAACACTTTATTTTTTTTAGAAATTTCTAAACTGCGTTAACTGCAGATTCTATCTCTGTTTGAGATCCATTGTAGCTATAGGTAGGAGAATAAGAAAATTTAAAATACTCAGCACATTTCTCCTTTAAAATCTCTCTTCAAACATGCAGAAGACATGATGGTTGGCCTGATAAGTTGTAGATTTTAGCTGTACCTGTTTAAGATAATTCACATAACTCATGTAAGGTTTGACAACTTCTTAATACAGTTGGGAGAATAATGGGGATTTTACTCTGTGCCTGAGTGGAAAAAGCTGAAGAAATATTATTTAGATTCAATTTGGAGGGCTCAGGAAAATAGAAACAACAGACAGGTGTTTTTGGATCACTCCAAATGTTTCATTTACTCTGAAATAGAACATTTGGATTCATTTGTCATCATCGTTGTTGCTTTTTAACAAGCTTTTTGTCCTTCCTTACTTATAAGGTAGGTCTTTCTAATGGAAGAAGGACATTTTAAAACCAGAAGTAAAAATGTCAAAGCAGACCACTCTGTCTCTCCCTAGACAAATATTTCATAAAAACAGAACTGGGGAAATAACCTTTTAGTCTTCGAAATGCTTTCAGTTGATCTTGGCATAAATTTTGGACTGTCTCACTGCCTCCGGAGCCCCATTTCTTCTAACACATCTACTGCTCACCGAGGGGAGGAAAAAAAAAAAAAGGGCAAAAAAAAAAGCCCAACTCCATTCAACATAAACCTATCCAAATTCATGCCATGAAAACCCTTTTGCCTTAGCACTCTGTTTTGAAAACCTGCTCGTACAGGTACTATATGCTGTAATGATGTAGATTCATTACGGCACTTGTTTAAGTTGCTTCATCTTGGTCTACACTCCTGGCTTTGAGCAAATCTGCAGCACTTCCACACACACAGGGGACCTGCTCCATGTGGTGACCCAAAGGATCTAACCAGCTTCTCTGAAACTGCAGAAGCGTTTGTGCGGGAGTAGGCAGTTGCTGCCTCGTACACAGAGTCCACAAAGGAGCTTAGTCAGAGCTTTGCTTCACAGCTGATAGCATCAGCTAGTCTGCTCCAATACCTACCTATCCGCTGAAGTCAATGGCTTTTGATTAAATGTAGTGAAGGGAAGCACAGCGGGACAATAACATGCTCCAAAAGAAGCCAGCCTCGGACTAAGGGCAATGCTGAATGTTTTGCATGAGGAATACAGCAGCACTTCTGGGAAGATTCATCCTGCAGGAAAATTCTAGAGTGACTGGCACCAGCTTGTTAGGATCGGTCTGTCTGAGGTCTGAGGTCAGACCACAGCCTGTACAATTAGCTATTACTGCTGAAACAAACCAGTTTGTTGTTATCACTAAATACTGTACCATGAATGTTTCTTAGTTCTGTCCTTACGGGTACAGTTCCTGAAATTGCATGATGTCTTCAGCTACTTTTTTGTGGGCAATAGGAAGTGCCTGCTAGACTTGCCATAATCACGCTCTCCCACTCAAAAAGGTTGCTCCATGTGTGTGGAAGGGAGGAAGTGGACAGGAAAGCCGAGGATTTCTAGAATGCTTACTACTTTCTTGAGCCCTTATTAAGCATGTGCACGTGGTGCATCTCCTTCATCTCTTGCCCTAAGATGTGGGTTTTATGCTTCTTTTGCAAAGCATTAAAAAAACAACAAAAGAGAATCAAAAAAGCAGACACGCAGTTTGACTGAAAGAACTGGGGAAAAATAATACTTTTTCTCAAGTCCGATTATCTTCATTTTACTTGTATAATGAAACGAGAAAACATGTTTTCAAATGGAATTATGTGGAATCAGAGTAGATGCAGGATGTGTCATTCATCTGAGATGTAGAAACTTCTGGACTTATTTAGGAAAACATAACTTTAAAGGGAGTTCCTCAGAAGAAAGCAATTAAATGTCATTTGGAAAAAAATGCATATTGCGGCATAAATGATGAAATACGATTGCAAAACGTATAGCTTTCTCTCCTGGATTTATTTTTTCTGGTTGGACCTTCTCCACAGACCTGGACGTATCCTGAACAGCAACGGCTAATCTTACTGAAATGTGGGAAAGGTTTTAGTGGTTTTGGGTGTGGGAAAATACCTACCAAAAGGAAAATGTCTTGCTTCTCAAATCAGACTTACAAAGTTCTGATCTGACTCAAATTCCCAAGGGTGAAAAACAAGTGCATTGGAAGCCCATAAAAATCAATGGCAGTCTTTCTTTTCACTTCACTGACCTTTAAAAATGACTTTGAGGTTGAAATCCTGCCCTCACTAACTTCAGTGGTTCTTGGATGACGTCCACATAGAAGTGTTTACTACCTTTGGAGCATTTCTTCAAAAAATGGGGAGCTTCTCTTTATTTGCCACATACCAACCCCATTGGCAAAGTGGAACAAGAACTCAGACAACTGTACATTGAATCAAATGTATTTTTTGATGAACGTACTTTGAGCAATCCTGGTGAATGCCTACATCCCTCTTACCAAAATCTTGCAGATGCTGAGGATTTTTTTCCTTATGTTTGATTCTGCCTAAGGAATTTCTGTCCTCCTCCTCCTCCACGGTGCTCTGTGCAGGCACAGCAATCCACACGGCTCCCTGCTTCTCACAGGGTCAGGGCTCCTGGCTGCGGGTTGGAAAGGTATCACCATGTTTTAAATGGTGCTACACTAACCCGTGACCTGTTTTTTCTCCTTTAGGGGTGGGAGTAAAAACCTGGAGACTTTTTATAATAGCCAATTATCTCAGAAAAAAATGGGATACTGAAGACTACATTTTCTCCCTTAGGTTGAAGTAAAGTACTGTCTACCCATAAATGACTACAGTGACAAACAGGAAAAAAAGTCTGTGCGTACAATTGTGTGAGCTTGATTCCTTACCACTTTTGTGACTACTACTGAGACTTATTTTTCTGATTTCAGTACTGAAGCTATACTTCAAAAATGTATTAAGGTACTAAATATAAAACCAGAAATGTGTCAGCTTCAGCCCTCCATTCACTTGATCCCCACTATCTGGGACAGTGGTTCATATGCTTCAAGTGGTTGTGGTTAAAAATGCCTTTATTTATATCTAAAGTTACCACCAATAACACAGGGCCCTCTACCAGCACTGTCGCAGGGTACAAGTTCTTGGAAGCCGTAATAACAGGATTGTTTCTCTTCCTGCTTGTGTGATCATTTTAACCTTAATTATAGCTGTTCATTTATTAAAATAAATAATTCAGCAATATAATAAGTTTTAAATTCCAGCTGTTCAAACAGTCTTTTTATTTTCTTTGTGCACACGGTTTGGTGGGCAATTTATTGTATCCATTTTCCCTTTCTTTTTTTTTTTTTTACTAAGAAATGTGCAATATATTTTCCAGATATGCTTCGGAACTATGAATGGAACCACTTCTGGTTCAACACAAGGCCATAACAAAAAATTAACTTCACCATTTTAAAGAGCACAAGCAACCTACGATGTTCATTGATTTCTGATTCAGATAATGATTTACAAAGTATGCTTGGGACTGCCGCTGTGCAGTTTAATATTTCACCCGTCCCTTTGTTCTTTCCTTTGTGAATTACCTGCTTACCGCTTTTCCCTGACCTTGCCTTAAATGTTTAGTAGTGTCCTCTGTGCCTTCTCCCAAAGGCTGTTTGTCTTTGAGATAAGCACCACACTCCATTTAACAGCCTCCTTTGAGCTAAGAAGCTCTATTTCCTACATCAGACAGTGTACAGTGGATGGCGTGGGTGTAGATTCAAGGCCAATCGCTCCCCATCCTCCTCCAAGTGAAGCCAAAGGAGGGCTTCCTCATTTCCATCCTCTAAAGGATGAGGCAAGAGGGCAGAGGCGGTCTGGCTTCGACCTATCCTCCCACTCTCTGTCAGTCCTGAGGAGACACAGGGAAGGGGAAGCATCTTGCAGCAGGGGAGGGATTCAGCAGTGTTGGTTGGCATCCAGGTGTGATTCAGAGCACACGTTACAAAAACGTGCTTAGGAGCTGTTTATGACTTTAAACCTTTTTTATACATTATTAACTCAGACTGGAAGCACAATAGGATCACTGAATCCAAATGGGGTCTTTAAAAAAGAACGGCATGTCTTTTGTAGTTTTGTGTTCTTTATTGTTATCACACCATCTCTCATGTCAAACCAAGCTAATGGCTTTCTTGCATTCAGTGCTGCAAAACATAATAAAGCACAGTCCCAGTTGTAAGAAGATAAGAGACAAAGGAAACAGTATTTTGCATCTACTAGGGAAACAGGACACAGAAATATGAATGCCTTGATTTTCATTAGCATTTAAAGTTGGCAGTACATTTGTCTGGTCTTAAAGTGGATATAGATCACTTTAAACCCTCACTTTAGTACTGGGAGAGTGTAAAATGTCCTTGTAAATCAAACTAAGGACAGGGTTTTCTGACCATTTGTCTTCTGACCACAGACACTGTAAAACTCTAATGTGGTCAAGAAGGCCTGTAGCTTTCCTGCATGTTGACAGGCTTAAATAATCAGGAGGACTGCATATAAAGTCTGCTTCAGCTAGCTTACTCATGTGAATGCCAGTTGCCTAATTGTGAAGTATAAAAGTTCCTATATCCTAAAAATGGCAAAGCCCATATAATTCACCCCAAATCACCCTGGAATTCAGAGTCCAATTTGTGAAAGGCGCCAACAAGTTCTGCCTTAGGATTTTAAAAATCAGATGGGTTTCCTTTCAAAAGCAAAAAGAAAATCTTTGTGAAGGTGTGGTTGCTCACACCCTCTCAACCTCTGACTCTCCTGATTTTCTCGGTGTGACGTTCTGCTTCACGCAGACTAACTGTCAGCATATTCTGAGCATGTCATCCAGCTTCCAGCATACTATAAGATGCTCATAGAGGAAAACATACCATAATTATGAAAGAGAACATGCTGTCCCACGGGAGATACTTGGCAGAAGGAAGAAGGAAATAAAATTGGTCTGAAACTATAGCTGAACACTTCGCAGACTCTGTTACAGAGCCTGCAAAACATGAGAAATCTCAGCATGTTTCAGTTATGTTGGCTCTCCTATGTTATGCACCCTGTGATCTAGACAGGTCTGATCCACAGTTCACGAGGAGTCATACTGGGAGAGAATAGATTAAAAGCAAAGAACAAAAAGAGGCAAAGGGAAGAGAAGGAGCTTTCCTAACTTTTGATGAGGAATGTCTAATATGAATCGTAAAAGCTGGCCTGTCTTCAGAAATATTTGCTTCAAGTTCCAAATCCTGATAATGCATCATGAAAAATATTTTAAGCCTTCAATTTAGAGGCAATTGTGTCTGTGTATGTTGTGGGGTCTTCATTTTAGTTCTTCACCTTGGAACAGAAGTTCTTTTTTCCGCTCATGAAGAACTACTCTTATGGTGGTGATACTGCTGTTATAAGCAACGTACTGAAGTGCTTGTAACTTAAAACAGAAGCTGAAATGTCCAGATATCAAGACAGGCAGAGGGCTTGTCTGGAAAAATTTAGAAAGTTGCTCTGAATAATGACTAACAAAATATCCCCTTTCCACTTAGACAGTAAATAAACTAGAATGAAAATAACTGCTGTCCACAGGTATGGCAAAAATAACCGATTCCTGTGACAACCATGAACAGATGCGTGAGGAAACCTTCTTCCTAGAGTTTGCAAAGCACTGCTTTAGGGCATCAAAAAGCTTTGCAGCCCGGACGGATTGCTAATGTTGTACCGAATACCACACACATGCTACCAGCCACCAGGGAAGTCAGAGATAAAGTGATTTTGTCTCAATCCCTTCTCCTCACCGCTTTGCACACATCAACACACATCCAATCCCACGCAGAACTTTCCAAATTGCAATCACACATTGTGCTTCCCCTGAAATGTGCAAGCCATCTGCCACAACTCTGTTTGGGTTTAAGCCATTTCTTTGTGAATAGGTGCTTATCAGTTTCTCTTGTTATTATTTGTACTTTGAGGTAAGCGATGGGGAGTCCAAGACCACCAACGCTGTCTTCGTCTGAACAGATGCATACAGAATTATTTTCTATAAATAATGGAGGAAGTTTCTGAAAACTGTATTCCTATTTATATTTCTGTTGGATTTTTTGTTAGTTCTGGCTTGTGTATTTATTTTTTAATGTGTCAACAAATAAGAACAGCAAAGTATAGTAAGTATATTATGACAAAAGTGCTAGTAACTTCAAAGAAAAAAGATCTAGTTTATAAAAAAGGGTGAAGGCAGAGTTTATGATTCACTATGAATGCTAATGTTTGAGAACCAATGTTTTTAGCAAGTATTTTGAAGTGTGTGAAGTACTAGTAAGCAGTACTTTTTTCCCCCTGCGGAGAGCTGAGATGGCCATCATTGATATATGGGAGACAAAAGGACAGTTTTGTTTGTTTTCGTTTGTTTTGTTTTGGTTTTGAAGAAAACCCTGCTGAAGAAGTGGCCTTTTTATTCCTTTGACCTACATGAGCTTAGGACTTGGTCTGCTCTCCCGTAAAGAATTCCATATCCAGTAATTCTAATCCCCTAAACACTCTGCCCGAACACTGCCTAAAAGCCACAATATGTCTTTCTTTTCACATATTGTCTCAGTGGAGCACAGCTGCTCTATGGGTTGTGGACAGAAAGGTGATCTAATGCACACTTCCTTTGTGCGTGCACATTAATATATGCGTCTACGCTACTTTTTTCCACCGAAATTATCCTGAACATAGTAGAAGAATAAATATGCTATTCTCTCACAAACTGGGAAAGGTCTCAATAATTCAATAACCTGAAGTATTAGTTTGATAGAAATGTGTCTCACTTCACTTTGAAAGTTGCAGGTTTATGTATGTGTGTGAATATAAATGTAAAACCAAAGAATCATAAAATAATTTGGGGTTAGAAGGGACCTGTAGAGCAGGGTTGATTTTAAAGTTATTTCTGGTTGCTCATGGCCTCATGTGGTCCAGTTTTAAGTACCTCCAATGCAGAGAACCCACTTTTTAGGCATGAAATATAATTTCTTCATATGCTTCCATATTTTAAATTGGAATCTCCATGGCCAGCTTAGTGTCTCCACAGTGAATCTTAAAAAACATGGTTCAGCTCCTTACACCATTAATTTATATTTTCTTTTTTCAGAAGACTACAGAGCAAGGGAACATGTCAGGCATACCAGTGTTTAATAAATAGTCACACAGACAGGAAGGCAGTAGACACAACCTGTAAGCTTAAGTACCACTGGTCAGACAGACTGCTTCTACAAAATACTTTTCCAAAAGTCTTTGTAATTTTTAAAGCAAATTGTAATTTGCTTTTCGCAAAAATATTGAAAGTGTTCAGTCCATTTGAGGCCCACTTGCCAGGAATATTTTAGTAAATGAACTTCTTTAAAAAAAAAATAAAATTATTCACAGGAAATTAATTTAGACGTTTTAACCAGAAACCTGAACCTGAGTTTTAAGTTTATCCCATGACTATAATGCTCTGTCCAAAGAAATAAATTGTTGTATGCTTGCAACAGACAGCAGCACAAACAAATGACAAACTGAGACTCAGTAAGTGATGGGTAAGCTCAGGAAGATGGCATCCTTTCTGCAAATACCTTTCAAGCAGAAAAAGCAACTACACGTGTCAGACTTGTAACGGTTTTTCATACACCTCTCACATGGGTGCAACAATCACTAGGAAAATCTCCACTATATACACAAAATTTGCAATGATCTTATCCTAAATGGAGGCAGTAAGTGAGTTTTACCCAGTGACTAAATCAATCACAAATGCAGGCTGTTCTGCTGTACCATACCACCGTTCTTCACTTTCTTCCAAATGGTTTACAGGAGGGAAAAAAAATGCTTTGAAATGTTTGGCAGCAATTTAAAATCACTAAGGTCAATTATTTTGAAATATATGTCTACCCATAAAGCCAGTAGCCTTAGGATCATGAATACATTTTATGGATGTCTGAGTTACAAGAGGGAAGTGTAACTGGTGCTTTTTTTCCCCGTCTCATTTGAAATGTTCTTTTGCTTGTCTGCATAAATTCTGAGGAGATGATTTTAAAGTATGGTATCACTTAAGGAAGAAAAAGAAGCACCTCCCCCACTGTGGCAAGCCAGAATGCCACCTGCTCCATTGGACAGTCCTGTAAATGGGCATGAAGTATTGGATTTTTAATTTATCAGACATCTAGGAGTAAATGTTATTCTTTTTCTCCTTGGGCAAGTGTGTTTCTTTCTCATGAAGACAAAAGAGGGGGAAGAGGAAAAAAATTTTCTGTCAGATTGCATTTAAGTTGGGTTTGAATTGAGATCTTGAAAGATTGCAAATGTTTGAAATACTGAGCAGAGCACAGACACAGGCCTGATAAAGTTACATTAACACAAAGTTTTGGACTGTATCACCCAGTGTCACCACCTGGATGTGGCTATGCTTTCTTTTCTGACAGAGCTGATAGTACACGTAGGACTCAGCACTCAAGCATGTAGCAGTGCAGTATCACATATAACTTTGTGACAAAAAGTGAAGAGTAAATGAGGAAGTATACGGTGGCATCATGGAATTACCCACGCTGGCATTCATCCAGCACATGAAGTCTATAAAATCCGTGATAGCATGATGTAGCCTGTTTTATCTAGCTGATGCAGGACTTTGTTATACAGTATGTGAGTATACAGTATGGCAGAGCTCATTCTGGATGCCATATCTAAGCATGTAGAGGAAGAGAAGTTGTCAGAAGTGGTCAACATGGATTCACCAAGGGGAAATCATGCTTGACCAATCTGATAGCCTTCTATGATGGCATGACTGGCTGGGTAGAAGAGGGATTGGTTGAAATCAATCGCAAATGTCCATAAGAAAAAAGTGATTGAGCTGGGCAGACAGACACGTAGACAACACTTTTATATAAGTCCCATTTCTTCACAAAACCAAGCAAACCCCCCAAATTTTTTCAGTTTCTGGGCTTGCAAGAAGATGACTGAATTAAATTCTAGATGTGTCCAGCTGAAGGCATGGCTTGGCATCAGCATATGTATAATAAATGGTCTTATTTACAGTGGTCTCAAAAGTTATAATGCTGACCCCATAAATGTCCTTTCACACCATCATGACTCTACTCTTTTAATTTGAAATTTCCCTGCCTATGAAATTAGAGCAATATAGAGGAGTTGCAGCTCAAGATTGCAACAGCCAAGAGGTGAAAACTTTATGGATTTTCTTACTAAAATGGTGGGGCACGTATGAGTGAATTTATTCTTCATGAAAAGATTACTCTTCCTGTTCAGGAAACATTTAATCCAAGGTAATACAGTTCAGGCAGGAAGAACTTTGAGGCTTTTTCATGAATATAATTTTTACAGACTCTAAAAAAATCTAGTCTATGCTCCAGGCTAGAAAAATCAGTGTCCTCATACAGCCTGAGTTTGGGTGCCTGCATCCAGAACTGCTGAGCTTGGAGCATGTTGGAAGCCTCAGGCAGCCCCCATTTTTTCGCCAGGCCAAAAGGTTTGGACAGGGTCAGAAAGGCATCAGACCTCCAAATGTAAAGATCTTTAAGTTGTAAGTTTACTTGTGGCTTGTTTTAAACACTACTGCTACATCCTATAAAACATACTAGGACTGCTGTTACTTCTTTATTCACTTGTAAAACTTTATCATCTCTCCGAAATCCACAAAGAGCACTGTCTACTAAGCTACGAGTTCCTATTTCCCAGAAGACACCAGACACCTATAGGAAAAATTTAGCCTAGGAAAAAAAGCTTAGCTTATTCTGATATTTTGATTTGAAAGATGATGCCAACGAAGATGCTGTTAGCATCAAAATCACAACAGTTTAACTGCAGATTAAGAAGCCAGTGGCATCTGTTCGAGCACCAGCTCCATTCATGCTACTGTCATTTGCTGTTACTACCCACTGCTATGTGCTGAAACCATCTGTAGGTTTGCAATGAGATGATCATTATAAAGTTGGTTACCTGAGGGCTGCTAGGGTTGTTTCTGATGGTTTGGAATGCATAATGGAGGGGCAAGATCCAAGTAGCACGGGCTCACCTAATCATTAGTAAGGATTTTGGTGAGTGATAGATCCAGGCCAGCTGAGTTCACCTTCCCTAGGTTTAGCTAACAAAGCCCAAGCTTTCAGAGTACTAAAGTACTCCTGTGTCTACAGCCAGATTACTAGTGCTGGTGAACGTACTGCTGGAAAACAGCAGCAGGAAATTCCCTGGGGAAGGTGAGATACAGCTGTCCCCTTCCCCCAGAAGGGGCAGTCAAGGAACTGTCAGCAGCTAAGGCTGAAAAGCGATGTATCAGCTGGACAGCCGACATAGCCCATGGGTTCATTCTGAAAAGTGCATTGCTTTTAACAGCTAGTGTGATCCAAAGCAGGTAGGAGTTTAAACTAGTTGGTGGGGCAAAGAGGATTACTGTTCCTACTGATGGGAGGTCTGCTGTCCCATGGCTGTAGTTTTGGATTTATCAACCAATTTGCGAACTTTCTCCAGGTGCCTCCTTTTAGGGCTATATTGTCAACCCTTCAAAAATGGTCTTTCTTGCAGTCTGGAGGAAGCTGTAGGAAGCAGAATATAGGCTGAATGTTTTAGCAGCAGGGAGATGTGGAAAGTGTGGGTTCTTTTGCCAAACCTTCTTGGCTTTTCTATGCTGAATTTGACTCATTTTTTCTTATGTTTTGACCTCTTTGACACTGTTCTTTAGGGACTCTGTATTGCATATACTTGAGTTGCTGGTGTGGTTGAAGACTCAGTCACAGCAAAAATCTAATGGTTTATTCATCAGGGATGTCAGGTTTTCAAGATCCAACTTATTTTTTAGTAGCCAATACCTTTCTTAGCTGCAGCTTTGCATCTCTTGGGCCTGATATACAGAGACAGAAAACATTCTCATAAAATGAATGTTTCCATTCTTTTCAATGTGGACAGAAATGGTGAATGGACTTCATTAAACTTTTAAAGCTCCCAGTGCTTTTTACAGCGTGATTCTCATTAAAATGTCATGAAAGTTCTATTCACCAAAAATAATAATAGTAATTTTTATTCCTTTTAACACCTTTCTTCCCATAGTGCTTCAGAGACTGATAAACTAAATATAATGAGTAACCACAACTGAAATGCAGCCAATTCTGAGGTGAAACATGGCAGCTATAAAATAGCAAACATTAACATTTCAAAATGGGTTAGGAGAGGACAGAATGAGTAATAGTATATGCAAGTGAAAATTCAGGGGGAATGCAAGAATACAAAACAGGAATTTGGTCAGTACATACCGTATTTAAAGCTCGTACTAAAAATAAGAATTGCAGGGGGAGAGTTAGTAGCTGAATGTTCTTTTGATCCTACATTCAGCTTGTTGCCAAGCGTGTTCAGTGTGTGATAAAAGCAACTGAAATTGTTTGACCTGAAAAGTTTGACCAAAATGTGAAACATTAGGGTTTTGTTTCATGTTACACCTATAATTAGGAAGTTGTAATTATTTTTACCAGTAAGAGCTATTCTATGCAGAATAAATAGCTGCCCAGGAAAAGAAACAGGCATGGGGAGGACCCATCAAGTTCAAGCCAAGGAGCACTTTGTGTCACTCGGCACTCTTATTCCCTGTCATGCCTCATCCACAGAGAGGGGGATGTGACGCTCACTTATTGACGCCTAGGTCACACAGTGTCTTGATGGTTTTCTATATTATCCCTCAGTATTCTGTAAGGAAAATGAAGTATCCAACCACCCACAGTTTAGTTTAGGTTAAATAATAGTTTAGCAACTATTATTGTAAGAGGCCCCAGAGCTAAGGCATCTCTCAGTAAAGTCTGCCTTGTCTGTATTCTCTTATATCCGCTCTCGTGATTTCCCTGTGGCACCTCTTGGGGAACATAAACAGCTCTCTGTTCAGCCTGTGAAAGCTCCCATTTGCCCAACTGCCTCATGGAAGTTTTAAATATTTTCAGCAAGGTAATACTGGGATTTGGACAATGTGGACCCAACTGTATTATTAGTCTTTTCCTGGCAATTTTTCTCTATCCACTTACGCCTTTTTTGAGATAACATTTAGCAGCCCCATGGTGCCAGCCCCTGTACAAACGTCCAGCTTGCAGGCCCTGCTGGTCAGTAGGCCTGTTCCAATAGACACAGTAAACTTTCCACACTGTCGAAGGAAGCTGGTAACGGCAGCTAAATGATGTCCTGTACAGCAAAATTTTGACTTCGTGTTGAGACAGCACACCCCAGGATTGTACATCCATCGCAGCCTAGGTCTGGTTCAGCAACAGAAGCAGACCTGTACCCCAAGCACTGTTTTCCCTGAGCAGCTCAGGGCACTAAGCCTGAGTGAAGGCACAGCCCCAGGGAAGGGAGACCCGGGCTGGGCAGGGCCACCTGTCTCCCATGTCCACCCCCCATCTGTCCCCATCCGCTGTCAGGGGGGAGCCCAGTAGGCACCCTACGGTGGGGGGAATATCAGCAGTTCCCATGGTTAATCTCTCTGCTTTTCTTGTCCCCTGGGCTGGTGTTGTCTCTTGAAGCTGGAGGGTTCGGGTCCAGAGGTGTCTGGGGAAGAAGGGTGAAGAGGGGAACTGCTCTACTGCTGATGTAAGGTTGAATTTTGCCACATCTGGGCTGAGGACAGAAAAGGAATTTTTGGCTTTGTTCCTCCCCCCCCATCATTAGGACAACAAAACTTGATTTTGCATATGTTGCTAGGAAGTATGGAATGAGCTTTCGGTAGGCAGTAGAGCTTTATGTCTTTTTAAGTCCCCAATGTTTTTTAGCTCTCCTGAAAAAAAGCCGACTTAGTATGTAGCCTGAAATTCAGATGGATACTCCATGTTGTTAAAATTATTTTGCTGTTAGTCCAGCTAAAATGTGAGGAACCAATCTAGCCATTTGTCACATATTAGAACCTTCTGATAGCCGTTATAACCTCCAAACCCAGATGTCTCAGACCAAATTGTTTAGCAGATGGACATGCATTTCACAGGAAAAGCATGTTGCTCAGTCTGCGTAGTAGGTGTGATAGGAAATATGCTGTATTGTTGTCCAGCTAGCACAAAGGCCAACTTCATTCTCTTTTCTGCGTTGACATTCTTCAGCTTCTTTTCCACATTTTTTCTGTTTGTTCAGACAATCTGAATCTTGAAATGATGGAAGGATGCCTGCAGCCTCCTGGGTAAACTGGTGCTGTTGGCAGTTCAGCCAAACGCTTTGCTATAGCTTAAGACTCCACCAGAAATCCAAAGAACTCAAATGTCCCTACACTCCAGCCCAAGCAGACAGTGTGTAAATGTTTAGTCTGAGGTATTTTATTATCTTGTTTCTCTTCTATTTGAGAACCAACATTTAACCTGTCCTGGGTTTTTACTATTTTTTTTCTGCTGTGGTTGAAAAATATAATGAAGTCAGTTTGCTGAACCTGTGTCCTCATAGTCTCAGTGAAAGAATAAAAATTTTTAAATTCTCTAGGTTGAGGGGGTGGAAAATTATTACTACAGACTCTGATTCTGTGAAATCGATGATTTGTGGTTTAAAAATAAAAAATAAAAAAAATCCCTCAGGCAGAATATTTTCAGAAAAATGATATTTTTTTTTTTATCTTTGAGAATTTTATACAATATGGACAAGAGAAAATATTCTTCCATGAAATGCTGGAGAGGTTTCAATGTAATGGGCAGCTGGGAAACATTATAGATTAAATTAAAACCTTCTGAATTGGATTTTTCATGGTGGTTGGTGATTATTACTTATTACAGTACATGTTAAATTGCCTTTGCTCCCGCCTGATGATTTAGCTTAGATATTCACTCTTGAGTAGCTGCAAGATTTGAGCAGTGGAATTGATTCCACTTGGAAAGAGGCTCCCAGACTTCAGCATAAGATATATCTCTCTGGTCAAGTATTTCCTGCCTTTCCTGGCTGGAAGTTTTTCTTGCAATGAGATGGCTTGAAAGGAAGATCTCATTGTTATTTATTGCAGAGATGTGTGGGTGCTATTTTTTAGTTTTACTAGGTGACATAATTATGTCTATCTTAAAATAAATGCTTTTTGAGAACTTCATTTTCACAGACATTTCAGATCAAATCCAGCTGAATCACTGGGCCAGCAGCCACCCCAAATAATTGAGGCCATTAATTTCAGGAGAATTACATCAATGTTCAGCTTGTCCAGGAAGCAAAAGATTCAAGATTTGTCACCTAAGTTAAGATGTTGAGTTGCTATTCAGGTTATTCAATTCCCTAAAGGTGAGTTAACACAGTGCCGTTATAATGGGAGTACCCAGCCACGTACCAGGGATCCAGTGAATCAAACCTCATTTGTCCACCTTCATCTACAGCTCATCTTCATATTTTATGGTTATGGTGACCAATAGTACCAAACCTTATGAGCTTTCAGATTTACTTGAATGTATATATTATTAAGAGATCTGAAGGAGACCAGCAGGGTCCTCATTTAGTAGATTGGTGTGCTACAGGTGCTAGTGAAAAGAAAGGATCTTCAGCAGCATGAGTTGTTGAGATATTCACCAAGTAATTTATTCAGTAGTGACTTTGGGACTAGAGACCTGCAATTTGAATCACTTATAGACTTTCTCATGCTCTTCATCCATCCAAGTTCACATTGCTATGAGGTAAGATGTGACAAATGCTTCAGCATTATTGTTCGTTAAGTCTGTATTTAGTAAGTCGGGCATAACTGCAACAATTTATAACATTGAAATCTTAAAACCAGCATGAAAATATTTTAAAGCTTCAACCAAGGTGGGTGATTTCTCTGTCCACCAAAACTTCCTTATGGTGTAAGAACAGTCAGGATTACGAACATGAGCTTTTTATTTTTATGTTTACAAATAAGACGTTTCTTCCTTGGTGCTCAAAATCTTTAACCCTCTACACTTTATTCCTCTTGCCATTGTACAAAGCTATCTCCATTACTTAACTTAGCAGAAACAGAGAGGCTTTGTGACACAGGGATGTTTTTCAGGCAGGGTAGGAAAATTTACAGGCAAAGTACTGCTCTGTTGGGTTGAAAGAGAAAGCTATTTTACTCTGTTGCTGTATCACATGGTGGAGGAGGATGAGCCACACATTTAAAGGGGTACTAAAGCCTTTCTTGTTACCCTCACTAAGTAAATCCATGCTGCTAGCTTCTACTGTCAAGATGGATTACCTTGCTTTAGTGTACTTATTTAAGTATTGACCCAAAGGTCAATTAAAAGCAGTGGGTTCTCCATGTAGCCTTCAAGAGAAAGAAAACTTACTAAAAAAAAAATCTAAAATTTCTTAAAATTAATAAACCCTTTGAGAATTATCTCTTCTTTCCATACAAACCTGGGCAAATATTACAAAATGTGTTTTGTGAATTTTCAGTCAAAATCTTAACTGGATGCTTAATGCAAAAGCAATCAAGATAGTTCTCTGCCTTGTTCGACCCAACATATGGACAAAATTTCCTATAAAGCAAGACCTTGTTAGCCCTTTCTCTATAATCATCTAGGAGCTCCAAAAATTTAATTACACACACATGCACACTCCTGCCCCTAGTTGTAATGGTTTTCCTTATGATCTGAGAGTTAGGATATATGGCTGTGCATCTGGAAACTTTTTCTACTTATCTCCAAGATCTTAGTACAAATGATACTAACAGGCGACCAACCAAGGAAATTATGATGCTTGGACTGCGCCTTTGAAAAGGATGTTTTGAGTGATGCATGGTTATAATTTTATGGATTGCATTCAGATGTCAGAACTGGCAGTTGCTTCCCCAAACAGCAGGTGTTCAAGCTGACAGACAAGATGGTAATAATAACCAACAGAAAATTTTATGAGGAATTCTATATAGCACAATATCTATGTTTGACTACATGCAGAGTCATTAGGCAGTGAAAGTTTCATTAAATTCGCAGACTGATAATAACAGAGACTGAATTCTGTCACTGAATTTGGGGAAAGACAGTAAGCAATGTGTATGAATGCTCCTTTATTCCTTATTAAAATGACAAAGACTTTCCCAGTGCAGTCTCCATATATTTACCCCTGAGCTCTTCCATGTGAGCACCCTTGTAAACACCCCTGAGACAATTATCTGTCCTGGCTCCTGGGAGTGTCTTGCTGCAAACTAAAGTGAAGAAAAAGATAGAAATAATATATGAATTTTTTCCTTGAAAAGTTCTGAGGCATAGACATGGGTACTGGAGGCAAATTTACAATTTGATGTATTTATGTATTTTTAACCAGAGTAATGCTACATCAAGGTGTTCAAAACCTTTTGTATTACAGCTTACATAGAAATGTCACGGGATAGTTTAGAAAGAATCAACACAGTATTTCAATACAAACTTGTATTGAACAACCACAAAAGAAGTATAGGAAAAAAAAAAGTCTCTTTTTAGGATGTCTCTGTTTTCAGACTGTAGAAAAGATACAGGACTTGTTCTAAACTGCTGGATGATTCTTCTGACAGACCTGTGCTCCTATTCTGACACGTACATATTCATTTAAAATATACATTGTTGAAATTTCTTCCAGGGCAATATTAAGCTAAAAAGGTGGGTGATCCAAAGAAAATGTGCTTGCTGTCCAAAATGCCTGTTGTTCCCTCACTTCAAATATTGACATTTGTCTGGGTGCTTCTCGTTGTTTAGGTTGTCCACAGACCAATTTAACTGACGCCAACTTGCCAAGAAATAGGACTTGTCTCAGTAGGAAATTTCATAATGATTACCACTCTTTAGTGCACTTTCTGTCTCATTTCATTTTTTTATTGTAATCAATCAATGTAACTTACAAATTGATGAAGCTTGCTACCTGAATGTCACCATGCCACGCTGTTCTGCCTTCACAGTAATGTTTTTAAACTATTTTTTCTAGCTTTGTTTTCACTTAATGTTTAGGTGTGTGTTACTAGGTCTGTTCACTGTCATCATTTCAAGGGGCAGCTTAATGACACAGGAGAATAGAGATAGCACGGGAAAAATCTGGTTTGATTCCAGAAAAAGGAGTTCACAGTGAAGGAGATCAAACACTGGAACAAGATGCCCAAAGAAATATTAAAATCTTCATCCTTGGAAATATTCTAGATTTGGCTGGATGTGATCCTGAGCAACCTTCTCTGACTTCAAAGACGGATCTGCTTTAGCAGGGACTTGGACTAGATGACCTCCAGAGGTTCCTTCCAACCTAAATCATTCTCAGATTCTGAGAATATTCTGCTCTTTTGTCAATAGTTTGTGAAGCAAGTGCTAGCATACAAAGGCTTATAAAATCTGATTTTTTTAAGGACAGCAATAAAATTATAATACTAAAATTTTCCCTCTGAATATTGCTTACAGTGACACAAAATATTTCACCAAGTTACCATAGACTGAATTCACCGTCATTTGTACCAGGAAGGTCATTACTGTCTCTCCATGGCTAATGGGCCTAATTCCTTTTTCTTTTTGATGAAAGTAAAGCATCGGCCTCCATCTTCCACCAATTTTGCTGGCACTTTGCCAATTGAATTGTCATAGATGAACGTCCTAATGAATGGTTCATTTCACCTCCAAGCAGTGGAAGAATCTTCCCTATTGCATGCTGATAGTGCTTTTCCTTGTCTCATTTTAAATATCCTAAATGACAGGGATTCCACTACTGCTTTTGCCGATCTAATTATTAAATACCAGAGACAGCTCAATCTCATGAAATTTTCCCTAATCCCAACCTAAGTGTCTCCTCTTATCTTTTCCTCTTAATAATTCTATCTCACATGTTATCTTAATATACCCGTCTCCCTCTTTGTGTTTAAATATTTCTCATTCATTTAGCAGCTTATATGTTATCACCTTCATTTTCCTCTGGGTATTGCTCTTCCCAGCCGTTTTTTGCTTCTCTGAAGCCTTGCCGTCTTTTTGATCACTGGGCATGTGGAACTAAGCAGCGCCTTCAAAGCCCATGTGTACTGGAGCCAAGAAGAATTTAGGTTATTTTTCCCTTGCTCTGTGATGAGGTACTTTTGCAAAAACAGGACAGAAGTGCATTTAACTTTCCTTTCCTGAATTTATATTACAGTGCAGCTGTAGAAATTTATCATTCATTGTCCCCATCAGGGCTCCTTCAACATTGCTGCTTCCCCATGGAATAGTCCCGCTCTGTAGGTGTGCTCTAGGATGTCAGAGATGATCCTTTAAGACAGGTTGTGAAAATTACTGGGTTCATATTTCTCATTGGAAAAACAGAAACAGAGGATAAATGTAGTGAAATGCTCTATATGCACCGAAACCAGCCAAGACATGGGATCTGGCTCCAGTATAGCCTTCCTTTCAACATGTTTAAAATATTAATAGACGCTACCTACATGCCATGCAACTCTATGAAAGCACAGACTACACAGAAATTTTCATACAGCTCTTAACTCATATCATGTGTTATAAAAAGGTCATCTGATGGACATGGGACCAAATGAGAAATGCTTCAAGCATGTGAAGCAAACAAGCGGAGAAAGAGAGAAGAGAAGCAACTCAGTGCGGGAAGGGGGAGGAGGGAGCAGGCCAAGGAAATGGTAATTCCCTAATGTAAATACCCTATACGGCTCTCCCACTCGAAGTTCACATGATAAACTAACAGCTATCCAAATTCTCATTCCCTTTCCTCCTGCCAGCTTCCACTCCATCTGACTCCAGCCCTGAGGAGGCCTGCTGAGTGCGTCTCCGTGTGTGTGCACAAAAGGACCACTCGTACCTGTTTGTCTTTTGGGTATGTTCTTCATTCAACGCTACCAGCAATATGTTTCTGTTTAGCTAGAAAAAGAACATGTTCTATTTCACATTGAACCTCCCTTGAGGGAAAAGCAAACAAATGTGTTTAAATTGCAAGAAGAAAAAGTTCACCAATTCAAAATAGTCTGATGGATCTCTAAACTCAAAACAGAAGCATGGGAGGTTTGCCCACCGGTACGAAGATGTGAGTCTGAATCACCAGAGAGGGAGGCCAGCATGCCAGCAAAGCTCCCTCTTCACTATGTCAAGAAAAATCAGGGGCCCTGTGTTAACTGACAATTCATCAGTCTCTGACAGTAATCGATCCACAGGCAAAAGCGCTGTGCATCTACATTTCTGCGTCGGCTGTGGTAAGGCATGCAAGCAGTCTTGCAAACAGATAAATATTCATCCCACTCCCCAGGGGATGTTACCACACAAAGTCTGCCCTGAGAGACACAGACACTGAACTCAGTGTCTATCATTTAGAGATCTGTCTATATCTGTTCCTGTTTATCATAAAACTTGACTGTAGAATCTATTAGATAAAACAGCCTTTATTAAGGCTCTAAATAATAGCTGTGCTGCAGTAATAAGCCAGTCACGTCTGTCAAAAGCTTGGGAAAAGCTGTACTCAGTTCAAAACAGTACTTTTATTTCCAACTTTTTAACAGAGACCAGCTTCTAAATATGATATCTTTTTGCTAGTGTTTCTGGAAGTCAACCTTTCTGACTGTTTTTCTTTGGCATCTACTATTCCGGCAAAGAATGATCTTAATAATTTTATACAGAGTTGGTTACTTTTTCATCTCACAGTTATTAGAAAAGCAATGCTTATGAATTGGTCAGTGTTTCCAATATATTCCTGTTTGCATCTCTAAAGTTAAAGCAATAATGATTTTTATTTTTTGCATTTGGGCACATCTTAGGGACAACACAAATTTTCACTTTAGCCTGCCTGTGGGCTCTGTCCCGCTGTGTGTTTTCCAGCAAGATTTGCACTGGCTTCTCTGCTTGTCCTTTGTGCTGGGTGATAGCAAAATGGCTTCCTCTCAGTGGGCAAAAGGGTTATGACCTTTTTGCTCTGTCCGGCATCTGCTGCCAATTAAAAGCCCATGAAATTGAGGGACAGATTTAATAGAAATGTACCAGAGCTCTAAACCAAGCTTCTGGACTCTGTAACAGAAAGTATACTAAGCAAGGCTTTTTAGAAAAACTGCTGATGCTGCATCTCTCAGTTTGGGAGGAGGGGAGGGCACCATTAGATACTCTAAATGAACCTGGTTTTCAGGAGATACAGATTCTGAAAAGGGTCCCCTTTAAAATTATATCAAATTAGGAAATTCCCTTCAAACGTTTCTTTTTGAACAGCCATTACTTTTCTGTCTCTCTTTTGTCTGTACCTGATCAATATTACCAGCCTGTTCTAACAAGCCTTTTCTCAGCTGTGTCATTTCCACACATAATATCAAAACATCAAGTGAAAAGATGCCTCATCCTTTACATCTAATATCCCTATGATGCAGGATTAGGCATCCTAGTTATTGTCATAGATATGAACGGCTATATATTTTATTTGTGAAACTATAATCTGAAAATACTAATTAGATTTTATTAAGGAGCTATTTTTATTTCCTTCAGAAAATTTTCGGCAAAAAGATAATTATCTGGAGATAAAAATCTCATTAAAGCAGGATTTTCCCATAGGATGTATGCTCCATTTTATTTTTTAATAATCTTTGTCCTTTTGCCAAAGGAAGGTGAAATACCTGCAGTTCATTGTCAGGGAGCAACAAGGATCAGCTGCTCCCTAAGGGTTGGGATGCTGGGAGTAGGGGGGGCTCCTCAGGCATTGGTCCATCCCACCACCCCTAGCCAGGGAGCAGGCCAGGCTGGGGGGCAACTGAGGGTAGCCCCAGCCCTGGGCATCGGGCAGCTCTGTGGTGATATGGCAGGTCCAAGGCCAAGCTAGAAATGTAAGCCAGTGAGTCAGGGTCAGGATCGGGTCTGGGGAGGGTAATCAGGGCCAGACACACACAGCCCAGTGGTCACCAGACACATCCATCCCGATGGGCAGGCACGAGGTCAGTCTATGGGTCTGGATCAGTGGGGTCTATGGGCTGGCACAGGCTGTCGCACCGGGGGCCATAGCTCAGGCTGGGGCCAAGCAGAGCCTCAGCTTGGAGCAGCTCCCACAGGAAGGGGAGTCAACCCTGGTTGAGTCCTTCTCGTGGTCACCAAAGGAAGGGGCCAGCCCTCAGCTGCACTACCTCTAAGTCAGCCCTGGACCCTGGCGGCCAAACCTACAGGACAAAGGATGCTGTCACGGTGCTTACGTTCACTTTTTATAAATATTTGAAAATAGTAGTTTTAGAAGCCACAAAGATGTCTGTTTCTGGTGGAGACTGTTTATTACTATTATTCATAGAAGATCTAAGGCTGGCTAACTACCTTGATGTTTTTTTCAAGGGGTGACAAAATTAAAACAAAAGACTTCCAATTGTCTACATTGTTTCTCTGTGTGTACCAAGAGGCATAATGTGCAGGGACTGTGCTGTCCTAAGGATAGCTAATACTGCATATTCCATAGCTCTTTTCAAAGAAAAGGTATCTGAGGGGTCAGAGGGAGAGGATGAGATGGGCTGAGTGACGCGGTGAGATTGTTCAAAACTGACCATAAGGAAGATACTAAGATCCTACTTTACTGCAGTTTAACAACCTCAGCGTAACTCATTGGCTGCAGCAGGCCCTTTCCCTCTCTCAGTCTCTGCACTGAATTCCCAATTAGAGCTTTCCTTGGATAAAACCAGTAAAATAAGTATTAGGATCTTCGATTTCCTACCATCTTTTGTAAGGGACAGAAACTGACATTCAGTTGGGCTCTTTGGAGCTGAGAAGCCCCACCTCGTTTGTCATAATTTCTTTAGTGCAACAGAAAGAATCAATCCATATAACCATGAAACAGGAATTTCACACACAGATACTGAACTTGAAAGGATATTGATCATTTCTGACATTAGCAGCTCAGTGCTTGTTGCAGCACCTGGCTGTTTGCTGCGTCGAACACCTACCATTACAATTGCCTCAAATACTTAAACAGAGATCAGACCCTAAAGTAAAACAGAAACCCAACTGTGCTGCCCCAGTCAGCCTCTGTTCCGTCCTTAGAAATAAGCTGGTTCGTTCCTTCTCAAATTATGTTTTCTCACTTCTCCTTGTTGAAAATTTTTCCGTTGTGAACTCAAACAATTAGTTTAAAATTGTCTCTTCTGCCCAGCAATGACCTGTTATGTAGAGTCTGGCTGTAGCGTGGGGAGAAAGATCACTCTTCCTGGAACAGCAAATGTAATTTTCTTTTCTCACCCAATCGCATATACTTTTTAGCAAATGGGGGGGTGTGGGGTGGAGAGAATAGAAAGAAAACTATTTATTCAGGCTTTTGCATTGTGTTATCAATATAGCAGAGGCCCTGGAAAGCTTAACTCCTGAGAGGTTTGCCAAAAGTATCCTTAAAAAAAACAGTGGAAGAACTAATTATGTTGTATCGTTCTGGAAATTAAGAGGCTCTGTGTTGCAGTAATGTGGCACCCCTATAGACTTGGAGATAATATTATTTATAGTAATAAAATTTAGTTCTTATTTGGCATTTTTTCTGACTTGGTGTTTAAGTGTTTCACAAAGCAAGTCTCTCATTTTATCTCCATTTTGCAGATGGAATAAGTGAGATACCGGCCGTAAACTGCCTGCAAAGGATTACCCCAAACACTAGCAGAAGAGCCAGGATCAGAATTTGGGACTTGTGGGCGATACCCTTTGCACTGAGCAGAAAGCCACGCTGCCCCTGCAAGGGCACCGACACCACCATGTGAGAGCACCAAATGACGGGGTGGTTTCTTTGGGGTGGATTTTGGAGAAGCACTCTGCTCTCCCTTCAGTCAGCCACAGTTTTACTATGGGGGTGAGAGGGAGCTGAGTTTTAGATCACAAGTTTTTTTAAGAAACCCCTATCTTTAATACATCTTATGCGTAGCAGCACCTATTATTAGGGTACCTATTTGCCTTATTCAGCATGAGTGAGTCCCACATGATTACATCTCTGCAACCGAAAGCTCCTTCTAAACTCTGCTTTGGGATGAAGTAGCTGCTCTGCAGGCTGTTAGAGTCTCCTCCACGCTTAGAGATAATACACCAAACCTATTACACAAGCAACTTATGGCTTGCTTACAGAGCCATAATTTTCTTGTGTAAATAATCAGTCAAGATTTGGTTTGTACAGTTGTCCTGCTTCCAAAAGGGCAGATGGCTAGCTTCAGAGTGCCTTGGAGTTTTCTCCTGGCTGCAAAGTAGCCTGAATCTTCACTAATATGGGAAGCCCAGAGCCCCAGTGGAGTATCAATTAGCAGGTTTCAAAATGCTAGAGAGAGGAAGACCTTTGAAGCTCTTCAATATCTTATTTCCTACTGACAATGTTCAATACATCACTTCTTCTCTGCCAAAAAGAAGTCCCCACTGCATCCTTTAAAACTAGGGATAACAAAAGCATTCAATGCAAAATAATTGCTACTGATAAGAAACTGCCTCCCTTTTATTCACTGTTATTTGAACAGCTGCAGCCTTCTTTTCAGTCTTGAAGAAGGTAATTTTAAAATTACCTCTATCCTGACGTTTTGCATTTTGGGATTAATATATATGGAAAGATGAATGGCTGTATCAGATTGAACTGAGTTGAGTTGAACTCTAGCAAGTCCAGGATCCTGCAACCAAAAAGTGACTAACACCACATACCTAGAGAAGACCATCAGAAAGGGGCAACTTCACACTAATTGTCAGCATAGTCATGTTTTCTAGCAATCTGCAATTCAGAAACTATCTGAAGCAGAGATGATACTGTGTTTAAGTTCTCTCAGGAAAAAGGGAGCATCAGTTGAGGCGACATCGAGCCTAGGTCTAGTGCATTCACACGACTATTATGTTCTCTTTTTAGATGCCATATTGCTTTCTTCTTAATTCACATATTTTTTTCTGCAGTTCCCATAACTTTGTGAATTATTTTTCAAAAAGCCCATTCTTGCTACTTGGCCACAGGAGAGAATTTTTATTACAGCATGAAGAATTTTTCTGATCTGATGTCACCTAACCCAGAAGTATTTTCCCTTTTGCTACACGTCTACCTACTAGCCCTGTTTTCAAAAGATGCCAAAGTCAGATTCTGTATGTTCCATGTTTAAATCATTATCAAACATCTCTTGAAAAGGACAAATCCTAATGTGAAACAAACATGTTCCTTTATTATAAGTTCTTATCAGTATGTTCAGGTTTTTTTCAGGACACTTGAATGTTTTGCCAATTATGTACTATAATCTGGAATACTACAGGAGCTCCTCTGTTTTTTCCTTCATAAAAAAGCCTGAAATTGCTTCTCCAAATTGCTGAACAACTAATCCACTAAAATTGGGACAGTATGTTGAAATTAATGATGTGCTATATAATTCACTTCCTGACTTACCTGACCAAAACCAGAGTCTAGTGGTAGCGTGTGCCCTATCTAAACAGTCTCATTAGACTAGTGGCATTCCTTGGAGGAAAATCTCCATTCAGCTTACATCTGCAGTACAAGCTCAATGTTAAGAAGGATGTGGAACTATATTTACAATATAGAAGTTACAATTCTGATTTCCAGTAATTTAATTTATCATGATTTGGGGTAATAAATTGTGCTCATACACCATTATGGTGAAGTTTTCAGTTACATGCTCCAACAGGCTAGTATATCAGCATGCATTGTTATTTATATAGTACCAACAACTGAAATTCCACTAATGCTAAAGTGAACAACATCTGTAGGTCTTGAATGATGAAGGTTTAAAGCAGACAAACATGTAACAAGACACTGGACCAAAGACTTGGCATCAGGAATACGCGGGGAGTTACTCTAGAACATGAACAAAGAAAGAATAGCTTTGAAGAAGTAGATTTTCAAGGTCATGAAAGTGTGTATTTTGCAAAGCCTCATAAAGCAATTATTGCTGGGAATTATACAAGAGATTTGGATTGCTTTAAGAGACCTTGTGTGGCAGCTTACCTAAACAAGAAAATGTTGTTTTCATTAATCCTAAAGAAACACAGTCTATTCTATTGTATATACAGAAAGGCTGCATCCCATTTGTGCTATCGCTGTCCTAAGTTAACTGGGGTCACCAAGGGACTAAGGCATACAGTGAGTTGGTTCTGCCTAATTCAGTGGCAACCTCACTGTTCCCCTGCCGCTAGAGACCTTGTCTCAGGCTTCAGTCCGTGTGTAAAATGCACGTATATCTTTCTTAGCATTTTGTTACATGAAAATCTCCCCTATGTCCACTCAGTGAAGGTCATCTACAGTGCAATATGAGTTCTCACATATTTATTTGTTGCACCTCGTGAGACACGTGGCACAGGAGGTGAGAAGTGAAAATGCCTGTGTTAATATGGCTTAGCACCTCAAGACAGCTATGGGAGCTGAAACATGGTATTAATAAGAGGCTTTGTTTTTCTGCCTTACGGTGCTCTGTACTACCATGCTTAGCAGCACAGTGAAACTAAATATAGTGGGACCACCATGTACAGACATAACAGATCTCATGCTGCTGGTATGAGACTGAGACGCTTGTCCCTGTTCCCCACTCACCAGCCTCAGCTTCTGCAGCTCCATCCTTTGCCCCACAGCATGTCTCCTGGCCTGGGCTGCACATGGGATGCTGTGCTCTGAACCCAGAGAGAAATGCTGAGGTGCTGAGCTGTGCATCCCAGCCAGGCCCCTTGCCTCATCTTCCCTAAGCCCCACTCCTATTACGTGGCTCACACACGCAGTGGCACTGCAGCATATGGGCATGTGGCTCTGGCATATAGAGTAACTTGAGAGCAACAGTGAGAGGCTGAGGCAAGGCCCACTCTAGTCCCTTCATTTTCACAGTGACTTCACATTTCTCCACTTTTCCTCTTGGATTCGCCACCATCTAAAGAAAGAAGAGTAAAGGCCCTTCCCAGGACAGTCAGGGTCTTCTCTAAGGTTCATTCATTTTTCTGCTTTAGAGGATGTTATTTTCCCTGCCACAGCGATCTTCTCAGGTTGCCTGGCCATTGGACTCCATATGAAGGACTTAGAGACTTCCTGCTGCTATAGCTCAGGAAGACTAATGCCCTCCTGACAACTGAAAACATTAAAAACACAAATACAATTTTTCTTTCAGTCCTCATTTTGGTGCTTTGATTTCAAAAATATTATTTTCATAGCTGCCTTTTTAATATTACTCATTACCTTCCTGGCTGCTTTGTGCATTGTTTTCCTTTTCACTTAAGATGTATTGCTAACACTGGGAGAAGTTGTGTGGCCAACGGTTTGAGAACAAGGCCAGATGGCAGGAGTTCCCACATACAACATCCAGTTTGCCACTGATATTATGTGTGGCCTTGGGCAAATTGTCTAGTAGCACTGCACATCAGGTCCCCTATGCATTTGTAAAAGGAGTAGAAATGACAAGATCTACCCTATGGTAATATTCTGACTGTGTCTCAAAGATTGCACTGAGCGTACAGTGCCCAGTGCTTTGCAGGAGCTGAGTGCTTTTGACAGTGGCAATAATAGAAAGTGGGACCCTGACCTCCCACAACATCACTGCCTTGCTGGGGTAGCTGTGTTTGCACACTCCAGCAGACGCATCCGCCTCTGTGTTGTCGGTGGATTTAATCTGAAAATGTAGCATGGAAATGAAGGTGTAAGAAGAAAGTGGAGAAAGTAGGGAGCAAGGAGAATGCTGGCCCGCTTCTCACCAGCATCATTCTCCCTAGAGGAAATCAAAGAAACATGAGTTTTGCATACACTAGCCTATTAGTTTAAATGCCTTCTGTGGTAAGCTTGATTACAGCTGTTGTTGGATACCTGTGCTTAGGCTTCACATAATTTTTTCCAGTGGAATAGTTCTGTAAGCATAAAATTAGAAATGTTTGTTATTTTTCTTGGAAGATTTTTTTCATAATACAACTAAAAAGTTTTCTAACTGCAACATAACCAGAAGCCAGATTGCTCTATACAGTCCTGCTGAATTTTTTTTGCTGAAGTTGCCTTCTCTGTGAAGAGTATGGTGGGGAGCTGGTCAGTGTTTGGCAAATTCTGCCAAGCAAATGTCTTCTGCTTGAACACAGGTTTTTAACCTGAAGCACAGTGTTTTCCATTGTGTATTATCCCAAAGCTCAAGTGACTCACAGAAATGAGCAGGTCATTTTACACATAGAGAACTAGCATGCAAAGGTTATTGAGTGAGACACTTTCTTTTTTTATCTTCAATTTAAAAAGTGTATTCTTCCTTTTGGTTGTAAATTGTTGCACAGTGCTCAGATCTGTATAGCTGCTAACTAAACGTCACTGACTAAATTTAGGTTCCTCGGCACAAGGTTGGCTCAAGGATTAGGTTAACAGCTGAATTATTTTCCAAAAGAACCAGTCAGCCATTCCCCAGAAGCATATATTGCAGTCTATGAAGGTTTGTTAAAACATGTAGCCTGTTTAAAGTGGTAACCTGCTGTTACTACTTCAAACTAAAGAAGAAGGTATGAATATCTACAGGTTAATTTTTTTTTTTTTAAGGAGAGTTTCCTTCAAACATGATTATCAGAAAAATAGTTTAAGGAAACATTTTCTGTCGTTACATGTTATTCATGCAAAGCAATGTGTTATGATTGGTTTTATTTGACATTGATCAGAAGGATGAGCCAGGGAGCCAGAGAATTCTCTGTGATAGCTTTGCTATGGGCTGTTTGCTCAGGTGTAGGAAAGGCAGTGGTGATAGATCAAAACCACAATTCCCTAACTGCTTTAGAAAGAATCAAAAAACAGTAGTTACATCAGGCATTATTCTCCTGCAGAAGCACCTGTATTTAAAATCCATTCTGTGTGTTATCCCTGTGGTGAAGCGGGGAGAATTATTATTGGCAACATTTTCAAACCTTAGATGCCTAGATTTAAGCATCTAAATATGTGGCTTGATTTTAGAAGTACTGAACACACACACACATGCACACAGACATACACACACATTTTATTGAAGTCAGCTGGAGAAGCTAGGTCATAAACATTTTTGAAAATCAGGCCACTTATTTAACTGTCTAAATATGGATTTATGAGCCTGACTTCAGACACACCCAAGTCTAGTTGTAGGCTCTCACAGACACGAGTATATTGTCCCAGCACTGTGTGTCCTACACGCTTCAGACTGACTAATTTTCAAGTTCCATTCCAGAGCCACATTTCTTAAAGTTAGGCTGGATAAAAAGAAAGTTGTTTGGGAGAATTATTTCCATAAATTAAGACCAACAATTATTATTATTTTAATTCTAGGAGGGAAAGAATATTATCCTGCCTCTACAGTAACTAGAACTTAAATACTGTAGCCCTACGGTTAGGTTGTGAGAATTAGAAAATCAGACTAATTTATTTCCCAGTTTTCTCTTTTGCTTATTTTGAACATTACAGTGCTTACTGAAATCAGTGGGACAGCTTGTGATTATTGCTTATAAAGAGCAAGGGGATCCCCAGGTAGCCCTTGCTGTGCCACTGCATCATTGTAATTACACACTGCTTTCTACTCCAGCCTTGGGACAAAAATGGGACCTTACCCCAGGGGCATTAAAATTGAGCACTAAAACCCATTTTACTAAAATTTTCCTGTGAAAGCTGATGTTGATGAGGTGCAATTCTGTTGATTAACACCCGAGCAGGTGTTTGTCTACAGTGCAAGTTCATGCAAACCTTGGGAGGGCAGAGTTTTCGCAGTGTCACAGAGGTTTGCTTTCAGACCTTCTTTTGTGTCATAAAATTTGTGCCAAGAAAATGTAGAAAACTATTTCAGTTGCTGCACATCTCTCATACAGTTCAAGTATATTCAATTGTCCTGGTTTGAGGTAGAACAGAACCAACTTTCTGCTCAGTAATTTTACTTTTTAGCTAAGCCTCTTATAACTCTCTGAAATTAACAGCATATTGTGCAGAAAACTGTTCGTTCTCAGAGTGATAAGACCAATGTGTATAGTTGATGCCAAGGAATGGTACGCAGAGAGGCTCTTGCTTATACTTATTGCTATAACCACCAAGGTCAGCTAACTTCATTATTTGCCCCACTGGAAGGTCAGAAATGGAAAAGCGTAGAGGGGTCCCACCTGCAGGGAGGAGCAGACAGGACAGGTGACCCAAAACTGACCAACAGGGTGTTCTATCCCATCTGCCCTATGCTCAGTATAAAAGCTGAGGGATCGAAGGGTCAGCGCTTTCTTCAGTGGCCGACATCCAAGGAGGACTCTGTCTGTTCATCTGCCTTTGATCCCAATCTGTGTGTTCCTGACTCCAGCTCTGGAATCCAGTTCCCACCCGTTGCTGAGTCCAGTCTGGGGTTTACCCAGTGCCTGCTGGTGACGTCATCCTGGGAGCTTGATATGGTTCTGTACATATTGTATCTATTTCATTATTTCCTTTTTATTTTATTATTAATATTTCATTAGTTTAGTTCCTTCTAAACGCATAATTCTCTTTATCCCTCCTCCTCCTCTCCTTGGAGCGACAGGTCAGGGAGAGGATCTGTCGTCCGTGATTGGCTGATTCGGCCTAAACCACGACATCAATGAACTGTTTGTATCCCAGCTGACAGCAAAAAATTGACAGAATTGACCTGAAAGAGGATTCTTGGAGTCCTGGTTTGGTTTGGGTTTTTTTGGTTTTTTTTTTTAGCTTCGAGGCTTTTTCCTTCATCTAGCATGACCCAGCTGCTAGTTCTGTTCACCAAGCATCGGTGTGAAGCATTTCCTTTACTGACAACTCGACTTTGTCTCCCAAACCTGCCTAGTGCAGAACAAATGCAATTTCTTCTTCTCCTTCAGTGGAAGGATCTGTGTGTTCTCAAAAGCTAGGATAGTTCATAGTCGAAGGTGGTCCAGAAAACATACATGCACAAACAGATTTGTCTGGTTTGATTTAGCAAGATATTTTATTGTTTAGTTTACTCCCTCTTGCACTTTAACTTCTTGTAATAGAGTATCACCAGCAAGGCTGGAGTAAAACAAAACAACTCAATGGGAGGTAAGAGCACTCAACCATGTAAAGCCTAACATTATTTTGATTCCTAACATTATCTCTTAGAAAGCAATTTCTAAAACAATTGCCTCTGAGCTGGAAAAGGCATAAAGACTATTTTAATCAAATCTGATAGCAAGGTCAATTGAAAGATACAAAGTCATCCTGGACAAGCATAGCTACCTCTTTTCTCCTTTCACATTGCAGAGGTTAGAAATGAACCTTTATAGATTACAAATCTGTTAGTTGGGATGGTATTAGATTTGTCCTAGTTAATGCAACAGAATCATGCACTTTACATTTCACTGAACAAAGCGCAAATTCAGCTGTCATGACTAATTCAGCTGAAGTTTGTTTGTTCTCTCATTTTTTTTTTCTCTCTCCCCTTACCACAGAGAAGCTGTTCAATGCAGAGGGCACTGCAGGGCTGAAGCCAGCTGGACTAGAACTTTTGATCAGATCTGAAATGGTTCTTCCACCCCTCAAGCAACTTTGTTTCCTCTGACTTTTCAGCACATAATTTATAAAGCATGGTCTAAAATTACCTGAGTGCTGAAAAAATAAAAGCTAGAATGCAAACCAAAGAAAGATTTCCGATGTTTTTCCACAAAGAAAAACATATAAGTGAATGTCAACTGTGTTTCATGGGCAAGCTCATCAAAATGTCCTAATTTGCTTTATAAAAGAGTTCAGGTATCGTCAGTTCTATTTTTGTTTCTAAAAATTCCCAGAAACATTTAATATAGAACTTCCATTGACATTCGTTTTGCTCCACTGCAGGATGGGTTTCCCTGTGACTATTTCTAGTGTCTAGTTATATCTTTCTCATCCTCTTCTGCAGTACCTCGCTTCCTAGATGCTCCTTACCAACTCCATAAACAATGAGTGACAGACTAGGTGGAGACAGATTAGTAGCTGCTCTAGTCTCAGAAAAGAAATAGCAGGAAAAACTAAATTTAGCTCTGAGAATAATAGAAATAGACAAATAAAAGAGAAACGATTCCAAGTGAAGAGTGAAATGTGCATGCCAAGACCACAAAGAAAAACTGGAAAATTGTTTTCTCCAGACACATAGTAACAAAAGCCTCAGTCAACAGCAGTGGGAGATTCCCAGTTCGCTTAAACAGTGACAGTGTCAGGGCCCAATTTTCTGGACAAAATATGACAAGAATGTAAAAAGTTGCTTTTCACAAGTAGATTAATTGTTCCTCTCTTACAGATCTTAATAGTATTGAAAACAAAGGGTGAGAGAGCACGCTCTAATATAGGATTAAGGGACTAGGGCAGAGACAGGTACAAAATTTTTGGCTGGCTGGCTAATAGTGACTTTTTTCTTCTAGATGTACACATGCCCTGTCCTTTAGCCTCCTACCATGATTCAGTTCCCTCTTTTTTGCCTGCATCAGTTCACTTTCCATTCAGTGTCATCACCCTGCTACTTCCTTACAGTTGTCCTGTCTTGTCCACAAGAATATTGAGATATTAATTATACCATCTGCTTAGCTCCTTGCTTAGAAAGCCAGAGGTCTTCAAGAAAGTAAGGTGGCTTGTACAGGGAGTATACTCCACAGTGAAGAGGTGAAGGGGAAGAAGTAAACTTGACAGAGTGATACTGATGGCACTCTGCAAAGAGTACAGGAAAACAAGGGTGATTCAATCAGACAGAAGCCTGGGTATGTGCAGAGTATGAAATTCTAATTACTTTGATTTTTTTCACTCATGCAAACAATTAACATATCGGTGTAAGGTTACCTCTGTACTTTCCATCACATAAACAGGCTGTCTCACAGTCTGGGAATGATCTGGGAATCATCTGAAAAGTAGATCATTTGAAATAATTGTGCCAACCCTGGACAGTGAAGCAATAAGAAAATTTATATTTGTGAGGAAGGAAGGGTTTTGAGCTAGTCACGCTATAAAAAGATACTAAACAATGACCAAAAAATGCATAAAAAATGGAGATTGTGTCAGAAGATGAGATGTAACAAAGGCCATTTGAGGTGAGAAACAAATCAACATGTTTCTAAGATCTGGAAGGGTACAATGAGCAAAGTATGTTGCTGTCTTAACGGCAACAGGATTTTCAGTCCCTGCCTACCTTCACCAATAAGAATCCCACTAAAATGAAAGAAAATTTCGCATCAGATAATTTTGGCATCAGGACAGAAGTTATTCAGTCATAAGGACCTGTGGCTCACGTGCAGTACAAAGCCATTTATGACATCATCAGGAAAGGGATTTTGTTGTGGTGGTTTTCTTACTGATTGCTCTCAAAAAAATTTACAAAATTGAGTGTAACTTTTATTTGGAGAGTAACACATAGAGGCACACATTCACACTGTGTGAAGAGGTCTTGGACTGATGCGGTGTAACTCAGGATTTGGGGGGCAAGGTTGGTTACATGTTTCCATGTTCGCTACTAGGAGAAGTAGAATTGGTAATAGGTGCCCCACTTATGGGCACACTAGGTTTGGTACAAACACAGGGCAAAAAACCATTCCTTCTCCAAAAAACATTAAAGCTTTGATTTTTGTCCAGTTATAATATAGAGGTTTTTTGAACATATTTGAACAAGGTAAAGCCTGTTTCTCACAGACTTAGCAGCTTGAGTTTTCTAAAGGGGCCTTGGACAAAGTGTTAATGTAAATTTACCCTGCTTCACTCCCCTCTTATACAGTAATGTGGTAGAAAGATGTGTCTCACCATCATTAAAAACTAGGAACATAAACCTATTTGCCTGCCCATGTATACAGAACAATATGCTCTGATTTCTCTCCTCATGTAATCTCACCTGAATCCCCAGCAGCACGCTTCAGCATTGTCATTTTTTTCTTCATTATTTTCTAACAAATACAGTTACTAAAATCTGGTCTTCAGCAGTATAATATTGATTTGAATCCTGAATGCAAATATGGGTGAATTGAAATAATTTTTCTCATACATGTGAAGAAAATTAGAAATCTTTAAACTATATATAACAATAGACAAATAAACCTGTATTGTTTTACTGAACTACCTGATGTAGATCATGCTAAAACTTCTGGATTCATTCTCATATGAATTTCGTTTTCCAAAGAACAGCTATTTACCTGAACTGCTCTTATCCAGAGGCTTTAACTCATACAGTGCTTGGTCCTTTTCAGAAATCATTAAGAAGCATATGAATATGAAATTTCCTTAGTTTCCATACTAGTAGCAACCGAAAATCTCACAAATTGCAAAGGGCACCACCTTCTCTCTGTGTTTAACAAATTCAGAGAGGGGCTGCCACTGTTCCCATATTTTTTTCAGCATCTCTGGGCTGATGTCATCATGTGAGATGGCAGCAAGGAAAGGATTTTCTGTATCCCATAATGCAGTCTAGCACGGTAGGGTTGAGGTGAGATGTATTTAGGTCCCTTTTAACACTGGAGCTTCATCTGCCCTTGGGAATAATTTTGTAAAGGGATTTGCTTGGTTTGTTTCCATGAAATGGAGTGCTTCAAGGATCAAATTGTTTTGGGGGGAACAGTGATACCAATCTTCAGCATAGACATTGCAGCAAGTCAAATGCGTGGCAAAGGGAAGTTGTGCACACCAGCTGAAAATACGTCCATCTTGTCAGATGAAAAGAGGACTCATTCCTTCCGTGCATGCTTTACCAGTAGAGGAATAGTTGATGTTGTTGATGCTATGTGAAAACGTGAAGTTATTACCTGTAAAATGTCAAAGTTAATATCTGCTTGAGAGGCCACCAGAAAATCCATATGCTTCAGTCTCAGGCTGCATGTAAGTTTGTTGCCAAATTTATAAAACACACTGATGTTGTTGTTTTGTCAGCTGTGAATCCTGGATTATATCCTGGCCCCACTAAAGTTGTAATTTGGGAGTTTTGGTCATTTACTAAAAGACTGAGCTGTGGCACCAGCAAATCACGACTTGCATGGGGTTTTGAGGTAGTACAAAAGTAGTGGTCACAACAGAAACAGTTCTGTCCCACTCCTGATCCTTATTCAGTGCCTCCTACAGTGCAACCTTATATGATCCCTACTTGTACATCTTCCTGCACGTCCTCTTGCGGGAATTTTTGTGCTCTGAGGGTGTCAGGCAAAGGGCTCTGAAACCTATTCTCCTTTCACTTAGCGTTGTTCTAGAAGAGCATAACTATGTAAACATGAACAGAATTTGTCCTTATTTACAGCTGATCAGGCCTAGTAGATAAACTACACTTGAGTTGCACTGCACTCCGGTAAAAGCCAGTGGAGTTGCATCAGTGTAGCTGAGAAATTAACGTTCATTTATCATTCCAGCACGGGCTGTCTCCAGTCATTGTTTTCATCTGCTGCTGCCTCTGAGCCACCAGCTCTTTCTGCCTGAGAATGTTTGAAGCCTTTGTTTTCCTCACCATCTAAACTGTATCCAATGGGCAACATATTTTCCCTCAGATATTTAATATTGATTAGGTAACTGAATTTAAATTTTAGAACTATGGAAGTTTGGAAACATCTTCAGACATTGAATAAAGTCTGTTTTCTCCTCCACAGTCTGCGAACAGCTGGAATCCTGAGCCTGAAAAGCCTTCTTTGTTTCCCGGGTTTCCATTACACATTCTTGTACCACACATGCAAGCTATCCAGGCCTGTGAAGGAGGGACAATTCTTATTTTTGTGAAAGATGTTTGCCATTTTCCATTCTGTGCTCTTCAGACCTCTCCTTGTCCAATAAATGTTAAGTTGTTAGGAACATTCCTATTTTTCCCGCTGCAGCTATATTTTTAGTACAGATACTGGGCCAAAGTTTGGTTTTGCACCAAATTTAATCCTGTCACACACAATTAACTTCAGCAGGGTTTCTCTAGATTTGTATTGAGGCATGACACAAACTTACTTGTTGTTTATCTCTCCCACGGAATCTGTAGAACAAATAGGGCATGTAGTAACCACGGTACCTGCTAATAATTTTATCAGTAGCATTGGTGAAGAGCTGTATGTTCCCTTTATTCGGTCATATGTGCAAAAATAAAGTAGGTTAGGTGAAGATTTATAGACCTTACTCTGCAATTGAGCATAATTCTTGTCTTGATATGCAAGTTCACCGATGTTCCTCTAATTTTCTACGATTAGGCCTGTCAAAAACTGGTCTTTAATAGCATGCTGGGCATGTTGTTAGTGTATGAAATTCTTCTGTAATTAAAATGTTACATAGATAACACTTGCTTTTGAGAATTCATCAGTAGTCTGTAGTAGACCCCAAATCCTTGGAATAATAGCAGTGTGTGGTCAATGTCTGTCTTATTTTGTCCAAGGTAACTGAATTCTTTTCAACATGTAGTACTTGGTTAAGGAATCATTGAGTATAGATAGCAATGCCTATGAAACTGAGCGATCCACACTTCCTATAGTTATATGACAATATTTTCAAACCTGGTAATAAAATCAAAAGATTGAGTTTCAATATGTAGATATACTTTGTCCTTGCAATTCTACACTCATGGAAAAAGAAAGGGACTGTAGAAGGTTGTTTAATCTACTCTTTCTACTCTTTTGCATGGGCAGGATGAACTAGACTCTGGTGTACTCCACTCCACTCCACTCCACTCCACTCCACTCCACTCCACTATTCTATTCTATTCTATTCTATTCTATTCTATTCTATTCTATTCTATTCTATTCTATTCTATTCTATTCTATTCTTTTAGCTGTTCCTGACGCAAAAAAATCCAGCTTGATACTAAAAATGTTCCATGAAAACTCTGTTGCTTTCCCATGCTCTGTGTTCCAGGATGAAATAAGTTGAAGCTTTGGAAAATTTTCCTGCATCTTCTCTGAATCTCCATCTTTTTTCCTGCCATAGTGCACTATGGAGGACAGTATATACATCTCATCTTTGCAGAACTTCTCGGTTTTTGGAGACTGTGCCTTCCAAACATTTTTGAATAGACAAGACAAAAAGATTTTGATAATCAAGGCATTTTGATAAAAATGCAGAGCAACCTGGATTCAAAGAACTGCCTTTTGGTGACTGTGTCCTATGATACTTGAAAAAACCTGGAACAAACATAAGCAGAGCATTTACCTGTGCCATCTGTTAGCTTTCTGCAGGATCTGGAGAAGTTACCAACTCTAGATTGCCTAGAAGGAGGTTTTTTTTAAGGATAGACAAATCAGGATCATGTGGACAGCAATGTGCAAAACTGGTATTGAAAACTGCCTTAAAAATATGCATCTGATTAACAGAGAAGGAGATCAAAAGTAGTCCTACAATTAGGGATATTGATTATCTAAGGTATGTCAATTTTTTGGAATGACACTACCACAAGGAAAATTAGCATAGCACACACTAATGGCCAAACTAGTTAAAAGACAAGTTTTCTAGATCTTAAATCTATTTCCACTGAGGGCCCAGGTTAATGACAAGATCCTGAGGTTTTTTATCAGTGTAGAACTAATTTTTGCAGAAACACATTTCCACTAAACTCTTGCCTTTCAATCTGTGTACACAATCCCTTAATGGAATTGATTGCTTATAGAATAAGTTCAAGCACAGATTTTAAAAGCAATGCTGCTTCTTTAAGTGGATATGTCTTATTAACATCACATTTGTCCTGCCCTTTCAGAAGTATGAGATACCTTACTTCAAAGTGACCTTTTCAAAGACTGCTGTGTTAGCTATATGGATCAATTTAATTTCCTAAAACTTCCTCCTCTTATTTCTGGGTATTCTGTCCCCTCTACCTCTTTACCTTGAAAGTATTTTTCTTGGTCATAAACAGAAATGTGACATCTCTGTAATTTATTTTATTCCAGTCAAGGCAAGAAGAGCACAGGAGCTCAAATTATAACTCTGAATAATACTAGTTATAAAAGAATGCCAAAGCTTCTTGGCGACCACATTTGTGAGCCAGAGCCAGAGAACCAGAAACTAATGTCTAGTAAGAGATGTCAGATTCAATTCTTGCTGCCAATGTCTGGCGAGAAAAATCTGCTCAGTAGATGGTTTACCTCATATGACCCAGTTGGCACTCAGAGCAAGGATGCCTAATCGTAAGAAAGATAGTGCAGGTAAATTATAAGGAAAGCATGTAGTACTTCCCATACATCCCGTTTCTTGCATACTATTGTTCTTTGGATTTTAACACTTGGCATTTATCCATAACAGTACTATCAGGGGCTTATAGGAACCTCAGTCTGCTTAAAATAGCGAAATATTTGGGATTTGACTCATTGCTGGCAGTGGATGCTAGCCCAGTGGATTCAAGAGAGCTTCTGCTCTTCTTCACTGACACTGTATCTCTCTGGCTTTTTTTTTCACAAGGGAGTGAAACTGTAAAGTCCCCGTATTTCTATGAAAAGAGTAAACTTTCCTTCCCTTTGGCTTCTGCACTTCCAAATGAGACACGTTTTTCCTGCTTTGCTATCTCCTGAAAGTGATTTAAATTACACAGATTCTTGAGGGGAGTTCTTTGTGTCTCTTCAAAGCCACAGGTACCTGGGCAAGAAAGCGTTTAATTTGCTGCTCTGGTTGAGCATGTATGTGTAACAATATTCCTCTGAGGGAAAAAGGCCAAGGAAGGATCCTAGCCCACCTTTTGTAAATACAAACAAGGCTGATCATTCTGGTGATAGCCAGCCAATGCACAAGTGACACTGTTGCATTTTAATGGATGTCTGCAAAGATGATGCACTCTGCCTGGTAATTGTGCCCCCTCCTTGCAGAGGTGATGTGGAATATTGCCACACAAGGACCAAAGAGTGGGACCTGCCTGGGGCTGGCTGCTTCTGGTCATGGCAAAAGTCAAGAGAATAGGGAGCTGGAATACAGTTTCCTGCTCTGCCACTGTTGCCATAGAAAAGGGTTGGACAGAGATGGCAGTTTAGACATGCATAAGCCTCAAAGCACAGCATAAGCTGCAAGTGCGTGTCTTTCATTGACCAACATGGGCACACCAAGCAGTAGGTCCATGCCTGCTTTGTTATCTCCCAACACTTCACTGACCTAGGCAACTGCCTATGTGGCCTGTACCACAGCCAGCTCTGAAGATGAGCAATCAAAGGCATATATTGAATTGTACAGTGTTATTTTAAAGGTCAGAAGACATGATGCTGTCTCCAAATACATGCTCCGTCTCCAAATACGTGAAGCAGAGATAGCCACATTTCAGCTCTTGTCCCAGAAAGTTGGGAGATTGTGTGCTAGATTTTGGTGGCCTATTGGAGCTATTATTGCTCAGGCAAGAAGCAGCCTTGAGTAAATCCTCACCTGTACTGATTGTGACGGAATGGCATGAGAGCGAAAATGGCCAGCAAGTTTATCTGATTAGTGGCTAATTGGCAGTAACAGGAGCTCATATCCCAGAACTGTGACACCAGCACCAAAGTGACATCTCTGAGAGCCTGCCTTAGATGGCCTGATAAATTAGAGATGGTATTTTACAGATGTCATTTCTCTCAGACTATATAGAAGCTATTTGCTGCACCATAAGCTCAGTGTGCTCAAACTGACACAGCTTGGCCAACACACACTCTGAAAAAAAGTCTGAAAACAAACTAAATCCCATCTTCACTACTTACTCCTGAATGGATCTCCATCAGGCACTCCATAAGCTTGACAGCTTGATCCTAGTGAGGCCAATCAGGTGCAGCTGTCTATTTTTAAAAAGCAGATACCAGCACATCTGTCTTGCCCTACTTGACAAAAGAAGGAAAATAAAGTGCGTGAAAAATTCCTGGACCCATGGTAAAGGAACAAGACAAGCAGGTCGAAATTTATGCCTACTTACCATAGAAAGCCCAAATAATGTGAATACCACCTGAATTTCTTGAATAGCATTTCATTAACATTCCAAGACACATCTACAAAGCCAAGAGACCACAGCAAAGCAAGAAGAGCATGCCCAAAGTGAAGCAGAATTCAAGTTTGATCAGTTAACATTGACTGGCAAAATGTTAATCAAGGCCAAGTTGCTCAGTGCTTGCATTGCTCAGCAGGGTACCATTCAGGAGATCATTTCTCTATGATGCCCAAAATGTGTTCTGCTTTGGTATCAGCAGCTTCTGTGGTCATCAGGGAGGCCAGTCCACATTAGGGCTGCCCAGCACGTTTAGTCCAGCTGGCTGGAGATGTGCCATTTAAAAAAAAATAAAAATGTTTCCAGTGCTGCTCGCGGTGCTCACGCCTGATGAGATTTCTGACTGACTATGCAACTCCCAGATAGCTAAGACACAATTTTCAGTTTATAAAATCTGATGAATAAGCTGTCCCCTGGGGTTTGGCAGGGCTTACTAACTGCCTGAGATCTGCTGTAACTTTCTCCACTTGGCCTAAACTCTCTGATATGGGATGCCTGAAAGTTACACAACTAAAAGCCATCTTTAACCACTCAAAACAGCAGACTTGCTTTAGAGACTCTGAAAGCTACAATTCCAGCAGGAGCATATGGGAACAGTTGCCATGAAAATCAGGCCATTGTCGTAATTGAGTGCTTTAGGCGCACAAGCCTGGAAAAAAAAGGCCAATAAACTGAACGGTGTGATTGGTGAATGACCCACCAGTGTCACTTAGTCGAAAGCTTGGAGATAGCCGTTTGGATTTCATTCATTACGATTTGCATGCAACTATTTTCCCCATCTGCTGTTAAGGAACATTATGGAACAACAGTGAGAACTTTTTTTTTATTTAGTTTGGGTTCTGGGCTTTGAGTGCATTTTTTATGAAGCATGTGTTTGGCTAATAGTTGCAATTTCATCTCAGCGGCCTCTTTGATAACATGCATTTTTGAAACAGATGCTTGTGCTGATAGAGTGACATATTCCAGGGTTAAGTGGGCCCTCCAAGATGTAGCTCTGACTGCCTGCTGCTGGGGTCACTAAAGTATTTCAGTGGTTTTATTTTAGCTCCCTGAATGACACCCCTTCTGATGGCTTTAGCCTTCGGCCACATTTTTTTGCTTTCTAAGAGACTTTTTCTGACTTTACCATGCATGCAGAGGACAGTGTTCTAACAATACAGTCCTGACTAGTTTTCTTTTTTTCAGAGGCATTATAATTAACCATATCCATGGGTTACATGTTGGTCTGCCTGACAAAAACCAATACACACACAAATTGTTAGTCAAATTTTTACAAGCCAGAGTGATGTCCTAGATTGCAGCCATCTCTCATGAAGAGATACACAGGTCTCCATTCAGCACTTAAGAAAGCTTGCAAGAGAAGAACAGTCCAGCTGCCTACTCAAAGTCTCCAGGGACTGCTGTTCAACTCCCAGTTTATCAAGGCCATATTCTTATGTTTCTTGCTTTGTTGTTTGATCTCTCAGTGCTGCAGATCCCTCTTTGTATAATGAGAATGCTACAGCCTCCCTCATCTTACAGTCTGGTATTTTAAGGCGTAACTTTTCAAAGACTCAGAGGCACTCTAATAATATGGTAGGAAGTACCATAATTTTACTCCTGTCTACAAACTGGTCTGTCTATGCTTATGTATCTCCTACTTTTAAGCAAACTTGCGTCTAAGGAGTCAAAAGTGTTATTCAGAATCAGCAGTTGTCTCTCTTCAAGGCTTCAGGGAAACCTCACTAATTGCCCTCCAAGTATTCGTCTATTCCTCTTCACCTTTCAGGTTGTGTTGTATGAGAATAAGAGGTCCCAGAACAACAGGCGTGAGGTCCTCGTCATTGTCCCTTTTGTCATAGTGTACAAGTACTTCGTAGTCCTTAGGATAGCTACCATTACTTCACTGCTGTAAAGTAGGTAACAGCTAGTACCCCTTGCACAGGTAACACTCCCTACCTCTTATGAGGTGCTATTTGGCAGTAGCTCTAGAGGAACACTAAAAACCGTTTTCCCTGTTTTTCAAAAGAAACAAAAGAGTACAGATCAAGTGCAAAGTGCCCCTTTTTAGCTCTGAAGTGAGAATAGAGTTCAGGTGCCAAATCCAGGTGTGGAATCTGACTTCGTTAAGCACTCACATCCTCTAGCTTTGCCAAGAAGGGGTCTCCCAAGTGCTAAACCTGTGTTTCTGCATGTGCTTAGGACAGCTTCTGATTTGGCAAGGCTCATTCACCCCTAGGTCTGCTATCCAAGAGCTTAATCTGATGTCTCTGCTGATTCCTATCCGTTCCTTCTGCTGCGATCTAATTCAGGTATCATTTATAAACTGGTCAATTTGTAGTGTTAATAATGCTACTGTAGGAGCATTTGCAGATCTCCAGGGTTTACTCCTGAGCAGTTCATTTAATTTGCCTGAAATTCTTGAAAAAACACTTATTTTTTGTACTTAGAGTTGTTGTTCACACATCATTTTGGCTAAAGCAAAACATCTGGATGTCCTGAAGATGTTTCCAATATCTTCTCATCAGACAGGCATTACTTCCTATAGGGCAAAAATACTACTGATTAATTTGTCCTTATGAAAGGCAACAAGTGTTTACTGGGAACCAGAAGCCACCTCATTTGCACCAGAGAAGACACAGGTAGAATACATTTGGAAGAGAATGAGCATACAGTTGTAGAAACGGCAGGGTTTGGGATCTAGGAGGCACGGGGCTTTGCATCAGTGCTTCAGGAGATGGAAATGAAGGGTCAGAAAAGAAGTGGAGGTGTTATATTCCAGTTCCCTGTAAGAAGGAATAAATAAATAATAACTGATATTCAGGTTACCCTATATTTGTTAAGTATGGCAATCAATAAACTACGGCTATAGATTAAAGACTCTGGCAGTTTGAAATTCACTCCATTTATTTGAAGAACGAGTGGAAAATATTCTTAGTCCCAGCACCTGCTGTTGAATTCCCCTGCTTTTCTGTGGTTTTACTATTACATTTTCCAATTTTAAAAGAAGTGAAGCAGACTAGACACAGGTATTGTCAAATGCCCAAGGTAAATAAAGCGGAAAAATATTGAGAAAATTATATGTAATTTTCTGTGATAGCAAAGGGAATATTAAGTGAACAATATTAAATTAAGAAATGATTCTGACAAGAAAGGTAAAAAGTTGAACAGTGTCCTTTTAAAACAAATGTCCAAAATGTCCACTGAATCCTAACGGGTGGAATCTTTCTGTGTTCCTTCAACACAGAATATGGAATATGAATCAATCTTAATTTATGCAGTAGATTAATTACCCATTTTTAATGTGAATCAGATTTCTCAGGTTCTGTACTTACAAAAATCACCTTTATTGGCCTCATATGAGAGCTTGGAGCCAAGACCACCCAGTGACATGGCTTTACTTTGAAGGATGGAGGAAACTGTGTAGTCTTAAATTCTCATGCAAATGCTGATTCTCAAATTCCTAACTTACAGAATAGGAAGATGGAAACTAATAGCACATTACAACAAAAACACCCTCTGCACCTAGAAGAGAAAAAGTCACTTGTGAGGTTCCCTTCTGGGTTTCCCTATGCTTCTCTGGGATGTACCCAAAAGGAAAAAAAAAGACCACTTATCTTAAAGGCAATTATCACACATCCACTACTTCCAGCCCAGGGCATTATGTAGGTGCTTGAGAAGCTGAATCATTGAATCCATTCTGCTGTTCTGGAAGGGAAAGACCTAAAATGGGAAAGAAGGCCAGTACCATGTTAAACTACTTAAGGGGTCAAACAAAATCTGGCTGCAGCCAGCAATGTTTGGATTTTTCCTTTGGCTCGGAGAGCAAGCTGTAAATCATCCAGAAAATGTGTACTCTACAAGGGGTCAGAGGAAAAAACATCTGCCCATACTGGGCAGCCACTTCAGTTCCCTCTTGTTGCCAAGTTCCTAAAAAATGCCCAGAAGCACCTAGTCTGATGTACCAGGTCTCCTGCTTCTTCCTGGGCTTGTGGGTTCATTTCCACCCCAGACCCTTGTGCATTAAATGTGACGTGGAATATGCAGAAAGAAGGGGAAGTGCACTCATGCAGCATTTGCTTGTCTTTCTCCTGACAAGGCTGCACCTCATGTTAAATTTTTAATCCCGGCTTGAAGGGGATTGTGGAAACCTTGAGAGGGAGGGCGAGCTCCTCACTCCTTTGCAGGTTTGCGTCCAGGACACAGGCTTAAAAATCAAGTATGTCCTAGCCTTACCCTGATGACAATTTGTCTACTTACAAGAAAGGAGATAAGATTCTCGGTTCAGTGGAGAGCATAAAAACAGCCCACTTCCACTGCATTCAATCTCAGCAGAAAAGCCAGCAAAGCAGGAGGTGGGGAAACCTCCCTGGAGAGCATGGCAACATAGGAAAAGTGCATGGCATAGGGAGGGGTGGTTGCACTAGCATTTCCTGAGCCATATTTTTCCTTTGAATATACATTAAAATATATACATAGATTTGTGTGTCCGTGTATTTATCAGTCTCCAAAGCTACCAAAAGTACAGCATTTGTCAGTAACAACAGGGACGGACTTTAACAAAATCAGCTGTTCTGAGCCACACTGAAGAGTTGTTTCATAGATGTGGGGAAAACTGTTTTCACTTTCATATATACCTGTAGCTCTATGCATCTGGGACTGATTTCTGCCAGGGTAAAGCAAAGAAATATGAGGAGGACTCCATGGTGTGCTAAGCACGCTGAACTTCACGGCTACCTGCACTCATGACTTTTTTAGTATTTCAATATGGTCTGGGACGGCAGTAAAAGGGATGGAAATGATTTCTTATTTTTCTCTGAATGTGCTATCTACCAACCTGACTTTACTGAAAAGAATTTAGATTGGAGCCGGCCCGGGTATTTTGCTGATACACTGGCTTCCTGCCTTCACCTTGAACTTTTTTTTTTTCCCCTAGGCATAGAAAAACTCAGCAGCCTGCTTAAAAATGAAGAAGTCGTGACACCTAGCGGTGAGTTAAACAGTCATAACTTGTATTTCCTACAGAATTCACACTTGTTTTGCATAGGCACATTGTTCTTGGTCAGATTGTAATGTGAGAGGTGTGGGCATTACCCTCATGACTCTAGCCATCCAGGCAGCCCCTCATTTCTGTGACAGTCTCACGTGGTGTGTGTGTATGTGTCTTGTTGCATCAGACTGCAGCACCGCTCCACAGAAGGCACCATTCATTAAGGCCCAGTGTGCAGCCCCTGGTTATGTTCCTTATTGAACATGACATTTTGAATAGCCATTTATACTGAGATCAGGTTAAGTGCATTGATGTTGGAGAGAAAAGGGAGCATGGCAGAATCCTGGCGTAAGACCAAGTTTTGGACTTCTTTTCTGGTCGAGCACTTATTCACCAAGGCTGTTTTTAGAAGGTGACTCAAAAATGTATTGTATGGCACGCTGCAAATTCCTGGCAGGCAGTTTAAACTGACTCAGTTGCTGGCAAATTCTTCTGCTTTTGAAGACTACTCAGAGTCTGCCTTGGTCAGCAGCAGTCAAAAAGTACATACTGGCTGTGATACCATGACAAGAAGTTGCACTGAAAAGCAGTAAACCAGTCTAGACATGTACAAAAAAGTTACAGGTTCTTTCCAAACAGTGGCAAGCCTTAGAGATGTTTTTGGGTTTTGTTTTTTTAGGGAAGCAGAACAGTGTTGAGTTGCGCTAGCGGTAACTAGGATGCAATCACCAAGTGGCAAGCTTTCTTGGCTTGTTGAGCTAGCTGGTTGGGGACCTGCCATTTTTTATCACAAGAATGAGCTTCGGTACAAGAAATTTCAAGTCAAAACACCACTGTATGTTGTTCGGGAATCTGGGTGCATGCTTCTTTGCATCTGTAAGAGCTGTTAAGAGTGCAGCCTCCCAGTTTCATGTCCATATTTGTGCATGCTATATCAAGCATAATTTCCGTTGCCTTCAATGAGACAAACTCCTTCCTCCTCCTCTGTCTTTCAGAAGAGATGTATGATAAAATTACATGTTGTAACCAAGAAATGGAAACGAGATTACTTGAATATACATGATTTTCTTCATCTAAAGATTTATTTTACCACATGTCCACATGTATTAGTACCTGTAACTTCCCCAGTTTGCTGTCTTGGGTATAATTAACACTTCTACCACCAGAGTGTCTGGATATAAGGCAAGTGAATGTAAAAACATCGGTTCTGTCCAAAATGTTCCAGTTTCCATCCTTTGAATCATCAGCGTGTGACCTATTCTGTGCCAATATTAATAACCATTGCTCATGGCTTTCAAACAACTCAAACTATTTAAAAATTAATTCTGTTTACAGTACCTTCTAGAGGAAGTATTTTGTAAAAGTGAATAACTCAAACTGACTAGTGGCTACCCACAAAATATGACTATCCAGTAACAAAATGAATCATTTAGAACTAGTTGGCAAGGAATGGACATATTGTTGGAGAAAACATCAAGTGGAGATCAGATCCAGCAACTGGGAGTCCTGGGTTCTCTTTCCACTGTACTATACATTTCCCATGCTGCTCTGACATAGGCAGGCCTAACCGCAATGGTGTAGGCAGTTACTAGCCCCAGTCATCCCAGATCACACCATTTACTTTTTTACACTGGGTTGTAAGCTGTGGGGATGATGTTAAGTGCCCTGTTCAGCTGCCGCTCCTAGAAACACTTGCAGTCATGAGTTGGAGCCCATAGGTGTGCTAGTTTATCCTTTGCCTTTGTTTTTCCCCTCTGTAAAATGGAGATGGCCACCAACTGATGCATGAGAAGCTTGTCTAAAGTCCATGGTATTGGCCAAGGGCTAGTATTACTTCAGTCTTCACTGTCAGTGATACCACTGCCATTGCTGAAGAGAAACAGTACAAAATGGAAAAGCAATACTAATGCTGGCAGCCCTATAACCTGAAATATGTAATGCAGTCCTGGACAGAACAAGTGCAATATCTGGCAGAGCAGAAAGTTAGGTTCTGCTAAATCCTTGGGTGCCACTTGTTCTATTTCGTATTTGCCATTGTTGCTACAGACTCTAAGGAGCCCCAAAACAGTCACAAACAGAAGTAAATCTTTCTTCTCCTGGACTCTCTCTAGGAGAAATATCATGACAGGTTTATACGGGAAGGGAAGTTGCACAGTACTTAGCATGGCTGTGCTAGCCAAATTTTTTGGAGTGCCAAATAGAAGACATGACTTTGGGCTGTAGGTCCAGCAATAACAATGTTTTTGATTATTCTCATGCCAGGCAGGACTGTCTGCTGCAGTCTGTGTTACATGGGTACACCAGAACCTCTGCTATCTCTTTCTCTTGCATTTTCATGTTTCCCCTACTGACAGATGGGACACAACAAGAGTTGTGAGCTATAAAGTAGCTGTCAAAGACAGCACTGAGAAGTAAATATCTAGGTGATATTCACTCGCCTAGGACTTGGAATACTCAGCTAGGATGTGCTTTTTAAGCTATTCTCTGTATTGAGTGCAGAGGTGATATGAACAGTGAATTCCTAGTGTATCAGACTCACTTGCATGGCTAAGCCTGCAATCACAGAATCACACAATGGTTAGGGTGAGAAGGGACATCTGGAGATCAACTAGTCCAAACTCCCTGTTCAAAGCAGGCTCAACTAGAACAAATTGCTCAGGACCATACTCAGCTGGATTTGAGTATCTCCAAGGATGGAGACTCACAACCTCTCTGGGCAGCCTGCTCCAGGCAACCTGCTCCAGTCTTGAATCACCCTGCAGGGAAAAAAAAAAAAAGTTTTCTGGTGTTTAAATAGAATTTCTTGCATTTCAGTTTGTGCCCATTGCCTCTTGTCCTTCCACATGATACCACTGAGAAAAGTCTGTCTTTCTTTTCTTTACACCCACCGTATCAGGTATTCATACCTATTATTAAGAATTTCCTCTGATCCTTCTCTTCCCAAGGGTAAACAATCCCACTCCTCAGCCTCTCTTACTATGTCGGAGGCTCCAATCCGTTTGTCATTTTTGTGACCCTTCACCGGACTGGCTTGAGTATGTTCATGTCTCTCTTGTACTGAAGAGCTCAGCACTGGATCCAGAACTCCAGATGTGGCCTCACCAGGGCTGAGTGGAGGGGAAGAATCACCTCCTTTGACCTACTGGCCACACTCTTCCTTATGCAGCCACAGACACTGTTGGCCATCTTTGCTGCAAAAGTACATTGTTGGCTCATGTACACCAGGACACCCAGGTCTGCAATCTGATGTCCAGTTCTATGTTAATGGCTAGTCACAGCAGTAGCTTTCTTCAGCTTCCTGGATTTAATGGCTTGAGTTTCTCTCTAATACAGAGATGAACGTGCCTGGTCTGTTGAAAAACATGGACTGTTTATGCATCAATGCTATTTAATTATCCAGTAGTATTGAGACGTCTAAAAAGGCCTCCAGGTTGTTTGACTAGTTTAGCAGACTGGATGCGTACTTAACTGCCTAGAGCAAACAGAAGCAGCAGCAAGTTACTGTGTTTTCTGTTGAACCAGGATAATACGAAACCTCTTGCTATGCCATAAGCTTTAATGGCATCCTAACAACTCCAGAATAGCTTGAATTGAGGGAGGAGCTTCTTTTCCTAGTAATCTGGTTGTTGTCCTTCTTATGGACCAAACAATGACATGTTCTCTGCATACAAATTTGGGCCACCTCTCAGGCCTACATTTTTTAGCCCTACAGCAGAAAGGAAAATTCACCCTTTCCCTAGTAATGGAGTGAAATCCTTCTACAAAAACACAACTGCAGAAGTGGACACAGTGAGTTAACACTCCGAAAACAGGAAATACCCCTAACCAACACTCTATGTCATCACATAACCTAGATTTCAGTTGAGAATTTGGGTGTTGTTTTAGATAACAAAATACAACATGTGTTCGTCATTAATCTTCTTGAACATTTGTTTGGCCAGAAACTAACTGTGATCAACCCACTTATGTAAACAGGTCTATGCTTCAGACAGAATTGGTAAGATGTTATTCCAAGTACTTGCATTATAGGGAATCTCTCCTCAACTCTAACGAGATACATTTAATGACAGCCTTGGTATTGGTGGCTGTACTCCAAAGACTTTTATGTACAGTTTAATTTTCAAAATTAAATAAAAATTTATCTTGCATCAAAGGGAAAAAATCTACCTCTAAAAAATCTACCATTTTCCCCTACTGTATTTGAGGTTTCAATATCAAACACTTTTGCATCTGGCTCGCAAAGAACGGAAAAGCTTTTTCTTCTTTCATTACCAAATGGCAGATGCTGCATTCATTGCAGCTGAACAGCCTGGAGAGGTTTCCATTCATCATTTAATTTTTTACAGGTATAGAATCATATACAAAAATGAATGAAAAAAATGAGAAAAATAAGCTTTGTTTATTTAAGGAAAATAAACCCTACATTGTATTTGTCTCAGCTAGTTCTGGGCACAATTGGTGTATTTCATTTATTTTTGAAATGTAGTCACATAAACTATCAAAAATTATACTTGCAGAATATTGGTGGAGTAAATTAAAACATGCAATTTCCTATAAGCTCTTGCTCCCATAGTTCAGAGCTCTTCAGGCCTTTCTGTTTCAGAACAAAACAGGAGCAAAAAGGCTCTTCATGCCTTTTTGTTTCAGAACAAAAAAAAAAGAAAAAGCAAACAGCTGCTTTGTCTCCATTTTCTCATTTGTAAAATGTAAAATATACCTAAGAACTAGCTAAGAGCCGTATACTTACTCACTGCTGGGGAAGTTAGTTTTTCACAATCAAAAAGACTTAATGCTTTGATTGCTTGAAGGTTAATACAAGGCTTTAAACTGTCTGATAGGAATCGTGTCCAGATACAAGGAGCCCCAAGTTTGCAATAAACACAGCCATTAGAAATACTTACCATTGATTTAGAGCATTGAAGAGGATTAGTCTCAGCTGTGCCATTTCCAGAATACAATATCTTAATTGCATTACAGATTTTGGACATTGTTCTGAAATGCTTCTGAAGATTGTAGAGATACAGAACTCTTTAGATATGGTTTTGGGTTGTTTGGGGGTGTTTTTTTTAATCTGGAATTCATTTTACCCATGACAATTGCTTTAAGAATTTCTCACAAAGTCCTGCATCCAGTAACTGGGAAAATGGTATAGGAAAGACTGTGTTGATATATAGAGTAATACAGACAGAACAGAAGCTAGAAGGAACAGACTTAGGGGAAAACAAGACAATTGCACTGGCTCTTAATATTTCAAATATTTCAAAGGGATGAGAAGAAAATAGAGTTACTTTTGTAGGTGGAAAGAAACTTGTAGCTTTAGAAAGGCGACAGCTGCTATAAATGACATGGCAGGTGCTGCTGCTACTTCTCCCTCCTCTTGGCAGAAATGTTCCCCTCAGCAAACGTGCTGCCATTCAGTTGCATTTTAATAGGTTTAATGCACTTTAAAGCCAGATCTGCAGGTCTGCCGAGCTCGCAGCCAGAGAATCAGAAATGCTGACAAACAAAATCAGGCATCCCTTTCCAATTCCAAAAGTATTAATGCCAGTCCTTTTCCATTTGGACTTCTGTCCTGGTATACTGAACTGAACAGTTACAACTCTTCAATATACTGTTTTTTTCTGCCAAGTATTTCTCTGCAGCCCCTTCATTTATGCAGTTTGGCCTGCCACTCTGCTGTCATGGCGAAGTTTCATTTAGAGATAGTATCCCATGAGTATCTACAAGTGATTGAGATGCATAGAAGTCTGGATTGGTTGTCCAGAGTTGTCGGAAATTACAAAAATCCATCTTAGCCTGTTACATAAACTTGTTTTGAAAGCAAAAAGAAATTAGAAGCAGATAGGTTGGCTGGTATAAAGCAGAAAGGTTAAAACAATTGTGATAGTGATTATTTACAGCTATTGAAGTCATGCAATGATTACGACAATGAGAAAAATGGGAGGAAATTTTTGTAGCTGAAGTCACTGAAATGTATCTCAAGTAACGTTAATGGAATGTGGTTGTCAGCTTTCATGTTGTTTATCTGAGGGTCACTGAACGGAGGCAGAGGAAAACTGACTGGGAAGAGCTAATGTCATCGTGGTTGTCATCCTAGTGTATCTCAGAGGGATCCATCATTACTCTAACATGCTTCCAATAGAAGCCTGCTCTGGTGCTAAACCTGGATTTTGGCTGGATTTACTCAGTGAGAAAAACTCACCTGGGAGCCCTCATTTCCTGAGTCACAGCTCTGGAGCACATTCGCCATCTGAATAGCTTTGGGGACAAGAATGTTATAGGTACCAGCCAGTAACGTCTTGAACAGTTTTTTTCTAAAATAGAGCTCAAAATCTGGACAGCTTCAAGGTTCCCTCTTACGATTTGAAAACTCGGTCTTCCAGGATTCACTATTCATAGACTTCAAATATATGTAGAAGTTTAAGAAGGCAAATGGAGCCAAACACCTCCAAGTCTGCAGTGAAGATAATTTTGTTTTGATACTGCCAAAATATAACATTTAGATTGTTGGGGTTTTTATACTTTCTCTTCCAAAACCAACTTCAGATTTCCTATTTTTCCTTCTGAGGTGGTATTATTTCCTTTCCCCTCTTCATTCCATCACTCTCCAATTTCCATCCTAAGGAAAATCATGACTGTGAAAAGCTCCATAGTTCAGCAGCATGGGAAGAGTGTAATTGTCATGAAAGGTCTAGTAAACTGATGTTTTAGAAATGGGCTGGAAGAATCTGGATTACTTGGAAACAGGATCTTAGCCATGAAAAAACTTCTCTATATTGGAAGAAGAAGTAAGCTGGGCAATGACCAGTTACTTTAAATATTCTTGGTTTTCTCTTAAGTATGATACATTTTCTTCATGTTCTGCTCTGTAATGGATGAAATTTAAACTCCTATGATCTTCATACCAAGCCTACATCTGGAGGATTGTGTGAGTCTGCCAGTTGCTCTGGATGTTACTGTTTCAATAAGCAGAGATCTACAACGTGTTTACTAAATTTCTGTTAGTTTCTGTCTAATTTATGAGGGAACCAAAAGAATTCTATAATTTTAGAAGAGGATTGGATGGTGTATTTACCTAAAGTAGCACTGACTGTCCTGCAAAAAACCTGAAGTGATGTCAAATACAGACCGAGCAGACAGGGCCTGAAACTGTTTGCAAACCATTGCAACTCAGGTGGAGGTTTGAAGTGGTCAGTGCTCGAAGTGGTCTTGGTATGAGACACACAGTGTGGGAAAGGAATTAGTTTTCTTTTTGATAGTGGGAGTTATCCGAATTCATTTCACATTTATTCTGTACACACTACTGGCAGCAAAAATATAGAAACAGTTGATGCTGTATTTCTAAGAACCTAAACCACTTTTGATTTCTGCATATCTTTTGAGCGTTCAAGTTGCCTGAAATCTGACTATGCATCCAGCTTTTGCAAATGGGCCTGTCTCTCCAATGGGCCTCTCAGTGATCCAGAACAAAATCCCAACTCCAGCTGTCCCTGTTTTGAGGACGCTTTCGTGTTAATATCTGAATTTTGCTGCATGATCTTGCCCACAGAGGCAGACAGCTGTGTCTGTCTACTGCTCATAGTAGGCACTTTTTCAGTTTCCAGGAGCTGTGCCTGGGCTCAGAGGGAGCAGCCAGACTGTTCTCAAACTATGTTCAGGGTCACGCTGAGGAAACACCCTCTTGGAAGCTGTCTGGAACTTTGTTCCTTCCATCGGCCTAAAATAAATGTCATTGAAAGTGTCTCATTCCTCTTTGTGTACGCAAAGACCATGGGAACACTTTTAAGTAAGTCAATCTCTTTCAGATACCGCATACAAAATCAGAGGAAATAACAGTGTTTGGGTCTTTCAAGAAAATCCAAAGTGTCCAGATTTCTTTGGCAGACATTACCACTTTGTTTTTCCAGGCTGAGAAGCATGGAAGTACCTTTTCCACCTCTTTCCACTTCCCTGTCACTCACAAGTTCAAGGCCGATGATGCCTGGACTCAGTGATAAAATATACAAGTGAATGGAAAAACACATCCAGCTGACCCAAAGGGGAGCTGCATCCTCTATCTGCTAATGTCTTCCTCCACATGTTTTACCTTCTTTCTTCAGGTTAAGTGACTCACTATGTTCTTCTGCCATTTACTTATCTTCTGTTTTTACTGTGTGCACAGCAAATCTCTGATGCTCGTGGGACCGTTCCAAGTTCAATAAAATTTCATTTTCTGAGGGTTATAAGATTCCTCAAACTCCGGTCAAGATCTGGAGCCAGAGGGGGGTCCAGTTTGCATAAAATCAAAGCTGTGCCATAGGCAAGGGACACATATAGCTCATTAATAAAGTTCTCAATCTGAAAGTGTTATTTTCTATGTGGGAAGTCAGCTTATCTGACTATAAACTGTTGCTGAAATTTTAGCTGGAATTATGCACACAGTCCTGGCTGGCGTAAGCAGAAAATATTTGCACAGACATCCATTGTCTTGACCCACAGACAGAGTTCAAACAAACACTGATGGGAAAATTAAATTAGGAGTACAGGATATTGTCCTTCATTCTCTGCATTCAGGCTACTCGCATGGCAGAATCTGAAATTTATATGGCATTTTAATTGGTCGTAAACAAACTCAAAATGATTCCAAGGTTGGATCTGAACAGATTTCATACATGAATATTTAATATTCATAACATTTGCCAGAAGGACGCTCTGAATGTTGAAACTTTGCATTCATCTGCAAAACAAGGAAAGCAACAGAGGTGAACAGTGGAGGCTTAGGCAGGGTACCCTATTAACACACTTCATGTGCTCCTCTGTGTTGTGCTATGGCGATACAGAAAACAGGTAAAGTGTTTACTGTTTCACTAATACTATGGATTATTATATTTTTCTCTTTAATTTTTGTATCTGTATCAGCCTTCATGCATGAAGTTAAATCTGGTATGGCAAAGGAATTTAGCACTGTGAAAAAAGTTTTTATCCTTCTTGGCCAAATGGAAAAGTTGGGGAGAAAAAATTATTTTGTAAAACCTGACACAGGAAATGAAATAAAAAATGAGGGTTGGGGTAAGCAATATTTTTTATCCAAGCTATAAGGATTTCATTTAGTGTTTGGTTTAACAAGTTTTTTTGAAATATTAAAATATATATGCATTTCTAATTAAAAACAAGAAAGAATATAAATATTTCTTTTTAAATATGCAAATGAAACATGCATGAATAGGATGAAACAATGGCAATGCTACTTGCCAGCCTCACAAACAGCTCAAAACTGTGATTTCTTGCTTGTTTTCTTTACAGCAAATAATTCAGTCTCAAAAATAATCCATAAAGGGATCACAAAAGTATTATCCTTCATCAGACCCCTGTTAACACCTGCCTCTCTCCAAAAATAACTAGAAGACATAAATCCAATATCCTTCCCCAAGTCCAATCCCTATCCTACCCCAACAGAACTGGCAGCATCACATTTCTCCAGATCCTCCTTTCCAGCCATAGTGAAATGAATAGTAATTCACCTTTCTTGATGTCAGTCTTCATCTCAGTTTTATAGAAACCCATGTTGAACACGGAACAATTACCAAAGACCTAAAGCAAATCCCAATTTAAAATTGTCTGGAGTCTAATTCGTGCCCCAGTTTCTGTCACATACTACATACCTGCTCTTCACGACTGAAAAGAGCAACAGTGAAATGGGAATTATTGGTCTCTCTCACAGAACCCAGCAACAGAACAAGCTTTTAAGACTTTGTTTACCTAAAACAGCACCATCCATTGCTCTCCCCTCAGTAAAAACCTTATTTGCCCACGCAGAAAGCGTGCCCCCTGCTTAACAGTAGCTTTCATGCTGCCCTACAGAACAGAAAAGCTCCAATAATAACCTGACCTCTGCAGTCCCCACTTTCCTGAACTGCAATTGTAACACTAAGTCTAAATTTCTTCATAAATTCCCAAAAGATCTTCTCCTGTGTTAGAACCACTCCTTGTTCTAGGCCTCAATGCCCTGTAAGAAACCACACTAATATTTGAATTTTGCTGCACAGATCCCTATCTCCAAATTCAGTCCTATTGATCACCATATCCAAAACCCATTCAACTTTTCCTGCCATGGCATTGATCATCCGTTACTCGCAGGTAGGACCAGCCACAACCTGTTAGGATCCTGCAAGTATCTGAGTATCTAAATTCAGCTTTCTTTACCTTAAACCTAAACACAGCTTTAGCCAACAAACAAAATAAAAACCCACTAACTTGGACACCCTGAAAATTAAGTTTGGAGAGAAATACACAGCTCGCTACAAATAATAGCCCACATGCTATTTCTACAGGCCTTAGTAGGTCCACCTATTAACTTGCTCTTCCAGCCTCCCCTTTCCTGGACCATAACATAGGCATTAATGATAAGGATGTTTTCTAAATACTGATCTGTACTACAGAGTTCATACCACAATGACTGACTTCTCTGGTAGCAAAGTTTGCCCTTCTTCCTTAGTTTCTTAAGGAACTAATGTAAAATGAAGACCTTAAGCATCTTTTACCACACCTGTGATCCTACACCATACTAAGAGGTAACGGTCTAACATCCTTATCCCAGTTACTGTTTTCTCTCACAGGGTGAATTATACATTTTTCATTGCTAAGAGAACTAGTCCTGAAACTGGAGCCTGAGGTTGGCAGGATCCAGCAACAGGCACCTCTGCTTTCTAAATGGAAAACAGATAACTAAATATGGCCTTCACTTGAAGGTAACCTTACTCACCCTGTCCTAAGCCAATACTATCCAGATGTTGTTGATCTCTGCAAGCACCAATCCTCTCCACAGTCATCTCTTCTCAGGGATCCAAGACTCAGCTTAGCTCTCCATGCTTTCTTTCGCAGAAAAAAGGAGTGCTAGCCTTAGGATAGGCTTCTGGACAGACTAACAACGGCCACAAACTTCTGAATTAATGCTAAGCTAAATAGCTTTCTGGCATCAGTCCCAACTGTGTCTCTAAATTCTGTAGGACCTACCAGTAAATTCAGGTCTTTGTCCTCTTCTACCCCAAACTCTATCTGCATAACTGACAAATGCTTTATCTGTAGTCCTGTCACACCTTAACCATTGACTTTGTTGCTGCAAAATCACCTCTAAATGAAGAGTTAAAGACTGGTAGGATTCAGCAATAAATTTTTTTTTATGATCTCTGCTTTCTTGAAACCTGGTCCTTCACCTAACCCTAATCTTAATAATATCTTATCATAATAATAATCCTACCCATCCTCTTTTCAGTGCTATAGCATACAGACTGCACTGTTCCTTGCCAACTTCAGCCCTCCCCCTGATGGACGGGATTCATTAATACTCCCAGTTCTCTGTCCTCTTCTTTCTTACCCCCTAACTCCAACCATATGCTTCATTACAGACTTATCAACTCCTGGATCAGAACCAATCATCATTTCAGACATCATTACACTTCTCCAGGACCCCACATCTCCCAGCAGACCCAGCAGATCTCCCACCTTGGCCCTCCAGAATCCTAATCCTAATCACAACCAAGACAATCACCTTCATTATAGTTAGTCCTGTTGCCTCTAGGATGCATCATCAGATCTTCACTCCTAAAAAAACATCTGAAATAAGGACTGATGTGACACAGTGATAAACACAGTTCCACAGACTGCTTTCTTAAATCCAGACCATACATCCAACCTTTATACTGCCTTTAATAAAAACACTCTTGCCACCAGTTCCCATCACAACTAGCCAAAAGGCATAAGTCCTTGCTATCACCAGCCCTCATCCTAGACCCACCACATTGACAAGATCCTGCAGTAAATGTATTTGTCCAGCTCTTCCTTTCCTGAAGCCTAACATTAACTGTAGCCACGCAGCTCGCCCCCCGCCACTCCAGAGCATCAACCCTACTCCCAGCCGTAATTGTAACCTTAACTGTAACCAGTCGCTTCCCTCTACCACAGAACTAATCACGGGGAGACTAATCATCTCTCCACTGCTAGATTGACAATATCTGAAATTAGGTTTACAGGAAGCAAAATGCCGATACAGGAAAATTATCTTCCAGTGATTTTTTTCTGTTGTTACTTGAAAACATGTTTTTAAAGGCATCTATTGCCCGTTTTAACTGTGCTTTTGTTTGGAGCCCCGAGTTTTAGTTTTAGTGTAGCTTATCAGTGCTTTAAGAAAACCTAGGCTAACAGACAACCATTGTTTTGTGGATTAGTAGAGAAAGGAAAAAATATGAAAGCTTCTTCAATATAAGGAATGCTGTGCAAGGGCAAATACACAATCTCCAGTAAATGCAAAAATGCTTTTCCAGGTCTAAGCTGTATAGAGCTTTGTTGGATGGGATTTTTATCTTTATCTTTCCTTACATTTGTATGTGTTGGAAGATACTTTAATTTATTCCAAAAGCATTGAATAAATTAATAAAATCATATTCTCTCTTTTAATCTGTAAAATTCTGCTAAGAGCACTCACTCTTTTAATCCAGTGCTGACTAAAAACTTGTGATTCCCATTAATTTTTATAGGCACTGGAAGAAATTGCAAACCCATAGCCTATAAAACTAACAGTATGACAAAATAATGTTTCAGAATTAACATAAACACTTCTCTCTATAGATACATTTCTTCAAGAGCAATTCACTGGAGAAAATGTACTCCACAGGTTTTCCTAATCATATTTCTTTTTTGGTAATGTAAGAAGTCATTCCCCAAGGGCAATGTCAAAGATAAAAATTCTCTTGAGTTTCATGGGAACAAGAGTATTCTAAAAATAAAATTGTTCCTCTGATAACCTCTGTGGATTTTTATTTTTTTTTTCAGAAAGCCAACACAACAAAGCTGACATTTTCATCAGTTCCGTTTCTGTCCTCAAGGTGTAATGCTGTTCAATGCAAGCACAGCTTAGGGCTATATGAAGGCACTTTATGTTGTCTCATGTACCCTCTAGGTTGCCCTGAGGCTAAATTGTTCCTTTCTGGTGGTAGTTTACAGCTGTTTCTGGGCAGCAGTATAGCTCAAAAGCCTCCATCTAAGTAGGGAAAAAAAGTTTGATGGTCTTATACATATCACAGTAGAGGCAACTCTTTCTTGGACTCTTGCAATTTCTCATCAGTCCTAGTATGCTGCCATGATTACACAGAAGAGGCTGTTCATGATCACTGTGAATCCTTCCTGAGGGTGGCAAGAAACAGGGCTGCCATAGAGAAAGGTAGAACAAAGTACTAAACTCATATCTCAGCCACACATCAATAAGTCAAAAAAGAATTAAAATCATTACATAGATTCAGCAATAGGACCACCAAGGCCACTGTGCTTGAGATTCTCTAGCTGTAAATTCTTCAGCTCTGTGCAGAGTCCCACAACAGACTTTGTGACCCAAGCCTTCCAGGAGAGAGGGGGACATTTAAACTTTCCAGATCTCACTTTAGGTAAAACAATGAGCAATCTGTTTATGATGAATGCTCCCTGTGTACCGTGCCCTTCTGTCTCATCTGCAGTTTACTCTTGCAGTTAAACAAGGCACTGCAGGACATTTCCTAATGTCTTTTGGAGACTCATTTGTTGTTCTGCGTGAATATATAGTACTACTGTTACCTTACTGCATGGAGGCACTTAGCTGGGTGACCATGCTGGGCTCAGCAAACACCATTTGAATTGGTGCTCCTCTGTTCTCTTAGTTCATGAGTAGAGTGAGGGAGAGGACCACACAAACACAACCCACTTCTATCAAAAAGCACTGTCAGCCTTTCCTAGACGACCTTTGCGAGCACCTCTGCTTAAACAAATGCTGCTCATCAGGTTGCCTGATGAGACAGAAGCTGAAAGAGAAAGGGGTATTTGCTTGTATAGGCACTATACTGCTTCATTTTTTCTGTTTTACTTTGGCAGATTGTATTACATAGATGGATTTTTAAATGGAAGTAGTGAATACATGGGCATCCAGATTACAGCATCTCACAGATTACTGTGAGAAAAGGCTGCAGAGAAGGATGCTGAAGACACTTGGGAGAACTACCATAAGAATATATCCTGTGGGTGCTGTGAGGCAAGTGAGGTGTTGCATTAAGCTTCTGAGCACGCCTGAGGTGAAGCAGACCATAAATCTTTGAGCAATTCCAGCCAAAACTGTATCCTCGTGCAGTAAAAGAGAGTGCTGTGCTGTGCTATCTTGGCAATCAGACTCCTTTCTGAATTCTCATTATTGTCTGTATAGAGAAGTACGTGGGGAGACTCCAGAAAAAGAGGGGACCAGAGGAGTGTGCAAGATGGGGAAATGCGGCGCTCTGAGAAGAAGGAACTTGACATGGGCCATGGGAAGTGAGCAGGAGCCCAGGGCAGGGGTCTGACCAGTGTGAACTGGATGGTGAGCGAGATGTGTGTTTGAAGCTATATGTTGGCTGCAGACAAAGTAGGTGAGGGATACAAAGCTGTCACCTGGGAGGCGGAGGCCAGAGCCTGGGGTGCTGCGACACTGAAAGCAGAGTAGCTTCACAGGTGGCAAACAGGGGCTGTGACAGACTACAGGAAGAAGTGAAAGTCTGAAGTACTTTTATCCAAGAGAAGAAGGACAGGCGCCACCTCCCCAGCTTTTTGCAGAAGCCTTGCCTCTATCAGCTGGGCAAGTTCTGGGAAGAACAAATCCCTCCAGACCTCATAGCCACCAGCACCCCACTTCCTGCTCAGCAATTTGAGCTCCCAGGGCCTGGAGCATCCCTGCGTAGTATCCCACATCCTCCTGTCCTCTCAGAAGCCCTTCTTGTTGGAGACGGAGCTTGGTGAGAGAGCCCCTATGCTGACCCCACACTCTTGTACACTTCTTATGTCTTGTGGGCACAGTGGAAGGGCAGAAGAGAACCAACATGATGGGGACTCAGATCCTCACGGAAGACATTTTTGGCAAGAATTTCTCCCTATGCGTAGAGCCTGTCACTGCAAGAGAGACATGGCCAGTGTGAACAAGCACATGACGGGCCTCGTGCCTGGATGCAGCACTGATGGAACCACGTGTGCCTACATGGGGGGAACACCACAGCCTGGTAGGACAGATTTTCTCCTCCAGGGGCTCCAGGCAAATAACACAAGGTTTCCCCATCCAGGTATGCCTGCACTGTTTCTGCTGGGCTGTGGTCCTGACAGAAACACCTGGGGTGAAGATGGAAGAGGTGGGCAAGGCCAGGAAGTGCTGAGTCCTTTCACAATTCTGGACGAAACTACCACAAAGGTTGCAGAGGCTGAAGGCTCTGCCCATGTCCCTCTTCCCAGCCCCTTCTTCCTCGTGTACCTCCCACCCAAGGGAACACAGGGCAGGGGGTAGGATGAAACCAACACATGCATTTCCAGAAATTTTACATGTTTCAAAATTTACAGGAAAAGATAGTAAGAAATTACTGGCCACTTTGCTACAAAAATCCAAAGTGCTAATGCTCTTATCTTTGCCTGTCACCTAGTTCAGCCATGGCTCTGTGAGACACAAACTCAGTTATTATTTTACCCAAGATTAAATTCTGAGCGTTATATTTATCTTCTTATCCTCACCTTAAGTAAGACTGAATCTCTAGGGTCTGAAACTGTAAAGAGGGAAGATTCAGAATAATATAAGGAAGAGTGTTTTATGCTGAGGGTGGTGAAACACTGGCACAGGTTGCCCAGAGAGGTGGTAGATGCCCCATCCCTGGAAACATTCAAGGTCAGGTTGGACGCAGCTCTGAACAACCTGATCTAGTTGAAGATGTCCCTGCTTATTGCAGGAGGGTTGGACTAGAAGACCTTTAAATGTCCCTTCCAACCCAACACATTCTATGATTCTATGACTATCCATCTTTAAGTAGTTGAAAATACCTGTGTCATATGATAAACAGAGCAGCACTTTTTTCTTGTTTGTTTTAAAGAGCAAATGGGTGTGATTTTATTTGTTCCTAAAGCAAACCTCTGGGATCCCATTTTCAAACATTCTTAAATATAGCCTCTAAATTTTCAGCTACAATTCAGACCATTCAAATTCCCATTTAAGTGTAAATTCATGAAATTTTCTATAAAAAAAAGAAAGAAAGGAGGAAAGAGAATTATCACCAATGGGAAACATTTTTTGCATGTACAGTAATGGCAGAATGTTTACATTTAGCTGCTGGATTTACTTGAAGCAACTGAAGTCAGAAGATGAAACCAAGTTTTTAGACACACACAAAAGTTAAATGGTAAGTATTTAGTTTTATTAGTGACAATATATTAATTTGCAGCTTTTGTTTAATTTAAAGTTTATTAAAATAGCTCGCATACCATTCAACCACCGCTTACACAAATACCCAGGCACTGCTAGAGCAATGTGTGTTCTGCGCCAGTAGGGAGCAGCACTAGCCTAACTATTGCCTCAATGCAAAAGTTGCTCTACTTTTTTCCTCCTTTCTTCATGCAACAGCTAAAGTCAATGGAAGTTTCCTCCTTACCTTTTTCAAGTGGAATACCTGGCCTCGTTACTGAATGTTTGGCAGTGAAGTAAGACTTAAGCATTTGCTTTATCACTGGCAGAAATCTCTAAAGATCACCCTACTCACAGAACTGCTGTTGTGCCTGTTTTCTTCTTTCCAGGGTACACTTTACCTGGGAGACCCTCTAACATTTCTCACAGACACAGACAAGACAGAAGCTAAACGTGAGCCTGACAGGCAGACAAACATGCTGTGTTGCCTGAAGTTTGCTTTTCATTTAATATTGCTTTTCCATGGACTGACCAAGATGGGAATCACAGAGCTGCACCAGCCTTAACAAATACACAGGAAAACAGGGTCTTTGTCCTGAAACATATTTTATCTTACCTTAAACACATATGACCCATGCAGGCAAGTAGAGAGAATCCTGGCAAGGAGATAAGCTGCAGATTCTGCACTGCTGTTAACAGAGGATAATCACAGGCGGTGCCTGGTGCTTCCTTTCTACCTCGGGCTTGACCGGCAGAACTCATGAGATGCAGTGAACTGCTCTAAACCCCTCATTATTTCAGCTTTTGCATTAATTCTGGCTTGTGTTCCTCAAACCTACCGATCCAGGCTCTGGGCTGTCCTTGGCTGCCATGCCCAGGCTGGCCCTGCTCAGCTCACTCCGGTGGCACATGGCTGATAAGGCTCCTGCCCTACTGTCCTTGTTATCACGCCTGGCTCACAGCTCCCCAGCCTTTAGGGAACAGCTGGCCTTCACTGTGTCCTGACACTCACCCACCTCACACCAGCTCAGAATCTGCAGAGAAATGATACACAGAAACATTTAAGTTTTCCTTTGTATACAGCCTGGGCAGTACTCTAGCTCCCTGCTTGCATGAGTCCTGTTTATTTAAGTTTGGGTTTGGTTTTTTTTTAAGTGTGTGACAAGAATTTTTCCAAGCCAAGCTGCTTTAATGAAAAGATTTTTTTTAAAAAAATCATTCTGTCAAATGGACTGTTCTGTGACCTGAAAATAGTCTACTCCCACACTTTTTTTACCCAGAAATTCAAAACTGTAGTCAATACATTCTAGGCAAGAAGTAGTTACAGATAAAGTGGCTTTCCTAGCTTAGAAGATGTGGTACTACTGCTTTAGCAGCTAGCAGAGCCTTCCTAAGCCTTACAGGGAGTCCAGGTCTGGCCAACAAAACAAGAGATTATAAATAAAGATTATAAACAATTTCTTCCACCAGATAGAGCTGTAACTCTTGAGGTAACAACATTCCTCCTACTTTGTTGTACTTCTCTTCTGAACCACAAGTTAGTTTACCTACAACCTTTTTAAAGGGAGTTTTGTGCTCAAAGAGCCTTCAGTTTCCTGAGACACACGCACAGATTTCCTGTCCCAAGACTTCAAGGCCTTTCAAGGTTCAGCCTTTTTGCATTCTTACCTGGTAAGGGAATGCATCTGGCTAGTTTGTGAAAGATTCACCTTTGGGGCTGTCTACTGTGTTCCTTGCTAATGCTGGGACATGTCATTCTGTCACTTTGGATTTGGCATACTATGTTCAATTAGTGAGGTACATGAAGACCTCTCAAACTTGTTGCATGCAACGTCTTCATGGGCACTGAGCATTAGGTCTGTCATCTCATAGTGACACTGATCTTTCATCGGCGGCTCTTTGTGGATTCTGGGTTGTTGTTTTTTGGGGGTGGGGGGGTATCAGCTATTCCTTAACAAAATGAGGAAGAAGTGTAACAAATGAAAAATTCCTACCAGTAATTTGTTTGTTTTGAAATACGTCACCTTAACTTTTATGCTCCAGTCAACATCATTGTGTTTCCAGACATTTTTGGCTAGCTTTCCTCCACCTCAGCCTATGTGCCTCTTTTCTTCCACAAGCAGGAAAGAGCAAAAATAATTCATGGCAGGTGGGGTTTTCAGACATGACTAGCATGAAGTTAGACCAAAGCTAAACATTTTTGGAAACCATACCAAATTGATTGTGTACATACATGCCAGCTATTTTTCTTTTAAAAAGTACCAGATGGCAAATTAAGAACTATACAGAATCAAAAATCATAATTATTTATTGCAGAACAGTTTAGGGAATTAGTTACATTAAGTACAAATAAGGTTTCGATTCTAGTTGGGTCAGAACACTCTTGGAAAATGAAACGTGGAAACAAGACCAACTTCTTGTTATAAGAGTGTCATATGGTTAGTTATTGGTATTCAAACCAACCCAACACATACAACAGCATAAGTCAAACCACTATATACCACAGCAGTTGAAGGCAAATATTTAGCACACACAAGGATGTTCTAGCAGGACATTGTAGCAGTTTGTGGCACGACCAGTAAGTCTCATTTCAAAACAGAGTACGGTACTATTTGTGCATATAGGAATGTGTTTGATAAGAATATTTTTTCTGTGGAGAACTGTAATAGACATCATTTTATAGTGGATGCACATTACTGAGGTCCTCTGAGGACTTGTGGGGAATAAGCACAGAGGGTTTAGCCCAACCTTTCTGAGACTGGCAAATCTTAATTTCTCTGGTTGTTCTTTGATGATATGGGCAGCAGTAACGTACCTTGAAGACTTCTTTTCAAGCGCCCCATCTCCCCTCCTCACACTTTGAGCTGTGTGTCAAGTATAGGCCCACTTTGCACTTTCTGTAGCCTCTTAAAAGTAATCCTAGCAAATCATGATAGATGGTATGCTCTAAGTTATGCATTTTCTCAGGCCCACTTAGTCCAGTGATCTCTCTTCAGAAAAATCATAAAGAGCCGGGAAGAGCTATAAATGGCTTCAGGGAAGTTATTGAAACTGTCAGCAGCTAATACACATTCTAAGGTCTGTTTGTGTTTTGTGAAGATAAAGCAATACCTACTCAGCAATTTCCAATGCACTGATAAGTCTGCAATGCTAGCAATTCCTCTTGCTCTGTTAAAATAACAGTATACTTTATTTTGAAAATCTGTTGTCTGTGTACACAAAGAATCCCACTCAATATGAATATTTACTGACAATATTTATTGCATTCAGACTCTCTAGGTTGGGTGGGATATTTCTGAAGAGATTCCTTTCTTAGCTTTCTGTAAATACTGCTTACTCAGAGAGATGGGAGATAGGTTCTTAAAACCATGAGGGATGATATTACATTTTTATTACAACACATCTCCCTGCCTGGTGATGGAATCTAGCTGAGAGGAGTGACTGGAAATTGCATAGCCTCCCCATGGCTTTGGTTGTCTCAAGCAAGCTCTGGGGTATATTGTAATCCTTATCTGATGTTCCTTAGGATATCTGAATTCTTTTGTTTGTGAGTAACAGTATTTCATCTCCGCTTTCATGACAGATATGCAAAATATAATGGTCCTTTTTTTCTAGAAAGGAAAAAAGAATGCCACTAATTAAATGCTAGGCAAGTAATCAGCCATCTGTAATGAGCAAGGACAGCTACTCAGCAAGCATTTTGCTCTTTATTCTTTTCATAGGAATGCCTCTGCTCTTCCTTGAGGCTACCAGGCACAGTAGAATTTAGAAGTCTGTGATATTTCTTAGAATAGCATTCTTGCACGGAAAGGCAAATTTCTTGTATTAGAGACGCTCATCTAAATGCTCTGATGGCTTGATCAAATGCCCAATAAAGCTAATATTTCCATGAAGTATTTGATCAGAGCCGATAATAACTTTTTTAGCTGAAAGAAATAAATGCTAATAATAGCATTTTTTTTTTTTATTCAAAGCCCTACACTTTCTTATGTAATAAATAAGAATAAAAATCAACTCTCATTATCAGTGCAGTCCCATGTGTTTACCCCAACTGCCAAGCTACAATCTGTGTTACTTAGGTGGTCATCTTTTCTTTTTTCCCTTTAATATTAATAGAGTGTTTATTCCTTTACCCTCTTCAAACTCTGCTCAGTCACATAGTCCTTCCACTAAAGGAAATTACAGGCTGCGGAGAAATCTGGAGAAATATCTGTGTTTTAATACTAGCTGTATGTCATCCAGGATCCCACCGGAGATTACATTATTGCTTTTCAATGGCAAGAGCTGGTCACATGGGAGGTGATGTTTTTATTATAATCAGCTGCAGAGAACTGGTGAGGGTGAGCTCATCTGCAGCTGAGTACGTTTGAACTTTTGTACCTTTCAGTACCTTTCTGTGAGCAGTGGAAAGTCTCTCCGAGTGGGATGTGTTAGAGAGTTAGGTTTCCTGTAAACATTGAGATCTTAGAAAATGGCCACAGGAAATGAACTTTTCAAAAGAAAAGAAAATTGAACCGGAGAATTATGATGTTGATCACTGAAGCAAAGTATTCTCATCCAGATTCAGTAGGAAAGGATTATTATGGTTTAAATATCTGACTTGATCTTAGTCTTCCATTCACAGAATTACTCAAAAGACTTTTTGAATCTATGTTGTATTACAAAAAGCAGATTCCACTTACAATGTGGCCTACCATTATGCTGGGAGTCTCCTGGGAGATGCTGAGCACCCTTAACTCCTATCTGAAGCTTCAAGGATTGGTCTTTAGTCAAAGCCTCGATAAACACATTACATCTGCTTCCCTGGGACGATTTCCAGACGACATGCATTTCATCGACTTTCTGTGAGGAATAAATGGAAATCTAGTGGCACATCTGGTGCTGCCTTCAAATCAATTTACAGTAGTTAAATAGATTTGAATTGGCACTGACTCACGTGAAGAACCTGGCGTGCAGCTCTTTGTTCCCTTCACCCCACCAACTTGGATATTAAACAATTGCATTTACCTTAATGCAGATTCTGTTGGGAAAAAAAGATGACATTTTGCACATGGCTGAGCTTTAAGGCAGTTAATGAAATTAAAGCAAAGAACTCCCAGCACAGTAGGAAACCCGGATAACAGGAGCAATCATTTAGGCAGCACATTTCTGTTCCCACGGGAGCCAAGGCTAATTATCAGGGCCAGGTTGCATCCAGCGGGGTGAGGAGATGACAGCACAACAGTATTGCTCTGCACAGCTGCTCTAGCCAAATTTATTTACACGTTCTAGAGAAACAATGCTTTTAAAACAGATTTCTTCCAGTGCAGGCTGGGACGTGTGGATAACGGAGCCATGTAGTTGTTCTATCAAGTTTTCACAACAATTTGCAGTGTTTGAAAAGCAGCTTATGCAGTTTATCCAGTACCATCCATACGGGTCAGCCCTGAGTACTTTTGGAAAAGACGTATCAAAGAGAAAAGGAGTTTACAGAAGGAAAGGAGGAAAGCAGATCCAAGTCTGGAAATTGTCTCCGCAAAACAGGCACTTTTTTCTTTCCTGATTTAAGTAAAAGCAAAATAACATTCCACAGTCATCAAAGCACGTTCTCTTATCACAGAGTAGGCTTTGGGTTAACAGCATACTTCTTGATCTTTCTCTATTCTCTTAACCAAACCAGATCATAAAAGGTGAGAAAGAGCAGTTTTGTCTTGAGCACTTTTATGAGTTAAAAGCATTATTTTGTGCTGAAGGCACTGGGCCAGATCTTCAAACATCTGGTTCAGTTCCTGCCTTTTCCATAAACTTCCTGTGTGACAAAATGTATTTGCACTTCAATTCCCTATCTACTAGGCAGGAATCATGCTGTTTTATTGTTTTACAGAGGTGGTCAGTTCATGGAGACTATGTGAGTACCTGCATGGCCCAGTTCAATGAAAATGTGACTTTAAGCTGTGGACGAGGTTTCATTACCAGATACTCAGAGTATCCAGTCCCAGCTCTATCACTGTTTTCTATGGCTTGAAAGTATCTCTCCCAATATTGCTATCTGTAATTTGAGAATCATGCTGCTTTCTTACTTCCGACGGCAGTTGTGTAAGTTGTTTGCAATGCTTCCTGGTCCTTAGACAAAGAAATGTGCTGTAAAGATGGAAAGGACTTCACATGAACCCCATCCACTAAGGTATCTTTTGCATAAGAGTCCTTTAGCTGTCAGTTTTGCTGCTGCTGCTCACAGAGCTTCTTCCCTGTTGTGTCCAATACGAAAAAGTTCATTCAGATTTCACACTTCATTATCTCCAAAATTTCAGATGTACAAATCCAGCTGCAACAGCGTGAGAGAGGAGGAATGAGTAAATGATGGCTGCAGTCTGATCTTGGCCAGAATGCAGTTAAGATTTTATCTTAACAGTGCCTTTGGTGTCCAGGGAAAGGCATCGACCTGCAGGCTGTCTTCCAGCTTGTGCCTAATTGGAATGCTGGCCCTCGGCCAACAGCCCATCAGAAAGTCAAGTTGTGAAACAGGAGAAATATTTGAATCAACTCCTCAAATAGGTGGAGCCGTCGCAGGAAACTAAGTCTTCTTACCATCCACTCTGGGCTACATCTTTCCTTCCAAAGATTTTATCATTTCTATGGCTTCCTGATAATTTTTCAGCAAGATTACAATCTCAGCCTACAGAGCACCGGGGAGATCGGTCCTGGCTGGAAATGATCTGATGTGGACTGACAACTTACTAAGAAGTCTACTTTTCTATAAGGGAGCTGATTGTTTGGAACAAATGATGCAGACATCTCCTTAAGGCTGATAATTCCTATTGTGGGTTAGTTGAGGAAAATGTTTTAAATTGCTACACAGGATGGTTACTTTTCCAAATGTAAATATGCTAATTATCTGGTCCTGTTCTTATAGTCCTATGAATCTTTCTTTTTACTCTTTCACTGAGGAACAAGAAACTGTATTCTCCAAATTACAGATTCAAATGTCGCAACAAACATGTTTATAATACAGTATTTCTTTAAACTGTGTGCTGGTCCTGTTACTGCCTCCTTCTAACTGAAGGGTCATATTTTTCTGTAATGAAGGATTTTTTTTTCACAGTAATGCAGGGCTCAGCAATTCTGTGGAGCACTGAGCAAATGGCGTCAATATCCTCCTTGAGCTGAAAAACAAAAGGAAAGCAAGCAAGCAGGCTTTTGAGGAAGGATTCAGCTTTTCATTCCAGTGTTCTTACTCACAGCAATAGACATTCCACAAGACAGGCTATTCCTGATAAACACAGAGCACACTCTGCTTTCTCAGAAACAAACATTTTCTAGTAATTTAAAGGTGAATATTTGGATTGATGAAATGCTAAGCTAGATGTCCTGAAAGAATGCATAAGACATCAGGAAATCACATGCAGATCTGGCCATACTCTCTCTAGAAGCACACCATGTGTCGTGGGGTTCCTCAGGATCTCACTCATGGAAACCCCGAAGTACTTTCTGACACAGGAAACCGAAGGCTTTTTTCACGATTCCCCTTAGCCCTGGGGAAATAACCACTAATATTTTTATTGAGGTGAGTTTTGAGATGAGGATGATCAGATAATACAACAGAGCACTTGCTTCTGGAAAGCAGAATATGAAGAAAAGTTAATAAAGAGGGAGCAACCAGGGATGGGAATGTTTGAACAAGCGCATGCATATTCAGGTGGAAGACAAGAATCCCTTCACACCAGTCTAGAAATGCTTAGTAAACAAATAAAGGGACAGTGTTGGCTGGTTCTAGGGTGAACCATCGCTTAGAAGCTACTTTTAAGTACTAGGCATAGTTTTTAGAAAGTTGTGATTTTCATTAGATTATCCTTTTTAGAAAAGGTTTGTAATGTGAAAACAAGTCTGAGTTTGGCTAGCTACATCAGCTGGTCTAGAAAGAGATTACCTCCTTGCCTCACTTACAGCCTTAGGCTAGTGTAGCTACAGCAATGCTGCCACATTTTAATGCTGTTACGGACTCCTTAGACAAAGAGGGTAGAAAGGACCAGCTTGTGAAAATCTATGAACCTCCAACAGCTTCAGTAGACTTTTTCTGCTTTACATGAAGTGAGAATCAGGCCTGTGTTATAAATCAAGTCCTTCTTTGAAGCCACTGTCAATTCTGGTGTAAAAAGAGAGAATTTAATGAATTTTTTTCAGAACAATGATCCAGATAGATAGCTAAATAGATTTGAACGAGTAAGAGTGAAGATTCCATCTATGTGAAAATGTGTAAACTGAAAAGCTAAAGTAGCATCTTGAAAGACAATAAAAGGTAGATCAAATAAGAAAGTCTGGTGACACATATCGTAAACAAGCAGGACTTTTACATCTGAAACACAGTGCAGGGAACTTTATTCTCAAATATAGGTCAAATTTCCAGATGCTTCCTGATAATGTGGGAGGCACTCTGTGCCTGCATGCAATTCCTCACTTAGATAATGCATAGGAAACAAAATGATCTAAACTCCCAAGGCACTTGACCCTGTGTGCAGTTGTCTAGGAAAAAAATTATGTACAAAATACGTAGACGTTATCAGGGCCTTGTGTATATCGTGATTCCATAGCAATGGAATTTGCTGAAGAATTGCGCTCTTGACTCTTGCTTATTATTAGATACTATATGAAAGGGAATGAGAAAGATTTTGGAAGTCCTCAGGGAAGTCTCTGTGGTGGGCATTTTGCAGACATCTAGTAAAGGACAGTCCCGTCTCTAAATGAACACAGACTACAGAACGGAAAGATGCACCAGAAGGTGTAAATCACAATAGTAGTTGCAATAGCTGTGATGAAAAGGAAAAAAAAACGGGGGGTGAGGGGGGTAAAGTGGGGGGAAGTGTATAAAGTGAATAGGTTTCTAGTCTATATGAGTGTTCAAATACCTTTGACAATGCTAGCCAAGAATCATCAGTGTACTAAACTATGCTTTTAATGTTAGCTGTGAGAAGGATGAGCTCCTCATCACCTGGCAGGGATGGAACGTGAATTTGGAAAGGAAAAATGTTCACTTAGAAACGGCACAATTAACCATATCACTGTGGAGTAATTTTCTAACTGTCTTCTAGCAGTATTCATCCCCCAAGCCCAGGCTGCCTTCCCTACCATTACAGGTGTGAAAAGTCCCCTCTGCTCTTTGTCTAATTGCCAGAATTTCCAGCTCTTGCCATGCAAATGTTGGAACTGCCAATAGCTGAATATGAAAACATATGGAGAAGGCATAAAATTAATTTATAATGAGTATGAAACTGAAGAGCTTCTTTGAACTGTTTGAGTCAATGCTCAAAATATTTTTTAGGAACTCTTATTTTTTAAAATATAAATCAAACAGCTGTGAGATTTCTACTTTGCTATTCCAGGACCTTTCATACCTGAGTTCTTAGGTACACATCAAATGTGAATACGATGTTTTTTAATTAATCATGGATACCAAAATTAGTAATATAATTGAAATTTGGTGACACAGGTCACATTCCAGAATCCTGGAAACAGGCCAGCCTGTGTACTGTGATTACATCTTACCTGGGAACAAAAGAGGCACTTCGTACAATTTTTTCCAAAAGTAATACACGAAATACAAATTACGCATGTATTGTTTTATAGTCCTAGACACATCTCCATAGCCTGAAGCATTCTCTTAGATGGCTGTGAAAGTATTTGAGTTGCACTACACACTTCCTATCAGGAAGTATTTTGAGACCACAGCTAAGACTCAAAGTTAAGTAAGCCTTCATTATTTCTGAGTTGGTATATTTATAATTAAAGGTACTGGTTTTCTTCTTGTGCACATAATTGCCTAACCAGTTAAACAAACAGTTGCATTTGATTTAAGAACTGGTTCAGATCTTATGTTCAATTTAAATCCAACTTCTTTAAATAGCTTTATCTTAAAGTTCAATCCACAACTGCCAGTTAGCAGGTCTAGGACTCATTCATACTTACTCTGGATGATATGTTGTGGGGCTAACCGAGGCCCAGACCATTCCTTTCTCATTTTATTTCAATTTTGACATCTGTTTGTTGGTTACGTTTTGCATTGTGCAGCCTCAGTTTGGAAACAGACTGCAGACACTGCAGCCGCACCATCCCACCAGGACACAAGTAGCCCTGTGCAGAACCTGCCCGCAGCCCAAGAAGGGGAAGACGAAGCCAGCAGCAACCTGGATGTGAGTCAAGTGTAGGACAATCTTGCCAAACAGGACGGAAGTAACCCATGTTAATGGAGCAGTGTACTGCACTGGCACTCCGGTTCGGTGAGTTTGGCACTGCGGTTTACAAGGGCATTTCTCAGGGTCACTTTCCCAATCTCTGCGGGAGTTTTTCTAAGAGTTGGTCTGTGATGTGTGGAAAGTAAACCTGTGGATATGTCTCTGCCTTATGCATATTCTTCTAAATGTGATTTTATGAATCCCAAATTTGACTGAGAAGGTTCCAGACTGGCACAGCTCCACTAGATGAGCAGTTGTCTGTCCTGCTGTGATTGGGCTAGCGTGTGTTTGGGGGCCATCTGACAGTTATCAAAAGCTAATAGAGTCACGTTAAGAAAACTAAGACAGGGGAGCAGATTATCTTGGGATGGCAAAAGCCAAGGGTGTATCTGATTTTGTAGGCAGGCCATGATCAGACATAGGCAGAGCATGATCAGGTATGTTATTATAGGATTTCCAAAGTCTTTCAAGATTGTACCTATACACAGCCTAGTCCAAGAACTATTTGAGCCTCACCAGAAAAAGTTGAATCTAGAGGAGCACTATAATAAGGAGGAGGAATCCTACAGAACGAAGCACAGAGGCATTCAGGAGTCAAAGAACAAGTAGTGAATCCATTAGAGCCTGAGGGGAATCTACACATTACTTAAAGCTTTCTGAGGCCTTTGCCAGTTTTTCAAACTATCTGTATTAAAGTAGATTCCTCAGTCCTAACAGCAGTGGCAACTTTAAATGTCTTTTTTCCTTTTTGGCTTTTTTTTCTTTCCTATGGGAGAAAGTGGGAAAAAAAGGACTTCAGGTTCTGTATAAAAACCTTGAGGTCCACAAAGTGCAATCTCCTGTTATGACAAACAGTCATTTAATAAAAATCTACTCACAAACTGTTGGCAATCCTCTTAAAATATAATTGGTCTTCTTGCACCTATTATCTCAAAAGGCTGGTTTAGTAACTCCCTGCTCTGCTCTTTAGAAACCTTCTTTTAGCTGTCATTTTGCCAGTATCATCTTTTGCAATGAAGATCAAATTCCTCTTATCTGTGAGCTTATCTAGTTGCTCCTTTGAACAATATCACTTTTAGGCACCTTAGCAAGATAGGCTCTTCATGACTGTAGTATGCAGCCTCCTGATCAGCCTAGCGTCCAGTCTCTGAATGTGTTCTGTGTACCCAATCCAGATCAAATTAATTTTTTAAACAATTGTGACTAGTACATGATATTCCAAGGGATGTTTTATCATTTCATATAAAATTAACTTAATATTTCCTTACATGTGTTAAAATATCTTGCCTGTCAGATGAGGATCACATTTGTCTTTTTCATGTCTTCATGTCAGTCACATCTCATAGTTGGACCATGGGTCATTGTCTCTGGACACCTCCAATTGCTAAACTGCCAACTTAAATGAGAAATTCATATTAGTCTTTGCATTTCATTGTAGTTCATCACATTTCTACTACCCCTGACTGAAAAAATCAGTCCTTCTTGTATGATAATCTGTTCCCTCTCTTTATACAATATTTTGCCACTGTACTGAAAATGCCTCCAAATGTGCCATCAACAGATTTCATTAATAGTCTTTGCTCCAAGGCCATTCATGAGAATATTTTATAATACCAAGTTCCATAAACAGTCCTGAAGGATGTCTCTGTAATCCTCCTTGAACCATCAGGGATAAACCCTTGTTCTCTCTCTCTCCCTCTCTCCCCCTTACTCTCCCTGCCAAACCCTCTTGTTATTATCATACTCATTTGTATTCACATATGCAGGCAATTCCTGTACTATTTCATATCTTCTCCACTTTAATTGATGAACTGTATGAGAATGCTTTACGGAAGTCACGATAGATTTACTGCATTTTCTTTTCCTGAAAAAAAGCTGATTTTTGTCAAAAACAATGCCAGAGCAATCTGTTATCTTTCATAAACCTAGACTGCATTTTTTCCTCTTTTTCATTACCTTTATGCTTTCTACAATATTTTCCTTTACAACAGGTTGTGAAGCCTTGTATACTATTGAATTTTACAAGTGCATCATCATGTTCTTTCTATATTGTTAAATACAGAAGTAGTGTTTGCTGTACAAGATGGAAAAAATAGCCCCCATTTTCTTTTGGTATCTTCAGCAGATAATCATTAATTTCTTATTTGTTAGGATCGCACAGTGATCCATTTTTTTTTAATGATTAAAGACTCCTTTTTTTTCTCTCTCTCTTTTTTTTGTTTTGGTCCTTTTGGCAATTTGTACTGTATTGCTATTTTTTCTGATCTCCAAGGCAGAGAAATTTTAGTTGATTGATTTTCTTTTCCATTTTTTCTAAGCTTTTCTTTACCTCTAATATATTTTTTCAGGTAGCTGCTCATCCAGTTACCGTCAGACCCTTCCTCTAAAAGTGTTTTTCTTTTCTTGGGACTCAAGTTACAGAGGGTTTTTGCATCTCCTATTTACAAATGCTCCCAAATTGTCTCAACATTCAGGACTTTGAGCTTTTCAGTCCAGCCTACTTCACCAAATGGTTCTCTTTGTTTTATAAAATTTCTTCATTTTCCCAACATTGCTTTTTGTTTGTTTAAAATAATTTCATTTATATTGATCTGATCTAACTCATGAGCATCAGACCCAAAATTATTTTATGCTACTGCTATTCCTTAGCCAGTTGGAGCAAAGACCACTGTCCTTACTCAATAGCACTTTACAGTAAATTCTCAAGCTTTTTCAGGTTAAAAAAAAAAAAGGTATCAGGAAAAAAAATATACTGAGACCAAAATACACTACAGTCCAGAGACATCTTCCAAAGGGAATCTTGGAAGCAGAAAAGCCTTGTACTTTTAAAAGCAGATTTGACAAAGCAATAGAATGGGTCCTGCATTTTTAAGCTGGCTAGCAGAGACTTTTTCCATCTCTAGCTTCCATGTGTCTGTGTTCCCTACCTCCTCTTTCCCTGACAGATGTTCTACTCCTCATTAAATAGGGAAGTAACAGCACCCTTTACTGACTGTTCCTCTGTTTTCATCTATAATTTAACCCCAGATTTCAAGTACTGCTGCATTGCCTTGCACCTATTCCACTGAAATTAATTCCAGATAATTTCTGTCTTTTAGGTACTGTTCCTGTCTGTGGCTCGGCAAAGCAGGGGAAGGAGGAAGAAATGCTACCTACTGTTTAGCAGTTCTCTGAATGAAAAAACTTACTTTTAAGGCACAGCTTGCAACCTGCTGGTAGGACTTAAAACAAAATGTGTTTTTATTAATTGTGTTTAATATCACATACTGAAATTCGAGGCACCAATGGTAGTTGATTGATTTTTGTAGAACTAGTTCCCATATCTCTAATTTCTTTACAATCTTTCTCTGTACATTGTTAGATTTACATGCAGTCCCCCGCAAACATTAGGCTGGAGTCATTCTTCATCTTCCAGGGTTAACTAATCCATCATTAGATGGATCCATGCAGATCCATATGAAATGTTTGCTTTTAAAGCCAAGCTTTCTTACATCAGCTTTTGACATTCTATTCACTTGGACAAGCTGATTAATGGTGTCAGCATTGTACATTTTCTTTGCAATGAATACTAAGCAGATGTTATACTGGCTTGTTGCCCCACACTGAGCATGAAGAGGTAAATCCTGTGAGACCTTGCTTTTGTTAGTAGGTCAGTTACCAAAAGGTCAAATACTGTCCCTTAGTCTGTTTTATACATAAATATGATATTGATTAATCTTAGATATTTTGATTCAGGTCTTCTGGGAGGGGCTTTATATTAGAAGCGCAGGGCCAAAACCTGATGTGTCAGACTAGGCAAAATGTCTGCTGACTCCAAGGGCAATTTTCCCTGTGAGGGCTTCCAGGTTGAACTGGTTGTGAGTTGCGCTCATTATACCGTGCATTTTCTCTCTCAGCAGGCACACAGGCAACGTCTGTAAGGAGAAGTAACGCCTTTTCATCAAGCCAATGGGACGTAACAAAAGTAAGTTTCAGGCATGCAAGTCCCTCTTTAGGTCTGAAATGGAAACCACAAACTTCAAGCTCAATACAGAGTGAGAAGGGATCAGTTCTTCCAAAAAATATGGGTAAGCACCCCTAGGATAAAGGAAATGTTAGCAAGAGAAGAGATGATAAGCTGCACATAAGCTTTTTCCTGCAACATGGGCTAAACTTCAGAAATGAACCCGCTGAAGTAGAACTGCAGCTGTTTGACACTGGCAGAGAAGAACCAAGTGCATTGATACAGATTTCAGAAATGGGCCTGTGCCACAAAGTCTGAGTCAGATCTGAAGTTTCCCAAAGTTCAGGAAGTCTTCAGAATCAGGGCTCCTGGACCCTTCTCACATAATTTACAAAATGGAGGCTGTAAGCCTACCTTTATCTGTTGTCCTGGGAGAAAAATTTTGAATATACTACTCTCCCAGATAGAAATAGAACGATTATCTCCCTACCTTCTGAAAATCCAATGGAATTATTCATTTTCTTTAATTTACTAATATATTAACTTTTATATATATATGTGTGCAATTATTAATATATTAACTTGCTAATTCCCATGTGGGGTGTTTTTTTTTCCAAAAAATTCTTTCTCCATTCTAGGTAAAAAGAAGAAAGAAAATAGAAAATCTACAATTAATCCCATACAGGTAAAACTTTATTTCAGTGGATGCAAGATACAAATATTCACAATGCTCTCAGATCTTACAGCCATCTCTAAGGCTCAGGGAGTACCTCCCAACTGAATGTCTATTAATGCCCAGTATTAACTCTTCAAATGAGGTTTTATAAAATAACGTTGAGTATTTCACCTAGAATGGCACAATTATATTGACACAATTCTGCTGGGCAGAAAAACCTCTTCCTTTATAGCTGTTCTTGTCCGATAAATTCCTGGGAGCTTTGTTATTTAGCTTAAGCTGAAGAGAATGTATTCAGCTCTGGAGGTCCATGGTTCACTCTCTGCTTTTGAAGGGTATGATTAATACTTCATTCAATATGTCATTCACCTCTCTAAAAAGACAAACATAAAATGACAAAGCCATGTAACTATAACTAGACCATCTTCTCTATTAAGTGTATTTTCCTGATAATTACATGTAGGTTGTTTATATTTCTTTCCCTAAGCATTGGAATCCTAGTTACTTACATTTCATTAAAATAAGTCCTTCTTTGTCTTAACAACCAACACATTTGAAGCCTGTTCATTTAAACTATTGAGAGTTTATATGCACTAAAAGCCTAAAGGTAATGAGGCTTTTACCTATTGAACACCATTTATATCCTCAGTGTGTCTTTCCCTGTGTAAGCTGAGTCTTAATTGTGACATAAAGTGGTTGCTAACCGAATTCATCGCCTTCCAGTTGACTGTACCCTTCCCTTTGAATAAGAATTTGCAATCAAGAAAGCTATTGAAAGGTCAAGGGATAGAGAGAAGCAGGACCCTGAACAGAATGGCACTTGTTCCTTCTGCCACTTCAAGTTACTCACTTCCTTGCTGTCTCCATGCATTAATTTCCATAATAGAGACGATCATCTGGCCTTTATTGTGGCAGAGTGAATGCAAATCAGTTACTGAAACATAAAATACATCCTAGGCAAATCTTCACACTGGCATACAAATGAAGGTCCTAGTGCTGCCTAGGGATACTGGAGGTGACAAAAGAAAAATATTAATGTTGCTGATTGACTCTTATTGTTACAACTTGTATGAGAGGCTGCAGGAGGAGTTCACATTCTTGGTGAAAGAAGCATTTCTGTTAGTTCATCTCCCTTCTCCCATTGCGGTAAAGTTGTTTAAAAGACAGGACTTCATATTTCAGTATATAATTTGCCACTAAAACCATTCCCATTTTTGACATACTCTTGGACTGAATTGGACTCCAAGCTGGGAGATTTCTGCTTACATCGAGATATAATTATGTACTAATGGCCTTATTTTAAGCACCAAACCTATTGAAAAGGCCCTCCTGATCTGCAACATTTTACTGAGCCATTCCACTTAGAATATATTTCAAGGTTCTCTGGTAAGACGCTATTTTCCTTCTCAACACAAAACCAGCTGCAGGCTTTTATTCCTAACATTTAAAAATAAACAGAAAAGTATCGACCACACTCCTACTCAACTTTTGACCAGGATTCGCTACCTTTTGTTTTCACTAGAGCAGGCTGGGATGCCATGCCTGCTCTATCACTTAACAGAACTGCTGCACATACACACTCAGGCCAGGACTTCCCAGGAAAAAGCGCATATCTATGTTGCTGTGCCTCCTTTCAGGAAGTCTGTCAGTTACTGCTCTAACCTTCTGATGTTCAATATGGTAATCCCTTTCCCCTTTCAGCTTGCCCATAAAATGTGACTTAGTAAACTTTTTTCTTCCCATCTGCCACAACTGGCTGTCCAAGTTCTTCATGACTCTCTCCAAATCAATTTTAACTAACATTTGTATAAGTCACATCCCATTCACAGAAGGAGAGACTGATACTACAAGGCTGCAATCTCGTCCAGCAACTAACATCTTTCTCATGAAGTCTTGCATGAAGCATGTTGGGGCATGTGTCAGCAGAGAAGCTGTGGCGTTGCGCTTTAAGAGAAGTGTGTATTGTATTTGCCTCACATATCTGAAATGGAAAGGAGCTAGGGAACTGAGTATTGCCAGTCATAAATTTCAAAAAACAGTAGGGCCAAAACCAATGCTATTTTAAAAAAGTTGTGAGGCCAGGGAATGCAAGTCTTTCTTCTGTCTTTTGGTTTTATCAAACTTTCTGGTTGATTTGGGCCATCTTTTAAAACTATTTCAACAATCATAATGGCCAGAAACTTACTCTTTTGTATCATCTTTTCTCTCTCTCTTTTAAAAAATTAAATAAATAAATTGGATTTTGGTTCTTCAAACTCTTGCACAGTCATTACTTGCCAGCATCCAAGCGCTGGCAACAACACAAACCAACACAAATTTCCTAGGTTTTATAGTAACTGGCAATGCCATTCTCCAGGGAGAAGCATTAGCCCTGTGCATAAAGCTTGGATTACATATGAAACAGCCCTATTTCTTCTTTAAATTTGCTCATATGTTCATGTATGTCTTTATTAGTATAATATGATATTTCTTTTAAGGCTTTTAATATTTTCAGACTTCCTCTCATTTATAATTATAATTCTTTGCTATTTCAGTTAAACGTTTGTCATGGTTTAACCCCAGACAGTGACTAAGCAGTAGCATGGGGGAGAGAATTGGAAGAGTAAAAGTGAGAGAACTCGTGGGTTGAGATAAAGACAATTTAATGAGTAAAGCAAAAGCCACGCACACAAACGAAGCAAAACAAGGAATTCATTCCCTGCTTCCCATTGTCAGGCAGGTGTTCAGCCATCTCCAGGAAAGCAGGGCTCCATCATGAGTAATGGTTACTTGGGAAGACAAACGACATAACTCTGAACATACCCCCTTCCTTCTTCTTCCCCCCATTTTATATACTGAGCATGATGTCATATGGTGTGGGATATCTCTTTGGTCACTTGGGTCCAGCTGTCCCAGCTGTGTCTCCTCCCAACTCCTTGTGCACCCCCAGCCTACTCGCTGCTGGGGCAGTGTGAGGAGCAGAAAAGGCCTTGACTCTGTGTAAGCACTGCTCAGCGATAACTAAAAACATTAGTGTGTTATCAAAGTTTATTCTCATCCTAAATCCAAAATATAGCACTATAGCAGCTGTTAGCAAGAAAATTAAACCTGTCTCATCCAAATCCAGGACAACACTACACCAATTTTCTTGAAGCTGTGTCATTTTTGCCTGCAGTCCTAGCTCTGCATTTCATCAGCACCCATTAGGGCTGTTCATCAGCAGCACATTACTTAAACCTGTACAAAAGATATAACTGGCCTTTTATCATTGATCTGGTGTTTCTAGAATATATTTTCACATTTTGGCTCTCCTCTTTTCAGTACAAATCATTTTACTGATCACAGTACTGCTGTGGTTGCAGCCCAGCTCATCTCATTTTGCTTTAGTGGGACTACAATCAGACAAAAAAAATTAGGCTGCTCTCCCAATTCTTTATCTGGAAGAGACAGAGCTGATACCAATATGTTCATGCTCTGATTCACAATGTTAAGAGCAGGCAAAGTATAAAATCTTGAAAAAAATGAATTTATTTGCTATGGAGATTACTAATCTCATCGACAAAAACAGGAAAACGCCTCTATTTCTGAAACAAAATTTTGCTTGAAGTTCTTCCTTTTGGATCTTAGCTTCCAAACGTTGTCTTCACAGGTCCCAGACTGTAGCATTGTAGTCTCACCTCAAGTTTCTGCTTACACCTGAGGCTCCCCTGTCGATAGCATTAGGCACAAATATATTACAACTAAACATTATGTTGTTCTCTGACATTGATGTACGGACATAATATTTTCTGGATATAAGGGCCTGAAACGTGACACTTAAGCCCTCTCTTTCACCTTCATAAGGGTGAAAGAAAGGGTGCTTTTAATTATTTTCCCGATTTCATAAATGTGATCTCTTCTCCTCAAGCACGTAAACATATCAGTAAAGAGCTGCATCTTTTGAGGAGCCAGACATCTAAAATTTTTCTAGTTACCACTGGTCAATGCGATTGGAAGGAATAATCTGTGTAAAATCAAATTCTGATTCAACCTGGTAGAGTGACTAAAGTAATTCAGATGCAGGCAGAGGACTAGAACAATATAGGCAAGACAGAGAATTTGGAGGAGGTGCACAGGTGATGACAGATTGTTTCAAACTGGGGTTTGCATAAAAGGAGTAAAGCTAAAAAAGGAAACTAAAGTCCTCACAAAAATGTAAAATATTGAAAAGAATGCGGAGAACAATACATTAACTATAAAATGGAGATGAAATGTACAGAAATAATCGAAGCAGCAGACTTAGGGTTCCTGATTCAGCAAAAGAGCTACAGACTTAAGTTTAAGTGTGCTCTTCATTCCCACAGAAGCTAAATCCGTGGTTAAAGTCCTGCCTGTGCTTATGTGCTGAGTTAATCTCATAGTAATTATAGTCTCCTTCTTCAGCTTTCACTGAGCCATAGGATTCACTGCATCCAGGGAATCCAGTACTTCAAAATACTGTTTTTATTTAAGAGTACCAAATCCATAGTTATAAGACAGAATTGGTCTTTAACGTTTTTCTAACTGTTTTTACTTGAAGGATCTTAGTAGTACGGGGCATTGATCCAATAAACATAAACTCGTTCAGGGGTAGAAGACAGTATGAGACCCTCCCTAATATTTTCCTCCTCAATGTTACCATGTTTAAATAAGCAAAAAATAGCTTAATTTTTTCCTCAGCAGCCCTGAATTGTTTCACATATACAATGCAGTAAAAATGTAAAAGAAAATTGTTCTTGGAATTTATGCTACCATTTTTCCCTGATAACGACCTTAGGCACAGTAAAATTAACAGATGTTTCTTACCAAAATAACCCAGAACTAAACATTAAGTGTTTATTCTCTTTTTAAAAACACAAACCAATCATCAACTATAACTCTAGAGTGTCAAATAAATGTGTTTTATGTATAATCATGAAGGTCCTATCTGAAGTGAATTAAAAATTAATCTAAGGTAAATATATCATGGTGGTTTTGTAAATGTGTTTCTGAGGATGAGATTAATTACAACCATTGATGTGAATAATATACAATCAATACTCCTTTTCCTTTCTAAAAGGATGAAATCAAATCCATTCTGCAACGGGGATTTTGTTGTTATTCTTCAAAAAAGATCAGCATAATAGGCAATTAAAACCGGAACAAAGGAAAAATGAAAACAAAGAGAACAGTAGAAGGATTTTTATTGAAAGCTATAACAAAACCTAGAAATCCCAAATGGGATTAACATAAGTAGCCAAGAGCAACACAAGCTAGATCCTAAGGCCTAGATCCTGCAGTCTTTTAGTACCACACCTTTAGCTAATGCCACAGAGCATACTACAGGATTCTGGAGGTGTTTGCAAGACCAACCATTCAGCTTGGCTGTAGGTTAGTAGTAACAACAGTTTATAAAATAACATTTGCAATATCATGTAAACTCCCGAAGCTCCAGAGGTGGTTCCATTCTGTACAACTCATGATAGTCTAAATTACTTACAATTTTTCATGGGTTTTCTTTGGATATTTAATTTAAAATACTATAGAACCATTTATTAAAATGAGTTTCCCAAAAAGCAGAATTATGGCACAGGAAAACAATAACTTTTTCAATAACAGTTTCTGTTTTAATGCACATAATTTAGCAATTAAAAATAATAAGAAAAGGGGGGGTTTTGTTCCAGTGTTGTAGCTGTTAAATTATAAAACTGTATTTGAATGAAAAATCCCTTTACATACTATGAAGCTTGGACAGTTTTAGAGATGGCATGTTTTTTCCATGGCATATGTCAAACACACCTGCTGAGCTGGGTCCAGTTATTCATGGGCAGGACACTGGATCTATCTACTCTCAAGTAAAAGGGCTACTCACCTAATGAACACAGAAGTTAAAGATTTCCTTTTACATTAAAGTCATTTTTAGAGTGGCACCCAGACATTCTTGTATTGTGGTAAAGAAGTTTATATTTTCAATATATGCTGCATGTTTCATGGTGTCCAGGAGCATTTAATCCAACACAGCTTCACAAGAATGCTAGGAGGAAATTAAAGAGAGCAGACCTTATTCAGGTCCCTCACTCTAGAGCGAACTTTACCCTTGTTAAAGTCTTGTAAATGCTAGAAAGCATTTTGGCTAAAGAAAATGATGCAATTTAGTTTAGTTTTGAGTAGTATATGCTTAATATTATTTGCATACTTAAGTATTACCTATCAGCAGACTCAAGATCTAACCTATGTACTGGACTTTTTAGAAAGCACTTCCACAAAGTTAACGTACAATAGGGAGGCATTTGTTTTTCTGGTGCTAAAACCTCTAAATTTATCAGCCAAATTTGACTATACTGCCACAGTAGCTGTAATCTAAACCACTCTAAGAATACACCCATTAAGCAGACAGAATAATTCTTTTGGATGGAATTCCACCATAAGCAGTGGAATTTGTTTTCTGGAAAAAAGAGGTAAAGTGATCTAATACTTCAGTGGACAGCAGAGAGAAACTGTGAACCTGAGTACAGATCTGGACTTGCTCACGAGTGATTATCTGGGAACAGGGCTAGTAATAACCTTCAGGTGTCTGCTGACATCAAAAAGGAGACATATGGCCCTTAGATGCACATGTAGCACTTGTATTGGCTGGGTGGGTGGGCCTTTGTGTTTAACGTCACAGAAAAAATCTGATGCATATGTGACATTCAAAGATTTAAGGGATAAGAAGATGGAGGTGCTAGCAAAGACCTAATGTGTTCATATCACAAAGAAAGTTAACAATTTGTCTGCTTTAAATGCATTATTCCTTTTCTTCAAGTGCAGAAGAATCAACCTTCTCAGAATAAATTCTTATGTCAATTAGAGAATAGGGATAAGTAACTACTGAAACTGGAAAGTTGAAGATCTCTGTTGCTGATTTAGAACATGCCCTCTCAGTGCAGAACTGTCCTGCATAGTATGTTATCTGGTGCCTTAGAATCATGCAATCATAATTCAGGTTGGAAGGGACCTTCAGGGGATATCTAGTTTTCAACTCCCTGCTCAAAACATGTCTAATCAGGTCAGGCTGACGAGGGCCACATTCAGGACAGTCCTGAACATGTCCACAGATTGAGATTCTACAACTTCTCCAGGCAACCTGTTCCAGTGCTTGACCACGCTGATGGTATTTATTTTCCATTTTATCTGGAATATGGAATTTATCATGTTGCAACTTGTATCTGTTGCCTCTTGTGCACAATACTCAGATGAAGTCTTATGAAAGATCACTTCCCTGGCCCTCCTGTTAATACAGCTCAAGACGCTTGTTGGCCGCCTTTGCTGCCAGGGCACAGTGCTGACTTGTGCTCACGTTGTCCACTAGGACGCCCAGGTCCTTTTCTGCAGAGTTGCTTCCAAACAGCCCCCATCCTTCCCAGATGCAAGACCTTGCAATTGCTCTTGTTGGACTCCAGGGAGGTTCGCATCAGCCTGTTTCTCCAGACTGTGGAGCTCCCTCTGAATAGCAGCCCTGCCCTCCAGCTGAATTCAGCTTTCGAAATGCAATAAAAGAATGTAAAAGCTAGAGAGCCATGGTGGGAAAGAAGCCCTGTGCATCAGAAGCCTCCCAAGGGAAATTAGAGAACCAGATGGAGATCATAGTTTCATTTACCTCTAGATGTTACTTGTAATGGGAAGGAAATATTACAGAAATGCTTAGCTGGCTAAGTGTTCTTCTATCAGCAGAAAGAAGTTGATTTGACCTTCTGTCTTACCATCTTGAAAAAAAATATTGGGGCTGATTTCTTAAGATGCGTTGGCAATTTGCCTTACGATATTGGTATTGTACGATATTATATTTGCATTTGCTTCCCACAACATTTTAATTCTGTATCTGCTTTGACTTGACGACAGGGACAGTTATAAGTCACGAACTAAAATGGAGCCTTTATTATACAGTTCTGTTTCCCCCAAAGGAGATGCCTGGGAACTCTCATGGACCAAAATGTGCAGTACTCTGCAGCTGTTCTATTTAAACTCGTTTTGTGCTGAAATCTTTTTAGAAGAAGAAAGATTCTGAAAGCCAGGGAGAGCATCTGGATTTATCTAATTCTTCAGATTTTTTTGTTGCATAAAAAGCATATATTAAGATAAGCCATCCAAACAGTTGCATTGCTAATGGAACCATATTCCCAATTTTTTGGCTCTGTAGATTCCATAAATCTTTAAGGCTTTTAGTGTGTATACCCTTTCACAGTTTGGCACCACTTCCGTCAGGATGGTGTCCCCTTTGCAAAATATGTAACCTAGGGCTCCACATAAACCATTTGTGGTCAGGGAATGTGGCTTCAGGACAAACTTCCAGGACAGATTAAGCAAATTCAGCCTCTGGCTGCTTTTAGGAATTCTGCAAGTTTTCACACCCCTATTAGAAATCAACCCTCTCACAGATCCAGATATCCTTTTTACATGAACAAATAGAAACCTTTAGAGCAGTCAAATCAAGCTAACAAAACATCCCACACCGCCTTCATAACAGAAAAGGACACAGGAGGAAACCTCTATGAGGTCTACCAGAGACTGTTATTGATTTATGTGTAGGATGCTCCTGTTAATGCATGGCACTACTAAGCCACAAATTATTCAAGGAGCGATTTTTCCAGGACACAACAAATACCACTAATGATTAGTGATCTTAGGAATGTGCTCTCTGTAGTACAGAAAGGATGTTATTGTAGTGATATAGCTGCTTCACGTGACCTGTGGCACGAAACTCTGCGTCTGGTGAATGGAAGACAAAGGAACGCATATAAATTACTTTTGATTCATTTCCATTACATGTTGCAGGATGTCTTGGTGACTATTACATCTTACAAAGTGACTTAAAACAGCCTTATCTGAGACCTCCTTCCATTGACTTCGCTTTCGTTGGGGTCTCTTCGTGCATTGCTAAAAAGGTTTCAAAAGGAGAAAAATGTGAAATGTATTAAAATCCTCATTTTTAACATTCACGAAATACACGAGAAGCCACCTCCTGGCAGCTCTGGCACCACTGTAGGCCAAACAAGTAAAAAATGTGCATCAAAAATTTGCTCTCTTTAGTCTTAGCAACCAAATCTGTTCTGGATTCTTCCATGATTTGGTACAAGTGGTATGGTTGATATCCTCAAGGAAGGAGAACTAAAGCTCTGCATGTTTCTTTGTGAGAAAAGCCTTAATCAGCCCTGAGCATAGACTTGGATGTAGTTCAGTTTTCAGCATCTTAACAAGGGACAATAATGTTAAAACAATTAGTAAACATCATCTAAATAGTTCTTCAGGCAACTCAGTGGGCTGGCTGAGTCTGACTCCTGAGATGCTCTTCCTGCCATTTTGGTGTGGTCAGCACTGGACACCACTGGCCAGGAAAGCAGTGTCTGTTTCACAGAGCTCTTTGGGAAGAGGAAGTGGAGAACAATTTCTTCCTGAAGACACTTTTTACAGCTCCACTGGAGCTGGATGGCACCAGGACATGGGGTTGACTTGCAACAGCCCTTCCACAGCAGAAAGGTTGAACCACTGGCAGAGAGGCCAATCTTTGGAAGCTATGGAGTCCCAAATCCCCTCTGCCTTGTGGTGAGAGTGAGCGTAGTCAGTGGAGGGCTGAGAAGGTTTCGATTCTGAAGCTGAAAGGAACATGAAATGACGTCCATCTGGGTGCTGCTCCTGCCCTTCCCCTCATCCCTCCAACGTTGCCAGGAGGATGCATGGCTGGGACTGTGGCTATGGAAGCGTGGACATGTTTCATCAGCATCTGAAAAATACATTCATTTCATCTACCACTGAAAGACATGTAATGAGGTGCTCCCTTCCATGATGCTCCAGGCCCCATCCCTGGAGACATTCAAGGCCAGGCGTGATGAGGCTCTGAGCAACCTGATCTAGTTGAAGATGTCCCTGCTTACTGCAGGGGGGTTGGACTCGATGATTTTCAAAGGTCCCTTCCAACCCAACACATTCTATGATTCTATGATGGTATTACAAAGGTGATTCTTTGACCCTACCAGCGCTTAGGGTGCTTTGTTGATATCAACAACATGCTTTGTTGATAACCACGGGGAACCGATTTGGTAGAGTAAGAGCTAACGTAAGTCTCTCTGAATGTGCTATTTTGTGTTCTTATTGCGATTTTAAAACTTGAAAGGTACTTTTTTTTTTTTTTTTAAATGTATTTATTCCTCATGGGTGAATTTAGCCTCCTAAAGCAAACCTCTCCCGATTACACACTGTAAACGTTCAAAAGCTAGATGACCACAACTAGAATTGTGACGCCTCGGGACTTCGTAGCCACCCAAGCCCTCGCTTTTCTACAGCTCCATCGGCGTTTCCGTGTGGAGATCTGCCACACCAGCTTGTCCTCTTCTATCGACAACGGCAACACCCGTGTTTCCAAGGAGTTTTGCTTTTCCAGGCAATTCTGCCTCACTTAATCGCTACCTTGAAAAAAGAAAAAAAAAAAGTTAAATATTCTTGGCCAACTCGTTCGGGAGGCCGGAGGTGGGATAAAGCGGAAATTTAGGGGTTGAGTCCCGGGGGGGGCTCCGTTTCGGGGCGGCTAACCCCGAGCAGGCCGCCCCGGAGGCGCCGCCCTCCCCTCCCCGCGCACCCCCGCAGCGCCCAGGAGAGGTGGAGGGGGGCGACCGGGCTCTGCGGGGCCGCCGCCGGGGGCTTCCCCAGCCCCGAGCCGCCGGCACCCCCGCCGCTCCTCCGGCTGCCTGTGGGCGGCGGCAGGAAGCGGGGCAGCCCCGCGGCCGCCGGGGGCCGCGCCGCGCACCCGGAAGCGGTTGGGCCGGTTGGAAGGGGGCGGTTGGCGGCTGACGGGCGGGCGGGCAGGCGGCGTCCCGCTGGCGGCCGCGGGGCGCAGGGCAGAGAAGCGGCCCGGCCCCTGCCGCCCCGCAGCCCGCGATGCCCTGGGACTGCCGGCCGCGCTGGCCACGCCGCGGGGCATGGTGAGCCCGGGGCGGCCGCTCCCCGCGGGGACCCGGCAGGCGGCCTCGCTGCTTCGCCTCAGCCCCCTCCTCCTGCTGCTCCTGCTGAGGGGCACCGGGGCGCAGAAAGGTGGGTGCGGGAGCGGGCGGGCGAGCCCCGCTGCCCGGCGGCCGGGGAGAAGGGGAGCCGGCCGGGCGGGCGAGGGAGACCGACCCTTCGGGGCTGCGCTGCGGGGGAGAGGGACCCCCCGCCTCTGGGAGACCAGAGCCCCCGCCTCTGGTCTTCCCCCACCCGGCGTGCGGCCCCGCACCCTGAGCTTGCCCCCTTCGTTGCCAACGGAGGGCGAAAGAAAAAAAAACCCGTTCTTGGAAATCCCCTTTTCTTCCTCCCCACTCCCCGCGTTCTGGGGTGCCCACCCGGTCGGGGAGCGTGGGGGGGTCCCTCGGGCAGCCCCCGCGCCCCCCACAGTGCGGGGAGGTTTGTCGGGCCTGGGCCACCCCCGAGCTCCGACCCCGGCGCGGGGCAGCTGGGGGCGGGAGGGCTTCGCCCGGGAGGGGCGCGACCCGGGGGACCGGGGGAAGAGGCCGGGGTGGCGTTGGGGGCACAAGGGCAGTCCGGAGGCGGAGGGTGCGGTGGGGTTTGTCGACTGGAACGGCATCCCGCTTTCTGGGGCAGGGTCCCCCCCAGCCGCGGGTGACCCCCGGGTTTGTCCTCCTTAGGTTCTGCGTGGAGTGATGTGAGCCAGGAGGCAGGTAAAGGGGAGATTCTGCTTGCTCTGAAAATAAATTTACGTGTGACCAAGAGCATGTAGATGCCCACTATAGGGGTGCGGTATTGCCCAGAATGTGTGATAGACAGGGTGTTCTCTTTTTTTTTTTTTTTTTGTTTATTTAGAGAAATTGTCGAGATTTCTCCTCCTCGGGTGAAATTACTGATGAGGCTTTAGGACTTTGAAAGTTACGAGGCACAGTTTGGTCACTTCATGGCGGAAGATCAGAGGATGCCACAGTAACTGTCACTTTGATCATATGCTTGGGAGAAAGTGGTGGGAGTGAATGTTTTGACAGCATCTTGATACTTTCATTGCTGTGAATACAGGGGTTGAGAAAAGAAATTTTATGGTTTTCAGTTCTGCTTGCTTCTTGCACTGGTCTTGCTTCACTTCAGAAACTCAACTCAGTTTTCATTTAACTTTCTGTGCATCTCAAAGAGAGATGAAAATGTGTTTGAACATCACAAATGCTGTATTTAAGTGCATAAAGGGAATCGGAAGTATATGTAGCTTACATTTTAATTAATTTTTTGAATGGAAAAAGGTCAGAGATGTGTCCATAGAGCAAGCTAGTCACATTGACTTACCTTTTCACCTTATTTCCAGCTAATTGCAGTTAATTTTACGTTATGTTCCTATTCACCTATGAAGCTAATGGTAATAAGCATTTGGCATGCCTGGTTTTATTTTGTTTTGTTTCAATTTCTAATGGAGGAGGAGAAGACCCGTTTGCTTTTGAGAGGAAATTGGGCAATTTTAACATTTACCCTTTTGAAGGCTGCTCCTGGGTGAGTGAGGCAGCAGCAAGGTGTTAGTTCATGCTGTAGAAGCATCACACTCCAAATACTTGTGCTGGCCTGACACTTGTCTGACCTTTTGGTGAGCAGACTGATTTTGTTATTCTAGGAGAAAACCAAAGTAACTGGGTGGGGGAGGAAAGAGTCATAATTCTCCTCCAGATTATTGAGTCAAATTGGCTCAAGTGAGTGGTCAGAGGTATGCTAGAGGGGGTGGGACCATGCAGTGAGAAGTGGGACTGCGTGGACGGCAGGCTTTTAGATACGTTGTTCACTTTATCTTTCTGAACTCTGAGAAATGGCTGAAGAGCTCCTATCCAGAATTTCAATTTACAGTGTCCCTCTAGTTAACGCTTAAAGTTTGCATAGAAGTCTCGCTTTTGAGCAGGAGGGGAACATCTTTATTGTCCAGCTTCATTTTATTTGGCAACAAAAAAGCAGAGCTTGTTTTAAGGTTAGAGCCTCTGATGTTGTTGAATACAGTGCTCTTCAGTGTGACAAACTTGGAGCTTCTAAGAAAAGTTCTGCTTGTGAGGGACTGTTTCCTTGCCAAAATATTTTCATTTATCTTATTCCAGAGAAGGTTGGGGAGCTCATATCCTGTATCTTTAAATGCTGGTATAGTTATAATTTGGGTAAGGAGTCCCATACAGAAATGAAACCGCTGTCTTGCTCATAAATGGTCTGCACAAAGTTGTTCCTAAATTGGTGGATTAAATATATGCACAGGCTTCAAAGAGAATATGTTGATTGCCAATGAAAGTACCCAAGGCTTAGGAAATTCCACAGTTAAAGTTGCTTTTAAGCTCTTTTATAAAAATAGACTAAGTGGTACTCTGTAGGAGCCTACTCTCATTCGTTACATTAGGGAGGCTGATCCTCTCTTAATAAGCAACTATTAATTTTCTTTTCCACTGTTCAGTAGCTCTAAGCCTCACATACTACATGGTATTTAAATCTTGTTCTGAAGATAGAGTGTTTTCATTTCTCACGTGCTTTTCTGTAGAGCACCTCACTAGTATGAACTGATTTAAAAATAACAGTATGGGTTTGGTCAACGTGAAACTTGTTTTGAATATTGGGTCAAATGTTCTCCTCCTCCTCCCCTGCGCTTCCAGGTAGCTGCAAACTGAGGAATGAAAAAGTGCAGGTAATGCTGTGATGAATATGCTCTTCACTTAGTAGAGCACTGTATTATCTTGTAGGATTCGAGTGGGATTTTTTTCAGTCTATTGAAAAGTCATTCAGTATATGTAATTCAGCATTCTTTGGTCAAGGTCTTGAACTTGAGCACCTCACTGTCTTGGAAAATATGAGCATTTTATGTGAGGTTGAACACCTTCAGAAACACTGAAAAAGACTCAAAAGGAAAGTATCCTGTGCTGCATTTCATAGTCTTGTGCATCAGGGATTGTTCAGTGCTGTGCAAGTCAGCTCTTGGGATTTGGAAACAATTCTGTAGTGGCTCTAGCTCCTGGTTGCAAGGAAATTGATATTTGAAAAATACTTAAAGTGTTTTAGTTGTTTTTCATGTAATTAAGCAGGTGTGAATGAAAGCAAGCCAGCACCATATAAGCTTCCTGCCCTTTGTGGATTGCATTTTGAGAAACAGTGCTCTTAACAGATGTTCAGCTATTGACATAAATTCAGTATGGCCTGTTTATTAGTTAAGTTTAACCTTTTTTTCGGATGTAGAGAAACATTATAAAACAGCTAAGAGGGAAATGGTTGCTTAGCTTTCATCAAAATAGAAGTCGAGTAATGTCTCAGTTATTCTGAAGGTATGAAGGTTGTAGGGTCTGTGGAGCAAGAGCTTTGTTATCACACATGTAGTTTGGTAGTTGTCTGTTGGGATTCCTAGTGGATACTGATTTGCATATGAAACGTGAAAAAAGCCTTAAGTTAGAAATAAACTTTAGATTCTGAAGTGGATACCCAAGTGATCTGAAGCAGATTTGTTTGCCACTTTTTATTAAAAAAAAAAATAACTCTGGATGTTTGTTTTTGAATGTGATTGCCACATTTTGTTCCAAACAAATACTGACCCATAAGGGTGTTGTTATATACTCAGACCTCATTGAAGAAGGTACAAGAAAGTGATTCATCACAGTAGCTTAAAACTGTTTGCTTCAGTGTAGCAGAGAAAAAGAATTTTTAAATATATGGTGCTGAGTTACCATGACCTGAAAAGCTCAGTGAAATGGCTCTGTATACATTGCGCCTAATGAAACGGTTTTGCGTGGCCTTGTGTTTTGTTGTTGAACTGCAGTATTCCTGGATCTGTTGTGTGTTCCTTGTTCTTTGATTCCTCTGTGTGCCCTCCCCTTCTGTCCACAGTGCTCCTGGGCTCACCTCTGCTTGTCCATCCAGTAAGACAGTAGACAACAAATTAGGCACATGCTGATCCATGAACCTAGCCTTTGCCTTTCTGTAGGATCTGAAATAGCTTGTGATCATTCAGATGTTGGTGGTGGAAACAAACAACTGCAGTGACTGTTGTGACTTCCTGACCACTTACTGTACAAGGGTATCGCAGTGCCTTTTTCACGGAAGTTGCTGCATCTTGCTTGCAGTATGCTGAGTTCAGAAGTTCCTGGGACAGATGGGAAGATTAGCTGTGTAATTTTGTGAACTTTATTTCCTTAAACTATGTTTCAGACTTGGAAATAACTGTCTGTCCCTTTTGGCCACTAAGATAACCTTCCAATTGTGAACTTCAAGCCTGAAAGGATCTAACAATGTCCAACTACAGGTTTGGAAGAGAGGTGGCTTGATTTGGGGAGAAGGAAGCAGACAAAGAGAAGGTGGCTCTAGCTACATATCTGTTAACTGGGCAAGAGCGGAAGAGAGGGAGACAGGCTGTAGGATCTCCTTAGATGTCCTGGAAGCGATAATTTCCTTCTGCAACAGGGGACTGATTGAGGGTTCCAGCTGCCAAGGTAGCCCATTGCAGGTGTCTTTTTCTGCTGCAGAGAGCTCCTGGCATATGGGTATAAAGGACTCCCACAAAACCATCTGTCATATGAGCAATTGTCGTGCGTTGCCCTTCATACGAAGCCCCATTTTCAACCCTTGCTAAATTAGATTGGGTGGTGTCTCATTGCCCTTTGTATCCATTGTTCTTGGCTGGGCTCATCTGGGAGGAAGAGAGTCACAGCCAAACCCACAAGGAATTATTTTGATTAAAAAGACCCCCAGCTCTTTGGATGAGAGATTTATTATCCCTCAACTTAACATTAGAATAAGTCTTTTATGATGGGGAGGGCAGTGCTCCATTGAACTATTTGGTTTTGCTGATAGGACGATTTAACTTAGGAATGCAGAGTGTTTTGAAGATGCATTTGTGCAGAATGCAGGCTCTTGGCGATTGTAGACAGGAGTGCTGTGGCAAATCCCCTTCATCCTTGTGCTAAGAAATATGGAATAATTTTTCAAAACTGGGGCTTGAAGTTCTGCCAAGCTTAGGTGACATGTCTGCTGCTTCAGGTTTTCTGATGCTCTTTTTCACTTCCCAGCATTGCACCTTGAAGATAGATATGGTGAGGAGGAGGAGGAGTGCTCTACAGAACTGTGTGGAGGAATGCTCTTCCTGGGGGGAAGTGAGCTGGTGTTGGAAGTATAGACCTAAAAATGGTGAATATTCTTTGCCTTTGAAAACAAGAATCTCAGCAAAGTTATTTTTCCTCTTCCAGTTACTGAGCCTTATTTGAAGTGGTTAAGTGGGTCTGGTGGGCAGAAGGTACATACATGTGTTCTGCAGAGCCATCCTTTCAGGGAGGTTGCCTCGCAGTACTGATTCTGTTCAGCCAAGCTCATTTTTGGAAACCTGCTGAGGTTGTGCTAGCCTAGTCCCTTCCTGTGAAGAAAGCAGGAGTCACCATTTTGTGTAAACACTCTTAGAGTTCTCATACTTGATCCCAGAATGTATTGCATTTTGCTTCGGGTTGAAGCAGTACAATGCACGTTGGTTTTATATATTTGTGTGTGTGTACGTGGCTAGAAAAACCTCAGCTAGTGATAAAAAAGGTAACATAAATGTTCTTTCAGAAGCTTGTATGCTGTTACGGTGTGCATCTCAAGCCAGTGACCTTCTAGCATATTAGTGCAGTCTTTAGGAAAATTATTTTCCTGCTACTAAACAGAGATGTTCAGCTTTCAAGATTTGGAGGAATGTTTTCTTATGTTAGTCACATAAGAGGAAAATAATCCATCTCCTTTTCTGCAATTCTGCCACCTGCGGAAATGATGCATTAGGTTTTTAATGTGATCACTGCTGATCTGTATAGTTTCAGTCATCAGCTAGTTAAGTGCTGCCTTGAATGCATCAGCCTTGGTAGCTCAGACAATCATCAGTGCAAATGCGATCCTTGTTGGAATTGCTGCTCGACGTATTGGCAACTGTTTCTATATTGGTTATTTTATCCATATTTTGAAAGGTTTTTAAATAGGCTGATGTGTGTCACCCACACCTTTGTAGCTGCACCTTGTGCTTTGGGGAGGCAGTTACTGTTACCTAGAATTTGTTTTGTAGCCAAAGGATTTCCCTCTCTGCCTTCTGATTAAGAATTGCTTTTAGATTAATTTTTTTAACCAAATATTATGGAACACGTGTGATCCTTTTTGTTAAATAGTGGTAGAGTTGAAACCCTTGTCCAAGCATAGGCTGTGGGTTTGTTACTAAACTGATGTTAGGATGGGTGGAGAGGGGGAGCAGTAGTAATGCTAATGTAAAAGGCCATGTAGCAACTTGCTTTAAAATAGGATCTATAAAATTTGCAGTATTGTTTTTTACACAGAGGGGTGGGTTATTGTCTATGAAGCCTATTCATTAATGTGGTCAGACTGTGAAATACCAGATTTTGCTAAGCTTTATGCTTTGCCTTCCATTATTTGAGGCAAACAGCTTGAGCTGTGCTATTCATATTCTATTTGGGCTTGTTGCTTTATATTTGAACACTTTTTATGTTACTTGAATTAAAAGTTACAGTTGATAATGTCATAGTGATTTGACATTTGGACCACAGAATAGCATTGATTTTGAAAGTGGCTTTTGTTTGAAGAATTCCTTGTCTAGCATTTGAAGAAGATGACTAACCCTGACCCTTAGATGAGTAAGAAACATTTAACCTGTGCTGTTTCTTTTTGGGCATGTCATTTCTGCTGTTTTTCTGCATGACCACTTAGTTTCCATTGGTGAAGAGCTGTAAAAGGATAACATTTCTTTATGGTTGCTAAGCTCTTCAAAAATGAATTTAAGGCAGATAGTTCATACCTGTTTAGCTACTGGTATCTCAGTTGTTTCAATCAGTTGGATCTTGGAATTGATACACAGGCACTTGATATTGCTTATGGCATTTGGATGCTTCCTGTTGGCATTTCTTACAAAATATGTATGTTTATAGTTGTCAGTTCTGTTTGTGTTAGATTCGTGTTTTCTCTGCAAGTACTTGAATAAAAATAATTTACTATGAGTTAGCAGTGTGTAAGGCTTAGGCGAGCAAGCAGCTCATGGGAGCTGAAGCTCAGTCATTAGTTATCCCTTTGACTTCGGTAAGACTAGTTGCACCCTGAAAATCAAGCACACGAGTGTTTATCTTTGACAATGAGTGATAACTCATACTTTTAAATAGTTCCTTGCGAGTTTGCAGTGAGACTGAGATTTGAGTTAACCTCTGGATAGAAAACAATTGAAATACATTTACAGTAACAATGTAACATATAATTCTAAGTGCATGAGCCATTAGAAGTGCAAGGATTTTTAGCAGTTACTGGTAATCATTTTAATAAGGTAAATCCTTTTAGAGTAAAAAGATTCCTGGAAGCCGAATATGTGTAAATGGTGTTTGGATATGTACTTGTCAGATGTGCTCACTTTTAGTTTTTGCTGACATGGAGGGGATGTTTTGGCCCGTTTACTGGTCTCTGTATGACAGGTGTTCTGTGTTTTGTCTCAGGTAGTCATTATTTTCTTACAATTATTTGACTGCTGATCTTAAGAACCTCTGTTCTTCGTATCTTGCTGAAAGTACTAAGTTTTAAGTTTTTGACTGAATGACCTTCTGTCCTAATAATAGAAATTCCACGCATCTTGTTTTTGAAGGGTAACAGAATTAGAGGACTTCCAGTTCTGCACCATTGTTACAATAGCATACATAGCTGTTGCATTAGTAAATGTTTTTGTGTAAGCTGTATAAAGTTTATGAACTTAATTGTGTCATTCTTGGCAATAGTAGTACTGAATAATAAGGAATTAACCCATATGTCATAAATAAAGTAGGTGTATTTTTTAAGAATAAGTTAGAAACAGTTGGTTTGGTGTGGTGTTTTTGTTTGTTTGTTTGGGGCGGGGGGAGCTTCCTCTCCAAGTGTTTAAAACAGGCTAGCTGTAGTTAAAAATTCTCTCTCTCAAGATACCTTTAAATCAAGTCTGAAAACTTTCTGGAAAGTGAAATTTAATGCAACATCCTAAATTCCCTTTGGTTAGAATCATGACTAGCCAACTGTAAGTAGTTGTGGTATGCAAAAAATTATACTTAAAAGGGCCCTTCTGGTCTTCAGCACTGTGAATCCATCTTTCTGTAAAATGACCTATAAATTAGGATCAGGGACGTTCAAACTTGGCACTTTTTGTCTTTTTCAGAGGCAAAGTATGGAGGTTTGTTTGTGTGTTGTTTTTTGTTAGAAACATTTCTCCAGTGGTTTCTTTATGACGGAGTTTTTATTTCATTGGCAAGGCTGTATTACATCAGTTTTATTAATTGCAATATTAAAAAAAAAAAGGAAAATTGGATATTTTCAGTTGTGTTTTTTTTTCTGTTCTGTGTGGATATCTCTGTTTTTGTTAACATTTTTTGTTGATCAGTAAAATTTTTAGATAAATGTATTACATTTTTAACTTTCCTAAATTCTTTATGATGTGAAAACTCAATTCAGCTCCAGCAAAATCACAGGAGGCTGCCTTATTAACCATATTCCAGAGATTATGCATCATTTATGTACTAAAAAATGAAAATAAAATCAGTGGTCAGATCATCTATATGCTTTATTAAACACTCTCCTCCCCACTTTATAACTTCCCTTGTTAGTCCCCCCTGTAAATCTTCTTCTGAGGCTTTTGAAGTTCTTTCCAAATTTGCTTTTAGCTCAAGGAAGAGGTTTTGTCATCCAAGATTGGAATAGTATCCATCAGAACGATAATCCTTCCAGCAACTGATCTTTGGATCATCAGCCTTGCTGAAATTTGATGTATTGTGCATGAGGTCACATGGATTCTTTTTTTTAAGTTTTCTCCCCTACAGCGGTTCTTCAGATAGAACCATTTCTTCAAACAGTACACTGATTTTCTTGGTTCTTTACTTGAAGCGCTGTGGGAGATAACCATTTGATACGTCCTTGAGAAGTGTTATTAGTGGTGGAAGAGGGAGCTTGAAAAGCTTGGTATGCTTCTGTGAATGGTTGCGAGCAGATAACTTTCCTGTCGCAGTTTCAAAAAAGATGGTGTAAAAGCTTCCTAGAGAGATGCCGTCAGTCATATTACACTTATACTGTTGATCTGGTATTTAAACATAGCTTGTAAATAAATATTTTGTAAAATTATTCCAGATTTGCAAAAGGTTAATTATTTTTCATCCCTGAATGCCATTTTCTGCTCGTATTCAGTGATATATTTATGATTTTCCCAGATTTAGATTGGGCAATCCTAAAACCTCAAATGTTGCTTAACTGTGAAGAGCAAATTTTTTCAGGTCTCTTAATTGCTGTTTCTTGGAGTAGAAGTAGTAGTTGTTTCAGTGCTCAGTTGCAACTTCAGATATTGATTGAGGGGGATAGAAACACTGAACTGGTTTAGCAATTTTGTCACAGTTCTCTTTACACATCCTTTTTTTGCACTTTTAGTTTTATATTGAGGTGAAACTAAGGAGGTATATTAATTAGACTTGGCAAGGCAAGCAAGTTGTATAGCTGCTTGGCTGTAAATTTTTTTTGTACAGAGAAACCCCACAGGAATAAGGCAAATGAAAGATCCTCAGTATCTTGAGTGGAAAGATGAATTAGGAAAGCAATGGAAACAGAAGGCAAGTTACAGTGGTGCAATTTTGCTTCTTACTTCTCAGAGTTAGGAGATTCTGACTCTGAAAGGATAGTTTACTGCAGTGATCTAGCATGTATTTGGAGTATGCTGTGCACTTCTGTTTGCCAGCAAGTCCACAAAGGTTTTTCATAGTTGGCAGATGTTGCATCTTTAGCAGGACTGTAGCCAGTTAAATCCATATCTGGTCATTTTAACTTTGCTCCAAAATGATTAAGATGTGGGGAAAAGACATCTTACCTCATTCAGTGTGGTAGAAAGAAGCCACTGGTGCTTGATTTTTCTTTTACAAGTCTGTGAGTTTTGTGAAACCAGGAAGCCACATTTTCTGTTAATTTCTATTTTTATGGCATTGTATACAGGTGTCAAAATATGTCTCAGTATCACAAGGGTGGAAAGAGAGGTGCACTAAATGGAATGCTTTTCAACATTTACATATGAAGTCCAGTGGTGATCAGCAGTTATGTTTTTCTCAAGGGTATTTGAAAACTTCAAATAAAGCATTTTCATTACTTTATCTCTTAATTTTTAAAAAGCTGTTTTCAAGGTCTCCAGTTCTATTAACACAGGGCATCCTTTTCTTTTTGCTATGAAGAAGTTATAGCAAAGCTGATGGGCAAGTTTAAAGTTCACAGTTTTTACTGGAGCTTCATACACTACCGATTTCCTGCGTGCTCTTGCTATACTTTTGTGATAAATTTAGCACTTAAAAAACAGTGACTCAAATGTGTGAATTTATTGTCATCTTCCTAGTTAATTTTAGTATTCAGTAGTACATAATGTTTGGTTTCTTGATTGTATTTGTAGAGGGTCACAAGTGTGAAAATACCTTCCTTTTAAGGGAACACCTGTAAGGCAAAATGAGGAATGAATTACCTTTTAGAACAGATTGTGTATTATGTTTCATGGTGCTAGAATGAAGCCATGTTGTTCACAATGGGAAAACCCCAAACAGTCGCCATTGTAATTTTGCAATAAGAATTGGAAATGAGTGTTAGAAATTAAGATGATGCTGTATGTCACCTACGCAGGTAGAAGGAAATACTGGTGTAGAGATGCAGCGTTACTGTTTCATCAGTTGGACAACAAACTTTGAAGAGGGTTAGAAACTGACATTTAAAGTCACTGTTCTTGATGCAGCTACAGCAGCTGTTTTTTGAAAGCATCTAGATGCCCCACTGTTCTTTGTTCAGGTACCCAAACCATCGGCTTCCTTCCTCCCAGCTTCTGTTGATTTCACGGTAGCCAAACGTGATTTTTACCACTGGCTGTTGCTGTCTCACCTTCTCCTCCCTGTCCCTACCTTGCATCCTCTCCATTGTGCAGGCTCCAGTGATTGTTAGACCCTTGTTGACCCCTACCTGTACCCTTACTCAGTAAAAGGCAGATGAGGTGGTGACTTGGGTATGAAACTGCCGTACAGCTCAACAAGGGTACGATAAGCACTGGCAGTGGGTAGGGTGGGAAGTCCCAGCTGTTCTTATAAAAGGCAAGGTGGTTCTGCTGTGTCTGGTACTTAGATCAACGTATGCCACCATGGATCTGCAGTGTAGGCTGTGCAGTCTCATTTATGAACTGACAATGGAAGAGAGAAAAAGATGACTGTAGTGTTAATTTAACATGTGAATTACTGGTACGTTCGGAGAATTTTTTGCTGCTTTGTTGACGTTTGTAAGACTTGTGAAATTTCATTTGGTCCTGGTGTGGTGAGGAGTTTGAAGACCTTACAAGAGATGTGAAGCCTTTTCTGACCATGACTACTGCTTATTCTCATAGAGTTTTGCTTGACCATCTGTGTGTTATTTTTAATTTCCTTCATCAGCTGTGTTTCTGCTGTGTAGCACTTGGAGCAATGAAGCATAACAGTGTTTATTTTTACAAAAGTGTTGGTGCAGATTGCAAAGTAAATGATATGTCTTGGGATGCGGGCAAGTTGCGTGTGCCAGACAAAAGACGGCATGCAGCACGAGCTGTCTGTAAGATTCAGCATGGGCAGCAGATCAGGAGGGCTTCTGCATTATGTATCATTGAATGCGGAGCCCTCTTACACAGTCCTCATGTAAATCACTTTTCACTGTGGTCTTTTGGGCTGCTTTTGCCTGCGTACTATTTAAGCAAGTCATAGCTGTCCCCGGGGACTTATTCACATCATTTCCCTGACATCAGTAAGCAAAAGCTCTACAACAGTCTTATACGGCTGATCTTTCTTTTCTGTTCTTTTGAAGCAGTCTGGTTAGTACATGATGGCAGAGGAAGCAAATGTCTTACCTACTCCGACAATTTAATAATTTAAGATAATTTGTTTTAAAACGTTACCGTATTTTGGATGTTAAATTTAGCAAGGCTAAGTGTTACTTACTCTCTGGTGTAAAATTCAGTGGCTGAAAGCTAAGACTGCTTTTCCAGAGATGGTGATTGAAAAGCTGCGTGTACAGATGAAAATAATAAAGTGCTAATTATCACTAGCCCAGCATGTGGCTAGCGCTGTAAATGAAAACAGTAAAATTTTGTTGTAATGGCATCTTAAATTTTGTACTTTTGCTATAAGAGCAAGAATCAGCCTCTGTCTCCCCCCCACCCTCGAGCTGCCAGCATTTTGAAAGGCAAAATGCTTATTGTGCTTTACCTTTCGTCCTGTTCCTGTCTTTGTTAAACCTCAACCCGTAATTTCATTACCCTTCTAAGGGTGCCCCACAGCCAGTAAATCAATCCAAGCCGAGACACCAGTAATCCCACCTGCCCTCCTTTCCTTGCCCTCTACCACTGGCAGTGGCACAAAGAGCTGTCTCAGAGAGGCGAGATGTCTGAAATCCAACACTGTGCCGTGGGAATGGGTAGGGGCACTGGTCCGTCTTCAGCCAGCTCAGTTCCTGAAGCCAGTGCTCCGCTCTTGTGTGACTGGTCTTCCCTGGGGAGTGGTGGTTTCTACATTTTTGGTTGGGATTCAAGGTTGTTTAAAATGCAAACGCAGGCTGGCAGTGCTGCTGAAAGGAGCGGTTAGTTGGTGTTTCCCTACTCTCACACTGTCCTGTCCCTCTGTTGGGGAAGGCACTGCTGCATGTGCACACTAAAATAAATTAGGGGATTGCTCTAGGGTAAAACTAACAGCTATTTTTATCTCAAGTCCCTGGTCTGCTTTACCATGTGGCTGTAGAAGTGTTTACCTCCAGTGCCAGGAAGGGTGTGAAAACAAGTGGCCGAAAGCGAGAGGCAGACAAGGCTTGCTTTTGTCTGTGGCTGCACTAAATTAAAGTGCCTTCAAGTGTTTATTGAGCTATGGCCTCGCTTGTGGAAGTGTTGGGTATTTTATGTTGTCAGACATCTGTAATGGGATGAAATGCTCAAACTGGTGTGTTACTGAGGCAAAAAATGGTCTAAAGATGAAGGTGGACTGTGTGCTTGTTGGCTTGTTAAGAAAATTAATTCTGACAGAGGAGCAGATTCCTTCCTGAAGAGCATAGTTCTGTGGGTTTTGGTGGAAACAGTAATGAGTTTGGAGGACATAAATAAGGGCATTTGAAAATAACCTGAAAAAGCTATTTAGAATTTGATGTCTCTGTGGTCTTAATTCATCAGTGTTTCTTGTTCATGGAACTGTTTTGTTGGTCGTGTAAACTTTCTGGCCCACACTGAGAAAAGCAAAAAGGTGCAGTGTCTTTTAGTGGCACACTGATAAAGAGCAGGGAAATGCAGAGCACAGGAGCTAAACAGAAGAGGAGAAATTATAGTATTGCATTGAATCAGAAAGCTGTGTATTTGGAGTTAAAATGAGTGCTTTAAAATATCTTTTTGCTTATGTAACTCTAATAGATTTGGTTCTACCTTTGCTTAGTTAAGAAAAATTTAATTACATCCTGTATATAGTCACAAACTTACAGAAAATCATAGCTTATATACGTAAAATCTTTTCAGGAAACCCACTGGTTAAATTGAGTCTGCTCAAAAGACAGTGCCACGTGTAAAAATTGAGATCAGTGTTTTGATATACATCAGTTATGCCTTATAGACGGTAATCTTAAACTGTCTGATGTCTTTATCATTCTCTCTTCTCCAAGTAAGGAATGGGAAAACATTCTCTAGTCTTAAAGATTAATTTTTAACATGTTTTGGTAGTGAGAACAAGATTAGCAGGCACTAACAGCAGCCAATCTCAGGGGGAAAAGGTTCTGATTAATTGACTTCAACAACTATAAAGAACAATTAATCTTTTTTGTGGGGATTAATAGAGTACTTAGCACCCGCTCCTGCATGTGCAATATCCTTTCATTTTATTAAATTTCACATTTTCTTCTTATCCAGTGTCTTTTGGTATGTTTGTATTGGTTCAACTTCTGTATTTTGTTGATGTAAAGAACTTGGGTATGAGAAATCGTTTTAAATCATCTGCATGATTGCATCAGACATCAATGTGCCATAGCCTCGGGGTCATATGTAATCTGTCAGGATAACTCATCCAGACTGCATTCGAAGGCGCCTGCAGAAGAGATGAATGGTTCTCCTGACGGCAGCAGTCTGCTTTCCTCTGCTGGCTTCTTAAGAGGCACCCATGTTTGTAACACACGTTTTGGTGAGGAGCCGAGCTTAGTCATCTTTGCTGTGAACATGGTCCTCAGGACACATGAAATTCAATGCACATCTGCAGATCTTCCAGCTAGTGTCAGATGTAACGTGTATGTGCAAGTGATCTGGTGCTTCTGTGAAGAGCTTGATCTATTCTGCAACTAGATGATCTTTAAGGTCCCTTCCAACCTAAACCGTTCTATGATTCTGTTGTGCAAGTGCAGTGGGTCTGTTATGTGACAGAGAGGGCTGGAAGAAAGCAAGAGACTCCTTCAGCTGTGTGCTGACAACAGAAGTTGTCAGCCCATGCAGGAATAATTGATTTAGGAATTGACGTCTGTCTCTTCTTTGTGTTCTTGGATATTCCACTCTCATGCACACAGATTAACAGACTCAAAAGGTTCTCTGGCACTTAATTAATGACTTCCAAATGAAGTAGCTAATGTTGCTGTATATGTGGCTGTAGTGAAAAGAATTGTACTTTCTCTTTTTCTTGGGGAAATTGCTGAGTATTGCAGATTGCTCCTCTGATACAGGATGTATGTATGTGTCTCCGGGGTTGATCGGTGGTCTTTATACAACTTTGGCAGAAATGATGAAGCACCACTTACGCAGAGAGGCTCAAGAGCTACCCTTGTATAGGACTGATAAAATAAAATGAGGTTTCATTTTTCTGCCAGTTTCACTGTAAGTGTGATTTTTAGAAATTTCCAAACAGCTCCTGAGTGATGCTGCTGCCCTTGGCAGACTGTATATTGCATGCCAGACATGCAATGGTAATCTTTAAATTCTTCGAGCATGAAGTGTCTTGCACTTCTGCTATCACTAACCTAAGTGAAACACACAACAAGATGAGATCTAAAATGTCCAGTCACAATCAGCTACTTTTAAAAATTGGCTTTGTGGTAAGATGATGGCGTAGATGCAGTTCAGCACAACTTTTTTTTCCTTTCCATTCCTTTCTAGTATGATTTGATAGCAGGTTCTTTAATGTGGGTAGGTTGGAGGAGTATTTTTCCTTGCATGTTCTCAAGAAAGCCTACAACAAAAGGGAGATTTGAGATTTGCATTTCCATTAAATTTTGTGAGACAGATTAGAAAGTTTTTCTATCTAGCCACTGGAAACACGACTGATTGTTCCAAGCTACAAGGGGAAATTTAACATTTCTTAGTGATGTGTCTTTAAAAAAGAAAGTCTCAATGTCTTTTAGGTGATAAAATGCAAATAAAATAAATGTGTAAGAGTGTTTTTGGAGTTCTTTTCGCTTTTCTCATCAGAAAGGTGTGCCCTGATCATCACACAAATGCAGTGCTGGTATTGTTTCATGCTTGAGACAACTGAACAGCAAACTAGTGAAGAGAACGGTTTAAATGAATGTTAGGCGTGATCTTTTCTACTTTTAACTGGAGAAATTAACAGTTTAAGTACAGTTTAGGTAGAAGAAGAGATCCAAGCTGTCCTTTGTCTTTGACTTTCAGCAGTTTAGGCTTAAGATGCAAAAGTGTGGGGAGGGATCAAAGGTATGTAATTATGTGCATTATTGATACTTCTGGTTGCAAGAAACATCATTTGTGTGGTTACTGCCTTGCAATAACAGGCTCATTGAAATGAGAATTAATTAACTACCAAGTATTCTAGATCGTGCAAACATTTTAATTTTCCTTAAAATGTTCTCAGAACAATGTATCTGCCCATCGAGGTGAAAGCTACTATGATTCCATGTTCAAAAGGCCACTGTATTAGTGTATCTGCAAAATATTTTCAATCTGTAAATGAGTAAACAGTTGCTCACCCCTGTCACAGGGTAGGAAAAGCACAGAACTAGTTAAATGGCTCAATGTTTTTATTTTGCATTTAACCTAAAACTGACTGCTGCTTATGTTCAAAATTAATTTTATATGTCTGCACTATAAAGAGTTTTGAAATACTAGCCACAAATATCACCATGAAGACCTAGTATGTATTTGTTGTTTTTATTGTTTTTAGTATAATAAGTTCCATGTATTTTGTAATGTGTGTGAATACTTGCTTGCGAAAAGCCAGTTTACTCGCAAAGGAATCAGTATTTTTCTTGACTATTACGCGTATTGTGACTAATAAGGAATCTGACATTTAAATGTTTACTGGCTAATGAACCAAGGCCTTACAGGTTTTGAATGATAAACATTTCACTTACTCTCAGGTTTATAATGTGCCTTTGGAAAGAAACCAGGATTAAAATGATACACAAAACATACGGTTTAAGTTACCTCTTTGTAACGTTGGACAGTTGTCTCGTATATTAGAACAAGAGTAATTTAGGAAAGTAATTTATCGGCTGTCACCCAAATGGAAATAATATTTGTCATGGGATGGAACAAAGTATTTTAAAGCAAATTGCTAAAATTGGATGAAGAAAAACATGGCTAAACAACAGCTTTACAAATAAAAGTTTTGATTTTACTGAAGCAGATACTCCAAAAGAGGATGCATCATTTTGTTTCGAGATTGTTAACAAGAAAAAAGTTGCAGTTTGCATCTGTTTGTGATTCTGTATATACCAGCAGCACTTTAACTTTTGAACACGCAGCTATCTTTCAATGTGCTCAGCTTGTAAAGAGAGTAGGTTTTGTTACTAGAAATAGGTGCTTTTGCAAACAGATTAATCCGACCTAGTTCAATATCACAGTTTGTTTTTTACCACGTCACTTCAGTGCATTGGACTTACTTTTCCATTCAGTCTTGCATGAAATAGACTTAAGAATTTTGAAATTTAGTTAAAATTCCTAAGTATGTGTACAACTTTTGTCCCTAAAGCTTTGCTTACTTTTTCGTGTTTGGCAGAGGAACTATACGTATTAGTGTGTAATACGAAACACTTTCAGACAGTCACTTTTTAGCTGTCAAAACAAACATCAGTCAATATAAACGATGTTGACAATTGTGGATTTCTAGAGTGTGAAATCTTAATGTAATGTTAAATGTGTTGTAGTCATTTGGTAGGAACTGCATACACAGGCATGAATTTTGAAGGGTGAGATGGACCTACAGATAGTATATTTGGAGTGATGTCAAAGACATTTTTTAGCAGCATATCTAATCTGATTCTTGTCTTTGCTATTTTTTCTTACGTTACTTTGTTTAAGATCCTGAAAGGTCCTGGCTGCTTTTAGGATAACGTGTATAGATCTCTTTTAGAAGATCTCTGGACTTTCTAGTGTCAAATCCTGAAAATGATAATGCTGTTCCTGGCCTACTCATTTCATGGGACTAAAGTCAATAAATAGGCTTTTTAACCTCCAGTGCTAACAAAAATTAATCAGAGACATTACGAGGCTTATTGTGTGGGGTTTACGTTATTTCAGGTGTTAATTTTGTTGGATGTGTCCTTGTGCTCAAGAATACTTTGTTTCGTCTTGATACAGAAATCTATAAAGAGCCAGTGAGGGTGGATGTTACTTAAAGAACATTCTTATTTCCAAAACAACACACAAACTCTTAACACTTCTTGTACTACATACTGGGGGAAATACATGTCTAGCTGTTGAGTGAATAGATTTTTTCAGTTTACTGTTTATAATTTGATTTTGAGAATACACAATTTGTGCTATTTTTTCCACTTGTTAACAATTCTTCTTTAGTATTGTTACTGCGGTTTAAAATTAATACTCAAGTGTTAGGTAGAGGGCTGCAGGTTGGATTTATAATTTAATTTGTTGTAGAAGTCCAGAAAAATTGGGTGTGTTCTCTAAAGAGATGGAAAAATTAATAACATTAAAATTGTGATACAGTAGAAAACAATGCCTTGCAGTTTGATGATGATCAGACCTGACAGTTATTTTCAGTAAAGTATTTGCTGTCCATTGTCTTTCCACTTCTCTTCTTTTTCGTCATGTTGTGAACACAGTAACAACAGTAAAACTGACGTGCTCTTGTTTTAATGGTGGGTTTCTCCCTCCTTCTCAGAACCTGTTTTCTTCTCTGCATGGGTGTTGAGGGAACATGAAATAGCAGGGACACTTTCTGTACTGCCTGTGCAATTTTTTAAGTCATTATGAATAAATTTTTATCTCATTGTGGAAGTTGTAGCAGCTGTCTGGTCACCTATCATGAGAAGTTAAACATCACGCAACACTAGTTGAATGTTATTTTCTTACAAGTACTGTTTCATCTGCATGTGACTTACCTTGGAGTTTGGTTTTTTTTTTTTTTTGTTTTTTTTTTTTTTTTTGCAACATGAGTATGGTTAAAAAACCAACAGAATTCATACCACTGCTAAAACCCAGAGTGAATAAAACACCAGTGAAGCCATGAAGATGAACGTATTTGATTTATTTTTGTTCTTTTGTAGGTGATGGATGTGGACACACTGTTCTGGGCCCTGAAAGTGGAACTCTTGCTTCGATAAACTACCCACAGACCTCTCCCAATAGCACAGTGTGTGAATGGGAAATTCGTGTAAAGCCTGGGCAGCGAGTGCAGCTCAAATTTGGCGATTTTGATATTGATGACTCAGATTCCTGTCATTCCAGTTACTTAAGAGTTCATAATGGGATTGGCCCCACCAGGACGGAGATAGGTAGGAGCTTTTATTATTGGTATTCGAAAGCTATTGTCTTTTACAGAATCTGGAAGATACTGTTGGTACCTTTGTTCCTTTTTAAATTTCTCCTTGTTTGCCTGCTTTGGGCATAGAATAACTACTAGGTGTATGGTATTAGTGAAGTTCTCTTTTGTAGCCCTATAAAACTTTTATAATTCAGTTGGCTATTGGGCACGGTGAGACCTTACCTGAATACATCATACACTGCTTTGTACAGTGTGCATTGTGAGTCTTATGAGAAGTGATGAAAAGAAAGAAGTGTTTATTATTTACAGGAATCTCAAATAAGGAAAAGAAAGGAATTTTAGTAATGCTGTAATCAGAGTTGTGTTTTTCCTGAGCTTCATATCAAGGAAACACAGCCAAACTTTGAGGGGTGCTGCGTGTACCTCACCACAGTAGAAAAACAGCTATCAGGGACCAGTTTTAGTAAATATACCACTGGTAGTGCTGCTACTAGAAAGCACGGCTAAGGAGAGATTCTTGTGTATGCCCTACAGGTCTTCAGTACAGAGAGGGAATACAGGTGCAACTGTAACTATAGAAAAATAAAAGTGGTGAAGAAAACAGTAGTGTGATTTTTCTCTTTGGTGACTGCTCATTTGAAGTACGCTTACTGTTGTTCCTCAGCAGATGACCTCTCTGTTTGTAATGCCAGAGTGTTCTTAATGTAATTATTCTTAAGTAATTCCATTTTGTTTACTGTTATTAAAGCGTATGTAAATGTCTGTCGTCTTGACACAGTTCTTATATCCTAAAAATGTACTGAAATAATGTAATAATGATAGCAGAACATGCTACATTTTGTTCATGCATACAGCTAGATGCTAAATGCAACACAGATCCTATAATAATCATTTACTCTTCAGATTCTTAAAGGAAACTCCACTGTAATGTTTTGGTTTGTCCCCTTTAAGGGGAAAAATTGAATTTCGTTACTATAATGCAGTTGTTTGTTTTTCTTTTTTTTTTTTTCCCAAATAGCAGTGTGACATTATCATCTATCTCAAGGTATATGTAGGTATTTAAGACCCTTGTGATTGCTTTGCATAAAACTCAAAATAAGTTGTCATTCTTCCTTCACTAAAATTAGTTGGTATTGTGCAGATTAATTTTCTTTTCTTTCCTAAAGCTATAATTTGGAGAGGGAGAGAAAGAAAGATTTGCTTCGCCAAGATTCTTTTTGTGCAACTCAAATGCCAATCCCACTAAATTGAGTCTTTTTATAAAGAGGCTAGTGGAATGTTAGCTTTGTTAACCTTCTTTTCCAACCTAGGTAAGTGTATGTGAAAATAAGTGTGTGCTTGGAGCTGTTGAGCCAGACTTGGTCTAAAATAGGAAACACTGAAGTCCTTAAATGGCAAGGAACGTCCAGTTCTGATAAGTCTATTATTCACTTTTACAAGTGACTTAATGGGTTCGAGTAAATTTTCTACTTCATTTGTTTCTCTTGACTTTCAGCTGTTCCCAGCTGGTGTAGTAGCACAGTATGTTGTGCAAAAATGTGTGCGTTGTTCTGCTCTTAATAAATTAAATCACAGAGCAAACAGTGATATTAACAGTGAGAGATACAGATGATGCAGATTCTTGAATGTTCATGCTTGAAGCAGCAAACAGTGGAGAGACTGAAGTGACCTGAATTTGTTTGGAAGAAATCTGGAGTTATCCTAGTTTTTTCCATTCAAGACAACTGACATGGTCTAACATTAAAATACTTGTATCGCATAAAATTTAAAATTCAATGATATCTACTTTAATCCAAAATGACTTAAAAATTGGTTGATTAGATCAAAAAATGAATCGTTAGTGGGTTAGTTCATTGTTAAACACAGAAAGTTTCTAATTAAGCTTTTAAGGGCTAATTCTCATTTCAAGACTTTCGAATATTGATCAATAAATCAAAAGAAGATTCAAATCCTTGAATCTTCAAGATTCAAGAAGAAGATTCAAATCCTTTAAGTAAAATCTAGAGGTGTTCTGTATTAGATTTCGTCACAGTTCAATCACTGTGTGTCTACAGTCAGATGTACTTATTTAATACATACAGTGTAAGCCCAGATCTATAGGCGCAGAGAATATAAGCTGCTCTCCTCCTGTCATGTTGCACTTGGGGTCCTTCAATACGTAAGTACAGACAAAATAGTAATATTGCATCTTCTGCACATACCACTGACAGAGGCATCACAGCAGTCGTTTTGTCCATTTCTAGTGCCCACTTTTTAAAAAGATTGCTAAAAATCTGACAAGAGGCCAAGGAAGAGTTAGAAAAATGATTTATAGTCTCAAAAGTACATGTTGCCATGAATCATAAGGTGCATCAGTCTACAGTTTGTCAAAGGCTGTATCTGCATAGTGCAAGCAGCCCTGGATAGTTTATCCAAGCTAGATTTAAATGTCTTGCCCTGTGTATTTGCCCAGAGAGGATAACTGATGTCTTGAGGACAGTCTGAACTATCCTGAGAGGAGTTGCATGCTGGTCAATTGTGTAACAAGATCCAGTGGCTGAAAACAAAAATTAAAAAAGGAAAAGAAAAGTGGTAACTGGAAAAATGATGCACTTCATCATGATGAATGCAATTAATCATTGAAACACGACTTAGAGCAAAACATAGGGTCAGTGTGGAGCCTTGGTAAAAAAGAACTTACTTTGTAACTCTTGCTGATAACCAGTTTAAATAGCGAATTGATGTAAGGTTATATTTGCATAATGTTATAAATTTAATTAAAGTATTGTAAAATCCATTTTCTTTTTTTTTCATTAGAAAATAGCCTTGCTTTGTTCTAAAATACCTGAATGAGCAACATTTGGAAAGCTCTGAATAATGATAGAAACTTGTATTTCTAATTTTTTTATTATTTTATTAGTACTTGAGAGTACAGTTCACTTTTTAAAGGAATTTGACATGCACGCTTTGTTTGTTTGTGTTATATTTGTTTTGTATTGTATTTGTTACAAACTATTCCTGCAGGGCACTATTATTCCGCTCCCTCTACTTTATTGTCATTTGCCTTCAGTTGAGAAGGGAGTCTGGTGTCTTCTCTTGCTATGTTGAAGTATGATAACATACTTATTATCAAGAATGCAAATAAATGAATGGTAAAGTGAAACATATGCAATGTCATTTGCTGCTGGTGATTATCTACTTTGATTATCCACTGCAGAATCTTAAGTAGGGTTATAGATGGTTTACAACATTGAATGATCAAGGCAGCCTATAGAACAGAAGATGGGTTTTTTTTTTCTTAACAGGTTAATAAACTGCTCAGTATTTTATTAAAGTTTCTAGTTAGTAAGACTGGAGAATTCCGTGTTGACTCGGGTCTGTTTAACTGTCATTCCTCCAGGTAATGCCATTTGGTAGTAATTCTAGGACTTCATAGGGCAAATATTGTCAATGTCTGTGGACTTCAGCATCTCAGTTTAAAATGTATTATTTTTGGTCATTTTGGATGGCACGAGAAGTATCCAGATGCAGAACCTCTGTTAGGTCATATAGGCGTAGCAAAACAGAAAGTGAACCAACTAGCAGTTTGTATTAACTCACATATGCTTGTACGTTAATGCTGAAGTGCAGTCATCGTGCCTGCTGTTGTCCAAAATTAACAAAAGTAGTTGACAGAAACCATGCAGTAGTCAACAAGGAAAAATGCCCCAACAGCTGAGGGAAGAGAAGGGCTTTTTTTCTCATTTGCTTCTGTAGATGATTCTTGTTGCCCTAGCTTGATCCTTTTCCTTGACAGATTTCTCATGGTCTTTGAAGAACTGACTGGGGGGGTTATGTGTGGCTGGAGGTGAATGGGATAAGGTCACATTTATTTGCAAGTGTTAAGGGTATGAGAGACCCTCACCTGTTGACAGTGGCAAAATAAATGTGGTACCCAAACTCTGCCATTTGCTTTAAATGGACACCGACTACATTATTTAGTGTCACGCATGTGTATTGTTTTTGAATATATGCCAGAAGTAATGTGAAATTACACAGCAAATGAAAAAAGAAGCTTATTACATATGTTGGTTTTGGTCCGTGTCTGTTCTCCCTCTTTTCTGCATAGGAAAATACTGTGGGTTTGGCTTTCAAATGGATGGTTTAATTACTTCAAAAAGTAATGAAGTCACAGTACAGTTCATGAGTGGAACACACACTTCTGGACGTGGATTTCTTGCAGCTTATTCAACCACTGACAAATCAGGTATTTATAATTTGGTAATTTTTCTGTGCTGGTAAAATTAGAGCTGCCTAGTAAAACCACAGAACTAATTTATTCCCATGTTCTCACAAATTAGCTTCTAAAAATTAAGAGTTTTAATACAGTCTTTCTGATACTTCTGCATAGGAAATTGTACTGTCCATATACTATGTAAGTTACTGTAGTTTTAAATAAATGATGTCAAAGCTTAGCCTGGATAGCAAGGCAATAATCCCAGTTATCTGTTATTCATAGTTATCTGTTATGAATGAAAGAGCTGCTTCAGATGAAGGACAAAATGCATTTTTTCAGGTAGTAATCAAGGTGGCAGATAACACAAAATTTTTCTTCTTAAACTCCATGTATCTTATACAGACCAACCTTGTGGAAAATTTTATTACAGTAACGGTTTCTTATACTCCCTCAACTCTTTAATTATGTAATCTGCTGACTACTTTTTAGTTTTTTTTGCCATTTCTTCTGTTTTTTTCATCTTTTTGGTTATTCTTGCCTCTAAAGGAGGCTGCTGTATTTGTTTTGCATCTCTGTCCAGTCATTGTAATAGTGAGTGGAAGATACAGTCCACAAGGAAACGAAGGATTGCCAGCAACGGCTTCAGCAAAAGGCTTGAGAAAACCCTTTCTAGAAGTAATTCCAAAAAGAGAAGATAAAGAGTTTTCATTTTTAATTTGTGTTTGTGGGTCTTCTGGTGGTTTTTTTCCTCTGTGTTTCGGAACTGTATGTACTGATACACGGCAGACTGAACATAAAATTTGAGATATCGGTTATGAATGCCATTTACATGGCACTCTAATGTTTGCTCCTTATGCTGCCTGGTTCCAGTACTGTAGGACTGTTAAATGCTGAAAACACAGCCTGTTTAGCTAGCGTATTAATTTAATTTTGTGAAAAGTGTGTGTGTTTGTGTTTCTGAATTATGTCAGGTACTTCTCTGAAGTATAGCTGTAAATTAAAATTGAGCTGCACAAAAAATGAATGTTTGTAGTGTTTCTCTTCTTGTCTGTGTCACGTTCTCAGTGGATTTCTCAGTTATTCAGACAAATTATCAAGGTTCTACTGTAATACAAAATCTGTTGCAAGAAAATTGAGTGGGAATATGGTGTTTTTTTCATTCTGAGACTTTTGGTTAAGCCACAGAGTCTCAAACGTGTATTTTTGTGCGCTTTAAAAAAGCATACTTAAGCTTGTTGTCTTTATCATCTTCTTGACCTAACGTTTTTTCTTTCCAGACCTAATCACCTGTTTAGACAATGCAAGTCACTTTTCCGAACCAGAATTCAAGTAAGACTGATTTTATCTGTTTCCCCCCAATCTCTTTAATGAAGTCATTTTAGTCTTTCTACTTCACTTTGTTACTTACACCTGATGGAGCTTGAAAATTGGCTGTCCGGAGAACTTAAGAAACAAACTAACTTGGGTTAGAGCTGAATAGTTTTGACGTTTGCACTCCTTCCTCTCACTCCCCCATTTTTGTTATTTACATGCAGTATACAGTAGAACCTCGTTAATTTGCACTAACAAATAAGAGCTAATATCTCAATCCCATAAAAAGAATATTGCTTTCATGTAAACCCATATTACAGCATAAGTGTACACCTTAAATACTGAAATTCATATTACAGTTACCTAAGGAGCACTAAAACTATGCAATGTGTTAAAAATTGCAAGCCCATTTCACAGTTTGGTGTGAATTAATGAGGTTCTGTGGAGACATAAAATTCTGTACCTTCTGATGGGGGAAACATATGTAATTTCCATGTTTTCTCCTTCTCCATTTCCATCTGAAGCAAGGGCAGTGTTTAAAGCTGCAGGCTATTGTTAAGTACATAAACTTATGTTTTGGAGAGCTTCACCCCTACTGTCACAAAACATTTCAAAGTGCAACCTTTGCATTTTGCTTTCATTTTCCCAAGTTCCAAAATACAGCTGTAATTGTAGGTTTGGGCCTTACTCAACATGTGTTGAAGTCTCTAAATTCCACTGTTTTTGTGGCACCTGCAAGGTTGCTTCAACTGTTGTTGTAATGCAGTGAAAATATTAATAGTTTACTCCAGTTCACTGTTAAATCTTGAAGATTTAAGGGTTTTTGTATGTGCACTAAGAAGTGGCACTAGAACATGAACACAGGCTTGCATCAGAGGTGCAGATGTCTTGCCTCTTGCTTTTCATGAGCTAGTGTTATTAACTGAATTTGGCTAGTTTTTTATAATCAAAGCATTGCAAGGAGGTATTATGAAGTGTTACTTTCCAGATGTATTATTTAAGTGCGCGAAACAGATGGATGTGCAAGTCTCTAATTTATAAAATAAAATTCATTAATATTGCTACTTATATGACTTTTAATTTACAGAAGCCATGCAGTATTTATGTTATGTCTTCAATTAGGATATATACTTAAATAGTGATATGCGAATGATAACGGTATATCGTAAATGAAAAACGTAGTGACTAACATTATGAGTTGTAGTTGCACGCGTATTTTGACTTGATATTTTGTTCTCTTCCAGTAAGTATTGTCCAGCTGGATGTGTGATTCCTTTTGCTGATATTTCAGGCACTATTCCCCATGGATACAGAGATGTAAGTGAAAATACTGTGGTCTTACTGTGCGTGTTTTACCAAAATTCAAGTGTAATTAAAAGTCCATTAGAGTTGTACACATTAGTTCTGCTGCCTGGGTTCTGGAATTTGTACCTCCTAAAGTGAATAGCATTTTTTTGCACAGCTGCTAAATGGCTGGTGCTTCAGATGTTGCCATCTCCAAGAAGTGAAGTAACACAGTAAGAACTGCTGAGAAGGGTGGATCAATCAAAATATTGTTTTATACTTCCTGTTTTGTTGTTGTTGGCTTTCTCAAGTTGGGAAATTCAGATTTATAAAGAGAGAACCAGTTCTTTTAATGGTGTCTTCTTGTTTTTGACGCTGTAACACATCTCTAAACAGAATTTCAGTGGTTATCTTAATTTTTTTTATTGCAACATGAGAGATTAAATACTATTTATGCTCAGCAGCTATAAAAACATTTGCAAAACAGAGTTAATACTGTAACATTAATAATTCTATAAATTGTAAATGAAAATATTTAATAATGTACTACTTACTTAGAACAGTACCAAAACCTATATACGCTTTTTCTGATGTAAGCTTTTATAACTGAATTAGCATACCTGCCATAGGACTGGAGGGTGTTTGCTTTGTTTATTTGTTAGTGATTATAATTTTGCCAGCAATCTAATAAAAAATTACATTAAATCTCTTTGTTTATGTTAAAATACATTTTTAATAAGCCATTAGATCTAGCACAGACAGAAGACAATTTAAAACATTGGTAAGCAAAGATTTTAATATTCAATATATGAACCTAAAGTGTGCCTCTCTGATTTTTATTAAATGTCTGTAAATCCTAGACTGCCTGCTTAAATAATTACCCATATGTAAAAACGTCACCACAGCATAACTGTGTTATGTGTTCTGGTCCACAGTGAGTCCTCGCTAAATGGCTGCGAGGTAATTTTTGTAGCTAGTAACAAGACGAAGTTGATTCTCTGCCTAATGTGTTTGCAGCATTTGTCGGAGCTCTGCTTGTTGGGAGTTTTTTTCCAAAATCTGGAAAATCTGTTTTCTATGGAGGAAAAAGGAAACGTTAGGAAATAAATGCCCTGTGATTCTTTTTTTTGTATACTTTATTGCTCTGAATAAAAAGTTGTGTGGAAAGAAAACAAATTGTCCAGCACTCTAGACAGAGTTTCAGGTAGAGATTTCTCACGCATCTCTTTCAAATGATGGGCAGCTGCTTGCTGCTTCAAAAAAACCCCTAAATTTCGTTCTTTTGTGTGTCACCTTAATGTCCACAGTCCTTGAGGACTTGGAGCGCTCATTGCTGACATCTTCTGGTGAGCAGGGAGGAGAGATCTGCATCTATTGCAGAATCCTATCTCGCTCTTTCAAGGGAAAGTAGGAAAGGAAAGGGGAGCTGTGTGCATAAGCAAGACATAATTACATTTATTTAGAAAGCTTTTGGGATATTTGGGGGGTGGGTAGTAGGGTTGGAGGTTTTATGTGTGAATATGCTGAGGAGAATTATGTTTGGGAAGGTCTTGGTGAGCAGTTTGTTTTTTTTCCAGTGAGCTGAGATATACAGGCATCCTGGCCTGCTGCACCATGCAGTTATTTCTAAAGAAGGTACAATGGAGAAAGTTGTTCTGTTTTTAAAATAATGTAAGAAAGAAAATCATTCATTAAGTCTTCCTTCTTTGGAAAGGGCCTCTTCCTGATTCCTTCTTAAAGAGTTGTGGTGAGGCTCTGTAGCCTCCAGTGGACTGGCTGGCAGAGCAGTGTGGCAAATGTGTTTAGTAGCAACAGCTAGCAGTGGACTTCATTTGGGGGAGCAACTGTTAACAGTAAATAAAAATCTGCAGTCATCGTCTGTTGTTTATCGACTTGGGCAAGCCTGCGCTGGGATACCACACTAGTAATAACAACCTAAACGTGGTTTATGGAAGGTATATTGGGAGATACCCAGGTGGTCCTTCACAGACGGCCTGGACCCCCTCAATTTCTCAAATTCCGGGTGATCCCAGTCTCGTTGGATGTGAGGGAGGGGCTGCAGAATTGCGGTGTGTCCGTGCATACCCCGTTGCTGCACGCTGCAGGAACGCCAGTGAATAGCCCTGTATATGCCTGTTGCCCTGTGCGTAGCCAGCAATGCTTCTTGGTGCACGGGTGCAAAGCCACTGCTGCTAAGCCTTTTTTGGAACTAGACTGTGTCTCTGCTCCTGAGCACTAGGATGTTTCTTGGTCAAGCCCCTTTGGCCTGGAAGAGTTTGCTTCCCAGCTGAGAAGATCTCCTGGGCTAGTTTTGGTCCAGGAGACAGTGGCATCTTGTTCTGCTCACTCTGTGCTGCGCCCAAAGGACTTGGTGTAGCGAGTCAGCCCTGCTCTCTATGGCACAGCTAACCTGCATCCAGGGAACTGAAGTGTCACTGTCACATTTGTTAGCGGATCTGGGCTAACAGTCATCCAGGGAGAGAAGGAAAGAACAGGATATACTGCAAAAACTTCTTGCATAACTGATCTCCATTGACCTGTACAACCTAGGTAGTCGGCTTCTTCAGAATGAATTGTATTCACGTATTTGTGTGGGTTTATATGGATCAGATTGCTGGATGGTTAAACCACGTTTAACCATGAGTTAAAGTAAAAAATATAGCCCATTGGCTAAAAGTTACAAAATCTGCAGTGCATCACTCCTTAATTGTGAGAAAAGGAATGAACCTACTTGCAGTGTGCTTTCTAGTAAAAGTTTTTCTATGTATTTATATATTCAACTTCTGTTGTCTTGCATAATAGACTTATTGTAGGCTGAAAGTCTGGCTGTCTGGCCTTTTCAAACTAATACACCTTGCTGTTTGTTTGAGGCTGTTTTATTACAAGGGTTACATTCTAAATACATCTGGGCAAGGATGCAGTGAAATATAGGAGCTTCTTTTTGTGTTTTTATAAATCCCATAATAAACCAAAGATGAATGGCTTCTAAATAACAGAGGTAACAGTTAAATAAGAACAGTTTCTTAATGTAATAGTAACAAAAACTATAACTGGACAATATAGCATTTTCAGTATACAGTGTAGTATTTAATTTATTTACAATATAGTATTAAAATTTTCTTTTCCCCCCCCTCTTCAAGTCATCGTCACTTTGTATGGCTGGTGTTCACGCAGGCGTTGTGTCAAATACTCTGGGTGGCCAAATTAATGTTGTAATCAGCAAGGGCATTCCATACTATGAAGGCTCCCTGGCTAACAATGTCACCTCAAAAGTGTAAGTGTCCTTCTGGTATTCTTTTTATCTTTAGCACTTTAGATCTTGGTAGTGTTTCATCGTGAGATTAATTTCAGCTGGGGGAGCCATGTATTCCATGGATGGGTTCTCTTCGGTAAGGTTCTCACAATGGTCTTTTGCTACAGTGTAATTGTTTTACCAGATATTTTTTACCTCTAGACCATAAAGATTAATTTTCCAAATTCTTCAGGGAGGTTGGGTTGTATCTTACAAAATGCATGGCATGACCATAAATTCCTAATGGTCTGTGGAAAAATGGTAATTTAGAGGCAACTTTTTAGTTGCAGGGGAAAGAGTGTAACTTGTCATTTTATCTCAGAAGTCCAAGGAATGAAAGCAGAGGAGATTGGTTTTTGTTATTATGATTAGCTTAATTTAAATGGGAAGCATTTTAATGAAGTCTTGCGTTTTGCTGGGCAGATGCTTGTTTGAAAGCCTTTAGCTCAGATAGTATCTCTGGGCTGGACTTCAGTTGAAAAGGTTTTTGTACTGAAAGCCCTGCAACTTGGTGACAGGAGGTGTTACTTTAATTGTGAAGCGCTTGTTCAGGCATATGTGCATAAGTTTCAGTGCCAAGCAGTCAGACAAGAAAAATAAATGGAAGACAGTTTGTTTCAATTTTCCTCACTGACTACCACAAAAAACATCTTTTGTTCTCTGCAGGGGGCCGTTATCTACAGGTCTCTTCACATTTAAGACAAGTGGTAAGCGTTATCACATATATTGCATGTTGGTACTTTGATACAAATTTTGTAAGTAGAAAGAAGCGTGCTTAATTTTTGTTCTAGTTAGTGAGACTTTTTTTTTAGTGCGTTCCTCAGTAATGTATATTTTAGAATCATTTTACTGTCTCATTTTGATGATTAATGAACACTACGTACATACGTCATGTATAAAGTAAGCCTTGCTTAGCTGCAGAAACAGATTCTTCCAGGGTATGTTCCTCTACTGCAGGCTGGTTTAAAGTGACTTGAGCCCCATATTTCAAATACACTGCTAAAGCAGAGTTGGGCACTTAAGAGTTGCTCTTATTTGTACCAACTAGGTACATTCTAGGTTTTTTTCTGGGTTTACTCCTTACACTTTCCTTGTTGCCTGCTAAGAAAGCTAGTGGAAATCCCAAAATGATTCCTCAGCTTTTCCCACCCTCTTGTACTTTTTTTTTTCCTTCTGTATTCTTTCAACTGAATGCTGGGTGATAAATTACTTGTCTCTCTTGCTCTGGAAAGGCATCACTTGGGCCTTGCTCTGTGTGTAAGTTGTGTTCCTTCTTGGCTGCCATGTTTTGTTTCGTAAGTGTGTACCAGGTTGCTGGTTGGTTTAACAAGTGTTTCCCTCTTCTTAAAGCTTTACTGCTTTGCATGTTTTTACTTTCTATCAATTATCTGTTTTCCAAAATAAATTAGCTGTAGTTTTCTAAATGGAAGTCAGCTTTTCTCTAAGTCACTTTAAATGCCGTCTTTGAGTGGATGTTGGAAATATTGTGAAGACAATGGCCTTTCCTTAGTCTGTTTAACTATTTTAATAACAATATTAAAAAAAAGAAAAAAAAAAAGAAAAAATAACCACAAAAAACTAATGAAAGCATTACATCTGTTTTCTGTAAGGATAAAGTTAAAACCAACAAAAAAAGGAATGTATGTATGATTCCCCCCCTTACATAAGTAAAAGTGATGCTGAATAGGGATGTAAAAGCAGGAATTGAAGCTGGCGGGCAGGAGTGCTTGGAAATGGAAATGCACACAAATAAGCAAAAATTAGAAAATACAGTTCATGTAATATTAAAATAATCTATCTCCCAGACCTCTGTAAGAGCTGGAAAGAAGAATAGCATATCTGGTGATGTTATGCATGGAGAATATCAAACAGTGATCGAGGCAGGGTTTGTTGGGGTTCTTTGTCTTTCAAAACGTGATCTGATAGTGTATATGAAAGTAATTATGCGGCCTGGAGATACGAAGCGATAGGACAAAATGCTGATCTAGACTATGGATTTCACTGACACATTTGAGAAATAATTGAATAAGCTGGAAACAAGATGCAGGTCCAGATTAAAATGTACGGAGTTGGGTGGCCTAGGAGCTAGCTGAAGGAAAAAAGAGGACTGTAGTATGCTCAAAGGAGGTTTATCAGACTGTGTTGAAGTTACTAGTGTGATTTTTCTGTAATAGTTGGTTTCATGACTTGGTACGAAATAGAGGAGTGTGCTATTAATGCTAGAGATGTGGTCAGTGCAGAGGAAGATGAAACTATTCGTACAGGAGGACCTGTCTGACTTCGGGACTTGAGTAATAGAAATTTCACTGAAGAATCACAGAGCAAAAAGTGTAAGGTCAGGTATGTAGAGACTGAGGCGTTCCTGCTTCAAACCGGCAGCGTGTTAGGTGCAAACGACAGATGAGGTTAGTGAAGTGCTAACGTGACCCTGTGCTGTAGCAGGTGAAGCGTGTCCATTAGAGAGAACGAATTATTAATGCCATCGTAGGGGACATTAGTAAGGCTTGGTCTGGGATCCAGTCGCACATGGGCTCTGCCCCCTGCGCCTCCCTTGAGGGATGAGCACCCGACCTTGGCGCACGGAGCGGGGCAGCTCACAGCAAAGGGGAAACCTGGCTGGGTGGTTCAGGCTGCCTGACGGAAGGCAAAGATTGCTCTCTGCTGACCTGTCTGGGGAATACACGTGTGAAAGGGGAAATCCGTTGGCACTACAGAACAAGATTTTAGCAAAGAGCAAATGGATATCAACAGCCGCAAGGAAATTTAGCCAGGAATACAGGAAAATGCAATATGGGAAGAAACCTCTAGTAAGAACGGTGACAAAAAATTACAACTGATTTCAAGAATGTGTTTGAGCTCAGGGCCAGGATTATGATGGCTTCCTACCTTTGGTGTATTGTTTGAATTATCGTTGTGATACTGAGGTGGGTTTAAAAAACAAGAAGTTATATAGACACAAAAAAGGAAAGAATGACCAAGTAGTCTGTTTCCCATTTCTGCATCAACCATACATACTATCAAACCACGGCAGCTCCCCCGAAGCTTCTCGTCTAGTGCTCTGTGTGGGTGGTGGTTGAGAGAATATCTGCATTAATATTGAGCACCCATAAACCGTGCAGTACTCAAAACCATAATGGTTTGGTTCCAGCATCACTTTTAGAAAGCAGACAACAGTGTGTTTTGTTGGTAGGGTGGTTATGGAATAAATTTAGATGGCAGTTTAATATTTGCATATGAAGTGTTAAACTCCAAGCAGGTAAAATAATTGTGTAACTTGAATTTTCATTTTGAATCCTCACCTTTTCTGTTGCTCAGGTTGCTATGGGACACTGGGGATGGAATCTGGGGTAATCCCTGATTCCCAGATCACGGCATCCTCTATTCTTGAGTGGTCTGACCAAACAGGACAAGTGAACATTTGGAAACCTGAAAATGCCAGATTAAAAAGGGTTGGTCCTTCTTGGGCTGCATTTATCAGTGATGAACATCAGTGGTTGCAGATTGACTTGAATAAAGAAAAGAGAATAACAGGTAAGTGAATCTGATGTGGCTTTTAAGCAGCATTCCAAAAGTTTGGTTACTGACATTCTTTTTTCCACTGCTTGATCTTAAAGTCCAGGTAACGTTTAATTACCATTACAGCAAAGTTGGTTCCATGTCCTAGCTAATACACCGAGAAGCCTGGAGTTAAACAGATGGAGTTTCACAGTAGAAAACACCTCTTCCATCAGAATTTGTGTTTACTGTGGTTTTATTGGATATTGGATGCTTCCCTTTCCCTGCTGTTTGTCTCCTTGGAGGCGCAAATCCCTATGCGGTCAGCTCAGTCCACCAGTACTTCTGATGCGGGTATACTGACTTCAGTTTCTAGGTTTTCCCTCCTGCCTGTCACGCCTGTAGTGAATCCAGCAGTGGAGATGGGAACAGTTGGAGTGCAATGTGAGATAAGCAGCGGACAGAGTAACGCAGCTGGCAGCCTCCCTCCCCTTCACCTCCTTGCCTGAAGCGGAGCTTGGGCTGAGGTGGTGGCCCCTCAGCAAGTGGACCGGACAGTGCAGACGGATGCAGCCAGTCTGGGTTAGGCTCTGCTCCTCCTTCACGGAGATTGTGAAGGACCAGCCATCGTGATTTTAGTTGCTGTGTTTATTTGGCGAGGCAGCTGGAGGTGCTGTTTCCCAGTCCGCTCTGGATGTTTGCCTCACATGCTGGGTGCTGAGCGAGCGAGCTCATGGTTGCTTGTTCCTGCTGATCACAGTGTGGCCCCCTGCTCCTAGTGACCTGCTGAGGCATTTGCATTTTGGGGTTAACCTCGGGGGGGGGGGTGGGGGGGTGGATAGCCTAAGTAGCGACAGTGCAGCTATTGTGTCTTCTGTGCTGACCTTAAGTGTTTTCTATATCGAGTTAATTGGTCAGAGGTGATTTGCTGTTGTTAATTGGCATGTTTGCAATCTGACTTAAGTCAAAAATAAAGTGGCTTTAAGTAGAGTGCTTCGTCGAGTCCCAGGCTTTAAGGCTATGGTGAAACGTCTTCCTTTGATCAGTTTGGGTTTGTCTCTCTCTCAAATGCAGGAGCTGGTCTCTGGAAACTCAGCCGCACATGCACATCAGCAGCCTGGCTTCCTATCGTTAAGCGACTCGGGATTACCAGCAGCATTTGTTATTACCTCCCTGGGGACTATTTGGATTTTACATTACTCCTCTAATTCCTGTGCTAATAAGCTTTTACAAAACAGCTTTCCTGTGTGAGTCGTTCCGCAGCGCTGAAGTGTCAGCTTTAGGAAGCTACGGGTCTTTCAAGCTTGCTTTTCCATTGGGAGTACAAAAGCAGGGAAGCGTGGTGCCGTCTGGGCAGGTGGAGACAGGAGTGGGCCACAGTCAAATCAAGAGGCCGTCTCCATCAAGGAATGGGGGGAAAAGTGCTTAGCAAGGTTATATAAAATGAGAATTAAAATACAAAAGTAAGTAAAATGATTATTAAGTTTCAGTCACTGCAGAAGTGTCTGACCTTGGCACCTTGGATAAATTTTTCTGAAATGTAACTGGACCAGTGGAGATCACAACTACGTAACTCTGGATTCAGAAGCTGATCTATTAATTGTTACAAACTGGTACCAGTTTTTTGTTGTAACTGGGCACCTTCATTTTCACAGGTATCGTAACTACTGGATCAACCTTAGCAGAGTACTACTACTACGTCTCAGCCTACAGAATTTTATACAGTGATGATGCACAGAAATGGACAGTGTACAGAGAACCTGGCATGGATAAAGATAAGGTAAAATACCACACACTTTCTAGGTATGTCCTGCGGAGATTTCACAATTGTAAATACAACTAATTTTGATACAGTGAGGAAGCATTAAATAGCTGTCCTTTTCAGTGTAATTTTGAATCATAAGCAGCCTCTATGCAGAACAAAATATGAAAATACGTGAGGATTTGAACAGTTCTGAAATTCAGAGGTATTCTTCCTACTGTTTTGGGATGGGAATATTCTCTACAAGAAACTTCTGTTGCCAGTGGTAGGCTGTCTGGTACTGCCTCCCTGTAAGAATAACCAGATTTCTTTCAAAATAGGTTGTATGTTTCAAAATTAAGGTTTACTTTCTTATCTTCTTGTGGTTACAGAATAAACGTTAGGGATTGTATAATTTTGTCTTTTATAATGTTTCTGTTAAACTTAGTTTTTGACAAAATACTGGCAAGTTTGTTTCTGGTATAATAGAACAGCCCTTGCAGAGAGGCTTAAAAAATTCATTAATTTCATTCTTAAAAAATGAAATGGTACGTTCAGATTGCAAATCCTTAGCCACACACAAAAGTTACCTAACGTTAGCAGCAAGATAATCTTATTTTCCTCATGTTTACAGTTTTGCAGTAAAAATGAGAAGATTAACGTCCTACCTGGTCTTCCCAGGGGTTCAGATCAGATTTTCTTAAACAAAGGAGAGGATTCGCAGTAACCTGACTGGAACTAGAATTTCCTGCCCTTTCTTAAAATTCTTGGATGTAATTTACCTTACTTCCAGAGGCCTGTGGTATTACCTCCATGTAATAGTAACTAGTAACGTAGTAACTTTTTAGGAAAGGATGGCAAGAATGGTAACTCTTTAGCTGTACTTGGTTTCTTCTCTTTACTGTGGGTTAAGAATGTTTCAAGGTCTGATGTAGCGTCCTGTTGATGAAGTGAAAGGCTGAAGTCTTTTGTTTGTTAAATTAAGACGTTTTTGAACACTGAATGTAACCAGAGTAGGAAACTTTCCTGAAAGGAGGAGACTTCACTGTCAGGGCTGGTCCATCTCCTTGAACCTACACGTGAACTACCAGACTGTTAGTATGAAGTATTCAAGGGAAAACAAATCAAAATCCAGCATCTTTTGCTAGTTTTCGAGTGCCCTCTCCTGGTCATAAAATAAAACCTCAGCTAGTGAGCTGCCTAGATTTAGCTTCATGTGTAGTTCGATTATTTTCTTAGAAAACTTCTGCAGCTGTTGCCTTTTAATTTGAGCATATTGTTTTTCTTGCAAATTCATGAAATTAAACGAATTGTGGAGCTTGAAATTACAGGCAACAGATCTTTTTTTGCACTCCTTGTATGTACCTTGTATTAGGTACAATGCATGAAGAACCAGACGTACCCAGAAGCGCCAGCTGTAGTTAAACGACAGAAATAAGGGTTCAGTTATCTCTTACACTTCAAAATAGCAGATTTTTCCTCTGTCTGACATCATCTCCCTTGATACAGTTTTGCTTTTGGATGCACATGCCTGCGGGCTTCCCCCTCTGAGCCTTACATAATTGCACACCAGACAGACCAGGAGGTGCTATTCCCCCTTTTTTTGAAAAATGTTTGACATTCCTAACGTTGTTCATGAGACTAGAAGCTTTTCCAAGGCTTTCCTGTAGTCCTCTTTGAAATAGCTTCTAGAGATCTGTCAGTACTCGGGAAAAGCTTTTCTTAAAACTTTTGTCTATGAAAAAAGGGAATAAAATGCTTCAATTGGGGGAAAACTGACAAATCAAAGCTGCAGCATTGGCAAAGTTTTGTTTGACGGTACAGAGGCAAATGGAGAGAGTTTGATAATAAACAGAATATGAAAGTCCTTATCAAAAAACTTGCACTGTATTGATCTCGAGCATTTTTTTTGAGCGAAAAATTAAATGAACAAAAAATACAGAGCTGCAGATAAAGTTAAGTTGCTTGCATAACACTTGACATCAAAAGCTCGACCAATAAAAGCCTGGAGTAAAGAACTACTTTACTGTTAAGCTTTCTTGAAGATTATAGTCAATGTTAATGATTCGTGTTGCCTTTGCTGTTCCATGCTCATCCTCAGAAACCCGATGTGAGACTTTTAGTGTCGGGCATCTATTTCCTAATCTGTAACTTTTGCGTTTGTTGCTTGGTGAGCCGGGGGCAGCTTGTACCTTCTTGTAGTCATGGGCCCTGGCATGGCACAGCGCAGACAAGGATACAGGACAGCAGTGTGGGCTGGGCGCGTTCCCCTCAAAGAGTCACCTCTATATTTTGCTTCTCATTTACATCTTTACCAAAACAAATAATTCTCTGTTGAGGTCTGTAGCTACAATCCTGTCAGATTAGTAAGTAAATTAATAATTTTGCCTTAGTTTAGGGGAAAAGTGGCTGTAAATTGGAACCTGGTCTTCTGTGTTCTTGCCACGTCTCATTAGATTGCGAACACCTGGACACGCTAACTGTGCCTGCTTTGTATTATTCATTTATTTCCAAAATAACACCATAGACTTGCTCCCACCTTTAAACTGTTTTAATTCATTGCTAGTAAGTATATTTGAGAACAATAAGCCTTAATTCAGAGCAGGACAATATCACTGAGGGCCATGTGCTTGTAAATCTGTTCTGCGCTAAGCTGGGGAAGAAGAGAGACTGTACGCTTTCAAAGCAAATCCCTTGTGTTTGCCTACCTAGATTTTTAGTATCATGACTAGGTTAGCAGTTAGTCTGACAGCATTACTTGCGTACCTAAGAATGAAAATGCCTGTTACTAATTGAAGATGTAGAAAAACCAATGCACTCAAAGATGAAGTAGTGCATTTAAGTTCCCAAGTGATTTATTTTTCCATGCCGAACAAAATTATGTGTCTTATTTGGTCAGTCAGTGCTTTCAAACATGAAGAGAATTAATGCCTATGTAAGGACAAACCAAAATTCTTACGCTTAAGCAACAGTAATGGGGCTTGTGTGTCTTCTGAGAGCGGAGGCAGGTAATGTACGTCAGGGAGCCCAGTCGTGCGTCCCTTAAAGGTCCCTGGGGTTGTTTGGGTTTTTTTTGACTTTTGAATGGATAGTTTCCTGGAATATCCCTGTAGGGATATTCTAATTGTTTTCGTACAAAAATTTCAACACAAGAGTGCAATACAAAAACCACTGTAAGCAAACGTGTTACTCATTTACTGCCACCTCTATGGTGATGTGTTGCAGCGGCACCCAAGAGCTGCATTTGCAGAGCCAAAGCCCACTGCTGCGCCCTGACACGGAGAGACAGTTCGCTTCCTATCCGAAGACACAGTAATACCAAACCAGCCCTCCCAAAGAAGATGATGGGATGGCTCTGCTGGGTTGCAGTACTGGGCCCAGTTTCTGTATTAAGCAGCTCAGTGCAAAATCTGTAGTTGGCTGTAAATGTGTAAGTGTGCTTACGCTGCGTCATACAGTGACTACCTGCTTACCGGTTTTAAATTTCAACCAGACAAACCCGTTCTGTATTGTCAAGTTTTGATGAGCTCCTTGTGTGCGAGGCCCCGCAGTGAAGGACCAAAGCCTGAGCCCTTCTCTTGCAGAACCTCAGGGCTTCAGGTGGGACTCTGAAAAGAGCGCTCACATTCTGAACCTGAATCCTTCTGATTTTGCTTGTGGTTCAGCCCTTGCAGACGCAACCGCTAGAGGACAGTGTGATTACAGGCTTGGCTGCGTCTCTTAATGCTTTCTAATAAACGCCGTACCCAGTCTCAGGACAGACTATGCTTAAACTATGAGGCTGTGCGAAGGCACCACGTAATTCCTGCTTTCACATTGTTGCAACTGCGTGCTATATACACCTGAAGAGTAAGTGCAAAATACCAGAAAAGGGCTGAGTTAGAATTATGCAGGGCCGTAAACATATGAGATGTCTTTACCAGCAGCCATTGCCTGGGGAGCAGCTGTAGAATATTACACGGTACCTTTATTCTGAAGTAAGTAGTTGAGTGCATACACGCACACTAACACCCCTTTGTTTTATTTAGTCATATATTTAATAGGCATCATCTCAGTGGAGATGTGCAGGCAGCAGCACTGTTCTGGGGTGAATTGTCAGGATTCTGCACTGCTTATTTTTCCTAAATAAAATATCAAAATTGGTTGTAATTACTTAGTTGCTATTGCATTTGTATAACATAATGTTTGTCTTTTTTTTTTCCCCACCCCCCAGATATTTCAAGGGAACACTGAATTGTACCACGAAGTTCGCAATAATTTCATTCCACCTATTATTGCACGCTTTTTCCGGATTAACCCCTTAAAATGGCACCAGAAAATTGCAATGAAAGTAGAATTGCTAGGATGTCAGTTTAGTATAGGTAAGGCAACTGAAAACCTTTCGACTGTGCAAGACAAGCAATGAAATAATTCGGCAAAGATTACACTGGGGGTATATTTTCAATGAGGAGAAAAAGTACTTCGTAACTGCATAATCCTTCTGTAACTAATACGTCTGAATTTCTTCCAAAGTTATTACCCTCAACCTGGTGAATACCTAGTTTAAGCGTAAACATGGTAATTTAGAAAATAAGTGTTTCAAAGAACACCAGTCGCTTGCTTTCCATGTTATTGACTTGTGGGTTTTTTCCCCTTATATATAATGATATATAACATGAGAAAAGCTTTGAACCAGCTGTTCCAGCTGCTTCTCCTGAAAAGGAAATAGGGAAAAGTAGCACTTCAACAATTTTTTTTTTAATATAAATTCTTTTCTTCTGAAGGCCGTGCTCCTAAAATCACCATGCCACCACCACCTCAGAACAAGAACGATGACAAGAATGATGACTTCAGTGATGACTTCATTCATTCAGTGAAGACTTCGTTGCAGACAGATAAAACAACTTTCACACCTGAAATAAAAAACACCACAGTGACTCCAAGTGTAACCAAAGGTACCCACCATTAAGCAGTAGAAGGCTTTGGGAACTTCTTTACAGTACTTTGGCCTATGTTAAGTGTGGTTTGGGAATTTAAATTTTCTCAACATTTACTATAGCAAATTACCAATCTTTTCTTTTTAATATTTACCAGTTATTAAATATACATATGATAAAAAACTGCATGCAGAAACAAAACCAATCTTCCAAGTCACATAGATGTTAAGTTCCGTCTTTCAAAACTTCTTCAGACTGAGTCCAGCTTTTAATTACTGAACAAATTTTGTCATAAGGAGAAGTTGCAACTTGGACTTCCCTTTAGAATTGATCAGATGTAACTGCTTTGTTATTTAATTTGATAATTTCTGAGGACAAAACACTTTCAACATAGTTAATCTTTTACGGAGCAGTCATGGTTTGAAATTTGAAAAACATCATCTGGCATCATCATTTTGTTTATCAAAGAAAATTGTCAGAAAAGGGAGCAAGATCACTGCAGATGCGGCATTGGTGAGGTGTCCTTTGGATGGCAGGGGACAGGATGGTCTCATGTCACAGGCAGACCAAGCACAGGCTGGTTGTGATTAACTGTTAAGGTACGGTGGTATTTACTTCTCATAGGAAGTTCAAGCTTAAGTGGTTGCGTATTCCTGGGCTCCTTTGATTTTTCTTGTTAATAATAACATACATTGTTCTAACCGAAAAATCTTACTTCTATTAAAACAAATCTCTTGATTTTGATGAAAAACCTTGCAAAAATAGCAGCTCTGCATACATGTAGAAGAGCTAGATGTTGATTGACATCTGCGCTGTGGGAGCGTCCAGCAGGGTAGCTTAGCTGGGGGATCTGGTGTGATAGACGCTATACGTAAAAACTATGTGCTTTACACAAGTAATTTTCAAATTAAAAATTGATTTATGAAAAGCTCTTCTGTCTGACACCACTCAATTTAATGGCTTTCAGATGTGGCATTGGCAGCAGTTCTGGTTCCAGTGCTGGTGATGGTCTTCACTACTCTGATTCTTATCTTAGTTTGTGCGTGGCATTGGAGAAACCGGTAAATGACCAGCTGAATGAAAGTGCTGTAAATGACTGTTAGCCTGGTGCGTGGGAGTGAAATGCTGCATGTGTCGCTGTGGGAACTACCCAGTCCACACTTGGGGAAGGGCTTTGTCTCAGAATTGTATTCTCTATGAGAAAGTGTTCACTTCCATAACCAAAACAGCGTTTTGTAACTATCTTCATTAGAATTGCTTTTACTGAAAACTGGTTTCTCCAGTAGCAGCAGACTGGTGATGGCAAGCCAGGTTACTGGTGCTTATACCTTAAATTTGAGGACCAGTTACAGCCAAGGTGATCGTTGCTGAGCATTAATGAATGCATTGTCCTATAAGCAGACTAGCTGAAATATCCCCTTTTTCTTTTTTCCACAGCAAGAAAAAAAGTGAGGGCGCTTATGATCTACCTTACTGGGATCGTGCAGGTAACAAAATGGTTTTATGAAATCCTTTACTTGGCATTTTTGGTTTGATGCGTATATTTCAGATTGCATTAACACAGACAGTTTCCACCATCAGAAGCTTCTCTAGTTCTAACCAATGTAGGCATAGTGAACACTGAATTTTTTTTCTGGATAGACTCAACTGCTTCATTCTCTGAATTTTTTTCAGAAATAGAAAATGCCTTGTCTTCTGTTACAGCTTCAGAGGTTGTTTGGTTTTTTTTTTTTGTAAACAAAGTTTTAGAACCTCTTACTTAAACAACACGAGGGGAAAAATCATTTATGAGGAATGTCTTTATACATTTGATAATGTATTTGGTACTTTTTTTTTTTTTTTTTTTTTTTTTTTTGTCCTGGAAAAAAAGTCTTTTGCCTTACTGTGTAAGGCCTTTCTTTGTTGGCCTACTAAGCATGGGGGATTGTTTGCAGCTCCTTTTAGGCATATTTTCCATCCTACTGTCTTGTGCCCCATTAACTTGGGCTCAGACAATTCCACCAAGCAGCACTTAGCAAGTGTCTTGAAAAGGCCTGTGCTACAGCGTGAGGGGCTGCTGCAGCAGCTGGGTTTGTACTGTCTGTATGACCGGGCTTCTCTTCTCTGGCCTCATGCTGAAAATTTCCACATCTGGGTGTTTGCTCGCTGGCAGTTTTAAGTACGCCTTATCCTTTAGACAAGAAACCTTTTAATGGCCTTATTTATATTTCTTACATGTCTGTTTCTGATAGGTCACAGCCCTGTTGTCTTAGAATATTAGGCTCAAAATATCTTGTATTTAAATGTCAATGATGGATGTGCCAGATGTTTTTCCTGTTTGCTTAAATTTAAACGTTCGGTCTGCAGGTCTGTTTTAAAAGGAAATTTGGCAAAATGCAATATCAAAATAACATTGCTGCGCTTCTCTGTGCAACCTCTGTCCCCTCCCACAGGGTACCTCCAGTTTTGTTTAACATTGTTCTGTGGTTTTGAATCTCCTGTTTCCCGGGCTTTACCTACAGGATCGTCTCTTACAGCTGCAACGAAATATGTTAATGGCCGGCAAAATGAGAATGGCTCTGGCTGCTGGGGGGAGGGAGGCGGACCTAACAAAACCAACCCTCCCTACCTTCTCTCAAATGTTCATGACCACAGTCACTCCTTTTCATTTCCACTGAATAAAGACCACTTTAACTTCAGGTTTTTGCAAATATTCACTGATGAACCTTTTTCAACAATGCGCGTTAAAACCATGACGTTAGCAGCCTGAAATCACTACTCTTGGATCATATCTGAGATTGTCTAAAATTTTGTGTAAATATTTGATTTACAAACTGGAATCAGGGCTGACACTTTAGTATTTTCTGTGTTTTATGAGTTTATTAATGTGATGAGTAGCCCCACCAACCACTGCTAATGAGCATTCGAGGATAGATTCCCCAGACTGCAGCAGTTCTGCAGGTGTTTGAAGGGGGAACATTTGGGCAAGTTGACTGGGTGAGAGTTACGTTGTCACCTCTGAATCTGCCAGAAAATGTTAAAATATCTTGTAACCTTAGGGTTATACAAATACTGATAATTGAGTGGTTTACCTGCTACTACAAAACAAAAGATGTGGTGTAAAAATATTTTAGTAGCATAAAACACAGTATATACGCAGTCTTGGGTGTTTTGTTTTTTTTTTCTTTAAATGTGAAGGATGGTGGAAAGGAATGAAGCAGTTTCTCCCGACCAAATCAGCAGAACATGAAGAAACTCCTGTACGCTACAGCAGCAGTGAAATTAGTCACCTAAGACCAAGAGAAGTCCCAACAATGCTCCAAACAGAGTCTGCAGGTACATTTTACTGGGTTTGTGGGCATGTTTTTATATATCTGTCTAACTATATATATATATATATATCTCTGTCTGTGTGTGTGTGTAAAATATATATATATATATGATGTGCTAAAAAATGACAGGAATTTGGCTACATTTAATTATTTCCTGTTTGTTTTGGGGAACAGAGGAGAAATGATTAGTTCTGTTGGTAAGGGCATTTCTTAAAATGCAGGCTTTTTCAAAACTGTTCTCGGAGTATCATAGAAGTATGTATTGAGTGATTTGACGTACTGTGCAGAGACACTTTCCCAAGTTAACGCAATAATTGAAAATTTCTTTACTTGTACTTGTTCTTAAACGCCATAAAGAGTTGAAGGATATTTTTTTTTGTTGTTATGTCTTCATGCAGTGGAAATAATTTCACCCTGTTATCTTTATGCACAAATCTGAAATATGGCACTTGGTTCCTTATGCTGACTCTATAGATTAAATCATTCTTTTGATCCAGAAAAGGAGGAGTTAGTGATAACTGCATATGCCCTTTCCTTGCTGAACCAGTCATTAGAAGAAGATGACTGACTATGCCTTTTGTTCTGTGCTTACGTGCTGATGGCAGAAATTACAGCTTCACAGGAAGCAGAATTACTTTTCTCTTTTCGGCTGCTTGTCTGTTTTTACCCAGCTAGCCAGGTTTCTCACCTCCAGTTTTTGTAAATCAAATTATCTGTTGGACTAAAACACCTCAGCGGACCACATGCAGGCTCCCCCCTCAGAGGACAAACCCTCCACCTCAAGGACTACTTTTCACCCAAAGCCAGGCCGGATAATTTCATTTAATTTTAATTTTGCAGGGGAGAATATTTCAAAAAAACTTGGTTTTGAGGCAGATTTACAGCATGGGAAACTGCAGCTTACAAGGGAAGAAGCATAAACCTGAGAAATTCAGATGTTGTGGCTATCCCGGTGGCTTTAACTATTGGGTGGAAATTACTTTTTTCCCAAATCAGTTGGTACTGGTTTGATCTAGGATAATAATTTCTGTGAAACTATTGACAGGTTGTATTTAATGTGATGCTAGTGTAAAAAAAAATAATAAAATCCATTAAGTGTCTTTTTATTTTGTTTTGTTGGGGCTTTCAACACAGAGTATGCTCAGCCACTGGTAGGGGGAATTGTTGGCACGCTTCATCAGAGATCAACCTTTAAACCAGAGGAAGGGAAAGAAGCAAGTTACGCCGATTTGGACCCTTACAATTCACCCATACAAGAAGTTTACCATGCTTATGCTGAACCACTACCTATAACTGGACCGGAATATGCTACTCCAATAATCATGGACATGTCCAGCCATCCCAGCACACCTCTTGGTGTTCCTTCCATTTCCACCTTCAAAGCTGCAGGGAATCAAGCTCCTCCACTGGTTGGAACTTACAATAAACTCTTATCTAGGACAGACAGCACGTCATCAGCACAGGCGCTGTACGATACACCAAAGGGGCAGCCAGGGCCAGGTGCTGCCGACGAATTGGTGTATCAGGTACCACAGAGTGTGGCTCATTCCGCTGGGAGTAAGGATGAACTAAGTTAGCTCACGAGTAAGGTAGAATGATGGCTTGTTTTTAAAAGCCGGTTCCATAACGCTGACAGTTTCATTTTTTTAATTGCATTGTTTTGATATTGTTAGTCTTAAATAATACAATGTTGAACCAAAAGATGTGTTATCGGAGGTCTGGGAAACCGGTAATTCTGCCTTTCGTTAAGCTGTATATATAATTACAGCTTGTCTCCTGTAAAACCGTGGACTTTTTTTATTACTGCTGTACAATTGTCTGTCAGACATGAGAGAAGAACTCTTCAAGCTTAGCTTCAGTAATTCATAGATGTGAATGATAAGTTGGGAGAAACAGTTAGAAGTACGAAAGCCAGTAATTTCTTGCTAATGGTACTATTTCGGGGGGGGGGGGGGGCGGGGGAGGGGAGATGACGGGACACCTCAAAACCCAAAGCAGTCATAGTGTTATAGTGTAAGCACTATAGCTTCTTCTAAAATTCATTTTACCCTATAAAATGCCTGCACAACTTTGGAGTTTAAAAACTACTGTCAGGACTGATGTCAAAAATCCCATTAACTTCATGGCATAAAATAGCTTCAATTCTAAATTAGGTTATATCGCGTTTTGTTCACAGAATTAGAAGTCATCAGCTGTGTGTTCCTCAAAAGGTTCCCACCATTTTTGTTAGCCTTCCAAAACTAGAACCTGCTGTCCGTACAATCTGTTCTCTGCCTCACCTCCTTAAGCCACTCAGTCTTGTTCCTTCCTAGGGATCCGGGTGGCACAGACTAAGTCATAGAAGCAAACTGCACGGCAACTGCTTTTACATTTCTCCCTACTAAATGAAGGCTACTCTGAATAGCGTTTGCCTCAAATTCAGACTTCCCTGATGGTCTGTGTGCAAGAAGCATCCAGGTGTTTGAGGTGACTGAATTCAGAAAGGTTCTCCCTGTGCTGTCCCGTCCCCCTGTCGTCTCCCTTCTGCCGGAGTACCTATTGTTGTGTGTTAAGATGTGAGCATATACAAAGAAAGATGTGTATATACTTTTGTGAGTGCATAAGGAAGCACACAAATATTCTAATGGTGCACAGTTTGTGTTATACACGCATTTAGCACATATGGTACGTTTTAGCACAACTGAAAAACTTTAGCCTTAGGGCTTTTCTTATGATTGTTCTTATTAGAAGTATAAAAGATTCCAAAACCTTTTCAAGGGAACCAGTACTGTTCCAAAGAGTGTCCATTTCAGAAGCATTTAATGGAATTTGTGTCTTTCGAATGTTCCAGTGTTCTCTACTATGAAAACATTGCAGTCAGTCTTCTATTTGGGATAATTTAGACTAGTTTTAGCTAGGTAATCACAAAATGAAAACAATTTGGATGTCATATTTGCCATTTTTTATCTTGTTAGAAACAAAGCACAGCTTTTTAACCTAAGTAGTAGAAAAACCCCACAGTAAAAATGCTTTATTTTTATTGTTACAGCACTGTTGGGAGGATGCTGAATTAATTTATACATGTGACTCCCACCCCTACCTACACATTAGCCCAGTTTTATGGACTTCAGTTGTTACTGTTTGTTTCTGTGATATAATTCAAGTCAGCCTTGTTTATTGCCAGGGGTCCTTAAACTGGGTGGAGAACATTAAAATCAAAACTAAAATAGTGTTCAAGAGGGCTGCCACCATGTCCTTATACCAGTGGCGTATCCTGACTTACCACTTGAAAATGTGTTTGCACAGGGGCTATATATAAACTCAGTAATTCAAAATTACTTGTTGCCTGTTCAGCATCTAGAATGTGTTATTACGTACTCTGTGATACCTTAAAGCCCAGTTCTACAATTTTGTGATCTTTCATTCTCATTCATTGAGAATGATTTTTTTTTTTTTAAATTTTTTATTTTTTTAGAATTGGGTGTCTTAAGCCTAAATGTGAATGTAAGTAAGGGCGGTATATAAGACCCATTCACAAAAAAGAAATTCCTGCCTCTAGTTGTACTTTGTATGTCACTCCAACTTTTTCTGCTTGATAAAGCTAGCTTGCAATCTTTGTAGTTTTGCTTAAGCAGGTAAGTGTTCAGACCCATCAGCAGCAACTCTGAGGTTGAAATTATCTAAGCTGATTTTAATTGAAAGGGATGGGAGGTTATTTGTTTGCACCAAAATGTACCATACTTACTCCAGCCAAGTTAAGAAACCTCTGCATTCTCAAACTGTCCCAGTTTAGGCTTAGAAAAATTAATCTACCATAAAAATAAATGGATGTGTTCAAGTTGGTAAAATTAACACTCTTGGATTTAATTTTTACTCTAGGCCAGATATGCTGGAACTGTGGATATACTGCAGGCTAAGATGGTGTACTGATTAAACGGTTTCTCTACAGTAGCTTATTTTTTAAGCAACCATAATGCAGTTTCATTATCTAAGCAGCATGAGCTGTCGACTGGAATGGATGTTTTTAAGAATTTAAATCCTTTTTCTGAAAGAAGTAGGTCCCAAGTTGTGCTCCTTGCTTTCAACTTTAAACAGGTTATCTGCTAGGGCTAAGATAAGTTTGAATATGTAACGGTTGGCTTTAAAATGTATGCTACAAACTGTTGAACACTGATTCTCAAATGTGAGTTGCATGACACACTTAAGATTAGAATTCTCCTGTGTACAATACAAGCAGAGGTACATTTAATGGCACTCTCTTACATGTGAAGACATATGGATATAAAATGTATTTCAATCTTGTTTGGCTTGGGTATTCTCCCAGAATGTATGTTCTTACCTCAGCATGTATTGTAGTTGCTCAGTATTTGTATATGTTGCTAGAACTTAGACTGTATAAATAGTGAGGGGTTTTTATATGTATGTTAAAAAGTATTTTAAATAAATTGTACATACGTCTTACTCATTATGTTTGCATTTAACACCTACCTTATATATCTAATTCATACAAGGCTTATTTATGAGTGACCATATTGCAAGGGGGATTATCCCTGCCTCCCAGAGTGACACTGTACCGTTTCCTGGCAGGAGGTGTATGTAACAACCACCCACAGAGGGCGGGTTGGTCCCTGCCCCATCTCACCAAGTGCTACAAGTAGTGAACTGACACTTACCGGACCAGTCCTCGCTGCTGGAGGCTGCTGCAGGGGCAAGCAGTATTTAGAAGAGCTTCACCGGTGTTACCTGCTGCTGGCAGAACACTGGCTCTAGAGTCCTATTTGACGAGAAGCTAAGGCACAGTACAGGCAGCTGCCCTCTGTTAACGTAATGAGAAAGTCAGGCTCCCGTCCAGTATTATTAGATGCAGAGAAAATGCCGCCTCAACCCCAAGTCAGCACGCCACCTCTGTATTGGTGGAGGGTTGCTAGTTTATTCTTCAACTAGGAAAAAAGAGCTGCTTTTGCTTCCAAAGCTTTTCTCTTAATTCTAGCGCCGCAGTACCTAAAATAAGGAAATCATAATTAGGTTTTTTTTTTGCAAGTAGAAGATTAAAATTGGATCATAAGTGGCTTTGTTCTGTCCTTGTCAAACTGAAACATCCTTGTAACATTACAAGCAGACTGACTTATCTTCAGAAAATGAATGCCAGCATGCCTACAAGCATCCCTGCTTTAGGTGACCTGTGTTCTACAGGGACTGTTCTCAAGTGGGACAGCCATCTGTGTGAGGCACAACACTTGCTCTTTCCTTATCTGTCTCTGCATCTTGCTAAACATACATTCTGTATGAAACACAGCTTACCTGAAATAATGCTGCTTGGGCTGTCTCAGCTTCACGTTTAAGGTTTCCACATCTTGGGTGATGGAGGGGAGGGGAAAAAACCCAAAAACAACCAACACAAAAACACTGAAGTAAAAATGTATCTAGATCCCTGAAGACGTTTCAGGAGCAGAAAACACCCTGCTTTCACACACCTTAGTGTGCGTCAAAGTCTCCTGACATACTACTTTTTTAATTACTTTCCCACACATGCTGTATAGAAATAGTGAAAGACCACGAGAAGTGGTTAAATTAAAAGGCCAAGTATTCTGTTTGCTACACAAATAGCACATTATTTCTAGGAAGAAAAGTTCCTGGAAAAGTAAATGAATAAAATTTGTCCTTCATCCCTAAGCATAAGTGTTCAACATTTGTACTGTTTTTGTTTTGTACTGATGAAAATGGAATATACTTATAGTTTGCAGTAAACTCTCTTCTCCTGTACTGGGAGTTCACAGGTGTCTTGTTGCAAGCTGGAAGAAACTCCTGTCACTCTACTAGACCCTTCAGCTGTCTCTTAGCATTAAAACTTCAACGAAATGCACATACTTAAAATGGGTGATGCTTACCTGTGAGGTGACTAGCACTAAGGAATTTTACTGTACATGATTGTCCGGGGAACATCAACTTACTTTGGAAGTTGTCTGTTCAAACTTTCTTAAGTTTCTCAAAGTTTTCTTAAAGCAATTATTGATAACGTAATCAAATATACCATGGTTCAGGTGTCCCTTTTATGAAACCGCATGATCAGTAACCAAATTCTGATCTGTCGCAGGCACATAAAACTTGAAACTGGTGTCAGTTTTCAGCACAGCCAGAAGTTTATACCAACTGTTTGCTGCCTTGCAAAAGGAAAAGAAACACTTCTTTTTTTTTGCACATGTAATGACAGTATCACACATGAAATTGGAAGAAAAACTCCTACCTACGTTCACATTTAAATGGTAGAAGACTAGAACTTTTAAGTGTACTGTCTGCATGCTGAACTCACCAAGAGTGACAACACAAATGAGACTATAGTCAAATTACAGCAGAACACAGTCTACCTAAAAAGAAACTCAAGATTAAATAATGTTGTGAGTCTTTTAGAATTTTTACCTTTGTATGTGGCTTTAAACAAGACAGAGTCAAAACCAGTCAGGATGCCACTGAAGGGGACAGTGAAAGTCTACAGGTCAGCTTTTACATTTAATACAATACCACAATACCTAAGAATTATTTACAGACAATTATAAAGTTGTCTATAAATTATTTACCAAGTGCCTGGAGTTCACCTGCCTTGTTCCTGACATGCTGCAGCTTCACATGACTTTAGTTCTCCAAAACCAGGTTTTGGTGACAATGGGCTGAGTGCCAGAATCCATTCTGCTCAGGAAGGCTCCTTCATATTGGATTATTCTAATATACATAATTCTTTCTGAAACAAAGGCAAAAACCATTTAATTTTATTAGTAAAAAAGAATCCATGCTTTATGTATCAAGCAGCTGATACGCATCTAAGCCAGCTGATACAAAGGCATGGGTGATTAATGAAAATATTCCTTCAGAAGTCACAGAAATAGGTCTAGCTCAAGTCATTCTATAGGTTTACTTTATAACCTCTCAAAAGTAGATTTAAAGATATGGTCTGTACTGCTGTACCTTCAGTAATTGTACGAAGATTTATTTTTTTTTCCTGCATCAAAAAAACCAAAGGCAGCCTTGTTACTGACAACAGTGCTTTGTCACTTAACCCACCTCTGAAGCAGACCACACCACTTACATGTTTAAACGCTGTAATTATTATTAGGAGAAATTACCAAAAAGTAGGATTTTTACAATGAAGTTAAGCTAATCAGATTTTGTTTTAGCGTCTCACCTGGAAAGCAGGATGTCCAGCAGCATGACTGCCTACTGCTACTGTGGCTTATTGTCACTTCCAGAGTCAGTAGTGACCCGCTTTCTGCGCCTGGAAACTGCCAGAATCCTGCTGCAGCGTCTCCAGGCACAGAGAACACAGGGGCTGAGGCAGGAACTGCGCCTCACTGCCTGTCACCTTCCGGCACCAAAACAGCCACTCAGCATCGCCACACATTGCCTCAGGGAATCACAGAAAAGGTTTCGTTTGCTCACACAAAACCCCTCAGCAGTATTAAAACCCAATACTGATGAACAGTTGAAGTTCTTGCACCAATAATTACTTCACATTAAGGAAAAAAGCAACTTTCAGCATTCACCTTATACTGCCTCGCACACACTGGAAATTACTTCCTTACCGTTTCTACAAGTTCTTGCATTCCTTTCTGTTGTACTGGTAAAAGCGCCATTGCCTGCTGTACAGAATATTAGTACAGGTGTTAGTTCCCCCTGTAGAGGAGAAACTGCCTGTGGAAGGAGTTTTTGCGTGGAAAAACTCCTATTTAGTGAATGAAGTATTTTGCCTGTGAAAGGACATTAGCTATTAACATGTAAGATACCGAGATGTAATATGTACAAAATATTCTGTAAATATGAACACTTCAAAGAATGAAAACTAGAGTATGTGGAGAATTAGAGCTATTCTTTTCTAGAAAGTAGCTGATTTTTTTGTTTCACCAGAAATCCCCGACTATGCTGAGAAAGTAAATTGGACACCAGAGCAGAGCTGTTTTTCTCAGCATCAGCAGTCATGAGTCCACATTATTTTACTTCTACTGGTATATATATTTTTGAGCTGTTAATCAACAGCATCTTTGTCCCACACAGCCCAGCCCCTCCACCTTTCAACGCCAAGTTACTGGCTTTAATTTTGTCAGCGCGCAAACACAATAGTACTTGGTGTAAGGAAAAAAAAATAAATCTCACCTTAGAACTCAGTTCTACCTGTACAGCCTTCAGGAGGCCACCAGCAACAATCATGGTAATACCAAGGCAGGCAAGTTGCTACCCCACTGTAACCTGAATTTTGTAGGTGCGTGTCGCACAGTTTACAACCACCAGGATATGAATGTGGAATAGGAAGGGACAGGATCATCCAATAAGGTCACCTGCAATTCAGGTGAGCAACTGCCTCTCCGCTGAAAAGATATCCATGATTAGAATCTGATTTCTGATAAAGAGGTATGCAGAAGTATGGAGTAGTTTCTCATGTCTTGCTCATGTGTTGTTTTTTTTTGTTGTTGTTTTTTTGGGGGGATAGTTAGCATAATGAATTAGCATAATTCTAATTAGCATTAGAATAAGCTTACCTGAAATATCTACGCTGAGAATTATTTTTTCATGTGTTGAAGAAATTCTAAATCCTCCCTCATGCATCTAACCTTTTATTCTTTATACTCTTCCTATACTCACTTCACTGCAGCCTGGTCACAAAGAAATGCATGCCTGGGTTTTTTTGTCTAATGGGATGAGTTATGCCAACTTTTTTACTACCAGGATGCCTAGTGCTTAAACAGGAGAGGAAAAATAATTGCTAAAATATGCCCCCATCAGAGAAGAGCTCAGGTCACTGCACTGTATTATTAATAATCTAAAAGAAGTGAAATACAACCTTCTGTCTTTTGTCTCCTTGTGCATGCTCTCCTCCAAAATATCTGACCAGTTGGAGCATAATGGTCAGGTGAGTTCTGTCCGCCGCTCTAAGGAGTACTCAGTTGAGTTTCCTTCACCCAGCCATCCACTTTTTAAAACCAAACCAAACCAAACCAAACCAAACCAAACCAAACCCCCCCAAAATCTGAAGCCTGTGCTTTTTCAAGTTTGGCTGAAGTTAGCTCATGGCTTTTGGCAAAGGAGACAGCACAGCAGACAGACCACACGGAAAGCCTCAATTCCTTCAAGAAATGATAATAAAAACAATTTGTGAAAGCTCCATAATTAGTCAAGAATTTCCACCAGTGCAAGCAAAGCATTGAAGTGCAGCCTCTGTCAAGGCTTCTTATGAATCTGCTCAGAAAAGGAAAGCAGGTGGAGACAGACAGAGGAAGACAGTGCAGTGAAACAACTGTGACAACACGTACTTCTATATTAATAGCTTTGAAAAGCTGGTCACTCCCTGATCTGTCAATGACTACAAAATTTTGCAGTCCTGTTTTTAGTGGAATAGTGTAAAAGGTAAATGTCATTTCAACAATTAAATGACGTTCCTTAGCTGCCAAAGTCATGAAAAGCTATCTGTTTTGCATTTCATGAACTAAAGAGACAAGAAAAAGTTTTTTATAGCAATTATTAGGAATAAATGATGAATAGCTACAAAGAAAATGAATAGCTACAAAGAAAACAGCAGAGGGAATTTTAAATGATGAGGACCTCTAACATAGTAGTTTTTGTAGTTTTAAGATCAAAAGGCAGACAAGTTTCACACATACCTCTGAGAGGCAATAAAGAAAATAATTAAGAGCCTGATGCGAATAAACCAAAAAGGGCAGTGATATTTTATACTCCTTCATACTTCAAAGGGAGAGAAAACAGAACCTTAGTTTTAACAGTCATCTCTGCTCTACCATAGTAAACTTAATTTAAAGGAAAGATGAAAATTGGACAAACTGCTGGGAAACTCAGTACAAGTAAAAGACTTTAAAACCAGCATGGACTGTCATACAAAATACACTATAAAGAAACTGACCAGAAAAAAATAAGAGCAAAGGTCTTTTACAATTATCTACGATTATCTACACTTCAAATTCTACCATTCAAGCTAAGAAAGGGTGCTGTAAAGATGACAGGTAGACTCCACGGAGAAGAGCAGACAGGCACCACCGAAGCACATGCGTGGCAGAGACGCATCCTATGGGCTGGAGTGCGAAACCCAGGCAGCCCTGAAACCAAGCCTAAAAACAAACAGAAGCCCGAACCATGCTGACAGAAAGCTGACAGCTACAACACAAGAACACAAGGGATTTATGATGTCTTTATTTGTTCTGCCTTAACTTTGATACTCTCCTTTTTAAGTTGCTCCAGTTTTTTTTGAAAATTGAAAAGCCTTTCCGTTCTCTAGGGAGGTCATCGTACATAGAGGTCCAAGGAAATCTATCTCAAAACTCCACCCCACACAGGATCCCATCACAAACCTACATAATTTGCATGCGAACCGAAAAAGGAATGTATAATTTACATTCACTGCAGCATAGCAGATAACAGCACCTTAAACAGGATTGCATACAGACATGAAAATAGTACCTGTCTTGAACTCGTATTTGATATATCTTTCAATCTCGTGACACAGCAGTGAAAATTTCTGATTCACAAGAATCTTGCTGAGATTCAAGATTTGTTTTTAGCTCCTGCTGTGAACACAAAGTAATATTCTGTATCAGAGATAACAGCATTGTAAAATACACACAAAACTGTAAACTCATTTGTGTATGTAAAACAGCTATGACAGAATATATTCAGGACTACATTTGCAGAACAAAAATTAGAACACTCTCCAGACCCCGAAACAAAATACTGAAAACAAGGCACTGCTTTTTTTCTTCAGGTTTTACAATGACAATTTTGGAACAAAAAACAAAATGGAGAAAAACAATTAAATCCCAAAGAAAGTCCCTAAGCCATCTATATTAAAAGGTAACTCATACCAATGTCTCCTTCTGCCCAAGACGACTGATTCATTGGAAGCAAAAACTTGCCTTTTTCACTAAAGCTCAAATAAATGTTTCATAACTTTTAAGAGATTTTCCAGCCACAGTTTCATGCAACAAGAAAGCATCACACTGGTCCAAAAAAAATCATTAATGTAAAAAGGTAGGCAGAACAGGGTTTGTAGTTCTCAGCCCACGTAAGCTATAATCCTGGAAAGTCATCTTCCTTCAGACAAGTGGGCAAAACCACCTCATGTTACTGTTCTCAAATAATTACCGGGCATCCTGTCTTAAGTCACATCTGTCACAATACGCACCACATAAATGGGCATGTACCACATATAATATGCAGCATTCGATCCTACTAGATAAATCTCACTATCTTAAATTATTCAAGACACAAAATTATTTCAGAGATTCAAACACTAATAATACTTCATTAATCACTAGTGAAGAACAGCTTTCCAAATACTGACAAACTTTTCAGGTATAACACATGCAAAAAGCAAGCTCACCCCTCCCCTGCTCTTGCATCAGTAAAGTTTCTAAGGCTTCAAATAAGTGACACTTGTGATGAGGACACTCTCTTTCCCAGCAGCAGCTAGACCCCCAATATAATGTTAGGTCCTGATTTTGCAACTAGGTTAATGTAGGACAGCTTCCGTACTGATTTCACGGGGGAAGGTCCAGCACACCACTGGAATAATCAGGTCCCAGAATCTGCTCAGGCAATGTATGGCAGGGGCTGAACATACAACAGGCTCCAAGGAAGTTAACACCAACCACTTAAACCACTCCTCCAGCACCACCGACTTCCAGAATTCTCAGAGTTGTCTTCCAGCTCAGCTTTTTAATAATTATAGTAAGCCACAATACGGTGGTAATTTTGTCAATTATCTTCATTTCCCAAAATTAAGTGGGATCAAAATCCAGTACTTTGATGTAAAGGAACAAAACCCCAATATCTTCCCAAATTCCAGTTCCTAACAGCAGACTATAACCAGTGATGTTTCAATTATGTTTTCACAGCAAAATAATTTATGCTTCTATGCATATTTTATAGCATTTTTTCAACACAGTAGAGGAAGACGAAACCACACACACAAAGAACTGGTTTGCTACATAAAACAAACAAAAAAATGCTGATTATTAAACCAAACTTCTCTCATAAAACTAGACCTCCACTGGCAGTATTCCCACTCCGAACAGTGGCATATACTAGATTTGTCAGTATCAAGAGACTGAAACCATTATTCACTATTCCAAAAGTTTTAACGTTTTTTGCATCTGTATCAGATTTTAAACTCATAAAATAATGAAACAAACAGCCACATGATACGGAATACTAATAAAGCTGCCTGGAAAAATGAGTTCCCACTGAGTTGACCTCAAAGGCGACTTGAAATACAACTGTATTACTATTTTCAAAACCTATGCACATTTCCAAATTTGATTTTTTATAAGGCATGTGTATGACTGAGTTACCACCAAATAATTCCAAGAATATTTCTTTCCATAAGTCATGATACCAGCCCTTTTTAAAAATAAATTTTAAAAATATATCCTTCCTTACTCTCAGCTGTAGAAGATGCTATCACCTTTTTGTTTTCTGTAATGCCAGTAGAATTTGGACACCAAGAGACTCTAACATATATTGGTATAGGAAATCTTTTGTTGGCATAGCCAATCTTTTTCCTTAACATATATCTGTGCATTTGAGACACACTTTTGTCTGTCTCCACCACCAATGACTTCTCTGATTTATCAGTCCGCGGGATAGATGCCTAACAGTTGGAATGACTAGGTCCAGTTATATAGCCGTTGAATCCTTCTTCATAAATGACAGTTTGTTGGTACAGAGAGGGGTAAGAGGAAGCCATTTTCCTGTGGGAACAACACTATTATACTTTAATTTAGGTGTTTTTTTAGGAAAAAATCACTAGTTATGAGATGTCAGACTTCTGCAGGATCTTGGCGGCACGACTTCTCAGAGCCAACACACCGACACATAAGAGTTCTGAGGAGCTGTATATATAATTTTACCCTATTTCAGCAAGGTTTTTGTCCCTTTCATTTTACATTGTAAGATATATTTGACAAATACACTATTTTCAAGTTCTGCTGTTCAAACAGAAATATTTTCAGAATATCTTCACTCATAGTTAAATAAATGCTTTGCTTTTTGCGTGTCTTCAGACTTTGCTTGAGTATAGCCTCAGATGGTTTGCATGTCTTCTAACCATGAAGCTTCATATAGAACCAAACAGAAATCTAACTTTAAAAGTTGATTTTCTAACTGATCATTTATCTATAAACACATGCATGAAGAATGTATTTACAATACTCGTTTATATAGTTATATGAAATTATATGCTACATATAGTTCTATTTCAAGATAGTGTTACAAAGTTTTGCAAAATAAAACTAAGCCCTTATTCTCACATAACCTGGGGAAAAACAGCATGTGAAACTGTCTTAATCAGGTTTTCTCCGGTACACTTGCAAGCCAGTTTTGCCATGAACTCAAGTTTAATTCATCATAGCATTGACAACTCCATGGAAACAAACCAAGTGGATTCTATTACCAGCTACTTTGAAGGTGATTAGCAAAGTAAGACCTTGATTGTAGACTCTAAATATGCAATGGTAAATACTTATGAAAAAACCGACTGAGTCAAACTTAAAATAGCCTGCCTTCTGAATGTGGGTTATTTCAGCTTTAAACAAGAAAAATAAAATTTTTGCTCTCGTATCAAGTGAGGTATTATTCGGCTCAGATCATTATTTATACAAAAAAGCATTTTATACTTATATTATTACAAGACATTACTGTACATCTTTTTATTAACAGAACTACTTTCAGATGAAAACTGTATTCAAAAGGCCTCAAAAATAAGTGAACCACAGAATTCCTATTTTTTCTACTAGAGAAAGAATGCATTAATGCCTGGCAAATGCCAGGATCAATCCAGCATTTTCCTCTCCGGCGCTTTATTGATCAATGAGGATCACACATACTATGTGTGAACTGAGTTCAAGAGTGAACTGAGTTCAAGAGAAGCATACAGTTTATTTCGGCTGCATGTGTTTTTTTTAGGCCTACAAAACACAACAATTTCCCTGATTCTGTTATAGTAAAGAATAAGTTGTGTCCAAATGTGCCCCTTTCATATAAAGGCATCTGGAACAGCTGAAATAGATGCAGATGTATTGGTTTAGTGATGTAAATCTGAACACAGAAGATACAAGATTAGATACGGTACATTGGTTGGGATGCAGTTGTCACAAGTATCTTCCGGTATTTGCTTTTTTTTTTTTTTTCACTCTTCCCTAGCTCATGGCTAGCACTGGAAGGCAATACCATACTAGATGGACCCACTCAAAGTTGTTCACACGTTACCAATTTTGCCAGGTGCTACCTGTGATTTGGGAGTCTCTGGACTTGCATTCGCAATGGCTGTTCATACACAGAAAGTCCAAGACAGCTGTTGTCTGACCATACTAATAAATGCAAAAAGAAATAAAAGAGAAAGGACCCGTACTGCATTCATACAGACACAGCGCTGAAGCAGGTGTGATCCAACACTGGTATCTCTTCTAAGGCTATGACTACCACACGCTCCTGTGTGGCAGACTCGTGAGCCCTGCTACAGCTGAGCAATACGTCTGGCAGGTACCAAGTGCTCCACCGCAGGTTCAGGCGAGGCCCAGGCCTTACAGGCTGCCAACGGTGACACAGTGAAAGCACCACCACAAGCACCAGCTCCACAGAGCGCTTTCCGGATCCAGTGTGACGAGGCAGCATTTTCACACAGACATGTTCCCACAGGGACCACAGCCAAGTCCCTCGGGCCCAGCAGCTGCAACCACACAGCCCGAGCCCGGCCTGCTGCCGGCGGTTAGGCCCTCCTGCCTCAGGCCGGCCCGGAGCTACTCCGGAGCCGTTGCCGCGACCGTTAAGTCCCACCCAACCCCCAGCCGCTCGGGGCCCCCATTGGCTGTCACGAGCAACTCTGCTCGCCGATTGGCTCAGGCTCCCGCCGATCAGCGCGAGAAGGCGACCCCTGGCGGCAGCGCGGCGGCCGAGCGGCTGGGCGGGCAAGAGATGGCTAATTAACCAAAATAAAGATAGGCTGGTGGCCAAACCGGCGGGGAGCAGGAGGATGGCAAGGGATCCTACGGCCGGAAACATGGGACAGGTTGTGCCAGATAAACCAGAAAGTAGATAATGCGCAACTCGCCTCTGACAGGTGGCACCCCCAGGCCTGCCGGCTCCCTCAGCCCTTACCTCAGGGGAGCGAACGCCTCATGCTGACCACTCCTGGACTTCTTAAGTCTTTCCTCTATAAAACATACCTTGTGGGGAGGGGCTGAGAAGATCACAGTTTCTTCCCCGCCATTACGTCCCTCCCATTAAGGAGGTGCAAGTTTTGGACAAGGCCAAGCATCAACCAACCAGCTTTTCCTGGCACTTTTACCACAGTGAAATCTAAAGAACAAATATGCTAAAGACTTGACTACAAAAAGTGGTTGACTACAAAGGACTTGTCTCTTCCATCAATTTCTACGAAAATCATGCTCTGCCTGCCTGTATCTCCCACCAAATAATTTTAGAGTAACATTTGCCGTGGAAAACCTGCCAACACATCCATGATGTCACAGTTGTTAATAAGTTTTATGAAAGCAGAAGTGAACAAGAGAGAGTGCAGACAGTGTTACAAATTAAGAGCTACTGGTCTACTTCTTACAAAAGAAATAAAGCCCAGGACCCAAAATGGGCCAGTTAACTTTGGTATGCTCCTGAACCTTTAAAATTAAACCCTGCCAGCAGGAAGGGAACATTTTTTCCCCAGCACTCAGCATTATTGAATTGAAGCAATTATGGGAAACAATCTTTCAACAGCTGAGAACACTTAAAATTACACCTGACACATTCATACTTCATTTCTTTCTATGACATGATCACTATCACCTGTTAGGCAGACAGGAGAATTCCTGACAAAAAAAGTAGGTTTCAGGGCAAATCCTAAATTAAAAAATTTAGCCTATGTACTTACCCTGTGTGAGACATTCCATTTCAATCAAAACCCCCCGAAAGCCAAAAATTATGAAAATGCCCAACAGGCTTGTGCTCTGTCTTCTACTTTTCTTACCTCCCTTTGAAAAGCAACTCTTGACCTTTTTAGTTAAGACTTGGCTTTCCACTGGTTGCCTAAGGTGAATTACTAACTTAAGAAATCTGAATGATAAATTCCTCAAGCTACAGCCTAAAACCCATTGGCACAATTACAGTTTATACATCTGTTAAGCAATTCTTGTATTTAATTCACTTTATCAGTAACAAAAATATGCAGAGATAAAATCTTATCCATAGCTTTGTTTCTTAGCTCATCAACTTCATTCAGGATCAATGCCTTTTTTTTATTTTCAACTGCAAAGCCAGAAATGACAGTTCATGAAGAAAGCTTGTTTAAAGACTTTCTGTGATCGTTGCTGGATCTCCCATGAGACCCAGGAAGACCGAGCTTAAAACATGGAAATTTGACTATAAGCACTGGATTTTTTTTCTTTGCCGAACTCGGCAAATAAAAACCTGTTCTTTGTTTAGGTCATTCAAAACAAGAATGGCTGACACCAAAATTACATGTAACACCACTGATGTTTGTCAGTCCTGGATTCTGATGGCCGATCCCCAGCCATGGCTTATTAGTCATCAGAAGATAATACTATGGAAGACCTTAGATGCAGAAACCTATGTGCTTTATAGGCCTTCTAATTCTTGTAAGGTGTAGCTGATGACTCACTGATTATTCTTTTATTACTTTACTTTTAGTGACTTTAATTTAAAGTAACAGCGCTGCAGCCAAAGCAACACACTGAGCACAGAACCAAGGTAAAAACTGAAGCAAGGCCCCTCTTTCACAAAACTGACAGTACTTCAGAAGTTGCTTACTACTGTTTAAATTCTATTTGTAAATAAAATTCCCAGGATCTGGACTAAAACAGATCAGCCAAAGCACTCATGCCACCACTTGATTTGTCCATGGTCTGCTTTTCTTATGACTGTATCTCATTTTGCCAGCCTCTAAAATAGACAAACTGCACACAGCACTACCTTAGTGCTCTCCCCGCTCCTTCACCTTTTCTACACTTCCCTACTTCAACTTTGCAGGCAACTCAGACCACTACAGAGGTCAGAAGCACAGCAAGCCATAGAGACGTCCTGGCAGCACACACTGCTTTCAGCGAACACCTGGGAGGGGTCTCAAACTCCTTCTGGATGTCCCACATTTGGATGGCACAACCCAGGCCAGCAAAAGCCAGCCCATGCGGGGACTGTAACCTAATTACATGACTTCGAAACACCCTGCCACCCACCAGGATGAAGCACCGCCAGCGCGCTTCCTTAGCGTCCAGTGTTAAATCACTGCTTCCACCCAGCGCTGGGGGACGTGGTCCCGTTGTCCTCTGCCACCAGGACAGATTTCTCAGCACACCCACTGTGGGGAGGAGTGTTATTAACTGCAGATGTTATTATTGTCATAAGCTGTTGAGAAGCCTCTCTCTGCACTGTCAAATAACTGCCATATTTTACCTCAGAGGCAGTGACAGCGGCTCAGTGCACATCCCCCAAACGTTAACTCATTATGACAATAATGGCTATGGGCAGATACTACTTCCTTCCTTTCCCTTTTAAATGCTCTGGTTTTTTTGACATATTTCTTTTTCCAGTGTTTCCAGGTTCATTATCATTAATAATACAGTCCACAGAAAGCCTGGGGGTTCATATAAGTTATTTGAGAAACCTCAAGAACTTTAAACCTAATCTTAAACCCTGAATCCCTCAGTACTATAACTGGGTTAACAGAGCTGTTCATGGAACAGTTTCTCATGACATGCAGGAATCATCATGGGGAAAAAGGCAAATAACTTTGGGTAGCTGGGTCTGACACACTAGAAAACATCGTTTTTTCACAAGTTTTTTAAATTGTCTCAGTTTGAAAGGGATCATTTTAGACGCTTTAATACAAAAAGACAATGGCTGCAATTCAGTGGGAGTATAACTAAACCTTTTTTCATCTTGTTTCATGCTGTGTATTTGTCAACATAGTACACAGTACATACTCAGTGGATACACGGGTATTTTGATTAGAGCAGTCCAAAATATAAGGTTTGCAGGGTATGAGCTATTTTGATTTCTTTACCTATGGCGATTACCGTTTGATATCATTTAAATATTGCCTCTACTTGCATCGGACCAGAACCATCCCTGTTGTCCTTTTCCTCTCCTAGTTGGCTATACAGGGAAATGGAGAAAACTTCTTTCATGGACTCACGAATGTAAGGAAAAGCCAAACAAGCCTCCCTCTTCCTCTGCCTGGCTTCCCATAGCCTGGGGAGAAAGCAGGACACCGAGCAAACAAAAACTACTCAACAGTCCCTCTCTTGCAAACAAGAGGCCACCAAAGCGAAGGCAGCTGCCCAGGGCACTCCCAACAAAATTGTTCTTGGAATTGCAGGGAACAATGCAATTAGCAAGAACGGAATCAAAAACACCTTAGCTCAAAAACTATGCACCGTTGGTCAGAGAGGGTGTACTTTCCACTGAAAATTGAGATTTTTTTTTACTTTACTTCGCTGCTCCCCAAAATCATATGGGCTTTCCAGATCACGTCAGGTGATCCATCATCTTCAGCAACTCAGCCAAATTTCTTTGCCTCCATATCAAAGAGCAGAAAAAGTACTTTCCCCCTTCCACCATTCTCCCTCATTGTGCGATTACAGTTTTTCCTCAAATCAGCTCTGCCTCTCACACTACACTGCTCCCAACAGAGGAAGAGAGCACCTTCTTATCATGTGACAAGCAACTGCGCTCTCCTATTTTAGATCTAAACTTAAATCCAAATTGGTATGCAATCTCTCTTTACACTATCAAAACCTTCCAAGCCCTCCTTCCTCTGTACTGCTATCTTCGACTTTACTATGGTATTACTTTGATTTCTCAGAGGGAGGAGAGAAAGCTTTTATATTGCAATGTGTCATTAAAATACATGGCACCCCATCCAAACACTATTATTAATAATCTCCATGCAACACAGCTGTTTATATAAAATAGATGCAGCATGTAACTAATTTTTCCAGATTCTATAGGTCTGTGATCATGTAAATCTGTTTCACATGAAGGACACATCCCTTTATTTTTAGATGGGATGAGTTAACCAAATGTCTATGTTTAGAATACAGAAAACCCAACCAAGGCAGACAGATACTGGACATATGCATGAAAGTGTAAAGCCTGAAAAAGACTTGGAAAAATCCTGTAACTGAAGTGCTACTGAAATATCCTGTAACTCCTGCTTCACTTTTATGTCTCTATATATAGATATACATCCCATTAATGAAATTCAATCCTAAAGGGAGCTGGCAACCAAAAGTAGTACAACAGTTTTTGACATTAAAATAAAGCTCGCTCTCATACCTCCCTGTAATTTAGAAATGAGATTTAAATTGCATATAAGTTTTTCATAATAATGGGATCTTTTCACCTTCAGATATTTTTACCATTGTTAAAACTGATCTACAGAACTCCGGAAGATAAAATGCTCCCATGTATAACTGTCATCTTCAAAATTACAAATGAAAACATATATTAAAAAAACCAAAACCCAGAAACTTATATACTATTTAGCCCATTCACCAAAAGTAAAAAAAAATAATCAATAAATAATGTCCTCCTTTAATTATCTGTTCTAGAAAAAAGATGGAGAAAAGGAAAAAAAAACCAAAACACTTTCTAGTACTTTAAACATGTATGATATCATACACTTCGGTCCACTAAACTTAAACCCCATTTCTGACATGCTTCTTTTTTTTGAGAGTGAGGGAAACAGGCAAAGTTCCATCAGCTCAAAGGGACTGAATATATGGCAATGATGCAATAATGGCTTTAAGTAGCAGCAACAAAGGAATCGGCATTTTCCTTTGAAAGCAAAATAAATTTTTTAGTGTTACGCTATTTTCTGAAGTGCTAGCATCTGTAGGTAATTTGATAATTTTGATATGCCAAAACATTACAAATAATGGTGATAAGTCTTTTATGCCTTAGTGATGTAGCACTCAGAGTGGGGCTCTTGACTTACACTTTCCAGGTACAGTTCTTAATTTTATTCAGCAATTCTTAAACCGGGACATCTTTGTACTGAATTGACAAGTCTACATAAATTAATCTCTCATAGAAAAAGCCCCACTTAGTACTGGTGAAGTATGCTTGATAGATAAACTAATTAAAATTAAATTTTGAAAAGTGTTGCGAAGGCTTGTTTTTTTCTTAACACACATACTCTTAATTCATAAAATTGAATGTGCAAGGCAAAATCAGCGCTGTGACAAACACACAGTATTGGTCATGACACCCCAGGTATTTTAAAAGGAATTTGTACCTCAGTAAAAGTGCAACATCTCTGTTCCTTCATACCTCTGCTCTCCAAATCTCAGTATGCTTTCCCTGATCAATTTGACTTAACGATTTCCTAATGGCCAGAATAAACTAATTAAAAAATCACATTGGATTTTTGTCTGGAATCATGCTTCCTGCAGGTATCAGGAGCTGACAAAAGGGGACAATCCCCTGAGACATGCCACAATGAGGAGGTTAGTGACGGCTTTTACTGTCCCTCTGTAATGGTAGGCCAGTCCTTCAGCCAGGGCTCTCACTTCTGTTTCAGCTCCTGCACAAGAGGGAACAAGGCAGCAGCAACAGCATAAAACAATTCCAGTGAACATTTCGTATAGGTAGTATTCCCCAATATGGGCACCGAGGAACGCATTGACAAAATTTTCTTAAAAAGGCACATTCATGCAAGCTGTGGCACAAGGGGCCAGCCAGCGGCAGAGCTGTAGCACTGGCACCAAAGGTGATGTAAGGAGGTTGCTAAAACTTTATTTTCCACCCTTTTGAGCAAGGCAGATTCCATCTGCTGGGAGTAGTTCATCAAAACTGCTATTCCCCTTGCTCTGGCCTGGGCAGGACAATCCCGAATGACAAGTCAGATGCTGCAGAGCTGCTCAAGAGTTAACAACAGCAACTGCCGGAGCTCAAGCAGCAGCTTCCAAGGACACTGCTCAGAGGATACAAGAATGATGCAAGATGTGTTTAAAGCTGTGGTAAGACGAAAAAACAGGTTTTGGGTTTATAAACGAAGACTTGGACATCTTCCGGAATAACAGAAAGAGGAAGGTTTGTTTGAAGACAGGTTTACCCTGTGGAGGGGTTGGAAAACACTGTACATTTCAAGAGAAGAGGTCCTTGCACAAACCTCTGGGAGATAATGGGCAAACTGTAAGCACTGCTTGCTAGACTGTGTTTTCTAAATAAGTTTGTTTTTTTTTTCCTGGACAACACTGACTCACTGAAATACATACCTCATTATTCAGTCTCCTCTTACTAACATTTTTACCAGATACTTCATGAAGAAATAAAATCTTCATGATAATTGCACTGTGACTTAACCACCCAGATGACATATCATTTCCTGAAAGCCAGTTTCTTGGAGGATTTATTAAAAAAAAAAAAAAAAAAAAAAAAAAAGAAAAGAGAGAGAGAGAAAAAGAAAGAGGCAAATGTGGTCTGTTTGGAGCCAGGAATCCTAAGTTCAGTTTTGGCAGCAACTCCCACCAGGGCTTTCCAGAGGGCTCCATGGGATTACATTTTCAAAAGGACTTAAAAGGTTTAGGAGCACGTCTCATTGTTAAAAGTGATTTAGACTAATGAGCTTAAGCATTGCTAAATGTACTGCTTCATGCTCTGTCTTGTCCAGCCCAATAAGGGGCAGGGTTCTCCCACAGCTCCTGATGGATTTAGATGCAAGGGTTTGAAATACTGGAACCCTGTTTCTACGGCTTTCTGATGGAGGTGACTGGTTCCGACCAGGAAAAGCAGACGGGGACAGGCACCTTATCCCAGCAGGTCAGCGTAAACCAGCAACGGAGAGAGATGGTAACTAACAGGCCGGGCTGTGAACTCGAGCAGCACTCCTTCTGCTGCTCATGGCACAATTACGAAGCAGAGATTAAAGGACACAGTACCTTCTGTGGCTGTGAACAGATTCAGCAGAGGCTTTCTCTCAAAGGTCACAAGCCTCTAAGTGCGTGAGACACTTTTAAAAGCAGACGTGGGCGCCCTTGACAGTGGCACGCAGCCTCCCTGTACCACAGTCCCTTCTCTTGCCCTAGGTCCGTGATTTTTCTCTTGTTTTAGTGTGGAGGTTTTTTTTTTTTTAAGGGAGGGGAGGTAAGGCACACAGAATACTTATGAAAGGAATTAGTGTTTTATTCCATTTCCACTTTTGCAACAGGAAAATTATTCAAAAAAATTCAGACGTACCATTGTATACTTGACCTAAATTCTTCAGTGCTGCTCCTACATGTTGTGAGACTTGAAATAACTCCTAAGTGTGTAAAATTTTGAACATGAAACATGAAAACTGATAAGCCTATTCACGCGCTGCAGCGTTTACTTTCTGCAAATGAAGCTGACAGATTTTCTGATGCTTTGTTTTCTATTGACAATAAGTCAAGACACCACAGAAATGGGGGCTTGAAAGGGGAAGAGACATTTCATGTCACATAAGAGTCTGTGAACTTTTGCATGGAAGGGTGGGGTAGGCAGGAGTGCAATTGTGGCCTAACATTAGGTAGATGTTTCTGCTAAAATGTTTAGCATTAAAGGAGTTTTTAATTTAAGCTTTCTATTAAATCATAATTTTAAAAATGTAAATCAGTGTTTTGATGCCTTCTAGCTTTGCACATTAGTCTCAGTACCTAGATAAAACCAATAAGTGGGTTTAAACAAACTCCAAACTCCTAAAAAGTGCCCTGTACTCTATCACAAACCAAGTATCAAACTGTTATGAATACGCTGCGCTAAATTGATTGCTTTTTCAGGATAGCTAAAAAAGGTATATAAAACCTAAGCCAAGCCATTCAGCCCACACACATGGCCCACAAACAGACTTTAGCACCACATTCTACCTGCTCAAGCTTTTTGTTGGCTCAAGATCTCACTTTTTACTCATCCAAAGCTCCATTTAAGACAAGAGAAATATTGTCTGAATTAAGGGCTGAGTACGAAATGAGTATGGACCCTTACTTCTGGCCAGACATTAGTACCCTGCAATTTCTTTGCCATTGCAATTTTAAACCACTACGCTATCTGTTGTTTGAAACTCATCTCACTACAAGTTTCCTAGGAAACATATTTAGGAGCACACATACATTAATAAGAACGCAGCCTCAGGCAAGTTTGGTTTTGGATGATGGAATAGCACTGCCCCTCCATTTGCTTACGTTCACCAAACCTGTTACTGAAACAGATCCAGAGCTCAGGGGAAAGAATGAAAGGTCTGTGCTGCGTGTTCTTCGTTCACGCCACACCTTTGCCTTTGTTCAGAAAGCCGGTGAACCTTATTACTTCTGAAAGTATGTTTTCTTTTTTCTGAGCTTCAAGTGGATGGCAGTTATGACAAAACCTGTCAGGGTTGCTGCTGTGCCAGTAACCACGTAGGCAATTCCCAGGAATGGGTTACTTCCTCCGCTCCATACCACGGTTGAAAGAATCACATGCTTCCTCCCCTTGAATTTGGTAACAGGGAAATCTGATAGAAGGATGTTAAGGTTTCACTAACAAAGTTAGCGTTATTTCCAGGAGGAAAAAAAAAAGTAGTAGTAAATGCTCAAAAACCTTACCAAGGCATTGTCTGCAGTTCTGCATTTGCTGCAAAAATTCCTTTAACTGACCTGTGATGTCCCTACTATTCTGGGTCCAAAAACCCAGTAGCAGCTGGTGGTAAAAAAATCCAGTTATTTTAGATACAGTCTTTGAGAACGTGGAAGTACTCTTCTTTACATTATATATTTCAGATTCTAATTTATGTAACTGCAATTGTGTTAATTTGCTATGAAAAATCAGATGAAAATGAGCCTTTTGGGCAGCTTATCATGGTGATACTCCACATATTCTCACTGAGGGGAAGTGCTCACCTCTACCTAATGTTGCATACCCAGAATGTTGTATGATTTTACTTTTCATCTCCCCACGTGGAAGCTTTCAGAACAGAAGTGTGCTACAACATTTAAAATCATAGCTCTATCGGCTGAGAAAGAAGAGAAATTTATAGTCATCTTGACATAACTCCTGCTGACAAAACAAGTGCTTTAGTCAGCAAAGTTCACGCTGTTCAGCGTGAGAGGGCATTTTCACCAGCACAAAAGTTTCTGTCAGCACATGGCCCAAATGCGCCAGAGGGAATCTGCTGACACAGGCATCCCGCGCAGCTCTCAACAGCAGGGATACCTCTGGCACTTCCTGCACCCCAGTCAGGGTGTCTACACATCTGATTAGACCACTATTAAATATTTCAACTAAAACAACATCTTCAACCATCTCTTCAGGTTCCTACTCTTCAGCGTTACCCTTTGTGTAAAGCTCCCATGTGCTGTCTCCAGACAAAAGTACCCCCTCAGAAGTCAAATCCACAGTCACGTGCTGCCATTTGAGTAACATGTCTTAACTCCATCCGCTCGGGCTAAAGAAAATGCACTCGTAGTGTCTCATCAACCTCAAAACTAGGTCTTTTCATGGTGATTTAGTTTGGGGTGTGTTGCTCAGTTTCTTTGCCATTTTCCTATACAAACCTCATCCACTTCCATCTCACTGTAACTATCTAATAGTCTTGGATAGTATGAAAGGATACTATAGGAAATACGAAAAGTGTAATTGCCTGCTGGGAGACCATCCGCAAACTGCCTTATCCGTCTGACGCGACGGTAAAGATTTCTGAATGTAGCAAAGGCTGACACTCGCATCCAGATAATGAAGTCATCATTTACATAACCGTTGTTCCTTTCATCTTCCTCGTCTAACAGATATACTGGCTTCTGCCAGTAAGGAGGTCTTGCTGTCCCTGATGGGAAAGAACAAAACCAGGAAAGACAAACTGTCAGTAAAAATAGTGGTTGGAGACTAATTTCTGGGCCTACTCACAACAAACACAGAATACGAGATACGCAAAAGACAGAAGACTCTGTCCAGTATTGAAAAATTATATATGCTAGCATCTCCACTCACCTCAAACGTGAATGAACAGAGCCTAACAGTACCCAGGGGTTGCTACACGTTAGAAACTTCAAGCACAGGAGAAACAAAGTGACTCGCACAAATGAAAATACGGTTTATTCTGGATTCTTGCCTCTTCAGCAAGTAACACGCTCGCTATAATGAGGAGCTTGCCTTTATTTCTATACGTTAATTTGTTCCTGTACAACCAGAAAGGCACCTTTTTGCAGTCTAATGGCACAGCCTATGATATTTAGAATCTGTCATATGAAAACTACTTAGATAACTAACTCTTGCGTATTGCATCCAGCACAGCATTGCCCTGACCCAGAAGAGGGAGCTTTTAGTCCCACTTCAATACAGATCAACTGTAACAAGGAAAACAGCCCTAGGAAACAGCTGTTTGAAAGAACTAGTGAGGATGGCAGCCTCACTTGTCTCACAACTGCCTAAGAATGCCTTCATGCAAAGGCATGAAGAAGGAAAGCCATGACATGCAGTTCTCCTCATAGATGTTTTCAATATGAAAAAATAAAGTGACTGCACCCTTGCTTCCTCCAGACAGATTAAGCGTTACAAGAAACTATACAGAAGTGTGTTGACGTGGGCTAACTTCAGTCTTCCAAAACCACTTTCTCCCAATTTCTATGGTCAGTGATAAAAAGAAACAGTGATATTTTGGCTAAATCTGTCTTCTGCTCTCAGTCACCCTCTAAAGTTGCTTCTCCAACCTGCTTTGGGAGGTATTTCTCCCAAAGGCAATTCATCTGAGAATGCGAGACCTTCACACACAGCGGGGAGGCAGGGAAGCCATTGAAAAATAAGGAATACCAGTGGAACCATTCTTACCTGCAAACGCAGAAGAGAGATTGTATGATTTTGGATTGCGAAATTTCACATTTTTATCTGTCCACCAACTGTTTCCAGTCTTCAGCAGTGGTACTTCAATAACAGATGAGTTAAGATTGTAAAAAAGATCAATAGTATCTGCAGGGAATACAGGAAGTAATATGTATGAGTAAAAGACAGTCATTCTAATTGCCAGCATGACTAACAAAAACTGTCACATTGAAGCATGTGACTAGAAAAAAGAATATTCAAAAGTGAATAGAAAACAAAAAAAACCCAGCACAGTGTACACTCCACAAGAAGAATAAAGGTTCCCGAGCCTTAGAACTTCTTAAGTTTTAAAGACTGAACATACTCCTAACCAATAATCCCTTTGAATCCCTGCATAGAAATATATGCAAGTGTCTCATGTCCATAAACTCCTGTGTGACTAACTTCTTTGCAAATCACTTTTGGAGCTTTCTAGGTAGCTACAGAAATTACTCTCCTAGTTAGCTTTCCCTAGCATTTTTTTGACAGTTGTCCTAAACTGATTGCTTTGCTATATATAACGTGTTTTCAGGGAACAGGGGAGAGGTGAAAGCACATCAAGGGATTCCGCGATCCTCTGGAGAAGATTTGCTTTGGTTTTATGCTAATTAGACCATGTCTACCAACTTGGACATGAACACTTCCTTCAATGAAAAAACATGTAGTTAAAATTGTGCTTAACCGTGCCATCCTGTTTCAGTGTGCAAAAAGCACTCGGTTTTATCCATTTTATTTTCCTAGTTAGAGTAATTTAACACAAGGCAAAAACATTATAGGTCTATGTAAACACCTAGGCAGCCAATGAGATGATGGCCAGGGATAGTTAGATGATATAGATGGGGACAGGCTGCTTTTTAGGAAACGTGAAAACCACAATTCAACTGCATGAGCAACAATGAAAACTTAACATTTTAAAATCCTGCTACAAAACCTGTGTTCACACAGCTTCTTAAGGCTCAGACACTTCTGAGTAAGTGATCATTCTCTGCACCCCACTATGTCCCCAGCTGTTTGTGACTGGTTTATTAACAGGAGTTGATATTCTCTGAGTTCTGCCTGCATAACTGCTTGTCTGACTGCTCCCTTACCTTCTAGCTTGGGCTAAAAACCTTTCCCATGGCAGGAACTTGGCCATCTTCCTCATTTTACAAACAAGGTTAGAGAGCAATTAGACAACCAGCTGAACTGTCAAAAGTGAATGGGAAGCACCCTCTTCCACAGCAGCGGGACAGAGATGACCTACCAGAGTTGGGATTCAGACATCACCCCTTTCCCCCACATCACCAGCAGCTGGAACATTTAATCACATTGTGCAGTAAGGACTGATGCAAAGGCAGACGCTGGGAGGTTTACTCTCAGCATTTTAAAATCTTACAATCCCTAGTTCTCTGCAACCACACAGATCCAAAGGTCCAAAACAATGTGAAGAACATGCTACCTCCTTCTAAGCACACCACTGTTCTCCCATCACTGTACAAGAAAGTATTTTTTAGCAAGGAAGTACACTAAATCTGTTGTATCATCATTTTTTATTTCACCAGGGACTCGATTCCTCAGTCCTGTTGTATATTCACGTTGAAGAACGACCTAGTAAATGAAAAATCTTCCTCAGTTTCAAAATGAGGGGCAAGTTACTAAACAGTAGGAAACAGAGCCCCATATTCACCACAGTAGCACTGCCAAAGAAAACCTTTTGTGGGAGAAAGACAGAGATCTTGCAAGTATCAGGACTCAGTTGCATTTGGGTAACGGAATAGTTTCAAGCGGAAATTAGTAAGCAGATGTGGAAGGTACCTACTTACCATTGAACATGCTGTTGGCAATAGCACCGCATGGAGCCATGGGCGTCCCATTTTGGTAGGTGGTGAAGGGCGCGCAGTAGCTCTTCTGAATCTGCATTCAAGGTCACAGAACAATCAGGCACAGAACCTGGGGGTTTTGTTTTGGTTTGCTGGTGTTAATGTTCTCCTCCCATTCCTTCTTCTGAAAAGCCACTGAATAATTAACTCTCCGGTACCTTTTGGTCACATTAGAGATGCATCCAAATGAATGGGTTTGTATTTGAAGAACACCTTCTGTATCACAGTAAGTAAACTTAAGGTCTTCACTGAATTCTGTGCTGTGGACTTGCAAACTCCAGACCACAAAAACTCATTTGGGGATCTGCTATTGTAACATAGCTATGTTAAAACGTTCCCATGAAGCCTTGGCTTACCCTTAGAACATCTTATTTCTCCTTCTTTTTAATTTTGACCTGGACTGCTTCACTGGTGGAGGACAGCAGATGCAGTTAGCCATATTACTGCAGTTGTGTGTGTGTAAGTCTTGAAGTATGAAGACACAGCATGAAAAAAAAAAGCCCATCTCAAATTTATCACATTTCTCCTATCCCAGTTCATAAGAAACCATAAATCTTCAGATTTAAACACAGAAACATTTTCAAATAACTCTAAAAAGCTCTGTATCTGGTTGGCACAAAAGCCAAAAGCGGTTGCACCTGGATGCAAACAAACAAGTTGAGTGGACACCTGGAGAAGCAGATGTATGGGGAACATGTCTTGAGAGTTACAAGAGCATTTTATAAAAACAACAGGTTATTATTGCACAACCATCATATGTACTGAGAGGACAGTGCGTGGACTGTGTGTATATTAAGAAGTGCTACTTTTAAGCCAAAAAAGGCATGTTTTAGATTTGTAAGTAATAAAACTGAATGCAATGATTGCATTCTCCAGTTTCCTTACGCAGGTGATGCTGTCTAGCCTCCTCTTTAGACCTCTAAATTGCATACTTCAGAATGCTACATGATCATCTGTTTCACCGTAAACCTTTTCCTGCTTCTTGTCTGCTTCCAAAGCCAGATGGGAAAATGAAAGACTTAGAATAACTTAATTCCCTAAACCTATAATAAACACAGAGCTTTAAAAATTTCTGGCTAAGATGACTGAAAACACTAGGAGGAAAAGCTTTCTGTAAATTCATTTGAAAAAGACAATGTATTTTTAATCAGCATCTCTACAAGGCACAAGTTTGAGAATTGCAACATTAGACTGACATCTTTTATTTATCTCCTCAATCTTCCTCTCTTATTAACTTATTAGACATAATGGTCCTAACAATCACAAAAGCTGAGAACAAACACTGAAAATATGTACCTTCTTATTATTCCCTAGAGCCATCTTAACACACTTACAGTTCCGCCTAGTTAGCTCTCCATATGGTCAAAGATGCACCTGATGGAAATACCGACAGTCTCATAATATAAAGAAGAAAACTTACATTTACATTTCGACCCAGCAATTGTGCGTCGCTTCTTGATATCACATATCGACGGTGGTTTTGATAGAAGTTTTGCAGACCATAGTACATAAAAACATCACCCTAGAATTCAAGGATAAATCCCTTCAATAAGATGAGTTCATGCAGACAAAGAGAAATCCTATTACTTGCTAAAAAAGAGAGAGGAAGAGAGTTCTCAATTCATATTTAAGTGTTGGTAACTACAACCTAAGCGATTACTTCAGCAGATAACTCTACGCAATTACTTCAGCGGACACTGGCTAGAATCTAGTCTTTACCCCAGCTGAAAGTTTTAGCATTTTGGCACAAAATTAAGCATACTTTAAATCACCAATTGAAACCTAAAATAAAAAACCCTGATTATTATTTTACTCAAGATGGCACGGCTGGTCATGAACCTACAATGACTATGAATAATTTTGTGAAGACAAGACACTAATTTTCCATAAAAGAATGCACACAAAAAACTTCAAAAAGTACCCATTAGCTCCTAATTCCTTCAGATTTTTTGAAAAATAAGGCTGCTTCTCGTCAATTATTTGAACGCTTTGGGAAGTTTAGTCCTGTAATTAAAAGGAGAATGCTAGGCAGGCAAATGCAAGTAAAAAAAGAGGGTTATTAAACTATTAAAAAACATTATTCTGTTGAGTAAACTTATCATCTCAAACATCACTGTAATGTGAAGAATTACAGAGTATTCTCACAGCCTCTTCAATACTGAGTAACCCCAAAGTGACTTTACAATTTAAATTGCACTGTGATTTTAAGGGATCATTCATGCGGTACTAAGCATAAGATCTCTTTGGCGGAACATGAAGCATTTTAACAGTCGCAGCAACATGACCCCAGTAGTTTAGGACAGGAAATGAAGGATACTTTTCCCAAATGAAACTGCAGAATGACATTGCTAGACTTGAATTATTCCAAGGACCTTGGGGATTAACCGCATAACCCTTGTAAAAAAGACTACAGGGGTTTACTTAGGACAAGTGGTCAGAGCTTCAGATTTCCTTCTCATTTGAGAGCTTAGCAGCACAGTAACAACTAAGCCCGGGTCAAGGGCAGGAGTTTGCTACTAACTCAGAGAGAGAGAGAGAGAGAGAGAGATACAGAGAGAAGCCACCTCCACAATCAAACACCATTTCCATCCCCATCTTCTCCTTGGACATCTCCCAACCAAGGGCAGAGATAGCCTGACGTTGACTACATTTAACACGTACCAACACGAACTGCAAAGGCAAAAGTGTAAAATTTTGAATATTTCATGTTTTTAAAAAGTACAAAGAAAATTTAGTCAGGAGCTCTACAGAGCAGAATTAGTGTATTTTATCATGCAGGGATATAAGTGACTGGAGGTACTAAGAAACTTCAGCTGGTTTCTCGCATACACTTACCAATATATCTTCCTTTAGCATGAAATTAACAGAACAGTGGCATTCCTTATTCCAATTAGAGGAATTTTCCCGGAGTTTTGAACAATCTGAGCATTTATCTGAATAATCAATCTGTCAGAGAAGTGAACATGCAGAGATATTGTAATAAAGAACATGCACACAGGAAAAAGTTACTGGTTTAGCTCCAGGGCTTCTCAGAGCGCTTCTCTTCTAAGTGACTCCGGACTGCCAGAAACATTGCAAAAATTCAACAGAGACAGAGAACCAGGACTTGGCCTCAATGAACATTCACGAATTTTATCCCTAGTTTAAAGCTGTTTTAGAGCCTTTTGATGACTGCTGCAGAATTTTCACATCTGCTCCTCGGCAAAGGAGCGCTGAGTGAAGAACACTTCTGCAGCTTGGTCTGGCTGACCAAGTAATGCTTGACAAATCCCCACACGCATTATGGCCCACCGCTCTTGATCAGCCAGGATGTGGCACTGAGCATTGGCTTCAACCAGGAGTCCATTAACTTCACCACAAGTCTAACCAACCTTGCCTCCAGGAGGTATTTAAATATAAGGGCTGCCTGCATTTTAAGATTTTTGCCCCAGCAAACATGTGTGTTCTAGTACCAAACACTGTCAAAGGGCTTAGTTTATTTCCCTTCAAAAACCCAGGAAATAATGACAACATTTCAGGTATTACCAGCCAGTGGCAGTAATTACCACCCATTTTTCAGATATTACCACCCAGTTAACCACCCAGTGCTTGGATTTTATCAGTGACCAACTATCTCTGAGGATTTTCACAGGAACACTAGCTGCTGGACACATATCCAGGGCATGAAGCTGTTCCTATCATCTTTAACCAGAAGCAAAAACTCAAAGTCTTTTCCCTCCTTCCCATCCCAGTTTCTTCTTCATAGAATAGCTAAGAACAACACTACCCCCAAACAAACCTGGATTTCTCTGACGCTCTTTGCGGACAGTATGAGGCAGACTCCCACAGAAAGGCAGAACCCGCCTATGAGAAAGAAGCTGGAGAGAACAGACTCAATGGTAAGTTGGGGCTTCCAAGCTGGTAGCTTCTGTTGTTTGAACGCACTGTTATCCGGGCATCTGGAAGGACGCACCTCTCCTTCTTGTGGAGAAAGACTCGTCTTGTTTTTCATTTTCTTCTTGGTGAGAGGAAAGAATAATATACTTGTGCTGGAGAGCGTTTAAACTGAAACACTGTCCTTACTGTTGTGAGACTGTATTGTTTGTTCAAACTTGCATTATGGCCAGGAATTACTTATTAACTAGATCTCTCTCTTCCTCATTTTCTATATTTGTGCCTGGATCCCCATGATCAGTGTGTACCAATCAAACAATTGTGTACTTTGGTCAGGGTGTCCAGTTCGTGGCTCCTGGAAAAGCTTAAATGTATGCTTTTTACTGCACCACAATTCAGTAGGACATTTTATGTCTTATTAATTTGCAGGGATACCGTCAGCTATACTGGAATTTCTGTGTAATCTCAGACGCATTATTTCTTCTCCCTTCACTTCCATAGCTGCCCAGCTAACAGGCATGGCGTACAATGAAAGGAGCTCTACTCCAATTGCACTGGATGCCACTGGGGAGTACTGCAGGGGCTGAGACAGCACTGGACAGAAAACATTGCTTTGGAAGACAAAACCAATTTTCTTAACCTACTACATTCATTGCTGTTGATTCAGATTCAATTTAAAGTTGTAAAAAGGTGACCTGTTTTTTATGACAAAAGGGCAACTAATTCTCAGAACGTCTGATTTGGATCAATGGCTTTCCAAGATGATGACGATTTGCTCACCTCTGTTCATCTTGTCCTCTGAAAAAAAATCCATCCATTCCCTACTAACCACAATGACAAAAGAATCACCCAGAGATCATCTCCTTTTAATTTAAATGGACAAACAGAAGAATATTTTTTGCATACTTCAACAGTTTAACCAAAATAAAGTCTCGATATACAGTAAATTTATCATGTAATACCAAAAAAATAGCATTTGGCCAGCTCTAGAACAGACAGGTGAAAAATACCGTTTGACAAATTACCGACATTCATACATTTTCAAAGACCCTCGAAGGCAAGAACTAGATTACCGCTCTCGTGAGAGAAGTAAACGTCTCCTTTGGGACAGCAGAGAGAGATAACAGAGAACTGAGTTGTACAAAGAGTTTCACACCCACGTTTGCTCATCTTCAAAGTCTTAAAAGTAACATATAGTAGTAAATCTATCAGGTGAATGCAATGTAACTCTAATTTCAGTATCACATTGTTCCTGTAATGAAAACCATACTAAAATCACAAACAAAACTTCTGTTTTATTATTAGAAGAAAAGGAGACTCAGAAACAGTTGCAACATGCATTCTTTCTGTATTGATAGACCTCTGAAAAGTCAAAATTCTTGATTCCATCACCTGTTAATGACTTGCCAATTGCAGACAGGATAATATTAAAATGCAGCTGAAAATTACTTCCTTGTTGGTAAAACCATTAAAAGAGTCCGAGCTTCACAGTCCCCTCTCTGCACAGCTTTATAATACTCATCTCCAGTAGGTCAATTGTTTCTTTCTTTATCTGAAGAAAACAAAAATCAAAGAAATCATCAAAAGTTACTGATAATGCTTTGGCTAAATACCTTTTTTTCTTTACTCGGGCACCTTACTATAGGACTAGACATGAATCATACAAGGTCCTGGGCTCTAGAATGATTCCATTTTATAAAATATCTAGCATTTGCTCTGCAATCCTAAAGTACAACTACGGCTCGTGAAGTTCCATCTAACATGGCTACAGAAAAGTTGTCACTGGTATGGCGTGGATAAAGCATGCCACAGCAAGGCGGGGTCCATCCTGGGCAGCAAAATCCTACAGGACTTTCCAGAGTATCGACCGGTATCAAGTGATCCAAAGGCAGTACTGCACTGCAACAGCCACAGCGTTGTCTGTGTCTGAGACACCTGAATGAAAGTGAGCATGAAGGTCAGGTCTACAGGTGTTGCATGCAAAGTACTTTGGTTTATAACACGGATATGGCTGTAGCTTATTACTTATCTGAAAATAAAAGACAAAGGTACTTAAGAGTAAATATTGACTACATACTTCAGCAGGAACACAAGATTCTCTATCGTTGTGGTTCGTTCAGAGTCTCCTTACAGCTTCCTCTTTCCACTTGCGAATAACTTTACTGCAGGTTTTGTCTTGGGATTATATCCATCTGTGCCTCCACTTTGCACAGGAATAAATGATGTGAGAAAGTCTGATGACTCTCTATTCCACACTGGATGTGGTATGCAAGGGTGAAAACAGTTGTCTTTCTATCACAAGACCATTTCTTACAAACGTTTTTAGTTTCACGAAGCTCGAAACTTAAACTTTCTGTATTTTCAAACTTACTCAAGGCTCAGTGTTTGTATTGTTTGCAGACAATACAATATTGGTTTTTGTTGAAAAAACTGCATTTGAATCTTACAAACAAGCAATCTGAGGAGACGAGACAGCTCTCTATTGCCATCACTCTACACACAAAGCTTTCAAAGTGGGAAGCTTGTCCTTTGGTCAGATCAGAAAGTATACAATCAATTTTTATTTAACCCTTTAAGCTTTGGTATAACCAAGTGTGCCAAGACAGAGACTGATAAACTCATTCACCCCACCTCTGGGTTCTCTATGAGCTTTCTTTTTATTTTCTTCTCTCCATTGTTTGGGATGAATAAAGTGGGAGACACAGAAAGAGAAAAGAAATCCAACAGCGTTAACTAATGAGATGTTAAGGTTAGTGAAAGAGCAATGGATGAGGGCACTGTCCATTATGTGGATATGATGGGATACAGGACTGTCACGTGGGAAGATTCATGTGTTTTTAAATTCATATATATATCAGAATATACCACTGTGTACATAATTCTCCACTGAACATCTGGTGAGTACAAAAACAGCAAGTAGAATGAACATGTGCTTCCACCTGCTCTTGCTTCCTGGTGTAACTACAATGAAATCTAGTAATGCAGTACCTTAAATATGCAAAGAAATTATGGACAACTGAAGTTTGTACTGAAAATGGGTCAGTATGCTTCATTTCCCATTTTAAGGGTAGAATTTTGCCTCCACAACTAATATGGGATGAAAGAAATGAGTACATCAAACTACCAATGCGCTAAATTATGTTTTCAGTACTGTAATTCCTTTCTTCTTTGAGAAAACTTATGACTAGTCTTAGCATGTGTTTGACAATTTTTATACAAGTAGGAGTGTAATATCCTCTGCTTACGAAGGTTGTATTCCATATTTCAAGTCTGCAAGTTGCCAAAACATCCCCTTGGTTTCTACTGTGTTAAGATGCCTTACCTCAAAAACATTATTTGGGCATATTTTATATTTTTTTAAATATATTTTATTTTTTTTACTGACATTCCTTACAAATAACTTTCAGGAATCTGCCTGCTGTCTGCAGCAGGACAAATAGCTGCAAGATGCTCCACTTACTTAGCTCAAGATGCCAAAAACCTTTCTGTATGTTGTGTCACCTGTATAAAATGCAGTTTTGAAGCCTCTTCTGAAATCACATATTCACTATTCTGTAATCACACATCTATTCCTTGTGCTAATGCTATCTATGAAGGCGTAACATTCTTTCTTACTTGGTTTCAACTTGAACTAAGCCTTAACATCTTGATGTTAAGATAGCCTTAAGATTTTCCCTTGATAAAATACAGCTGGATTCACAAATTTTGGCCCATGTTCCTAGACAGACATGCAGAAATGCTGTGATGCTACCTACAGGGAGCTGACAGGGATAGCTCAGGTTTGCAATAGCCCAAAATCAAATATTAGCAACATAATCTTCAGTTTTTTGAGGTGGATCACCTATAGTCTACTGCATGTATATTTACTTCAGCTGACTTAAAAAAAATCCATCCCACTGCAATAAGCATCTTTTATACTACTGTCTTGTGCTAATATGTCCATGAATTCATGTTATCCCTTCTTTAAAAAAACTTACAGGTAAGTGCAAGCACTGTACAAAAAAAACCACAAGAGGGAGCCTCCTTGCCTCAAAAAGCAAAGCTGGTTTGGTTTTTTTTTTTTTTTTGCTACTTCATTTCTGCAAAGTATATTTTTTGCGGGGCACTTTACCCAAGATTATTAGGAACGTGTATCTTTGTGTATGTGGGACTGTAAAATACAGCACATTCAAATATACAGACAAGTGCAGAGAAGGATTAATGGCTGAGAATTTGTTTCACTTGTGAAACAGCTTAATGTTTATATGCACAGAAAGTTCTTTATCCCTGGAGATTCCGCATATCGGCCTGCTCTAAATGTGCAGAAAAATAGGAACACCGTGCAGGAAACTGGGAGCTTTTTAATAATGACTGGTGGAGGAATCTGCCTCTTCCACTCTCTGCTAGCTAAATACCAGCTGATGCCCCAGAGCATCTGGTAAACACGCCTTGTCACAGCAGTAAATGTGAAAAGTGGATTATAGAATTGAAAAGAATGGGGAATTATCTTAAAAGGAGTCTTCAACTGATGGATAGCTCTACACAATTTGCATCCTACCTCTTGCCAAAAAAACACACACACACACCCAAAAAACCTGTAGATTTACGCACAAGAAGTTCTGTTACTCTCAGATGGAGACAAATAAATGCTTCTCCCAAGTTTTATTTAGTGTTTGAGGAAACTTTTGCACAAAGTCCTCTTACTGAGAGAACTTGATAGGAACAGGTAGAATAACCTTCTAGCATAAACAGGAGAAATTCACAGCACAGCCACAGATCTCACACCTGTGACTTGCAACAAAAAGGGAAAAAAAGTCTTCCTCAGGAGGTAATTTTGAGACCTGAGAGTCCAGACTTACTAGTGAAATGTTGACTTCTTTGTGTTTCTAGACCACTGAAGTCAGTTTTACAGAAATAAAACCTTACGGACCAAGATCTGGACGCTAGAATCAGAAGTTATGAATACACAGAATATAATATATACAGGTGCTTATACAGTACCTCAGGGATATCCATCATTCTCCTTAGTTTCTGATCTCTCCAGTTCCAATCCAGAATCATATATTTTGTGGAGTTCAAGCACAGGCCATCTAAAAAGACAACATAAATTTTACTACCGAGACAATATAACATGTGCTTATCAAAATGATTTTTGGCTTTTACATCTTTTGCTGTCTGTTCCCAAGGAAACTAATCTTTGAACACTTAAGTACTACATTCGCTGGTTGGAAAACTAATGCAGTGACACTGCAAACCCCCTTAACCACATAATCCCATGCCTTTTTGGAAGATAAACACAAAAGCAGAACAACTACTGTTGCCAGGCTTGTCAAGAGCTAACATCCTGCCAGAAAATAATTCCTCAAGCTTCCTCCTGTTGAAACCACAGGAGTTGAATTTCCACAGCTGATGAGGAGCTGGTAGTTACAAGGACCCTAGCCTGAAAAATCCTGTTAATGGGAACTGACAGTGTTTAGCAATTTACAGGACTGGGTGCTATGTGAATGTGAATCAGGTCAGTGGTGCTGCTGAAGAATTCCTTTATCCTCCAAACAAATGGTGGTGAAAGAAGAAAAGATCCTTTCTGAACCGACCCTCCAGCTCTTGCCTATTTTTTCTCTGGTCTTCTACACGATGTCCACAATTTTTCATATCAGTTTTGACTCCTCTCCATTCTCTAGTGACCTGGCACTGCAACATTAAGGTGTAAGAAAAGGACTAGACTTTAGGATAAGATGATACACCTTGTGCCCCTGCTATAAACTGCCCCATCTAACGTGGCAATGTGCTGATATGCTGAGCAGTAATGACTTAATGTTGGTGTATAGGGCACAGGAAGAAACAAAATTATGTTATTCCTGTACCCTCTTTTGGAAGGAGTGGTAGAGTCCCTATTCACAGCCAGTCTCTGACAAAAAGAAAACAGAGTCAGAGAAAAGCAGTGTTTAGAAAGAGGAATGGAAAGAATCACCTTATCATCTTGTTATTTTGTTGTTTGTTTTTCTTTGTATACATAATGTCTACTGAGCAAGAAAAACTACTCAAAATTTGTGAAAAGGAGATTTATACAGCATAATTAATTTCATTACAGGCAAATCAGAAATAAAATCAAATCAGCAAGCAGATCTTTTATTCACCGCTCACAAAAGTTTACCCCAAGCTCAGAGTGACATATGATACAATGACTTCTGCCATTATTTCCTCTTGATTTACTTGCAGTGTTTGGTTTCCTGAAGCTTTAAATCTTACATCATGGTTTTGCAATCACTCTCAAGTCAGCATAAATCAGTATTCCTGCCAAAAGAGGAAGTCCCCCACCTCTGCCTGCTCATTACCTGATTTTGTGTGCACACTGGTTTTGTTTTAATTGGGATCAGACCTAATTTGGATCAGTTCACTGAGCTGCCAAGCAGACTCTTGGGTTAGCACAAGAAGCAGGAAGGGGGAATAAGTGGGCACTGACTGGGGGGGCCTGGGAAGGGGGCAAGTATTACTCTGCCTTTCTCTGGTAATACTGATTTATGCTAGATTAAAGTGATCATACAAGCAACTGCTACAATCCTGACCTCATTTAGACTGACACAGTAGAATCGGAGAAATAGAACATTACAGATTGGTATCCAAATCCACAGATTCATGTTTAACCTAAGCGCTTCAAAAAACAATTGAAGTCTTTTTTCTCAAGAGACCAAGAATAATATACCTATGGAGAAATCCCTTCTTGTTCTCCTACCTTGCTCCACCAGTGCTTTTACTCTCCCAGGAGTTCCAACCCCAATATGGAACACGCCTTTCTCCAACATATTCATCTGTTCCTTGATCTAGTTGGAAGAGAGAAAGACAAACCATAGTGAAAAAAACACAAACTCAAATGATTGTTTTAAATTTTCTCCTCAAAGAGCTGGACATAAATTCAAGATCTCATAGCATCTCTTTCTAGAATACCATCAAGTAACAAATGCTATTCATCTTTCAAACTGTGAAACTGATCTACCTGAGAGAAAATTTAAGAAATACAACAGCCAGCTGGGCATCACACTTCTCAAGAAGTTCAGTCATTTTCAGCTTTAAAAATCTGCTATTGCACCAACTATTTCTGCAGGTGAGAACAGTATCCTTCCTTCAGCATTTAAACAAAGTCTCTGGAAATATCTGGAAAATTGACAAAGTGAATTAGCACTCCTTCAAGATGGAGACACTGAAAAAGGGTGAAATAAAGCAAGTGACATTTGTGTGTTTGGCAGTGATTATATCAAAGGCCAAATGTATGCTCATTACTTCCAACATCCCTGTAATTTCTGCTCTCCAACAGGTATGGATGTTGGGTATTCAGGCATCCAATTGACAGAATGCAAATATGGGTGCCGGTATAGTTTGCTTCTACAAACCTATATGTGTGAGCCTTCTATTTAAACAGGCAAAAGCCACTTGAATGAGGACCTGAAAGGAATATGGGACATCTTTAAAACATAGCACATGCATGAGCATCTACATTCTGCACAGGATTGCATCAGAGCCACTAGAGATGTTGTTTGTCAGTATTTGTCAAACTGCAACAATAGGCTACCAAAGGAAGCTTTACTTAGAGAAAGGAACGCTCTAATGAAAGGAGCTATTGCTGAATGCTTTAAAAAGAAAATGGTATGACACTAGTTAGCTGTTCTATCAAAATGCCCTTGCAGCTTTCTTACCTTTATGTGCTTTGCAAACAGCTTGAGAACTCTGCAGTCTCCTTTAAATGCTGTCATTGACCTAGCAATAAAAAAATTGAAAAAGGAAATGCAAGCATCAGGGCTGGGATTAAGACCACACAGAAGGAAAGCAAATCTAGCTGGCATTTCTCAATTTGCTTGAGACCCACAGTTCCCCAATGACCCCTGCTTGTACTTTGAACACTATGTACATTCTTGTTTGCTACTTGATCAACAGCTATCAACAACTGGACAAACACAATAGCAGATATCAGTAGGGGCAACATTGTTTAGATAGCTTTTCAGATAATATTTAAAAGTTATGGCCTGTGCTTTCACAGCTAACTTAGTTCAAAACTGACTGATCACCAAATTCTAATTAAAAAACATCTCAGTTACTGAGATACAGGTGTGAATGAACATGCACATACGTGCACAACAAATGAAAGATCCGTGTATGGACGAATATACATTTTACAGCATCTTCCTGCAATGTGGCTGCTGGGAAAATCTAGGCTGCCACAGGCTTTGTTATTGCAGAGATTGCCCACAATCCAGTTAACCAAAACTAATTTGTCTAAAAACCTGACTTGTTTTTCTGACACTCCATTTTGGCACGCACTGACTATTCTGTGTTCTGTATTAATCAAGCAGTACTTACTGAATGTCATTTAAGACAGCTTTCTCTGCATGTTTTTTTGCAGTGCACCAAATTTTAGATTTTCTCTTGTGCAAAGTTAAAGGTTTATATACAACTGTGTATATATAAAACCCACCCAAGTCTCAGATGGTAATTTCTGCACAGCTGTTTTGCCAGCCTGAGCCAGCTGAGAACATGGACATGGACCTGGAGGCACTCAGGCCAGACACAGTTGTTGGCACTTGAGGCCCTGGAACGCCATGTCCTCATTGTCTTTGGTGCAAAGTCACGATTTCTGGTGGTGGATCGTGATGCTTTACGGGTTTACTCTGTTCCCAAGTATAACATGTTGCATGTTTCCCCCCAAATTGGTTACACTTTATTTTTGGTTTTAAACAAAAATAGCACTTCCATGCAACTGAAGTACTAAGTGTTACTTCAGTCTAAAACCAAACACCACACTCCCACAGTTTAAAGAAGCAAGGGATATTGCATCAGTTTGAGTCAGTGAATTTGTTGGCTAGCAGAGGACAGTGTCCCAGTTTTGCCTTTATGTCTGTGGTTCCAAGACAAAACCTCTGACTGACTGCCAACCTCAACACAGCATTTGCTATCGACATACTTGATGAGTTCCAAGGAACGAAGGGCAGAACTGCAGATAACCAGCATCACCACCGACTTCTTCTCCTTGTGGTTTTTACGGAGTTTTGCCCACTTAGGGCAGACTGCAATGAAAAAGCCCATGTACACACACAAAGTACTACATGCCGCAATTTTAAATTACAAGACTACATGATGAATGGTAGCCAGCAGCAAGAACACACATACTGACTTCTATGAGGTCTGGATCTCTGGCAACACTTTTACATTTAGTCATGGCTGAGAAATTGGAAAATAAAATGCCCAAAATAAATAAAGTACAGAAATATCACATAACTGAACAAATTAGATAAGCATTAAGAATCAATGGTTTGCAAGACGAGAAGTGCATTGTCTTCATTTCCCACATACGGTAATTTGTATCAGAGAAAACCAATTGAAAAGATGTATTTACCAGACCAGAACTTCTATATAAATATAAGAGAATAAAAATTCTCTTAGTTCATGTCAGTGGACAGCTGCAGAATTTTTACTGCAGGACAATACATACACCTACTTATGAAGCCACAATAAATTACTGACAAATAATCCCTAGCAATTAAAAGAAACTCTAAAACATTTTGATACAAAAAAGTGATAGAGTAAAAAAGAGTCAGAAAAACAAGACCTGTCATGAAAAAAAAATAATCCTTAAAGTTATTAATATTTCATAATTAAAAATATTTGGAGGTGCAGATAAAAACTGCAATACTATTACGTCAACAATTTTTTCATACAGCTTTCATCTCATTCAACATTTCAACTCACTTTCTTTCAGGTATGAAGAAAAACTATGGGTGAGATCATTGGCTGGCAAAAAACAGGAATCTGAAAACATAAAAGGAAAAAATACTTTCATTGATCTATTTTTAACAGCAAAAGGAATACATATTTTTGCAGCATAACCACTAGTTATACTGATGAATTCAAAACTGTGTTAAAATCCACCATCAATAAATTATCATTTGTGAAACAAAGATTAATGTATACCTCATATACAAGAAGCTTTATATTGGATAAATCAATGAATGTAACATCTCTCAACTCAATTGCAATTCCTTTCTTTTCTCCCAACATGAAACTTTGAATACACGACTGTGCAGGTATGATCACATATTTTAAAGCAAGTTTTCCTATGTCTTTGCCACAATCAATCAAAAATCTTAGCCAAATGCCTTACAATTAACCTGCTAGACTGTTCCTCCAATCTACCTACAATGGAATACATTTTTAGATCACCTGAACAATTCATGCTGTGTAAATGCAAGAACCTACCAACAATCTACCTGCAAGTAAGTTAGTTCCTCTTTCTGGCCTTTCATATTGTGTTAATCTACCTAATTCTATCAACTCTAATGGTAACAGTTACACTGCATTTTAATGCCTTCCTCTTCCTTCATTTCCCACTAAGCGTGTAGCTTTTACCTAGTCACTGTGTTAACTAGTAAGTCTTAAAAGCACTCTGTGGCAGACATGCCGTTTAACTTTAAGCTTCATATAGAGGCAATGAAGAAAGAGAAGGTCCTAACAGGTTTTTTGGAAGGCCTTTCCTTTCTCCAGCATCTATATAGAAAGCCTAAGTTCTTAAAACGGCGATTAAAATTAGATAATCTAAAAAAATGCATGAAGAAGAGCACCTCAGAGTGCCTGTCTATGGAATGACATGTTTGCTGATATATTTTAACTAAATTAAGGAGGTTTCCTTACAGACATTATTCATGTTCACAGGGACGGCACACTGTGCTAATGCTGGCAACATCAATCCACGACTTCCACTGGAACACACAGTGTGACAAACTTGGTTTGTAGCTGATGCCTGGCTGAAGTCCTGCCTGTGTAGTTTCTTGAGCATAGCCACTCTCCATCTCTGCTATCTTCCATTTAATGAGCATTGTCTTGCTAAAAACTTTTGATTTGCACTAATCCCTTCTATTAAATACAGAGACTGACATTTACTGGGACTTGAGCTCCAACCGGAATGAATGTGTACAACTGAAAGATCAGCAGCTGATTTTAAAATGATTTTAAAATCATTTTTAAAAGATGCACTTGATGCTGGTGGGGAAGGGCAGGGGCTACCCTTCCGTAAGCATTTGGTGGTAATAGGAGAGCTCTTCACACCCACCATTGGCCTTTCCTCACAGTGGTAAAATATCTTTGCTGTTTTGTTCTTCTGAATACATTGTCTCATTAATGACTGAACAATCCGAAAGACGGTTTCTAAAGGACACGAGATTCAGTCACTGATTTTTCACCAACAGTCCAGCAACACTGGAGCATTAACAACAATTTTAAATTAAAGTTTCAGAAAGGCGGGGGGGGAGGGAACGCATAGCTCCAGACTGCAGCAAGAGACCCTGCTGACTACAAACCTGACCTGCACCGTGTCAGTTAACGAGAACACACAACTCCAAGTAGTTGCTTGTTATTTGCTCAGTGCTTTGACATGAATGACAGCTGTAGAAGTTCATGAACTCCTTGGCACTCCAAGCCTCCAACTCCCAGCACAAAAAGAAAGAAAAAATATCTCCATCCAACCCAAGAACCAATCCATATGAAAATGGGTCACTTCACTAGCCCAAAGGGCTCTTTTAATAAGAAAGAAACCAAAGCAATTTATTACTTGCTAAAAAACCTAAAGGTCTAAAGATATTTAACACAACCTTTTCAAAGCAATATATGTGGGACTTCTCCAGGTTTTCTTGATTCAACAAGAAAGCTGAACTTGCCCCATAGAAATAAAGAAGGGTCAGCCTATAATCACGGATGTTAAGGAGGAGAGTATCTATATAGAAAGACAGGCTTAAACATTAAAAGAAACCAACCACTGCTGGGCTAGAAGCCTCCTATATTGGCCACAGGTCACTAACACCAGAGGTTCAAATTCAAGAAATATCAAAGATGTATGCAGGTTAGTTACCAGGCCGTTTGCTCTTCATGAGCATCATCAACAAATAATGAATAGTGCCTAGAAAATGACAGTGCCTCTTTATCTGCAGAGTAAGAGGCAGAGAAGTTCAATGCTGCCTCCATCTGCAATGTAACCTCCAAGTGACAGAAGCTAAACCTGCTCTGTCCTGCTTTGCCTTTTCTATCACTGGCTTTTAACTGGAGACAGAATATGGGAAACCAAGAGGGTCCTCATCATGGTTAAAACTCAGTCACTTTACACTTGGACCAAAACCACCATCTCATTTCATGCCACTCCCTGAAAAAACACTGCGTTCAACATCTCACAACCACATCAGAATGATGTCTTATTATTTCTTTGTCTACTCCTGTCAGCCCTCCTATTATGCATCCGGATCGGCTCAGATAGTCCCCGAAACAAAATACATCTTCGTTCTCCCAGTTAGCATTTTGGAAGCTATTATTAGGAATCATATAACTTCTGTTAGAAAAGTAAGCTCCTGAAATGACTACTTTATAGTAAAAGGACACATTTAAACAATGTTTCTTTTCATTTATGTAATTCCGAGAAACCTCACATTTATTCTGAAGAAACTAACATCTATACTTAAACAGCAAATTAATATACAGTATAAGAAAGTATTTCCATAAAAAAGTACAACTCAAAACCTGTCCCTAAAATCCTTTTTCTTCTGCAGAAAAAGAACTCAACAGTAACACCAAAAACCCATTCTTTATATATTACATGTAGGATAAGTTACCTGACAGCTTTAATTCCTCTATTTCAATCACTGAACGGTTTTCACCAAAGTGTTGACTAAGGAGATTTTGTAGATCCGCAGGGACGCCAGGTTTTGGAGTGGATTTTTCCAGAATATCAGAAATTTTTTTCTAAAAAAACAAGTAAAATGGGTAAGTATGGCATTTCTCTAATTTCTGCTCTTCGCCTCCATAACTTCATACAATTACATTGGCTTAATTATAGCTTAATTAGAAAAACATCTTACAATAGGACAAGATTCCCTTCATCTTTAGTGGGGATGCAGACTTCAGACGCAAGTTCAGATACTTTGATGAGATTGTCTGTGAGCCTGAAGACAAAAAATCTTGTGCACTCACCTGAAATGCTGCCGTAAAAAAAACATAACTGAAAGCTGGTTTTGTGAGTTTTGCTATTGTTACACTTAAATATCAGTTCAAAAATTCAGGGTTTTGTCATCATTTGTTTTAATTTATTAGTCTTAAAGTATAACAACAGGAATTGCATGTTTATATAAATCTTGGTTATATTTTGATTAAGACAGGGTAACTATCTATCTTTTGGAAGGAAAGATGGTTAGCTATGTTCACAGAATACCACACAAGTGTGATGAAAATGAGTTAAAAGCTCACAAAACCAGAAGTCAAGCAGAAAGAATTCAGCAGCTGCTTTGTTCTTCCAAAACGTATAATTTTTTAAACCAAACTAATAATTTGTAGAGCCTGGACATGAGTTCATAATTATTGTGTTTTACACCTTAGGAATGTTAGCAAATAACAGGTCTGAATTTTCACTGAAGTGAAAGTGTTGCTGTATATTTCCCCACAATTAAATGGGTCATGGGGGTAGAATAGTCCAGGATTCCCATTATTCTGAATGATCTGCCATCATTTAAGAAAACAGCAAATTTTCAAGGATAGAGCCAGCCTGGAGAGAACAGCCAGAATGTGAAGCCTCTCTTGTTCTCACTGAGAAGTGACTCATTTGTGAAAGGCCAGCTCAAGGTTTCTCAGCTGCGTAAGCCAAACTGAACTTGCCTTCATCAGGACGCATGGCAGCATTAGCCTAGAAGCGAAAAGGAGCAAGAGAGCGTGGTTAGGACGGAGCAACAGCATATACAGCTGCATGGCAAAGTGAGATTTCAGAGAGAGATGAGGTGGGCCTGGAAGCATTTTTGACAGCTTTGGAGCGATGGTGGGTACCTTCAGTGCAAGTTCAGCAGGCTAAGGTCTAGGGCAGCAAAGATCAATGGAAATTTTGGAGAGAGCTGTAGCAGGAATTTCAATGTAAGGGACAGATCTTTTTCCATCCCTCTTTCCCTCACTCCATCCCAGCACCCACACCCTCCTTCTCTTCCATTCCTCACCACTCCACCTTTCCCAATACACCCCAAACACTCCCATAACGGCGGCATAAGGGGCAGAAGGCCATACAGGGGCTGCTGAAGCCACTCCACCCCACAGCAAAGGCAAAGTAGGCACCTGCCTCTCCCGGCCATCTGCCACTTTGGCCACTGCCTCTTTCACCTCTGCTAAAAGCCAGCTGTGTGTCTGCAAGACCCCAAATGAATCTTTGACAGCGGGATGAAAAGCTGGACATGAGCCAACAATGTGCGCTTGCAGCCCAGAAGGCCAATCGCATCCTGGGCTGCATCAAAAGAACCATGGCCAGCAGATCCAGGGAGGAGATTCTGCCCCTCTACTCTGCTCTGGTGAGACCCCACCTGCAGTACTGCGTCCAGCTCTGGAGCCCTCAGCACAAGAAGGACATGGACCTGTTGGAGCAGGTCCAGAGGAGGGCCACGAAGATGATCCGAGGGCTGGAGCACCTCTCCTACGAGGACAGGCTGAGGGAGTTGGGGTTGTTCAGCCTGGAGAAGAGAAGGCTCCAGGGAGACCTTATAGCGGCCTTCCAGTACCTAAAGGGTACAGGAGAGACGGGGAGGTGCTGTTTGCAAGGGCATGCAGCGATAGGACGAGGGTCAATGGCTTTAAACTAGAGCAGGGTAGGTTTAGTTTAGACATTAGGATGAAGTTCTTTACAAGGAGGGTGGTGAGACACTGGCACAAGTTGCCCAGAGAGGTGGTGGAGGCCCCATCCCTGGAGACATTCAAGGTCAGGCTTGACGAGGCTCTGAGCAACCTGATCTAGTTGATGTCCCTGCTTACTGCAGGGGCTTGGACTAGGTGATCTCTAAAGGTCCCTTCCAACACAACAAGTTCTATGATTCTATGATACGTGGATATGAAGTGCTTATGCCTTACTCTCAGTCTGCCTTTGGCCTGGCGCAAAGCCTTCTGCAGTCCCCAGAAGACCTGCCAGTGGATGTCTGGCTGTTTGGCAGGTTTTTGCAGTGCCTGAATCTGCAGCATTCCTTCCCAAGTTTCACCCTCATTTAGCACCATTGTATTTTTCTGCCATGCAACAACTGTCTTCCCAAAGAACGACCAGAGGCCAACTTGCAACACACACCGCCTTTGCGTGAGGCCCACAATCGAACCTCTTCATTGTTCTTCTTATTGACCACACAAAAGCTCTTCTCCAGCCCCACAACCTGCCTCTTAAGTGACCCACATTTGGTAGCCTCTGATTTAGCAGACAGCAAGACAGAACTATCAGTCTCATTTTACTTGGTAATTCAGCTTAAGGTGTCGTTCCACAGGATCATTACATCATTCGTTGCGCCACTTGGTTCCTTCAGGAAAATTATGGCACTCTAGAGGGGAGAAGCCTGATACTAACGAGAAATTCCATAAGAGCAAGAGCAAGGACACCTGAGCAAACTCTCTTCCTTGAAGGAGAGCTGTGGGGATACGTTCCTCATGCAGGAAGTTTTATTATTTTTCTTCCAATTCATTCCAGATGCTTAAAAGCAAAGGGTTTTATCCCCCCGCTTTTCCTTATTTTTGGAGAAAGCACTTTGTTTGGAACCCATAGATCAACCTGATAAATATTTCCTGATGGATTTTTTGACAGGCTGTGTGTGTCAACTTAGTGGCCTAGCTCCACTGAAACCAAAGGTGTAACTAAGCGCCTATTGTTTGTCTGAGAACGGGGTCTTTTTGTTAGGTCTGGTTCACCAGTCTCTGTCATGGGATGCTTTCAATCTGGCAGCAGTAGAACAAGTACTGCGGTCATTTCTGCCAGAGCTGCATTTAAAGCTAAATCCCACTCTTCCCTCTTCCCATTCCCTGGATGATTAAGAGGCCTGACATAATATAAAAAGGCCACCTCTCAGCCTTATGAGGGAGCCAACTATTTACAGTCTGTCCTGAAAGACAATTAACTTGCCTGGTGCCATATAATTTCCATCTAGACTGCAGAGTGTGTTTGTTGTTGAAGGTGAAGATGGAGCATGGCCAGAGGGACAATACAGAGTATTTATTTATATACTTATGCTATGAGAAGAGTGAACAAGGACAGTTCTTGGCTCAAAAGACCTAACAGCAGCTGGAGCCTGACCACACCACTGAAATGGGGCAGATTCTCCAGCAACTGAAATTCCACCTTTCTTTGAGGCAGTTCCATTTTCCTGGTGTGCAACACTTGCAAGTGGGGCGTAGACATATACAACCCTTGAGCAGAGGATAGACACAATGCCACAGTTCAGGTTGGGAGCGCGTATTTTGAGTGAAGTCAAAAAAGTAGGAATTTCTATTCTTCTCTAAAAGAGGCTGCAACATTATGACCACATTACTTCTCATCGTCACAGGGTTGTCCCAATTCTGCATCTTGTCATAGCACATACACCCACTGCCCAGTCCCCAAACACACTCTAGGACATTCATACCTTCTTTCTCTTCTTTGTCTTTACAGTGCTCTCTTGTTTTTCTTCAGGCTGACTTAGAAAACACTCTGTAGGCTGCAAAGCACATATTAAAAAAAAAAAAAAAAAAAAAAAGGTAAGAAAAAAGGATTCAACATCAGGCATCTGTTCACCTTGGGGAAAAAAAAAAGTCACCAAAGGGAGGCAAGAGGGGATATAGAAAGTATAAGGCTGGGTTAGGGAAAAACAAACAAAACCAAACTTCCTTGCCTGTAGAAGGGATCAAAATATTACAGTTACGTATATCCAGAGTGATTTTGGAATTGAGATCTATGTTGCTATAACCAAGAGGGGAATAAAAAAAAAGAAAATTGAAACATACAGGTTGCAGTCACAATTCCATAAAATGGTGAAAAGCAGGTTCTGATACATTTAAAAAAAAATCAAGACGAAAAAATGAATAAAACCTTTCACAAACTTTATATTTTTAATATAAAAATACATTAACATTATTTTTTATATATATAACATTAACATTACTGTGTGATTTTTTTTCTAAACTTTGCTCTAAAATAACTGTGTCTAAGGTCATCACAGTGAAAGGTACCACTGAACTGGGCAAGAATAATTGGAAACAATCATGGTCTGGATTTCCTTTTACATTTGTAATGCAAAATTTAGGAAAACATGTTTCAAATTTGTTCTGCCCCATTCTTGCTTTGTCTCCTCATAGCAGACAGGGTCAAATACACACAAGAAAAATACATGGTGCATTTCAGAATAATCTTCATCCAACACATGTTGCTATTATTAACCCTCTTTTGTGCCTGAGTGAGCAGGATGAATTGGTCCATTTGTACCAGAGCCCCTGTTGACATAAATCAGGGCTAGGATTTGTCCTTAGCCACCTAAAATTGTCCAAAATGGAGGAAGACAGGCACAGGCTTTCCTTGTTTTGAGCACGGCAATTTGCTTTTCTTTTGCCTTCACTTCATGGAAACGCAAATTAATCTACAAAGATGGACTTTAGAGCTTAATAAGGGACTTGATGAAGAGCAATGGGAAAACAGGCTGAGCTGCAGGAAAAAGCCCCTTGATACTAAGATGCATTTGGCTAGAAAAATTTGCTCCTGTGAGAAACTGTGGAGAAGTCTTACCACACGGAGCATTAAAAGCTCAGGAACAGCAAATCCAGTGGTGGTCCCTGGGGAAAGCCTGGAAGAATAGTATCAGCAGGAAAGGGAGCCCAGTCGAAAGTCAGAGAAGCTGCTCCTCTGTTCCCTTGTGAGGGCAGCTTCAACAGGGCCAAGAGGACCAAAGGAAAGCTAACAGAAGTTCAGAGTATCCGAGCCTTTCTCAGCCCTCCTTGCACTGCCCCCTCCCCCCTCTCTTAACCGGAGGACACTTTCATGACAACAGGTACTACACAAAAAGTCAAAAAGGGGCAAACCTGAATCTCTTTCCTCCAGTAGAACATGATGGTTCCCTATCCTAGAAAGTGCTACCACTCTTTCAGCGTATTGAAAAATGCCACTCATTCACTTTGGGCCCATTTCTTCCTTCATATACATTGTGAATTGTTGTACATAAATCTGTAAACACTCACAACTTGTATCTGCATGAGAAGAAAATAAAGCTGTGCCACAGAGCTGAAAAATTTTCTCTAAGAGAAACAAAATTTTCTCACTGATAACCCTTCATTCAGATGTTTCACCAACATGCTACGGCTTCATTTTCGAAGGCAGTATGTAACCCTTTCTTTCAACAGCAACAGAAGTACACAGGAGGGTTATAGTCAAAGCCTTGCTTCCTCAGAGAAGCATGTTAAGACTCAAAACTATCTCCTTTACAGCAGCATTTATATGTATTTAGGCATAATAGACTATTAACCCAGCAAAAATAAGTCCACTTTATTCAGACATTAATGCCACAACAAAAAGAGAAACTTCATGGTGGTGAATAGCCGTAAACTTACAGATCTTTGATGATCTGCAGTCTGAAATATTTAGGCATCTGATCTAGACTGAACTTCTGACCCTTATCCAAATGTTAGTTGCCTACCTACGCGTTCAATAGCTCTTTGCACGCCACCATTAACAAAAGGTTATTTGCATGTTTTTCTTATGCAAGACACAAAGCAGACAACCTACTGGTTCTTGACACGGCTCCCTTGTGCGCTGTGTTTTTATGCTATTTTTACATGGAAGTTCTTAAAATGCAGAAAACAGGAAATTTATGTGGAGACCATTGATTTATGAACTAAAATATCATAAATTCCTTGTTTATTAATCATAGGCAGAACATAAAATATTTCCTGTATTATATTTCTAACAATTTTTTTTTTCTTTACGTGTTGCCAAGTGACTGCAAATTCATATGTAGAGTGAAAACATTCTTGCGTGTGTGTGAAAGTTTCCATTCTAGGTCAGACTTATACTCTGATTTTTGGATTTTGTGACAAAGTAAACACATCAACGTGTCATTCAGATTAGAGGCGAATTAGCCATTTCATTGTAAGCCTGAGGACAGCCTGCAGACTAGAAACATAAATGTTTGTAATTCTATTTCGTTGTCTTCTGACTGGCTTTAAAGTGCCAAGTCCACTGCAGAACAGCTTCCAGCCTGTGAATAAAGCAGGGATGAGTAAAACGGGTTATGTTACATGCACCAGAACAAAAAACTACTAGCTTTCTGTAAATACATCTGACTTTGCAAGTATTTTGCGCTAAAAGACATGCAATAATACATCCATGACGCTGACCTCCCGTAAAGCATTGCCTCCTGGAGTTTTGTGGCTAAACATCAAATGACCCAATTCCAAAATGCAGACTGATACTCTTTATACAACAGGAAGAGCTGTGGCAGGTGTTATGCTACAGCTGAGCAGTCCCAGTCCACCTTGGCAGGATAACCTGTGTTTGTTATCCTTTCTGATGTTCTCATAGAAAGAGCAAAGCAACTCCTCCACACAAACTGTCTTAACTTAGTTCTAAATGCTTAAGTGAAGGTAATGGTGATAAAAAGTGGCTCCACCAGCACCCTCAGCCCTCAGTAGAGCACGTACAAAGGCAATACAGCTTTCTCCTGTATTGCTCGGTCCTCTCTTTCCTAATCAAAACGTGGAATGAGTTCAGATAGTTGGCTTGCTTCACCTTTGGTCTCCTTGGAAAGACACCCAAAAGCATAGTAATTGCTACTGTGTTGTTTACACTTCTCTGTTACAGAAAAAGAACATCCCTGCAAATGGTTTTCACTTGGGCAACTGCCCAGGCATCACACAGGGAATTTACTGTTGACTTAGGGGTCAAAATTAATATCCATAACCTCAAGGAGAGATAGCTTCCAAAGTCATTTGAGCTCTTTGACAGCCATTCCGTCGATTCTCCTTTAGGGTATCAGGAAGGCAGAAGAAATTTACTTTCAAACAAGAGACTTCAAATCAGCAGACCTCTAGATGACTCTTTTTTGCTCAAGTTGGGCTGATGATAACTGTCAAAGACTTTGCTGCCTTTTCCTTATCATATTCCATGTAATGCTGACAACACAGTTCCTACTGGTTTTAAAGGAAGCTTTTAGTAGTGCAAGGCTATGAAAACATCAGTCCACGTAGATCTAAATTCTTCTTCGCTTGGACTTTGCACTGGGGACATGCTTGGGTAGAGATGCTGCACAACATTTAAATATCGCTTTCAAGACCTCGTGTGTGCAGGGAAAGGGAAAAGAAGAGAGGGGAGGACACTGCGTGGCACCACCCAGGCTTTTATCACTAGACAGTCACTTTGTAGGAGACGCACCTGGCAATCTCAACTCACAAAACACAAGAGTGACGTTATTATTGAAATGTACTGGAATGCGATCACTTCCAAATAAGGCAAAATAATTTAATAAAACAATCTTATTACATGAACAGATCAGATAAAGATTGAAGAAAAGCGTCCCTTTACTGAATAAGAGGGGACTCTGCTTCCCTACACAGTATCATCTCTGTGCTCTACACAATTGCTAAACTTACAAACCTGTTTTCTTTTCTTTGTCACAGCAGGTTTGGAATCCGAAACTTGATGTATTGCTGTCCTGCTATCACTTGCTTTCTCAATAGCTTCATCATCTGAAGGATCTAATAAGAAAAAAGAAGGGGTTTTGTTACTGTTTTTCAAATCCACCTCCTATCTTTGCATTAAAAAATACTACAATCTCAAGACTGGCAATAAGTACAGCTGTAATTGAATTTTTTATCATTTTAGAACACTGGTATCTGAAATTTATTCTAAGAAAAATCCCAGGTTTCCTCTCCTCTTCACAGTATTACATCTAGTAGGCAACATATTTCTCTGTCTTTCTGGAATGCTGCACAGTCAGGGCCAGCTGCAGCATCACAGGTAGAAATATCTAATCTTTCCAAAACCTCCGTTCAATTAAGCTAAGCAGTGAACAATGCAAGAAGATGTTTTTGATAAACTACATCTTGACATCTCTCTGCAGTATTTCAAAGCAAGTAAAACATAATCTTGGATCCACAGCACTGCAGTCACCGTATATAATTAGAGACCTATCTCATTAGACTCCAAAACAAGCAATAGCACTGGTACTGAAGACTAATGGCACTATGGTTCATAGGATCACTGTAAAAACACATCTTTCTTGCTAAGTTTGCTGACACTTCTTTCAGAATAAGTCATCTCCTCCTACTAAAACAAGTCTTGCAGATGAAGGAAGGAAAAAAATAAACCAAACCAAACACATGCAAAAATGCACACAAAACCCACCCCAGCCTCCATCTAAAAGCCCAAAATGCCTTACTGACACCAATTACCTAGCAGAGAAATTACAAGATTGGTATAATGTCCTATTGTATAAAAATATATGCAAATATTTTCCGCAAGTACATTTTAACTGTGTGTCTCTTACTTCAGTAACAATTAGGCAAAGGCACCATTCCCAAAGTTTAAGCAGAATGTCCACGAGACTTTCCTTTTTTAAGGCTTTGTTTTGAAAGAAAACTATTTAAATCAAGATGTTTCTACTCATTTTCTTCTTCATCTCTTATCTACAGTGAGACTTTTGTGGAAAAAAAAATAACCACAGCAACAGTTCCCTCTAATAGTGCTATATTAGCGCTCAAGATGTTGTATTCAAACACAGAGGTTTCTGCTGGGGACTGAATTACTTCCCTGATCATTGCCAGAAGCATTATCATCCATCGAACTGAATAATTTCAATTTCTGTATCTGCAAGATTTCCACCCAACCGGTACTTAGTCACTGTTGCAATCTCTGGTATTCTGAAGTTGTAAATTGACAGCTTCAAGATTAAGTTATTTATTTTGAATGAAGAGGAACAGTAGGATTTCTTAAGCGTCACCCTAAGTATGGATGACGTAACTGCATTTATACAATCGCTAGCTGTGAGCAGAGTAAACTGATGGCCAGAGAACATGAGAGAGAGAGAGAAAATCAAGCAAGGCTGGTATTTGCTAATTCCATGTTGAAACAGGTACCTATTGGAAAGAGATAAGTAGAAGGATATGTGAAAAATACGTCAAAGGATTTAAGTGAAAGGTAAGTAAAAGGATATGAAGAGGAAAAAGAAATCTTTGTTCATCCACGCATGCAACATGATATATTATAGGGCAACAAGGCAGTGGCTTTGAAAATCCTAATGCAACAGAACAGGTGGCAAAATGGGTACATATTGGAACTTATTAATTGTACTTGGAATTAACTTCCAATTAACTTGGAAGTTAATTGGAACTTACAAATTGTAACTTCCACTCCTTTTCCCACTTTGAAAAGCTTGTGTAACAGTCAGCATCCTAAGGTCAGGTTGTGACAGCTGTTTCAGAGTTCAAAAAAATTTGGGAAGTTGAAGAAAACCAATGAATGTTTTAGCAGGTTGGATATCATCTGTCATGAAATCTTATTTGATACAGATTAGATTCTTGGCAAACAGCAAGAACTTTAGAAACAGAGTAGCAACTGAGAAGAGAATTTGTTTTCTGTCCAGTACAACCAAGAGACTCCTAAGTGAAGGATAAAGATGTTAATGAACTTAATTCAGATGCAAACAAACACCATGGAAGAAATGACAACACTCATTGGCATCTCAGTGCAGGATGAAGACATATTCTGAAATGGGAACACACCAAGAAAAGCCCCTGCTTTCTAGATGTAGAGTAAATGCATATATGCGTGCACCAAGTGGACATTGCAGCTCAGCTGGCCTATTTGCTTCCTTCTCTTCGCAGGCACAGCCATCAACATCAGCAGGTGAATGGACTGTGGCCACACACATGGGAGTGCTAGATCCCATGTGGGGTGAGTGGCTGGTGGCAGGGGAAGAGCAGAGACGTCACCCCTGGCAGGCCTTTACCACAGGCTAGCTGTAACTTTAAGCTGCCCCTTAAACTGGTGCTAAGTCAACCTCAGAGGACACTAGGTGGCCATCCATTCTGGGGTCTCTTCTCAAAGGGCACGAGAAAGGGACGTGACAAGATTAAATCTCAGGCTTACTTGTACGTTAGGAAATATATGGCACTGATCTCCATGAGTTGCGCTCATGAGCTATTTTCCCTGTCTTCTGAGGGAAAAACGAGTCTGATTGACTCTTCTTCTGAGCTGCCATTTGGATCATGAGCAAGAAGAATGAGCAGCCATCCCCAGTACGACTGCCACTTTTGCTAGAACATCACTGTTACTGTCCCAAAAGTGTTGATCAGACATTGGCTGAAGGTGAAAAGTTTTCTGGGAAAGTTTATTGGCCAACAGAAGTGAAAAGGAGAGAGTATTCCAAAGGTTTGGGAGACTAACAAATCTCTTCCCTATATGACTGCTCAAATATCTGTCAATCTACTGGGTTCTTCCTTTCTGTTCTCCTGAGGATGTCCGAGTGTTGCTGCAGGCATACACCTGCCCCTGCACACCAACAGCTCCCTCCCTGGCCTGTTCTTCTCCAAAGTCACTAACCACTTATGTCTTCCACTTTGGAATCTCAAAAATCAAATGATACTTCATTTGAGGAAGCTGAAAAATTACATCATCCAGCATACTCCTGAAGGTTTAAAAGGTTTCTTGGTAACTCAGTGTTAGCACCATGCATTACCATGGGCTTGTTTCCCTCCATATCACCCTTCCTCTGGCAAATTTCTTGTGCTGCATTTTGGTGGAGTAGCTTCTGTGTTTGAGAATCCATCACTGACTTTTGTCTCTTCTGCCCTGACTCCAGAGATACTGGAGGAGTGACCAGCTTTTACACACACTAGCTCTATCCCCCCGGGGTCCTGGATGCATTACATCCAAGCAGGCTGTGGAGCGATGATATAAATGAAGTACCTCAAAGAAATCAGAACTAATCACCTCTTTGTCTCTCTTGCTCAGAGTGCTTGAGCCCCAAACACCTATTCCAAAGGGTATCTATACATGTCTCACTGAACTGAATTGCTGAGCCAGCTCTTTCTCAGCGTATTTACTTCACATTGGAAATAACGAGAATTACATGAAATAGAATCAGGGGAAGCTGCCTGTGATCTTTAAGCATTCCTTCTTAAATCCCACTTGGCATGCTCTGAAAGGCAAACAGGAGTTATCTAAGTTTTAAATAACCTCTTCTCTTTCTCATAACTAAAAGACACACTGCTAGCAATACCAATCTAAAACTGGACAAATGGTTTCCATGATCTGAAATAGCCTGACAAACAATGTACCACCTGTTCACTGCCCATCTGAGCTTTGGGCTGCCCTGCGTGATGCAACGGCCTCCGCTTTCAGCAAGAAGCGAGAGAAGAGGGAGCCGGCGTCCAGCCCCAAGCTCGACAAATATCTCTGAAAATAGTTCAAATTTGAGCATCTTTATGCAGTACCTGAATATCTTCACTTCATACAGCACCAGAAATTTTTATCCGTTCCAAAAACCGCCACTCACGTCCCAGTCGAGACAGCAGCTAGTTTCGAGCTGTGATTGTTTGTGACACCATGTCAGCTCCCGTGACGACAGAAGCGTTTTGTTGTGGGCATCAAAGTACCACAGGCCAGGCTCTGCCAACCATGCTCACATTAAACAACGTACTTTCCTCTGCAAATAGTTACCTCGATGCCAGCGGGGTTATTCACAAAATAAATCGTAACTTGATGCCAATAAATACAGAAGCACCTAGCTCACACATCCCAAACACGTCTGTATCAGAGCAGCACTGCTTGCCCTGCTGTGAGGTGTCAAGCTGCCAGAACAGGAGAGTACACAAATTCTTCCTTAATAATAAGTTGGCGCAAATGCAGAACCTAATTGATTAATACAACGTTGACTTTCACCTCCCTTGCGGTGCAAATGAGCAGGCAGGCAGGCACTGACGGAATAGGCCGCTGAAGGGGTGATGTTGTTGCGCGCAGCAATCCTCTGCATATGCTTTCCTGCAACGCACAGACCTTATGCAACCACAAGGTCGTCAAAGACGCCTGAACGGTCACGTAATGCTCTCGATATAGATAAATAAATGTGAATTCCACAGCTCTTCATGTTTTTTTTTTTTTTTCCTTTGGTATTACATCAGCGACACGGTACATGCTAACAGGCTTCCCCGTCATTAGGTACTTATATTTGATTTTATTTTGAACCATGCTGAAATGGAAAACGTCATTTATGCTTAACACACGCACACATATAGGAATTAGACTTTCTCATTTATGATATTGATCACTACTTAAAATCATGCAATGCAATGGCTTCTAACTTCTTTCAAATTTAATATTGATATATATACATATTAATGTACTTAAATGTGTACTAAATATATACATATACCCACCCATAGTAATACATACACGTCTGCATGTTTATACACATGCACATAAATAGATAAGCACACAGATATTTAGATAATTTCACAAGTTCCCTTTAATCATCACCTTTATTAACTAATATATTCACAAAGAATGCACATTTGCTTGGTTATTTATACTAGTACTTTTAAAGGCAGACAAGACCTTAATGATATAGGAGGTAATGACACGTTCTTTGATGTAAATACAATTTTGATCGTATAAAATAGCTAGTACATACAAATTAGTGTTTGCTAGGCTGATTCACCATTACTGAGAGTTCTGACCTTCACATGCCACTTTTCTACTCTGAAGTGATTAATAAAGGAGTTACAGTGATCACAACATAAATAATAAATTCTTTTAAGGACTAAGGCTGACTGAAAAAGTGAAACTCTTCCAGGCAGCACAACTCCGAATGCCCCAAAATAATAATAAAAAAGTTACAACTGAAAAGGAACAAAAAATAATCTTAAAATTCTTTGGAAAATGTGACCTGTGGTGCCAGCCAGCCTACAACTGAAATAAAGATAAAGGAAGCTCCCAGAAATGATGGCAGCTATGGGAAGTTCCTCACAGGAAAAGAAGAGGAAGAGAACAGAAGTGGGGTTTTTTTGAGGAAAAAAAAAAAAAAAAAAAAGGCATGGTGCTTACATGCTTATAACTCTTCATACTACAGGAACAATGAACACGCAATTTAAAAGAAAGCTCGGAACAGAAAAAATATTCTTTTGTGTACATACCCAAGGGTAACTGAGGGAATAATTTCCACTAGGTTTTTGTTTTTATCTGGAAGCTATATGAGATCAGACATCTATTTGGTATCCAGAAGACCCCCAGTGACACAGGCCAGTACAGGGTAAGTTCATTTCTTACCATTAAATTAATCTCTGTGACGGAATTTGGAGGGAATCTGCGACACGTGCACATGAGGGAGACTCCCTCAACTTTTATTTAACATCTCTGGCACTGCCCACGGTCAGAGGCACGCTCCTGGTCAGAAGAGTCCCTGGATCTGAAAAGAAATTGCCGCTTTCTCCTTTACGCTCCCATCAGGGCTACATATCAGTACTGTTACACGAAAACAAAGTTTGTATGTAATTTATTATTGTCAATTTTATTGTTCCCCCCCTGCTTTTGCTCCCCTCCTGCCAACTTCCATCTTCCTCTGACTGTTCTAAAATTGCCTCATATCTGAAACCAGACTTTGAATAAGGCCTGTGTTTTCTGATTTTTAACAAAAAGCCCTGTACGCTGTGGAAACAGGTTTTATATTTGCTGTGTTCTCTTTCTAGTTTCAGTTACGTTATAGGAAAGTATGTGCTTGTCATTACTCTGTAGGTGGGCATAGTTCATTCAGTTTGGGTATGCTATGTTGGATTACATTCAGGCTGCTTTGCAGGCCATTTATATTTAGTGGTTGATTAAACAGTACTGATCTGTGTTCATTAATCTGGGGGGAAAATATTTCTCAGGGCTCCCAGCTTTAAATTCAGCAGATTGAAAAATATTTAATGCCGAGTAAAATGCCAAGCGTGGTGGGTGCATCTCTAGTTTTTTAGTTGCCATTTAAGATTCCTTCTGTTTGGGAGGAAGGGAAGACAGGGGCAGAGAGGAGGTCAAGGAAAAGAACAAAACTGAAGTCTGAGACTTCCTTATTGTTCTCATAGTTTTGCCATTAAAAACTGGCCTAAATCTTCAGTGAATCAGACTAAGTAATCTTAATGCCAATGCACTACTTTGAAATTTTCTCACTGCGTCTCCCCTGCTTGTCCCATCAGGTACACACAGGGCAAGGTCAATTAATTTTCCGTAAAATGTAACAGCTGTCAGCAAAATTGGCTCCCAGGTCCCTGATCATCCTTGCTCAGTTGAGAAGCCTCCTCTTGCTGATCACAGTAACCGGGCTAAAAGTGGTGACGATGGTATTTTAACATACCATGACGGTATGACTCCTCAAGGCAGCAGGAAGCATGGAGCTCAGGCGGGTCCTGCCATGCTTCCCGCCAATATCCAAAGGAACAAGATGGGGTCTTTTAAATACAACAGGCCTGGCTGGTGGGCTGATTAAGAAAAAAAGGATTAACATTTTAAATATTTTAGAGCATTCCAAGCTCAGCTACTTCCCTCACAAAAGGAAAGGGATAGAGAGACAAGGAGAGGCCGTCGGAAGGGATGGAAAGGTGCCATGTAGCAGTGGAAGAAGGAGGTCCAGTGGTGCACAGCGGCAATAGGCAAGCAGCAGTTCAAACTACCTCCTGGCCACATCCCAAATTACTCAGCTGTGTGTCACCAGCACCGCTAATCCCAAAAGGAGGATCTCTTTCACGTCTACCAGGACAATCCTCTCTGAATTCCCTTTCTGTAGGCAATGGACAGCTTTGAATTTTCCTGTTGAGAAGCCTAATAATAGTTCAGATACCCTGGAGCCCAAGGTGTAAAACCAACTGGCCAAGCAGTAGCTGTGAAGCTCTCGGGGACCTCCAGACCAGCCACATGGAATGGCTAAGAATGCAAATTTTATTATTAATATGGTTCTTCAGAGCAGTTGCTGGCTATTTACCATGGCGATGGTAAATACTTTAGAAATTGCTAGTAAATGAGATAAAACGTTAGTTACAAAAGTAATCTGTCCTTGGCAAAGATCACCACGTAACCATTGCATCAAAAATAGCTACAACAGTGTCAGTACCATCTTCATTTCTCAAATTGCTCTGATTAACTTAGAAAGGGTCCACTGGCAACCCCAGAAAGATAAATAATTCTCCCCATCACGGGCACGCATCATCTGCAGTGTCGCGACTAAGAAATCCAGATGACGAACTACAAAAAAACCCCACAAAGCCAACAAAAAAAAGCCTGTAAGTGATTTGCTAAATCACTTTAAACAGTGCAGGAGAACAAGACTTAGTCTTAGAAATCAGTAAGAAAACAAATATACTGAAAGGAAATTAAAAACGGATATTTAATTGCATCAAAAGACATAATATTACAGGTCAGTGGAAATCTTTGATGCAAGGGAGAATGACAACGTGGGCGAGAGTGCCACTTCAAAAATTAATGAAGATCTTTGTGGCTTTTTTTTTTTTGCTTTCTTCCTTTTAGTTTTTGCAACTCCATTTTTAAAACACCGACAAAGTTTTTATACATTTCTCACCAGGGTCATGAATCACATGAAGTGAGTTCACTCATAAGGCCTTAAAATATTTGGGTATTTTGGAACTAAAGAGGAAAAACTGTGAATGAACTGGAATCTGTTATTGTTAGTAGGAGGTACAAAGTTGCATGTGAAGCTGTGTTACAGGTGACTGCCAGTTAGTTATTGTCCCTTTGTCGACCTTCCCTGTCAGAGAACAGAGCTGCCTACCTGCCTGGGCTGAGATAATCTCCATGGTAATTACACGCGGTGCTGATGCTCCATCATCCCAAACCAGGCACAGTCCCTCAAGGTCTGGTCACTGTTTTCCCTTCACATCTCTATGAGCTAAGGACCCTTTTTTCCAGAACAGGCCTATTCCAGCACAACTGTAAGTTTTCACACCTGCAGACTTTACCTGCCAAGATACTTTAGAAAAGGTATTTTAAGGTGTACTTGTGAGGTGTACCTGAAGGGCATACAATATGCGAATGAGCAGAAACAGCCCCAGGCCTATCAAAGAATGAAAAGGCCTGCAATTTTGTCCCATTAGGTAACATCCAGACAGCACAAGCTCCTTCCATTCTATCCAGCCTAAGCCAAGCCAGAGTTTCTTGCAAACAGTCTGCAGGACTTGCACTTAATAGTTTCTAAGTCCTGGCAATAGATTGAACTGCAAAGACAACATTCTTACAAAAATGTAAACCCCTTCCCTGGGCAGTTCAGAAGGCACATCTGCCACAAACAATTTTTTTTCCCCAATACACCTGGTGACAGGATATTCAGTTTAGGTTCCTCTTTCTTACACTGAATGGCAATTTAAATTAAAATCACTGCCCATTCAAGCAAAAAAGAGCAGGTCTTAATGGAATAATATCAAATTTATTTTCAATATGCTGTGATAGGATAGCAAACTTTTAGCACACAGACGTAACTGCCTGCCATGCAAAGGAACTCCCACCGAACATTTCTAACAACTACCTATTCTTGCTTCCTTACTTTTAACATGTTCTCTTTAATATTCAAAATGGATGCTTCCAAACTCATTTTTGACACATCTTGACTTGTTGACTTAAAGTGAACCAAAAGACAAAATAAAGGGCATACTGGAGAACAAGAGCAGAGGAAATCCTCTGCTGTACCCATGTAAGCACAGAAGAATAAGCTTTACATGATCAAGGTTAGGCCTAGCTTGTAGTACAGCTACTAGCCAGGCCCATTCATAATTTGACTTTTTTATTTTTATATATTGCCTTATAAAACAGAAACACACTAGAAAAAAAATCACAGAAAGTGACTGATCAGACGTAAAAGTAGTAGGTCACCCTCCTTCAAATACAAATAACTTTTTCTCCTGCAAAACAAGAGTTGAATTTGATATTTTATCACTGCCTCGCACAAGGAATAATGGCATCACCAAGGCAAGAAGGAAGAACTGAATATTCTTTTAGTCACTGTAGTTTTAAAACCCATGGTAAGCAAAGGGCAAACACAAAGATTTGACACGTTAGGAATATGACAGGCCCTTTTATTGGTTGCTATCCAACTTAATTTCTTCATGACGGGCCTGACAAACAAGAGCAACCAGAGCCTGAAGACAGAAAAATACATCATCACAGAGTGCAAATCAGTTCTGTTGTCTGGTCTAGTACCCTTCACCAATGACACCACGAGTAAAGGCTCAGACGTCACCCACAAGTCACTGCCGTCTCCTCATTACTCTTTCTTTTGTTCTCTCAAAAACTATCCTCTATGCTGAAACTTCCAACAATCTCCTTAAATCTCCAAATTGAGTTTAAAAGTGTATTCCTAGAGAGACAGGGAAGTGGGAGACTTTTATTTATAAGTTAGAACTTCACTACTTACACAGTGCTAGTACGCCACTCAAGATTTGTCTATCTTGAGGCAGACTTGACTGATCCCTTTTTCGGGTCCTCCAAAGTCAACCACCAGCATCCTTCATTTGTTATAATACTGACTCCTAACAAACAATTATTCTTGTTAATGGGGAAGAAATAGGTAAACTGGGAGGAAAGAGGAACTTGGATAACTCCATAAAACTACTTAATGGGTGGGCTCTAGTCTACATCTGACTACGAGCAAGTTTTGCCCAGGAACGTAGTATGGTCCCAGATGTGATGTCTCCCTTAATGCTGCAGGAGATCCATATTTTCTACTGTTCTCTCACTATCTTGGGAAGCAGCTGTGGCGCACAGCTGTAGTTCTTGCTGTGAAGATAACACACAGAGTCTGGCTGACCCTGTGGACTTCAAGCCGATAGATCATGACAAAATTACAGAGTGGAACTTGCCAAAAATAGTAGGCTTCAATTAAAAAACATATAGAACACTTCATAAAAACTTAACAGCCCAAATTATTGTTCATAGATACACATTGCTACTTTACTGACCACTGATACCATTCACGCCTTTTTGGCTCACGCTTATTTTGCGGACATGCACATCTACAGTATGGGGTTATCACAGTCCTGATGTTTTCTCAGGTTTTCTCTGAATATTGGAAATTGCACGCATGCATATTACGTAGCATACGCTGAGATGTATGTCACCACCAACAAATATACTCCACTGAAGAACAAAACTGCAAACAAGCTTTTACCCCAACTCTCCTACATGTCTTAACACAAAATGTGAGAGAAGACATTTTGAGTTGCTCAGATTTCTGCAGCTTTTTTTTTATTCAGAAGAAATATTCATATGACATAGCAGTATCAGGTCCCTGATTGACAGAGTATCAGGTTGACTCATACCAAGTTAAACTCTCCTTCAGGTTAAGAACAAAATACCCTGACATGTTGCCACGTAGACTTGGAGTGGCAAATTCCCCGGATTATAAAACATCTGTTGAAAAGCAGTTCCCTATCTAAGGCCCAAGGGTTATATTTCTACGCCTCTTACTCTCTTGCTTCCTCCTCTGCATATACTACACGTTGAAAGGGCAGTACAGCCTGCAATATCAGAGACCAAACTGCCCTTTCAAGCTACCCTAGCATCTCAGATTTATACAGTAGCAGAATATACATTTGTGGATTTAACTCACTTTTCCGAAAAGTCTTAGCAAGTGCAAGGAAGGATAATTTCTTATAGACAGAAGCTTTTTAGGGAAATACTACACACACTGCTGCATTAAGGTTTCTGAGAGGAGGAAAATTGATAGGCTTTTCATATATGTCAGTGCTCTCCTTTTAAGACTAGCAATTGCAATGCAATCTCTCATCTGTACAGGTCTTTTGTGAACTGACATGCGGCTCATTTGTCTAAACAATCAAATAAAGCACATTATGACTCGATCAGTTGCAACTGCCATAAAAATAGAGCTCATACCTACATTAATTTGCTGCAAGCAGATGGTTGATTGCTTTTCTGTCCTTTTACATTGTGGTCCTGTTCCCTTAGATCCTCTCTTTGTAGAGAGTGACATGCTGGGAGGTCAGTTTTCTGACAAGGTCATCTGCCTTCAGAGTATGAAGGGAACTGCACGGAAAGTGGGTTGGGCTATATTTAGAGTTTGGTCCAACTCCGTGCCAAGGTCCCCCCACTGTCTCTCTCTTGCAGCACCGTCTCAGGTCTATTCTTGCAGATTCTCAGCCCACACACAGAAAACACGAGGAGAGAAAAGTCGCTCTGAGCTACTACTGGGTCGAGGTTTTCTGCAGTTCGCTGGAAACAAGCGGATCAGGAGCTCCTTAAATCCCTCGGCTCTTCTAGTATTAATTTTTCTTTATTCAAGTGGATTTTCCCCTTCCAAGTGAATAAGGAGAGGAAACTGCCTGGGATACAGCAAAAAATAGTCTCCTGAGCTAAGGTAAGCTTGCTTCATTTTTGTGCTGTCACCGTAATTAAAGAGCAATTGATGATGACTTGGATCAGATATGCTTTTTCCTGTGAGACCAGATCTGCATGTCAGCATTAAGGGTTTTTTTGGATAATGAAATTCTCAATTTCAAAACATCAATTTTCATTATCACTGTCTAAAGGAAATGGGAAAATAAAAGGATATCAGCATGTGTAATAGAATATACACTGTCTGATTTTACCTGTTTAGATTAATGTAAAAAGCACACAGCTACACCAATAGACTGTATCATTCTGAAAGTAAGAGAAAAACAGATGTATGACTATGTACATAATGATTACATATATATATATCTGCATTTAGATGTGCTGAGTGATGTTTTATCCACATTATTTTGTATGATGTGAGAAAGTATGGCTTCAGGGTTGCAATATAAGGCTTGCTGCAAATAGCACAGATATAAAAAAAAATTAATAGATGAACATATGCTCAAATTCCTTCACAGTTCCAAAGAAGTTGCTCAGCTTCAGCCAGAGTACAGGCAGGATTAAAGTTCATATTGAATTTGGTCTCCTTTCCACTGAATGCTTTACACTGGTCCTGCATTGCTTCTCCTTTTAAAACCTATGGCTGAACAGTTTTCCTCAGCACCATTTTAAACTGTTGTGATTCTTAAGGGGAAAAGAACCTGGACAGAGTACAGCATGGCATGCCTGTCTGTAAGGAGATCCTAACACACTTCAGGTCACATGGACATCATGATACTGTGGTGTGGACTCCAACATGAGGAGATTGTTATCATGTAAAGACACTCTGGAGCCATGGATTTAGCACTGGCACACACACACATAGCTTCCTGCAACGCAAACACACAGGAATGGTAACCTGAAGAAACAGGGTAGAAAGGTCCACTTGACCCAAAGGTCCAACCACCTGGCTGGCACCCCAAAAAGTTGTTCATACAAGCAACACCATGTAAAAGTCTCATCAGAAACATCTGAAGAAAGGCAGATGGGTTCTAGATGAACAGTGAGCAACTCACTGGGAGTTCACCTAAGCCATGACGACTGCGTGAATTCCTGCACTTAGTTCAGGTCATCTTTTCTTAACACATCTGCTGGTTAAACAATGCCATACATTGGGCTGAAAAAGTAAAGGTGGCAAAAGTCTTACCTACTGAAGATCCTTCTCATTTTGGTTACTCTCAACTCTGTATAAGATCATCCTGTCTTCCTTTCTTTCTGACTTTTGTTTGATAATTTATGCTCAGCCATGAATGTTAAGTTTATTTGGAGGATGTAATAAACACCATGCATTTCACAGAAAATATCTTTCTAGCAGTCCTAAGACTCTTCAACAAATAATAATTAAGGCAACATGACGTGGAGCCAACTTGGGCTGTGACACGTGATAATTCAGATTCATCTAGAAAGTTTTTATTGCAAGAGCTCAAAGAAGAGGCTGTTATGGGAGGGTTACTCCAGTACTGCGAATGCATTCATCAAGTTCATCAGCAAGTAAAAGGCTTCACAGTATAAAAGGAACTAGTGCAGCCTAAGATTGACCACAGTCTTTTATAAACAGTTGTTACACACTGATAGAAGAGAAAAGAAACAAATATACCTTTAAAAAATTATAAGTGACTATGCCTAAAGTTATCGCTTAATGAATCAACTTAGGTTTTGTGACACTGTGGCATCAATACTCCACTTGTGTGTGAGAATATGTTATTTCCCCATCAGCGTTAAAGACACTGAGGGGGTGGGAGGTGGCTTAGAATAAAGCAGTATGGGGGTGACTATCTTACAAACACAGCATTCACAAAGACACATACACATGCCCCAGCAGAGGGGCAGGAGCACTGCTGCATCCCAGTAGCAGCCGGGGACGGGCTTGTTTTGAAGGTTGGGTCATCACATCTTCCTCACAGGAGCTGAGTCTAAAAGGTCTCTGTCACCCAAACCAGTGGGAGATTTGTTGGCAAACAGATGACAGGACAACAGTAATGGAAAATGGCAGTACCGTTGTGATGATAGATACGAGTATGGCATTAGTGGAAGAAGTTACAGAGAAGCACATCTGAATGAACAGGCCTCATGTCTTCACATAGAGAAACCTAAATCTGCTTCTAACCTCTTTCTGGTTGGGATCAAACCTGCTTGGTAGGATCCTCCTCTTCCTATTCGCTGCCCTACATTATAAATTTCCAGCACCAGCATAAGCTGGCTTCACCCTGCTAATGTGTGGCCTCCATTGGGCATGATGTGCCCATCCTAGTGGAGACCACCACAGAAGGGAAAAAAAAGAAAAAAAAAGAAAAAAAGGAAAGGATCTTTATTTCCTCCCCTAGTGAAGAAAAGAAAGAGTGAAACCCTTGGCTTCTATTAAGGGGGCTCAGATGGGGCTGAAATCCACTTTCCTCACTGAAGGTGGGAGGTCATGGCTATATGTGTTGACTGACCTCTGCCTAAGGTTGTGGATGAGGAGGAAGACGAGGCTTGGCTGATGATATATGCTCCCAGCTGGCCAGGCAAAGCTCCAAAGGGACATTCACGAACTCCTGACATTGGCACCGTCACCCTCAGCTGACAGGTGTAAGCAAGGCCAGAGCCAGATGGTTAAATCCAAAGAGCGCCAGGGGGATGAGTAAGTCCCACTGTCAGTCAGATCCCTACTACTGCTCACCGTATTTATATTCCTGCCCGAGGGCTTTCTCCAAACAACAAATGGTGCTGGGATTTTCCTCCCTCCCTGCTATCACTCAGACAAATTGGACTGATGGAAACTTTGAGGGGAGCGTCAAAGCGTACCTCAACTCATCCTGGAACAAGTGCCTTTAGCACCTAGAGACTCAGTCCAAGATTATTTGGGTGCAATTCTCTGTGTGTACGCCTGCGTGAGGAGGTAACATGATATTTGGTATGAAAATATCATAGAAATTTCTGCACAGAAATTCTCTTCCAAAACCTTTCATGACTATTGTCATGAATATACTTTCCAGGAAGGAAGTGACAGACGATGATGTGCCAATACGTGCTGTATAGGAAAGCGAGATACTTGTGGGCACAGAAAAATCACAAAGCTGTTAAATATAACAAAATAAGAAAAATAACAAAACTCTTAGGCAAACAGTTAATTAAATAATTGTACTCGTTCTGCTTAAGAATATTGTCCCCTGAGACTTACTGGTAACAGGGAAGGGGAAGAAAATCAAAGTTCATACCTGCAACAAGTCACATAGCCCCAAGCTTTGTCTGACCGGCTTTTACAAATCCATCTCCAAAGAATAGAAGGAAAAATCCAACAACGGAACTTTTCCATAGGGTCTTCTGCTGCATTTTGCCCTCTGTGCACCAGAGGTATAGTGATATCTTGTTGCAGAAAACAGCCTGCTTTGAGGTGAGGAACAGCCTCAGCAACCTCCATTTTCTTGCAGTCTGACACAGTGTTGGGACTAATGGAAAGATCTCCAACACTTTGCATTAGAAAATGTTAGTTTTAACCACAGCACATAAATAACATCTAAAAAAAATCAGTATTTATAGCATGTTTGTATTTAACACTTTTGTCTACCCAAAAAACAATAAAGCTTCATGCTCATATCTAAGCAGAATAAGGCACATAAAAAAAAATAAATTCACTTGAAGATCTAGGCACTCTAAAGGCCTGCAGTACCACGCTGCTTTGCGGCTGCAATTGCCAGCTCCAGACTGGTGAAAACTGCAGGCAGACCATTGTCTGCTACACTTGGTGCCTTCCTTTTCACCCAGACATCTTTGTGGTCCCACTCAGTACGGTTTTATGAGTCCCAGTGATTTTTCAGGATTGGTACATAACCCATTCATGGCAGATAAGGTCCGCTGTGCACATAGAAAAGGAACTGGGGGGCTTCTCAGTGCAGGGGAAGGGGAGGCAGAAGGAGTGGCCCCACCTGACCTCAGACCTTGACCACCAGTGCAAGGGAGGACACAGCGGATGCAGCTTGCTTTCCCCCGGTCACATCCACATCTCTCTTTCACAGTCACACAAATGTACATCATATGTACCCAGCTGCATACAGACAAAGTTGCGGGGTTTGGAGACCCACTCTCTAACCATTAACAGCAAAACATAGTATTTTAGGCTAAGATGAAGCATCTACTTTGAAAAATGCATTTATTTTATATGGGTTTTCAGTTTGGCTAGATGAAATGGAGAGCAACTATGACAGCGTTGCCTAGAAATGATGAGAATGAAATTAAACAACAGAAAGTAGTTTACCTGGGATGTTCTAAAATAGTGTGCAGGGGTATGAGACAGCATGTATATATCCAGAGTGGTTATCTATACCTGAAACATGCTTTCAGAAGTACTTAAAAATTGAGGACATACAGCTGGCCAGCCCCACAGATTGTTTTGTCATTTTCATAAAGCTGTTCCCAACTTGAAGTTTAGTCACAGCTACAGAAGTAAGCTGAAAACAGAGTGCTCCAGTGGGGGACGCGTTTCTTATGGCTGTAATGGAGGGACATGGCATGCTTAAAGACCTTTGCTCTCTCAGGGGAGCTCAGCAGGAGCTGGGAGCCTGGGAAAGCACCAGCACAGCAATGGCTGGGCTTTGCTGAAGCAGTTTCTCTAGGAATGGCGTACGCACAGCTTTCTGCTGCTCTGTGACAACTGCCAAGGAAAAGGATCATATGCAAAGCTAGATTGTACCCGTACATTTCTTTGGAGACGAAGGTGGTTAACTTTAAAAATAATTCCCAATGAAAATCCCACCTGTACAACGTGGCGTAGTTATGCAGGGAGAATTAGTTAAAACTGGGATTACACGAAACTCTAACACAAATTTCTTACCTTCTATTACATAAGCCTAAATTATTTCAATTGCAGCAAATTCACAGTGAGCACTGCTGGGGCTAAAACGCCACAGCAAGTAATCCAACAACGTTGAATTGAATTCTTTTGTCTCAGACGTCAGAGAGTGAAAGTTCATATGCACAGCTGCTAAACTGTAAATTACAATTTTACATAAAATGAAACTTGGACTAAACATAGTCCTGTTAAAAGAAATCCTTAGAGGTGAACTCTTCCATTTTTCACTCATAACCAGCTTTTTAGTATGCCAACCTGTTCCGCAGGCATTCACTTGAACAGAACAGTGTCCAATCTCTAGCACATGAACAGCATTAAAAAAATCAGTATTTATAGCATGTTTGTATTTAACGCAGTACTCATGCAGCTTTATTAATCACTAATAATATTGCAGAAGAATAAAAGAGCAAAGGATGAAAAGAATGTAAAATAATCCCCACATGAATGGCAAATGTTTTAGATGCTCTCCCTAAAGATACGATTTAAAAATCATGTGCAAGACACAGTGAAAAACAGGCATTTTACATCAAGTCTCATCCGTCTTTAAGAACACTCAATTTAAATAGAAAGTGAGTGGCAGCCATTCTTCCTGTTACTAGGTTTCATTCTGCTAACATAATGGTTAGAGATGCCAACCAATACAACTCCATGCGTACCATCGGATGTTCACTCACACAATACCTGCCTGAGACAAAGGAATCCCACTTGGGAATGCAGTGAGGCTGTACAGGACGAGCTTGTCAGTATACGAGAAAAAGGCAGGGTTGAAATGACTGATCAGGACTCATGCGCTTGAGTGCATGCTGTTGCTGTGCAGTCTGTCTCATGCAGCCAAGCCAACGGGCTGCATGTTCCCCGCTGTAAGTTCACCCACCGACCAGCACCGGCCCACTCAGAAGCCAAGACGGCTCTAAATTTCTCGATACAGATGAGCAGACACCGAGAGATTGAAACAACATGACCTGTCAACTCTTTTGCAGCCAGAAACTTGAGAATCTTGAAGGTGAAAAACCAGAGCACTTGCTCCCCCTCACACCAACTTTCACCCGACCTCCAGCTGTCCAAGGAGGACAACGTGTAGTCTAATTATAGGTCTCTTTAGTCCTCCTAGAGATTGTCCCCTTACGTAGGCCAAGAATCTCATGAATCTCTTTCAGAGCACAGATCATCCTCCATTTTAGACCCTTCTTCTGCCCTATCACGAATGTGCAAGGTGGGCTCCCCATCAAGTTTGCTCCTCGCCAGTGAAACAAAAGGAAGAAACAACAGGTTTCATCAAGAAATGCAGGGTATGGAGTGACCACTGGAGAATGCACATCTAGTTTCTTCTCTACTGTCCTTTCCCGTGACTTGTCACTTAAAAAGAGCTGTTAACACCGAAGGCGTTTTTATTATCAAAAGTGAAAAGCTACAGCATATATTGAGCAGTTTCACACTTAACAGTTGTGAAGGATATTCTACGTATGAGTTGATAAGCTGTGTTTTCTTTGCACTTTGTGTACATACCCAGTACATGTGGTCAGAGGAGGGAATCTTACAAGATTTATTCGGATGGAGGTCAGGTGCGTGTACGTGCTTTGTTACATTAAAGAGCTTGGGAGTACGCATTTCTACATCTGACAGGGACTGCTTAGCCTTTAGCAAATCACTAGCACTTCTTCCATCTCAGTTTGTCTTACTGCAAAAAACAATATGCAGAAATATCCCTTAACGGGGTGTCTTAGAGCCTAAATAACATATCTAAGTGCTACAGGATTTTTGAAGAGAGTGCTACAGTAGAATAAAATAATAGTTTTTAATTATAATTCAGACAGAAAGGACATGAAGTCCCATTCTTTAACACCTGAAGAAGCCTCAGAGTTTTTAAAAACATTTTCGAGAATCCAAACCTGTTGCATTCAGATCATTAAGATGAAAAACAAACCTGGGGCTCACTATGTCGGAGACACACAGCTCAGTGGGATCCCTTTTAGTTTGGAGTTACAATTCTCCAGTTTCAGTATCAACAGCCACAATCAAAGGCTTCTTTGTCATGGCTTTGCCATTCATCAGCTTCTGGGAGAGTGTCCTGACATGAGGCAAGAGAATGATAAGAGTTACCCCTATCCAAAGAGGGCATCCAGCTCAAGGACAAACCGATGACAGACTATGCAAAGCTGGGGTTAGAACATAAATGGTATGGGAGGGACAGAAGCAGTGCTTTATCCAGACCCTGAGGTCTCAACTCTGGCGACAGCCTCGTAAGGCAGATGTCCTCCGGTATCCCGTATGAATTCAACATGCTATGAATTCTTCATTTGAGACCCTGCTGGGAAACCTAGTCTCCTCCTGCTTGATTTACTGCAGAATTGCTGATAAGGAAACCCCGCTGTAGCAGAACACTACCCGCAGCACAACAGGGACGAGATAGGCAGCACATCTGCGGAGAGAAGATCGTCATCTCAGCCAAAGTTACAGAAAACAGCAATTATAAAATAATCCAAGTCTTACAATATGGAAAACAGCATAGCCCTCAAATCAGAGATACTTTGTCTCTCACTGTTTGTCTTTGTCAGCAAGCGGAAGGGCCATATACAATTAATACTATCAAACAGAGCCTGGCATAGCAAGAAAAAAAATAAATCCTATGTACTGTCATAGTAATTTTATCCTTTTGTTTATTTTTTTTAAACTGAACTAATTACTTAGCTCAGCAATGGTTGGGACTGGAAGGCTGCACCAGGACTGTAATGAAGGTAAAGCCCTGGGGAACCATTTTGATTATAGTGGAGGTTTCAGCTGACTACATTTTAATTAATCAGAGTAGTAGAGCACTCTGAATTCCCAGGTATCCCATTTCAACCTGCAGACTAACATGACTTGTTTTAGGGCATATTTTAACATTGTTCTAATAAATTCTTCAACAGTTCTTTTAAGTCTCAGAGGCAATCTAATTTCTTTTTTATTTTTATTATGGAGGCTTTCAATAGGTATTTCATCTATAAATCACTAAAATGATGTGGCTGTGGAATGCCAAAAATAGACTCAGAAACCAACTACCTCTTCAATACTTGTATTCATTAAAAGCACAGTGAATTTTCTAATTACAAATCAAAAGAAGTTTTTTCACGTTGATAAAGCATTTTAATTTAAAATACATCTCTATTATAATAAAGATAAGTCACAGTAGCATTTGGTTAAAAAGCTCAGTAGTGAGCCAGCATAATATTAGATGTCATCCACTATAAGATAAACACAGAAGTCGTCAATGCCAAAAGAAAAGCAGGATGTTCAGGGTTCAACACACAGTGCAGTGTCTACATTATCTGTAAAACCCAGGCTGAAGTGAGCCATGCTTAAGGACCGACAAAATATGTGTAGTCAGAGAAATACGTGGCAAACGAAGAACCAGATCTCAAAATATGCCAGTTTTGAGCCAATACATCATAAGACCCAGCAGAGATGATGTAATTTATATCTTTAAATTCACAAAGCAAGTAAATTTTCCTTTGCATATTCTTCTGCATCCTGAATCCACCAGTGGTTTGCTTCTGTATGGAAAAAAGAATGCTAAACTGCCCAGGACTCTCCTGGTTTCTACTCAGACGCTGCAGTCCCCAGTATCAGCTAAGCATGACCTGCAGAGGTGGCTGTACACCGCCCCTGCCCAGCAGCAGTAGTAGATACCAACTCTTCCTCCAAGAGGGATGTAAGATCCAGAAAAGGACCAGGGGAAAACCCTGAAGACAGGCATCAAGCAGAGAGGGCTAAACCCAAGGGAAGGGCAGAGCACTCCGCGGAAGCTAGTGGCAGTGGTGGTAGGAAAGGGGGTGAGGACAATGGACATGGAGCCCTAGGTCTGAGCCAGTACACTTCTCCATATCCATCATGCTTCATTTTCTACGAAAACCAATGCTCTCCCCTCCCACTCAATAGGGTGAGCCGCTGCACCACCTGCTCCATGTGGGGGGACCACGGGGCTGTTCCTTGGTCCCTGCGTGGGGGAACAGTAGAAGGTGTGAATCCTCCTGCCTCAATGCACCGTTTGTCATACAGTTGCAGAAACAGACTTGCTCCTTGTAGTACCCACCCCTGCTACCAAGGGGTGATGAGCCCCTAACTGCTACACCACTAGCAGAGATGCAGCCCACCTCTGCCAGCTGCTCACAATTTCACTACTGAAAGCTTTTGAGAAGGCACCATAATCATGACTTTTTGCCTACATAAGAGGAGGCTGGGGGCAAGAAAGAGTAAGTTACTTCACATGGACCTTTACCCCAGTGTATCCATAAAGCTGTCAAAACCCAACCCAAAATAAAATACCAATTAGATTAGTTTTCCAGGGTGAAACTGTTCTGTGTAGGATAAAAAAAAAGTGTAGCTCACTTTGTGTAGAAGCAATGAAGCAAACTGTGGTTTAAGAGAATGATAATGAATTTCCTTTGACAATGGGAAAGGTACAGACCTAAGCTCACATCTCTGTCAAGGCATCTAGTTCAGCAATCGCTACTTTCTTTTAGTTTCTGCTAAGCTAAAGGTACTACAGATATTCTATTTTACAGTTGTCATTACCACAAATTATTACAGGAATAATTTGCTACAGTAAATAATCCCAGAATTGGCTTTCTCAAAACCATGTAAAATTATTCCAGGCTGAAAACCTGGAATGCCTAGCAATAATTGATTGTGAAACCAATGCTTAGAGAGTTTGGACTGAAAACCTCAAAGAGAAAAAAGCATCAAATTATTGCCACAGACCAAGGCAGAAAACCTGACTTTTTGATTTGGAGAGGCACAGATTTGCAAGCCTGAAGCATTTTTTTAATTCATTTTTTTCCCCACACTGGGTTACCAACTGAGTACTTAGTTCAGGTTTCAGAAGTGATGTATGTAACACCCACTGGGTACACCGCCACTTACACTGTGTTCAAACCAGAGGGAAAGGAACAGCTGCTATCACTCTTCCTGCGGCAGGTTAAGCACCAGGAGTGGGAACCCCCCACCAGAAGTGTGTGAAAGCACCAGCACTCACATGCTGCAGCCTCCAGTGATCTAGAATTCCCCTCCTAATTTTCTCTTCTTCACTCATGCTTTGTCTTTTAACTGCATCCAAGGATGAGCAAAGGTAAATAACGTGGCACGCTTTACCTGGGGCTGACCCTAAAAGCCACTTCAAAACTGCAAGCTTGGGCGGATTCTAGCCAGGATCTCTGAAGGGAGTCCAAAAGAGCTTGAGCCTGCAAAGCCTCATCACTCCACGGCTCTGAACAATACTCTGGCGATTAACCAAGCTCCTCTGCAATATCAAGAGCCACTAATGTTCCAGGATTTTTCTACATGGCAGTCATTAAGAAACTGAAGATAAATTAAAGGAGGGTGGGAAGCCAAAGCATGCCACCCTATGGCCTAGGTGATCTTGACAGAAGTCAGGTTTTCTCAGCTCCCTTTAGGCTTAGAGCCCCAGGAAACATACCCTGGCAGGAGGTCTGCCCTAAAAATAACATGTTGCAGGTAAACCCACGGTTGTGTTAAAAATCTCCCACCTGCAGCTACTCGCCCTGAGTTGCTGAATGCAGGGAGGGAGAGCTTCTTCTAGACACAGAACTGTTGTCTTTACTCTTCTACCAGTAAGAGTACCAGTGCACCAGTAAAGTACCAGTACACAGCACCAGTGCTTTATGAACACGTGCAATAGTAACAAAGATGCTCATGACTCTGAACTGTATACATCACCTATCATCTATTTAGTGATGGACTTAGCAGTGTTAGGTTAACCGTTGGACTCTGTGATCTTAAAGGTCTTTTCCAACCTAAATGATTCTATGATCATGAGAACTCATGTCCCAAAGAGGAAAGGGACAGAAAAAATGCTGCCTTAGTGCAAGCATTGGTTTTATGGGGTTTGGTTTGTTTGATTTTTTTTTAAAACTAGAGAATCTGCACATCTCCTTAAATTGCTCATGCACATGTTGGGAGTGGAGACTGTGCATTTGAAATGACCGAATTACAAGGATGCCTACCAAGTAAACCTTGCAGGGATGAGGGTGAAACTAAATGCACAAGAGTCTTCAAGCTGCCTACACACGCAGCACCTGCCTCCCACAGGGTCACTGGAAAAATCCATTCAGCCATTCCGATTGCTTTTAAGAGCAAGGAAAATACAGACAAAACTACAGGGCACACGGGGGCAAAACACATCTCAGACAAAGCAAAGCATTTTTGGACAGCTTCTGGCCTATTTTAACACCACTTAAGACGGGCAAAATTTTGTCAAGGGGAATCATTTTTGTCTCCACCATTTGAGGAAGACGAAGACCATGCCTTCATTGCACAGACCAGCCTCAGTCGCGCTGTAATACACAGGGTGCAAGAGAGGTAGGTCAAAATCCTGCAACCTGTGCTCAACACAGAAAATGTTCAAGAGATCAAACAATCTTTTTTAAACCTCCAAACTCAAAATGGGAAGCAGAAGTGACTGCGGAGGATTTTCATGCAAAAAAACTGCCACTCTTATGGTTCGTCAGTCAAGACTTCTGCTAGCACATACTTCAGGAAGCTCACAGTACCCTGGTACTCTGCCATACAAGTAAGAAACAAAGATCCTTCTGCTGTATTCCTGTGTTGAATTACAGGGTGTTTTTTTTTCAAAGAGAGTTTTGAAGTGTACAGAGCTAGGAGTTGGACATGATCAGAAGTCCATAGATCTGTCTGCTGCACTCAACACAGTCGACTACAAGATGCAAGCAACTTGCCTGCAGAACCAAACAGGAGTCGATCTGAATCTGTCTCAGATGGTTCATCTCACTCTTCTCAGGAGCCCTGAAACAGGCAGCTGCTCCTCCTCACTAGGAGTGCTTGCCATGGCATCCCAACAGATTAGGCTCCATTCCCCATGAAGCTATACATTATTAATCTTATCTGAAGCAGACAGTGCTGACACCCAGCTTCCTCAGTGTCTGGAAGAATACCAGCTGTCTCCAGCTCAGCCTGAGTAACTGGAGAGAATGTGTGCATGCATCAAGAGGAAATATTTCTTAAAACTTTGCAGGATTCAGAATCCTTCCCCTCTTCTTTTTCCTATGCACTATTATAACAACTGCCTGGGATTCATACCCCACTCCATCTCTCTGCATGCCCAGGTGCAAGAGACTCCTTTTTGTATCTTTTGCTTACAAGATAACTGTGTCACTTCCTCTCAGACTGGCCCAACAGCCCATTCATTTGAGGTTTCTTTGGGATGGGTTACTGCAAGACTGTCTTTATCAGACCAACAGAAGGAGATGCCCAGATTATGCAGCCAGTGGAAGATGCAGCAGCACACCTTCCACAGCACAGGAATGGACACTAAAGAAAATTACTGTACTCCACGATTCCTTAGCTTTTACCTCTTAGAAATCCTGCATGGACTTGGTTCTAAGGCTGAACAATCTCTATGGTCCTTTTTCTTCATCAGCCTTGTAGCATTACAACCAGTAGATACCACGTAATTGCTAGTGGTGTGAATAAAAAAGTTCCTTCCTACTGAACAGCAACCAAGTTGAGGAAGAACTTTTTACCTAGAACTTAAGAACTGGTCCATAACGGGTACTGGATAAGACTCATACTCATCAGCCCTTCTTAAAAGAGGTCACAATCAATTGGATGGCAAACTACACAAAAACAAGGAACAAGTGGACCTTTACTGACTTACAGACCTTTCAAAGCCTCTAACAATCTCAAAGATGTTTCAACAGTTGCGTAGACGTGGCATAGACTGGTGCAATACAACTACATGGCTCGACGGGTAGATTAAGCCCTTAAAACCAAAGAACACTAAGCACTGTAGCTAATTTGGCACCAGAAACTTGTTTCTTGGACGAGTTTTGCATTTCAGGATGCAGTCCAGCAGTGAGTTAGTTTATGAACGGTAACATCAAGACACGCGTACCTTGCATATCCCATCCTCTCAAGAAAAATAGGGATCTCTACTGTGGCAACATCACATGTATGTAAGAGCTATTTTTAAATAAAAGCCTTTCATTCTGGGGGTAAAAGGATTTCCAAACAGCTTTTGATCCCCTAAATCAGGGAACAAGGCTCCGCTAGCAAGTAGGGAAGTGTTCTACAATTTGAAATGTTACAGCCAAGCTGATGAAAAAATCATTCAAGCAACCTGAATGGCTCTCACGCAGTCATTTTCACTGTAGAAGTCGACACACCATGTTCAGGTCTCATAAAACTACATTATTTGTTATTATGGAAAATACACTAATTCTGCTCACTATTTCCCACAGGTTTACAGCACTAATAAATCCAAGTTTGTGTCATTAATCTCTAGAATTAATCATTGACTACCAGTAAGAGTGCAGTAGGTGATGATTAAAGCAGCAGAAATGCCTCATAATACAGACGTTATTGCCTTTGTGTGGGGAGGCATCGTGTGGTAAGTGAGTATTAACTTCAAAGATACAGCTCATTTTACACAGCTGGGCTCTCTGATGAAAGTTGAATTTGAAGCATGTTAGCGTAATAACATGCTCCCGAGATTTTGTTATTTTTTTTTAAAATCAGTAATTATAATGAAACACTATGGCTGAATAGCATGACCCTCACTCATTTACATCACCAAAACAAGATGACATCATTACTTTTATTTTCTAAAGCTTGTTTTTGGCAAAGCAAGTCCTCTGTTCTTTCAGGTACTGTTTAGAAAGCAAGATATGAGATTAAGCCATTTACCTCCTCAAGTACTGTGCTTTTTACATTGCCATATTTACCACATAGCTTCAGGCATGGCAAATAAAAATTGCCTTAAACCTGTGATAGCCTCAGAGCTGTTTGACAGGGCTCTCTATGCCTCTTGGAGTAGCTTGATAGTTTTGCAGCATGAAGTCCCAGGCTTAATCCCGAGTATAGAGTACTTGAAAAAATAAAGATTTCCCAGTAGAAGGCTGAAACATACTACACATCCATACCCAAGTTCCACCAGGCACACTTATTCATCCGCCAGGCAAACCTACTCATAAGTATGTATGAGGGTGTTTGACTAGACCTGAAATAATCCCGTTTATCATCGTTGCAGAGGAAGACAAGATAAGCATCTATCTCTCATCGAGTTAGCTATAGGCTTCCCTGCACTCGTATCTGGGTTTAACCCTTAGAGTCTGCATTTCTATTGTAGAGTGTGTACTTCTATTAAGATACGTTCACTAAGCTTTCATCACAAGGCAATGACAATTAGTTTCCTCCATTACCTGATTTCCAGTTACCCAGTGGTCTTAAGAGTGTCATGTCTCACATATTAAAGTAGAGAGTTGGAGCCAGGATCTGCCTGTTTATACAGGACAAATCAATTTAAATATACACTAATAGAGAGAGTTTGATTTTAATTACATTAGGCACAGTATTTGTCCAAGCAAAAGCACAAGGGGAGTACATTAAAAAACATAACAAATTACCCCCTGCCCCCGCCCCAACTTGGCTGTTAAAAGAAAATTACGGTCATATCTCTCATGTTAGAAATGTTGATAAAAGCGTACAGAACTGCTGCCAAGGTTAATGTCATCCTGAATATGCATTGGCTGTTCAGACACCGGTCACAAGATTTAAAGAATAAAACAACATTCAGTTTTGTAGAGATCTGTTACTTCACGGAAAATTAAACAAGTTATTTGCTTTTTTTGTTGTTTTGTTTTGGTCAACCACCATTCAGCATGTGTTTAGAAGAATACACATCTTTCAGGAGTCTTTTAATCAATCACAGCAATTTGTAAACCCATTTCAAAAATAAATATTTAGAGGTCATGTAAGCAATGAACTCAAAGAATGGCTTAGGTCCAGGCATTGTGTAGACTCAATGATGTGATCCTCCAGACATTTTTCTGCCCATGTGGTGCCATCAAATAATTTTGTTGTTGTTGTTTTTTTTTTTTTAAAACAACATGACAAAAACTAAGGAAAGAAAAAGACATATGTTGAACTGCAAACTGTGAAATGAGACGGGGTAATGCAAGAGGGGTCATATCCCACTACTCAAATGTGAGCCAGCAAAAGAGGAGTGAGATAATCAGAAAGGTCAGAGCAGCAACAGTGGCCAGGTCTTTTCTTGGAAAGACTTTAAGAACACCCACACTTCTCCTCAGACATCAGCTACTCTCTGCACTCTCTTCTTCTCACTAGTTTGGATAAGACTTTTACTAGACAACCTTTTCTAATTGCCCACTTGAGGAAAGCACTGAGGGCTCAGCTGTCACCTCAGCATTAAGTGTGGTGGGCAAAATACTCTGCTCCACTCTAGTCCTCTTTCCTTGATCGAAGAACTTCCTAGGGGGGTCAAGGAAAAGCAGAAGGAGAAACAACACCTCGCTGTTGAGAAACGATCTTCCATCTCAGACCACAGGACAACTCTTTAGTAAAGTGCTGCCTCTGCTTCAGTTCAGCAAGAGCACAAGAGGGACTGACGTACCTCCCGATTTCAACAGCCATGCTAAAGACCATCTTCCCTGGCCTCGCCACCAACCATGCCAGGTCTCCATACCAATTTGCAGCAATATACTTCATTGGGCTACTCTGCTAAATTAGTTGCAGATGCTTCTGTAGTAAATCTTTCCTTAGTAGTGTGCTTCAGAAAAAAAATGAACTGGAAAAGTCTGCTTCATAGGCTCCATATCAGACACAAAAAACTGCATGAAACCATGAAGTCAAGCCCAAAGCCCCCCGGAGAATTCTGGATCACCACTGTCATATCCCGTTTTCCAATTTCATCCACTCAGCTGAAAGGATGTTTAAAACCAACATTTCTGGGGACAAAGAAAATCTCATTTCATTCTTTTCTCATTATTGAAGTGTGGCTGAAACCTTCTATTCTCAGGACAGCCAAAAATAAATAAATGCTGGTACACGTAGGGAAATTTTAGCCTCAGACGTGGAATTTCTCACAACAACTTTTGAGCAGCTGAAGATGTGGGAAGGGACACTATTGCTTGCTCTCAGCTACAGCAGTTGCTAACATGATTATATGGGCCCCCTTTAAAGTCCATTTCCACAAAAGGAGGCGAGCCTGTCGGTAAATAGCAGAGCAATTTATCACCACACCCACAAACCTCTCTTCCTAGAACTGCCATACACCTGAGTATCACCCATGAAAGCAGACCCCACGCTCAAGGTGAATGCCGTCTAAGGCCCTCCTGTAAACTTGAGCTCTGTTTCAGACCCCGACATGCAGTTTCTTAACAGGGTGACACAGGCCATTGTGCTGGAAGACAGTCTGTTTCTGGGAAACGCCACTGCACTACCACTCCTGACTCATAAGGATATAAGATGATTTTCCTCCAATCTCACACACCGAGTTAACAGCAAAGCCAGAAACAGTATGCAAATCTCACTGACATGGTAAAACATCAATAAGCTCACGTGCGGCTTTTCTGCTTATTTATTGTATGCGTCTCTACATCTACTTATTTTTCACACGCTGATTATGCAAGAACTTGGGAAGTCTTACATGTAACTGCTTGTCATTATCACGGAGTGAATTACCACTGGAGTGGGGGACTCATACCTTTGAACAGTCTTAGTTCAATTAAAATCCCAGGCCTTTATGCTTGCAGTTACCATATTTCTCTTATGGTTACTAGAAATATTACCTTATTTCTTACTTCTGAAAACTGTGTGGTTATATAGGACAAATCCATCCCCTCCCCTTACTACTCATACAAGTGCCCACTGTGCTGAAGTCCACAAGGTTAAGTTTGAGTGACAAGCTAGACTCACAAAAAAAGAGAAAGCAAGCTATCGAGCATCCCCTATAGAGTTAGTGGCACACAGGCAGGGAAGCTCAAACAGGCAGGGAAAGAGAAGCTGCTGTACTCCTCCTACTCCTTGCCCTGCATGTGCAAGATCCCTGTTTCTCAGGTCACTGTCAGTGACTCCTTGTCCCACACAGAGCCCAGAATGTGGTTCCCACTGCCCACCCCCTTTGCTTTGCTTCTTTGGGAAACGGGGCTTATATATGACCACAGTATCTGTGTGTATATGTTTATGTCTGTGTGCTGGTCCCAGAATTTTTGTCTCAGTGCACAGTCGCTACATCAAGGTTTGACAAAGGGTTGGAGAAAGCAAATTCTTGCAAGTTCTTACAAGTTTTGTGAAAACAGGCAGGGAGGCGATTCTATAATTATCCTTGTGGAAGGCGAGACTGGCATGTGCAATCCCAGAGAGAGGGGAGAATCCCAACAGATTCCTCAACCATGGGAAAAAGTTTCAGTTGAGACTCACAGTCAACCACTGCACACAAATTTATAGGAAAGTAGTCATGTTCAGCCCCACTGCTCAGAAAACTACTAGTGTCTGGCTAGGCAGGCACTGTAAAACATAGTCATTTGAATGATTTATTTCATTCTTTCTTCTAAGAAATCTTTCCCAGCACTGGAACAGGAGGGAGCAAACTGGTGGGTGACACACATGTTTGCTAGCACATAAAGGAACTTTATAAAAGCAGATTTTGTATTTTCCAAATTAAGAAGAAAAAAAGCCAGTGACAGGGTGTGGCAAGGGATCCTGTTTGTTTCTAAGCCTGTCTTTGCATGCTTATACTTTCAAATACAGAAAAGCATCCATTCTGAAAGAAGCATGAGGGTTAGAGATACAGTTTAGATTAGTGATGGTTTTTGTCAGAGTTAGGTTGATGGTTGAACTAGATCTGAAAGGTCCCTTCCAACCTCAGCAATTCTATGTGTTTTGGGATAGCCAAGTTTATTTTCTCAAGGCCTGTATACCAGAGCAGAGATAACAATTATGAATATTTTGACCACACATCCCCAACCAGCACTGGCTGTGGCTGCTTAAGTAAAGGGGGAAAGGGGAAGCCTGACCCCCATTATCACCTTTGTTCAAGTCCTGCCCCTTAGTTGCCTGTGCCAGGTTCAGCCGCAACAAACCAACCTGGCAACGACCCATTAGTCATGCTGTTTACAACTAACCCTGCTCATGACAATTCAAGGCAGCCACAGAGCAAACACAAGCCACTCACCTGGCAGATCTGCAGGCGCCTGTGGGAAGCAGGCAGTGACCTTTTCAGCCAGCAAAAACCACAGCAGGAAGACAGTGCTTGAACAAACCTTATCATGCAAAAGAAAACTTCCACATTGGCATAATAATGCAAGGGGAGGCTATTTCCCACCGGCAGTTTACTATACAAGGATGTAGCCTCAGTACAAAAGGACGCATGAACTTCCAGGCTAAGAGAGTTGTGACAGACCACAGCTCTTCCGTCCCTCGAGGAGTTCAGGCCTGGCCTGGCACATATCACATTGCCTGCCACAGCAATACTCCTCCGTGAACCAGGCTGTTAACAACATAAGACAGCCCTTGGGATACAGGCAGCACACTACAGAGGACAGGAGACTCAGACCAGAGGGCCTCACTGGTTAGTGAGAACTGAGCTTTGGCACGCTTTCTCCTGAACCTTCACCCTCCCAGACATTGAACACAGAGTACGGCAGGAGCGCTGTGGACTCCCTACAACTCTGTCCACCTACCTCACCTGCATCATGTCTAGGTACCTAATACCACCACCCTCTCTCCACCCCACAGATAGCTTCCTTTCTTCCTCCCTGTGAAACTCCAAACGCTGTTTTTCACAAGTAGAAATTACCAATACTGGTATAATTCTTACATCACTTTTTTTTTTTTTTAAATGTTTTAAAAAATACATATCTACTCCAGTCCCTATGACTCAGTATCTATAAATACTTTAATGGGATTTATTAAATTTATTTTCTAGTTTCTCAGGTGATGACATGACAGACCTTCAACCTGATCTTGCGCAATCAGCGTAGGAGAGGTCAGTGAGTTGGCAATAATAAAGTATTTGAGAGCCAACAACAGGGAGAGGGAGTTCAGATACTTGATGATAATAACCTAACACAAATGCGTACTTCCCTCCTCAAAGACTCCAGCATAAGAAAAAGCTTTAGGAGCAGCTTCTTCACACCATAACCTCCCACAATGTTTTGATCTGGTTATTTAAGCACAGTCTGAATGGCTTGAATTCATCTGCGGATAACCCACAACAAGGACAAAGATCTGGTGTCTGAAGTGTAGAGAAAGGACCAAAACACAACAGTTCCTACACCTCTCTGAAACTTGTAATAGAAAAATCAGGCAAGGACCTCAGTTTAATCTTTTTGCACTGGATTTCTTTTGCTTTCACACTCCCGAAGTCTACAGCCACTTCTCATTTTAGGAATGAGATGAACATGCATTTCTTTCCATGCCAGGCTTTGGGCCTGCCTGCCACTACCAAAACAGGCACTGTGCGCCTTTTCTGTGGCACGTAATAGGCAAACTATTCCAGCAAAGTTCTTCTGGCAGGGCTGGGTCACGATACTGGCAGTGAATACAGGCGAGAGGGGCCTCCTGAGCAAGCCAGATCCCTGATGTAAAATGAAGTGTGCCCGAAAGACGCTCGTGTGAGGCAAGCGGATGGGAGAACATTTCTCCCCAATAATACAGAGAACTTGAAAAGAATGGAGTTTAGCATAGAGAAATGCACAGGCTGCAATATATCTTTTTCTAAAAAAATCCTCCTCCATTCATACACTCCTGCACAGCAATGTGAGGCTCCCAGGTGGGAAGCTCAACAAAACACTTAAACCCCTCTTTGCCCAGGAGAGCCTGGTTAGCTCACCAGAACATGGGAATCTACGTGGAAGAAAAGAAGTAGCAAAATATTGTTAAAACATCAGTTTAAATCCAGGCCGGTTCTCCCTTCTCAGTAAGGCCCCGTGTAGCTGCGCTTGTTAGCGAGGCAGTGGAAGGGGCGATACTTCAGGCCTGCTCCTCGGCAAGGCTCTCTAATCCCCGGCCATGCAGCCAGCCTGCCAATCAGCCACCTTGCTCTGCTCGCACGCAAACCCAAGTTGAGTAACCTGAGGAGACATTAGCAACTCAACACTCACCGCAATTTCACGTCGTGGTCTGACCAAGTGGCACAAGCCCTTAACCACAGCCTTTAACAACAGCACGCTGCGCACACTAATCCCTCCTTGATACTTCATGTCAGCTCCCGCTGTGAATCAGCACAGAGCGCAATGGATTTTTGGCTTAACCAGCGGACTCAACTGCACTTGCGCTTTTTGGAGTGAGGAAGATTATCATTCCTACCTAAATTACACCATGATCCTGACTGCAAAGTCCACCAACCTCCTCCGAATGGTGCCTTACTGGAGCCAATGTGCAGCCAGGGGTGTCGCGGCTGGGGCTGCCTGAAAGGCTCGGCCATTCCCTTCAGGGGAAAACGCCGAAGGAGCTGATGTCATTTACACGTTACCTGACTCTGATGAGCAAACTTGCTGGCAGCCAAACACAACACAACAGCGACACTCTAAAAGAAGTGTTCAGGACATGTTTTTCATTACCACAGTCAATCCAAACACACCAATTGCCACCTCCGCCTTATCCCACTGTGCAACAGACATTAACAAGCTGAAGCGACAGCAACACGTGGATGATGAAAACATTCCACCAGCAGACTGGACTATGCTGAACACTGTGCGGGAATGTCACATTAGATATTTTCTGTACGTGTTGAAGTGTTTCTTCATGGTATATTAGACTTTCTCATCTTTTTTTTTTAATTACCTATTGTGCTCAAGCTCCCTGGGGCTTCTTTTTTGCAACAAGGTAGAACCTCACAAGTATAAAAATCAGTATAAATTTAAAAAAAAAAAAAAAAAGAAAAAAGCCAACAGCCCTTCCAATATTTTATCCTCGAAAAAGAATGCTTTTTTCCCCCGTGTCTTCTGATTCCCTCTGCATCTTCTTTGCTTTAAAAATATGACAGTAGAAATGGATGGTCCAACATCTCAGAACTTCAGTAACAGACTACAAAGCACACAATTACAGCATTAGGCATTGATATTGTAGGTTGATAACACTAGCTCTGCTCAGAAGAACTCCTGTATTACTGCCTGAACAAAACCTAACAGCATCAAATTTCTCAGATCTTCAGTGGGTAAGGGGAATGAAAAAGTTCAAAGGCCTCAGGTCCAGGGCGAGGTGACGCTGTGAGGCAGTGGCACAGAAACCGTGCAGCCAACAGGACACAGGAAAACAATTAATTTGACTTGCCCATCCAGAAAGGCCAGGCGCTTTGAGAGGTACCCATGGCATTTACAGCTGGCTGGATGGAGGGAGCTGCGGATGACACTTGTTCAGAGCAAGGCTCCTACTTACTCATCTAGATTAGGAGCAAATCTTTTAACCACCCCATTTAAGAGTAAAGCTTTTGGAGGGATGACTGGTTTTAATAGGTATGCCAAGAAACAAAAAGCTCTGCCAGCACTGAAGGACTCTGTTATCTTAAGACAAGACATTGCACAGTGTCACTTCCAAAACAAAGTCAGTTATTTCCTTCCAACTAGTATCTGAAAGTTGCCAATAGCAATAACAAAAGTATTCAAGAGAAAAAAAAAAAGGGAGCACAAATATGGGGATTAGCTGAAAAATACTTCAGTGTTTTTTTTTATTCCTGTTACTATTTTTAATTGCAAATAGAGTCAGAACACATTCTCCTAGTGACAATGTAATTTAAGCAATCTATAACTCAGTATTATGTCGAATCAACATTTTGCAAAACCTTAACCGCCATCTCAGGTTCTTCCCCCTATTCCAACCCCAATATACTCATTCCAAAAAACCACTACATTTAATCCCTGAGTTTATAAAGCAGGTAACACAAATGCTATTGCACTCAACTCTAGGGAATTACTAGCACAATACTCTTCTTGAAATCTCTAAAGAACCTCCTGCTGGGATAACATTTAAGACTTTAGTCCCCAAAGCAACATTTCTCAAATGATCTCAAGCCTGAAGTTACCTAAGTTGCATCAAGGCTGCTCAGATATGTTGTTTCTGGCATCGGCTCAAATTCTTTTAAAATATAGTTAAGATGTGCAATAAATAAGAGAACAATGAAGTCAGCACATAAGAAAGATTTTTAAAAGTTACCTATCAGAAAAAGCATGGCAGATCTTGCATATAAACATAAGCAATCATTTTAAAGGGTGGCCGAGTGCCCTTTTCACTTGCAGCTTACTGGGCCACTATGCTCTTCAAAGTACTGCATGTCTTACCCTTCAGCTGTGTTACGATGCTATTGATGAAGGACCAAGATACATGTTAATATGTAACCCGCCAGAGGTGTCTGAAATTCCATCTGATCCTCATCAAAGGAGAAAATACAGGGCGTAAAAAGTTACCATATGCCCCCCAAGAGGGGCACGGCTGCCTGTAACGCCTTCCCCACGCTGCAACATCACCAGCTCCAGGTGAACCATATGAGTTCTCCATGCTATCTCCATCTTTCAATAGTGGCTTTGAACCAAGAATGTTACTATTGAAGAACAAGGGCGGAAGGGCTGAATCCCAAGATAAGTAAGCAGCAGGGCTGACCTCATAAGCTGTTCCCTAGGGCACACCATTGGGACCACATGAGGTTCCTGAAAGCATTATATGAAAAACAGACATTGAGGTTTTACCATTCATAGTCAGGAAGTAAACAATGTTTAGCAGGAATTAAACACATTTATTATTCAAAGAAATTGAAAACACAAACCCCACATACAAATCATGCTATGGTTAAAGCGGTACTTAGATCCTGTAAGGGAACACAGATGGAGCAGGTCATGGCAAAATCCACACTTGTAGCATGCGCACATGTGCACACTTGTGAAGGTATAGACAGAACTGCAGACATAGCTTTCCAATGCTCTTCAAGAAACACGGCCACTACATTAGAAAAAACAAGAATTACAGAAGCACTTAGTTCAGTCCAGCTCTACTCCCAGAGAAGTGAGTAGAAAAAACAACAACAAAAACCTCCAAAACAAACAATCCACTTCAGTGGGAAGAAAATCAAGTTACATATGAGTACTTCTGAAAACCCTCCCCATCCTACTAATACGCTCTGCTGAGTGCAAGCTGCATGAGCTGTCAAGCATTTCTGCTTTTGTCCACTTTGAGGTCTGTCCCATGCAGATGAGCCTCACCCCTGGGTTTCTCCCTCTACACGTGGAAGAAATCGACTCTATATCTTTAAAGTATGCACTCTAAACATCCTCTAATACCGAAGATTATCGTCCTGTTCTCACATGCCACAGACTTTCAGGGGAAATCCATCAGAAAATTAAAAGGTTTGAGAAACATCAACAATACAGAAAAAATCAGAACAAACATACGATGGGCCTAGAATTCGATGCATATTGTTGCAGGAAGCTGTGATCTTATATTCAAATTTCTTAACTTTTTTCTACTGTGATGACCTCAGGGACAAGTATCTGTGCACTTTAAAACACAGGCAGCATTAGGACCCATAGTTGGAGGCATATGGCATCATTCTAATTTTGTATACTCCATGACGAGCTCATGAGGACCACACTGACAATTCATAACAGAAACAATATAAGTCCTGTATTGGTTCCCTGTCACCTTGACTGCTGGAAAACCCACCAATTTCACACTAACTAGCACATAAAAAAAATGGACCATCACTCTTATTTTTGGCTGTCCTAACAATTAGTCTTAGGATGAAGTAAAACCAGAACAATTACACTGAAGTAGAAGAACATCGCGGAACGATTATTTCAGGGAAAATACTTTTGGGCTATACTAGTGGGCTTTTTTTTTTTTTCACTTGGGTTAAACGGGTTTAGAGTGACTTTCCCTAAACCTTTTATTTTTTTTCCACTAAGTTGCAAGCTGCTCTGAGCAGCTGAGGAAGACTGGATACTCACTAAATACTCTGAGCTCAACATTTTTGTTCTTTCTTCCCTTAAAGGTGAATTAAAAAACGAGGAAGAAATAATTTTAAAAGTACAATACTCAGTGTTTATACAGTGTCTTTTATCAGAAGAACTCAGAGTGGCATATACTTTTTTATTACACTGATCAACCACAAATCCAAAAGACTGGACTTGCAATTACTTTCACAAAAGATATCAGCTTCTAGCAAAAAAACCTTTTTGGTTTTTCAGCACTAAAAAGCCACAGTTTTTAGGACCACAGGAAGGTAAACATCTTTTGATCAGTCCCATCTCATGTGGCCAAAGTCTCACACCCAACTAAAAAGAAAGAATTTTCTTGATGTAGCTAAGCTACACCGTGATCGGGGTATTCTCCTGGTGCCTGGACCACTTGGTTCACAAAAATCTGGAATTCTATCAAAATGCTGATAGGACACAAAATCGCAATGGTGGCAGGTACACCACGAGGGCACTGAGAACCTCTCAGCTCCAAGCTCACACCTTACAAAACATAAGCATCCACATTAGTTTCTGCAAAAGAGCAGACACAAACCCCAGCGCATCCCAAGGCCAGCCTCCCGCTCTGTCCCCCTGGATTTCTAATTCTACATAGAACTGAAATAATTCCAGCTCAAAGCAGCATTCTGAAAACTCAGTGTACTAAAAAGTTGTTCTATTCATATGTTCCCATGTCCTAAGGAGACAGGCATAAAACATGACAAAAATATTAGCAATTAGGTTTTAGGGACTGTGATCTCATAGATGAGAACAGAACAAATTCAACTGAAGTCAATGGAATTATACCCACTGACATGAGATCACAACACGGCACTCAAGAAATACCTTAAATCTTAAAATCCCCAGATGCAACGTCTGTGGCCAATGTCTATATTAGCTACACGTGCATTATCCTGAAAGGAGGTTTCAATTATTTTTACAGTGAGATAATGTTCCCTTGACGATCTTAAAGTCTTAGTAGCATATAACAATTAAACTTCATTCTTGAGAAGACAATAGCAAACATCTGCAACTTTGAATCTACACAAGAATTAGCAATTTTTCCATTTTCTTCACAAGAACAGTGACTTTTCCACAACACCATAAAGCTACTGACAAACTACATACAAGAATTTGAGGGGAAAGCAGGGGGAAGTCTTTTCCCAGGCCAAGTACAAACTGGAAGTTTTACACTTTGCCAGTTGCAAGAAAAATGGGAAACAAAACACTTCATTTTGTAATAAAGTATCAGCTAACATACTTAGCAGAAGGAAACACGTTCTTCACCAGCCAAATCTGACTTTCAGTTGGTGAACTAAAAATATATCTGCAGAGGTTTGTTAATACAGTTGACCTCAAAGTTTGGAACTTTCTTGCTTCCAGATGCAAAATAGCTCAAAATTATGCATTTTCAGGGAAGGATCCAAAGGCCCCTCTATCCTCTATTCCCCACACAAGTTAATCACCAAGCATTAGTGAACACAGCCAATCCCACAGACTAAGAAAACACTGTTATCCCCACTTTTGGATAGAAAAATCAAGAAATTAGTCTTTTCTGTGTTTTCTTCAGTATATTTTACAGCATTGCTACACAAGGTTTAGCTCCCTGCATGATGCCATCACTGACCTTTCCCAGAGCTGCTCTCCTACGTTTGGTCCTAAACTAATTAGAGGAAAGAAAAATAGCACAGTCATCAGGACTGTGAGCAAATGTAGTTTTCTCTTTTCTCCTCCCCTCCCCACTTTTCTTAAGATGAGGTGCTAAAAAAAAAAAAAAAAAAAAGAAAAAAAGAAGAAAAAAAGAGACTAGATGTACATAGGAGAGAGACAGAAAAGGTAACTTGAAGGTAGCTATATGAAAAAACTACTTAAAGCTTATTTTGCCAGAGGAAAAATGGGGAGCTGACATATCTTAACAAACAACATCAGTACAGGTCAGGCCAACTGTTTACCTCAGCCAGTTAATGCAACCTACATTTTGATTTGTCTGTGCTGGCAATCAAAGAAGAGATAGTTCACTTTTTTTATCTTAATTTAAAGAAGAATAATAAATGGTTACTGCCTCATGACTAAGGACCTCCTTGTAACGTGTGGCCTTAATACTTCTCATGCCATGGCTGTGCGTGGGAACAGTCACTCAGGCCCAGTTCCTGTGAGGACCGGCAGCACCAGCATCTTCAGGCTGCCTTCTGCGCTATGGGCATGTGATTAAAAGAACCAGTGGATCACGCTTTTTCCTCTAAAATGTGCAATCCCGTAATTTTCCTACTGTGATGCTGGGGGCAAAGAGACAGGAATGTTAGTTGTGTTCATGCCTAAAGAGAACGAACTCCAGTCACTGGAGAATAATGTCCCTTTCTTCTCTAAATGACTGTTCACCTGCATGGTAATGTTATGAAGGACCTCATCAGTATGTCATTCCCCTGCCCAGCTCACCCAAAATAGGGCATCCAATTCTCCAGCAGCACAGTGACTGCAGAGCCATTCTGCAGCAAGAACCAAATCCCACCTGGCATCCTTTTCAACAGTGCTTAGCGGAGAGGTGGATCTCGTTAGCTGCGCTGCAGACCTTAGGACCAGGAATATTCATTTAGAGATACTACTGGAGGTTACCTGCATTCATAGAAGTAACAAACCCCAGCCCCCACCAACAGCTCTACCCCAGCACACTAGTAGCAATGTACAAATGACAATCCGCCACCCTATGTGATCACCTCCAAGCTGAGCAAGTGGTATATAAGGCCCTTTTTAATGCACAGGAATGCATTCTCCTACAGCTTTACAACTTGGGGGTTGGTGGAGAAAAAAGCCTACCAGCAGTGTGCAAGCTCTTCAGGCAAGGATGGAAAGACCTGAGAAGAAGGGAATGGAGCAAAAGACAGCAGCTTCATTTCCTGACCTGACATGAAACTTGGCAGGCACTGAAAGGAAGTTAGTCCAGGAGAAATGCTGCAACCAGGAAAATGTCTGCGTATCAGGGACATGGCACTGAGAGAGCTGGTCAGTAATTAAAGTCTCAGCCTCTTCAGATTTTCTTTTTAGCAGAAAGGCTAGCCCATCAAAAACCTAATCCTCTGCAAACCAGTAGGGAGCAGGCAGTCTTGCACTCATTTATTTTTGTGTGAGGACTTTCAAGATCCAATAAAGGTGACACAGACTTATCCCATTCCTCTCAGAAAGCGTCACCAGATCATTCAGAAACTTAACTATAACCCATAGTTATAGACGTGAAGAGCTCAGTTTATGCTATGTTTCTGCATCCCTGGAAGTGTTCAAGGCCAGGCTGGATGGGGCTCTGAGCAGCCTGGTCTAGTGGGAGGTGTCCCTGCCCAGGGCAGGGGGGTTGGAACTATGTGATCTTTAAGGTCCCTTCTAATGTGAACCATTCTGTGATTCTGTGTGTATTAGCACAGAAACACACAGTATACCACAGATTCAGAAAAATATCTTTTTAGACATGGGGCTGAAGTGACCTCAAAACAAACACCTTCCACATTAAAGAGGCACCCGTCTAAAGTTCCAGATATGAATGTAGGACCCTGGGTGACAGAGATCTACCTCTGGAAAACCAATAACCTTGGTTCTATAACCATGTCTTGCAGGGGCTCCAGGAACAAGTCTATTCCTTCCCCACAAGCTGTCCCCTGAGGACAGTGAATGAGACTAGCCGAGAACAGGAATTTAAAACAGGCTGCAGGACAGTGGTTTACCAAGAATATAGTGTCTTTGGGACTGCAAACAGGCCAGCCTACATGCAGGACACAGGCACGCTGGCCAACGGAGTCACAGAGAAAGGGCAGAGCTGGATGGGCTGCCACCTGCAGCATGGCAAGGCTCCAAGCACTGACACAGCCCTCTTCAAAGTCTTCAAAATGGTCACAGTGAACACAAGCCCTCCCTGACTTGTGCCAACTGTGTATGATGGACCTTAAAAAGATTAAGGTGCGAAGGTTTAGGAATGCAGGCAGATGCAGATATGAGGCATGGTCTATAGGGAACATAAAGTCGGCTTCAAAAAACCACCCTACTCACTTCCAGTGAGTCGCTAAGGTGGAAAATACAGCTTTTGCTCTGCTCCTTCTGAGGAGGGAGCCATTGCAAGGCTCTAACTAGTGCCCGTGGGGATCCCCTCATTAGTCATCATGGTTCACTATGAACCAAGGGACTTTCTGTGAATGGCCAAACCACAGTGATGAAACAGATTTCTTCATGTGAAGCAATCCCCTGCCACAACATAGATACTATCAGCTAGTGTCATCATCCTGCATTTTCTTTTGTGAGTGAAGATGCTCAGTCTGACCGCTTGTGTGTCAAACAGACGGAAACAGCCTGCTGAGAAGGAAGCTTCGGATCATTCCTTGGCAACGCACTCTGGCCCTGGGCTCTAAACCCCGACACACCACATCTAAAGCGGGTTATGCTCTTCACCCACGAACAAGAAGGTGCATCTCCTCAGCAAGGAATGGAGCTCTTATAGCTTATATCTGGCTACAGCTCTGCTAAGTGAGAAACACGAGGTTGGACACCGGGCTGTTCCAATGGAGCAGCAATTAAAAACTACAAAGAAGATGCCAAAAAAAAAAAAAAAAGGTAAAATTCACAAATGAAGTGATGCAAATTAGAAAGGCGCAAGTAACCTCAAGCGAAGAGCAACAAATCCCAGAGGAGCTCTGGCTTGCCAAGACAAGAGGAGCAGCCAAGCACGCAGGGGCGAGGGCCATCCGCTCCGGCTGCCTATGTGCAGAAGGGAGGGAGGGAAGAGGTACACAGGATCCCTCTTTGTAGACACCGCTAGCTCTAAAGCTTCTCCAGCTCCAATGGCAGCATAAACACACATCAAGGGAGAACACACGTCATAGCGGAGAGTACATTTTTCCCCTACCAGGCGTAGTTTAGAGTTGCAGCTGTTTGATTCTTACCAAATTTAAAAGACTATCCAGCATATTAGGACAAATTCCTGTGATGAGCTGATCTTATATTGCTGATGACATGGTGATCTTATATTGTCAAGGATCAGGAGTACCAGCAGGATCCTCCAAGCACAGGGACACTACGGGATAGAATTCCTGCAGCTTTTCTTCTGGGGTGACCCTTAACATTAATCCAACATAACGTGTTTACAGTTACAGCACTCCCAAATACATATGTATAATACTCTGGCAGATTATACTGTGTTCTGTAGTTCATTTTTTCTCCAAAGAATTTACAGGTTTGGATTTTTTTTTTTTTTTAAATAACTTCAGCATAGCTAGTGAGCAGTTCAATAGCCCCCTCCCCGCTCCCCCTCCATTTTGGGCATATTTTTACAGTCCAGTAAAAGAAACTGCTCTAAAGTGGGCACACATTATTAAATTAAAAGGAAATTCAGGAGGTCCTGCCCTTGATTCTCTAAAGAATTCCTTCAGCCGTTTTGATGTGTCAGGATGTACATAAAACCATTAGGAAGCAATAGTTTAATCCCAGATCAGAAATGACACTTTCTTATGGTTGGTGTGGGGGTGAGGAATGGGGAGAGTTACAAATCATGCAGTAATTAGGAATATGAGACATCTCAAAGACAAAATGGAAACAGATGGACTAAACTTTTCTATAGCCACTGACAAAGGAAGTGACTATGGTTATGCAAAAATGAAGCACCAATGCAGCTATTACCCAGTGCATCAGCACTGAGCGACTTGGTTTCATTATGCTATGTTTAATTCAGAGGAGTAAGGCAGTCCCTCCAACCGAAAAATTTAATCCAATATAAATGAAAATCCAAAGCAAGTAAATGTAGCAAGCAGTTTAAAAGACATCTAAAAAAAAAAAAAAACAACCCCGAAAAATGGATGTTCGTCTTATCTTTGCCAAAGTTATATAGTTTGATGGGTTTTGCTTAATTTTGAGGCCAAGCCTTGTTTGCACATTTGTTTCATTCAAACTACAAATAAGGAAAAATATATTCAGGCTACAGTAACCTTGGCTATAGCTAACTATTATTGGTAACAAGGTTGTTTCACTCTACTTTTAACTTGCTTTTGAACTCCAGTTCCTTAAGATGCCTTTGCAATAAAAAAAGACCATAAATTTTGCAGATTGACTTGAATTGGCTTCCACTTTACATGTAAACAGGAGTTCTTCACAGCTGGCTCACAGTAACACCCTCCGATCACTCCTTGGCAAAAAGCTGTAGAGACCTACCCCCAAGATTAGCCATGAAAACACAAGAGTTGGAGGGAAGAAAGCCTACAGGCTAATTGTTTTTTGGGTTCCCGCCCCCCGCATGTTGTATTCAGAGATGACCCAGAGACATAGCCCATTATGCGAAAGACAGTACACAGCTTTGACCCGCTTCATTGTAGCTGAAGTTCATGTTGCATTGCATGGACATGGCTGCAGAAAAGTAAGCACAAAAGCAAAAAATTACATTCCTAAGGAAGCATCAGCTACCTAAAGAAATGAACTAGTAGGTTGGCAACACCTTGCATCACCATGCCAGGAGGGTTAGGTCTCAAAGGCAGGCAAGTGGGTACAGAGTCAGGTAAGCAAACATCTTGTTTACGCTTTAAGGGCTCAAATAATGTGATATTTCACAAAATTTTTCCTACTGTGACATTTTAATTGGTTCATCCAGTTAAATGGCTCCAGGATGAACCTGTGATACTGTAAAGGAAGTAAACTGCCATCCTGTTAGGAAGAGCGCTGAAGACACGGGAGGAACACCCACAAAGAAGCCCTGTCTTCGTAAGCCTGTAAAATTGTATTGCTCTGCATTGCTGTGTAGTCTATTTTAAAACCGATCATGTTCTTGTTTTCTCCTGAGTCTCTCAGCCTGAATCTGCTAGCTTTTCCCATCTTTTAGCTGATCCTGGTCATTCACATCTCTCTCACACCTCAATCCTATTAGCTCAGGTAGCCTACTGGGGGTCTTTACTGGGCCTTTGACTTATACAGGAATTTTTCTGTTAGTGCAAAGAAATCCTAACCAAAGCCTTCAAATGAGACCAATACATACGCTTACAGCTAAGTACAATAAACCTTAAAATTGAACCAACAGCAGTTAGATCAATTACATTTTCTTACAGTGAATAATAATTTCTTTTGTGTTTTAAAAGTAAAGACTTACAGTCAACTGAAGCATGGGAAAATATTTAACACGATTTTCCAAAGCACAGTGTTTCTGAAGCTCTGCCAGTCATGTAGTAGATTGAACACGGCATTATGAAGTATCCTCACGTGTAACCACAGTGATGCTATGATATAGGTTATTTAAAGCCTTGTGAGATTCACTTAAAATTCTAGGTAAAGTACATTTCTGAAAGTATTTCACTGGCAACCGTCCGAAGTTGCGTTCCAAAAAACTGAAGTGCAAATTTCACAGCCTTTAGCCCTGGCAATTCTCTTCCTATAAAATAATCAGAAACTTTTATCTTTTGCAGAATAGCTGGGATCCCATGCCCTGGCAGACAGCTTTTGTATTTTATTCCCTAAACAATAAAAATATCACAAGAGCTGCTAGCAGGTTGGAAGGAGGTCAAGAAAACTAGTGTCAGGGGCTTTTTATTTCCTTTCTTTTAAACTCCTTGGGGAGTCTAGTGATCAAAACTTAGCAAAGTGCACAAGTATGTTGTGTAACAGGATTGTTAGATCTGTTGGCTTCAAACTAAAAAGACTATAAAACAAAATTCCTATTATGGATATTTCTTGATGTTTGGTGGTCTGTCATGCATTCCCACTACAGATAGTCATTTTCATCCTCTTGCTATTAAGATCTCTGATTAAAGAGCATTGCTGCAATACTTCCATGAAATTACTGTAATTCGGGAATTTTACTTTTGGGAAAAATGTAACAGAATAATTAACATGTCTATCAATTCTGCTCTTATAATTAATGCCAAAAGTAGAAGGGCTGAATTATTAACCACTTGCTTGCTTTGGCTAGCACATTGACGTTCTAGCACTTCAGCAACACCAGAAGCCGAATCCCCCTCTAGTTCTGCCCCCAAAGACCTGTCCAAACAGGTAGTGCAGACCCACAAGAAACATCTGAGATGTCTCCTTCCTAGAAGCATCTGAACTAGTATTTCACTTCTGATCCACACAAAGGGAAAGCAAACAATTTTGAAGCACATTTCGCATTTACTATTAAGCAATTCTTGGGTGAAGCTTAATAAGCTGGTTTTGATCTATGAGGTTCCCTGTATCTCTGTGCTAACTACATAAGGAATGCCTCGCCTTACTTCTTCTGATGGGATGGCCTGAGACTTGCCATTAGTAGAGACAATCTTTCCAAAGCTTTCCTTATCAAAAGCTAAATCCCTTTGGAGAGCTTTTATGTACACAGTAACTCACCACTGTGGACTACGGCCAGTGGTCAGCAAATGGTTTTGAAGCTCCACCAGTGTGACAGAGAAGATTCTAGCCCAAGCGCCATAAACACCGTAAGCCAAATCTTAGTCACACATAATTCAATGGCAAACTACCTATTGATTTTGTACAATCCAAAATTTAGTTTCTAGTTACGGAACCTTATTGATTAAAAAACACAAAAAGAATCTGACATTAGACTTTCTCAATATATATACTAAGGTAGAGCATTTTGCTACACTAGCACAAACACCTGATGTTGAAAATGTCCTTCCATAATTAAAAATTCACATCCTTTAGTATTTCTTACAAAGTATTCCACCTTCCCACACTCCTGGTACTTTATAAGCGGATTTTAACATCATAAAACAATACATCACATGTAAAATTCATCACATACAGTAGAGTTCTCTCAAAGAAGGTGAAATCACAAATTCTGTGGGCAGTTTAGTACTTTTTCCTCTAAGCAGCTAAGTTAGTCTTTCCCCCAAAAAATGTAAAGCAGCACTTTACATCTACACATATAATTTGAATATTATTTCTTAACTTCTTAGAGAAAATACTGATGGCTAATGAGCTTCATTAAAAACCAGACAAACCCCAAAATAAGTACTGCATTTGCTTTTGCATGGAAAAAAGCGGAAAAAAAATATTCTCAAAAAAAGTTACAGCTGAAGGAAGAACGAGTAAGTGCTTACACATCTGCTGGAATTACGAGCATCTTACTCACTGAACTATACAGTCTCCAGCTTATCTGACATGGCTCCATGACTGCATCTTTCTGCCCCCAGCAGGAACAGTTAGAGACGTTTTAAAAGTCTCTGAGGACAGTTTAAAGTGAATCAAAAATGTCGAATCATGAACCAAAAAAATGCCTCAAGCAAAGTCTCTGATACACACGGAAAGATCTGAGTTTAATCTCACAAAAGGCTGATGTTTAAGCACAGAGTAATTTATTAACTATAAAGATGTTTGACCGGTCTAGACATTACCAAGAACCACTTTATTCTGAAATAACATATTTTATCAAATACTCTGTTAAAAAAAAAAAACCCACCACCAAAAACCCACAAAAAAAACCCTTTGTGCTTTCCACCAAGGAGAAAGCAGCAGAAAAGCATCCATTTTCAATACCAATGGTAAACATACTCCACATCATGTGTGTTGGACAGGTTTTCAGATAACTGTAAGAGAAGCAGCAGCTCTGAAGCTGATGCACCAGAAGCAGAAGCATTGCACATAGGGGCAAACTGTTATCTGCATTCACCAAGTATAGAGATAACAAAACAGAATTACTCATTTCTTAGAAAAGCTTCTGGTTTCCCTTGCAAGCCCAGAAAGCGCTCAGTCAGCACAGCTCAGTACTTGCTACTGCTGCCTCTCATTCTCCAGGTAAAGAAGCCACATGTAGCCACATCCACACTCATACCATAACCTCCCAGCTAACAGAAGCTAGCCAGCAGGAACCTTGTCCGCAAAGAGGAGGAGAAAAGACGACACTGGAGAAGAGCTGTTCACAGTGAAAGTGAGATGGTATCAGAGAGAGGAAAAAGTGCTTCTGACAGTAGGTGTTTTCTGCTCACTGCGTGAGCTTCACTCAATGAGTTTCATTTCCCAGATTTTTTCGAGTCAAGCATTAAATAGAGCATGACTGAATAAAGATGTGTGCATTGCAAGTGCGTTTTTAATGCCCAGGAAAACAGGGGATCCCAAGAGATAAAAAAAGAACTTGCTGGGTGGGGAGAACCATGGTGCAGATTCAGGATGCAGACAGGAGAGCAGCATCTTTCCATAGCTCCCACCTCGCAACCACTGGAGATGCCTGCAGCAGCTCTGAGCTAAGAGCCAACCACCAGGCATCAATCCAGTCTACATCTACCCAACAGTGTGAGCATGCCCAGGTGGTAAACCTTCATGCCCTCACCAAGTTACTGGCCTCAACAAACTCCCAAAAGAACAAACAGAGATCAGGAAAGCGAGTTGTAATGGAACCTCCCCAAAATGACTCAGTTTGATGTCTATGTGACTTCGCTAAACTGTGAGAAGCCCACTGTATATTTTCTTCCTCTTCAGCCTAGACCCAAATAAAATCAGCAATAGAAATGTCTGCAGAAGTCATCAGCCTCAGTAGAGGCTGTATGTAATATGCCTGCCAGTAACTGCTGAACACAGGTTTTATATCAAGCCATGCTTCATCCTAAAGTCCTACTGATCTAAACAGTGACACGCAATGCTCATCTCTCCAGGCTGGTTACTGCAAACATGGCTCAGAGTACGTTAGGAGATGGTCAAGTGATGTTCACATGCCTTTGGCTAAACCCAGCTGGCTCTGCTATTTTTTAATTTGTCAAAGGTGAACAGGCAAGGTGAAAGGCGTAAGACACGGAAGGGAATAAACCAGACTCTCAAATTACCAGCTAAGAAAACAGCTGTCAGGAGTGGGAGTAGGACTTTCATCATGTAGTGAAAATGCGATGTCAGTTAGAAGGCGTACGTTTGTTATGTTTCTGTGACTATTTGTGAAATGCGCTCAGTCTATACATTAGGTACGAACTTGAAGGAATTGAAAATAGACAAATTTGATGACTGTTTTTCCCCAGCACCTCCACAATTCTATAGTCTTCAAACGAGCACAAAAACGTAAGATGTCCCTGACACCCAAATCCGACCTTTGCTCACTAACACCTCTCATGTTGCACCGATCAGCTCAGCAAGCTCTTTTCACCCAAACACCACAGGGTTAGTGGGAATAAAAAGCAAGTAGTCAACGAATAGAGGAAATTAATGAAATGCAGCAATATCAAGTAAAATGCTGCTGTGTTTCAAGTTTCTTTTCAGACTACAACCAGACTTTAATTTTTTTTTTTTTTTTAATTATTTTTCAAGGACTAAGCACTCTTCTTCAGAGGAAATCTAACCTCGCTACTTTCCATGCAGCATTCTAAAAATCAAAATGAGTGGTTAGTTCTCCTCATTTTGACTAAGTTGAAGTGCATTTACGACTGTTAATTCAACAACTGGTGACCATCCTGCTGAGCGGTAACTTTCTTGTATTGAAAGACAGGCCTCAAATATGAAACTAAATAAATTCCTCCATGTGTCTGTAATTGCCTCAAAGGGCCTCATATGCACCCACAAAATACAAACAAAATTTAAGTAATCCTATAACTATACTTACAGAATTTATGAATATGATTTTATTACAGATTTTGAATAGTTATTTCCTTCCGAAAGAGACAAATATTTAATTTGATGTTTCCTTTTATGGCTTTTCCAGCAAACAATAGAATTGGTTATTGGCCCGGAAAACTGGGTTCCTCTATTTCAGAGGTGTCTCTCTTTTGTGGAGAGACAAATAACGTCAAATGTACACTAAAAACAAACGAACCACTAGTGGGTTTATAATTTCTCAGGTTTTAACACACAAAAGGTAAAAGAGTTCAGGTAGAATACGAAGAAAACAAAAGTTCAGGACTTGCTCAAATCAGATGCACTGTATAGTTTAATTTTGATACTAGTCAGTGTTCACAAAAGCCCAGAACTGCCTCAAGTCAACTTCTAATTATGCAGGCAAACTGGGAAAAGATGACGAGAAAAGACAAAAACATAAATCAAACAAACCACACATAAAATTAGGCTAAAGCACACTCACGCCATATTATATTCTTTGAAAAAACATAGTGGCTAGATTTCCGAAAGAAGCAGATGCAGGTTTAAGGAGCAGTGGGCACTGTAATTAGAGCAGCCCTTACACTGCACTTGTACTTTTCACAACAATTTGATGCACCAGAAGGTGTTGGGCGAAGCCATGGTCTTGCTAATCCAAAACCCAGAGAGCCATCAGAGTTAAATGAGAGCTGACTAACATAACAAGGAGTTAACCCCTTAAATAAGCTACTGTAGGGCACCCTCTTCCCAAGGGATTTCTCAATTGCAATGAAAACAATGTTCCAAATCTAGATTCCATTGCTAGAATGAAAACAAATGCTACAAAAGGCATGACAAGATAAGGACCTTAGCACAGCCACTTAGTCAAATGATGGGATCTCAAATCCTGCTTCAGTTACCAAATTTAATAGTTTTAGTATGCCCATAAAGACAGGATTCAAACTGATGCTATTCCAAAGGTCACAGCTCACAGATTTCAGGCAATCCATCATCAAATCCCTTAAAAAGTAGCAGCCAAATTTCACATCAGCACCTGATGGGATATTATTAAACCAACAGACCTACACTAAAGCATTCTCACATAGGAGCTTACAGAAAGCCCTCAAAAAAAGTGTGTTATCATAAAATATACTTAGTCACCTCATGTGACCTCAGCGAACAAGCATCGCGAAGTCATCTCATATGGTATTAAGATTAATTCAGTGCTTTACAAACAATGCTTCTTTCTCCTAAACTAACAACGAAAGCCCTGGTTCCATATTCCCTCCTTCATAGAGCTCTTCAGGGTGTATTCTTCTGCTAAAGACATAAAAAACTTAATTCTTGGCCACTTATGCTCACCACATGAAATGAACTCATTCATCTTCCCCCACTGCTAGCTTGTCCATATTCCAACTTAAATTATTTTTGCCTCTCCAGATTTCCCCTTTTGTGACACCTGAACAAGTAGTTGTATTTTCTCCACTCAACTCTGTTTCTTCTGTCTTTTTTTCTAATTGAACTGCCAAGACGTTTCTCAAATAGAGGAAAAGTCAAGCTAGAAACTTGTTTTGAAAGCTTCTCCTTTTAGGGAGGGTGAAGTATGAGGAAGAAGGGAGGAGAGGGTCAAGGAAGCTGCTCTTGGTTTTAACTTTCAAAAATGCATGGTATATGGGTCACCCAGACTAGTAAGGTTTTAAAATTCAAAGGAAAGTAACTGCGATTAACAGATGCTTTTACAAGAGCAGCGGTGAGTAAAAACTAGCCACCAGGCAAATTCTAACAAGCCAAATTGGCTAATGATCAAGGAAAGAGGTAGTTGTATCCATCTGCAAAATAAGCAGTATTTTAAAATGATTTTTTTTCTTTTTAACAATCTTTGGAATTCATAGACAGATTTTATTTCCATTTCCTGGAATGAATTGTTATAGTCATGTCCCTCAAGAGATGGAAGCTGTGTTCTAACATTACTAATCCTCCTATCAAAGTATTTGATAAGACACCAATCACAGCATGATGTGGAACAGCCAAAATGTGAAGGCACATTTTGAGAGTCAGAAGAGTTAAGAGAATAGGCCCAATCTGACAGCCCAAAAGAGGTGACGCTGCCGCAGCTCCAGGCTCCCAGGTGCAACCAGCAGCAAGGCTGAAAATGTATTTTCGGTAGGTACACACACTCAGAGCACATGCACACACGGCGTATATACAGATAGATACAGCCAGCCACACAGGCAACACACAGCCCCTCTCTGGCTGAGCAGGAAAAGGTCTGCTAGTGAGAATATATATATTTGATATATACACAGGTACTTACTATATGTGTGTGTATATACGCGCGCACACACACGTGTCCACAGACACGGACAATACGAACCCTTCCAGCAGCTGGTCTCACAAGCTCAGTCTGCCCAGTAGCTGCCCCTGGGTCCCAGTCTCCCCAGCTGCTGGCACCTGGACATACAAGCCCCCAAGGAAGAAAGGAATTTAATAAGATAACACGACAGACTGCACTGCTCAGGTGCACGGCATGGCCACATAAGCATACTGACCAGTAAAGTATTCAGATGCAACTGGTCTGTTTTATGTCCTTATCCCTCTATTTCCCCACACTTGTTTCCCCCCACAACCCCAATCACTCAAACCTCTCCCTTTGCTTGTCTTTGGTTCCCCCCCTAAACATCCCATAAATAGTCCTGTGCAATCCCAAAATGCTCTCCCCCTGCATCCCATCATGTGTGCCCTATACCACAGCAGTAACCCTGTCTCAGTTCAAAAGGTGCTCTGGCCTTGACTCATCTAGATGGGTTTCAGGTCTGGTCCCTGGGGCTGAGGCTTCCTTTGGACAGTCCTGGGAAGGTCCCAGAGCAGATGTCCCTTCCTCTCAGTCCTTAACGTGAGTTCCTGTCTGCCACTGTGCCCATGTGCTCCTCTGGGATTGCAGAGGAGGGCCTTTGGTGGGCTGATGGCCACTTTGATGGCCTGGGAGGAGCCCAGGGCAGGGCACTAGTTGGGATCCCCCGTCTGCCTTTGTCCATGCTCACATAACCTAGCAGATCTTCCCATGCAAGAGTGACCTGGCAACTAGAACACCCTGCCCCCCACCCCCGTCAGCTTTTTTTTCCTTTTCAATTTATTTATTTATAATTGGTGAACATCTGCTCTTCCTATTGAGCATTTAGTATAATTTAGAGGAAGAATGAAAGGCATCTGTATTAGAAACACAAACAGAGGCACTGAGATCAGACCAAACAATCCTCACAGAAAGCATGAAAATAAATTCCAGCTAAAAGCAAAGGTGAATTTTCCAAATTCCAGTACTCCTTTTTTTAGAAGGGGATACATTAAACATTTGTCTGTGGTCTTCTTAAACTTTTAGTTTATTATCAGGCAAAGAAAACCATAACTCTCTTTTAACATTCCCCCTGACCGTGGGTACCTTCAGCCTGGCCCAACCCGGAGCTCAGGAGCTGGCTTTGACACATGGGATCCTTTCAGCTGGTCTAGCACATCACCTTGGGGAAGAGGAAGAGCGGCAGCCAGCGCAAGCAGAGGCTGGCTCCCTGGCCAACACAGAGGGCAGGCAGAGCCGGGCTGGCTGACCGCACTCCTGCCAAAAGGTATATTTTGCTTTCTGACCGAGCACTGTACGCACCAGCCTGGTGCGCTTGTGCGGAACAGTAAAGCGTTTCGACCAATTCTTTCCAAGCGTGGGGAAAATTACTGCTGCTTGTGCAATCTGTCTTTTGCCAAACATCAATCTGGGAGCTCAGCTGAGCTGACGTTAGGTTGTCTTCAGTTAAAGAGCCAAAACATCTCGCACTCTGATGCTCTTCTGGCTTCCTCTGTTGACTATAGATTCTGCTAGAAACTTACATCACAGTCTTAAGTGCCATTTACACCATTAGGATCAAGCAAGGCGTTTCATTTAAGGTACAGTTCAGAAGGTAGTATGTGATACCCGCTTTACGCATATGATGGTGGGCTACCTTGCTCCCCGGAAGAGGCAACTCCAAGCGTCTCCAGACAACTTGCAACCTTTCCACCTTGTTTCTTAAATTGGAAACTTATTTAACCTCTTAATTGACAGCATATAATTGTATTGTTTTACATGCAGTTTGTTCGTAGCATATCCCTTGAAGAAGTTAATTATGTTGAGTTCTTGGGTTTCTATACTACTTAATAAAATTATGTATCACTTAAAAAGCACACCACAAGACATATAAGCCAAGAAAAGAAAACAGAAGCAAGTAAGAAGGACCTCCCCTTTACAAAACCGACATACTGATCACTTAAAAGCCCGTTTCATAATTTGTCAGGAAATGGCAGTGATGTGTATCAATTTCAAAATAATAAGCATTAAATAAATGCAGAAAACCAATTGAAGGAAGGCTCTTATGAAAGCCTTTTACAGCAGCAATAAACCCCAAATCCTGAAAGACTTAAAATCATAGAATCATAGGGTTGGAAGGGACCTCTGGAGATCATCTAGTCCAACCCCCCTGCCAGAGCAGGGTCACCTAGAGCAGGTTGCACAGGAACGCGTCCAGGCAGGTTTTGAACGTCTCCAGAGACGGAGACTCCACCACCTCTCTGGGCAGCCTGTTCCAGTGCTCCATCACCCTCAAAGTAAAGAAGTTCCTCCTCATATTTAGGTGGAACTTCCTATGCTCAAGTTTGTGCCCATTACCTCTTGTCCTGTCCCCGGGCACCACTGAAAAGAGCCTGGTCCCATCCTCCTGACACCCACCCTTTAAGTATTTATAAGCATTGATGAGATGTTGAGTACTTCTGATAGCTTTCTTTCCCTCCACATGCCTTGAGATGACATCCAGAATGAGCTGTTCCATCATCTTTCCAGGGATGGAGGTGAGGCTGACCGGCCTGTAGTTCCCTGGGTCCTCCTTCTTGCCTTTTTTGAAGACTGGAGTGACATTGGCTTTCCTCCAGTCCTCAGGCACCTCGCCTGTTCTCCAGGACCTTTCAAAGATGATGGAGAGCGGCCCAGCAATGACTTCCGCCAGCTCCCTCAGCACTCTTGGGTGCATCCCATCAGGGCCCATGGACTTGTGAATATCTAATTGATCCCTCACTCAATCCTCCTCAACCCAAGGGAATTCTTCTTTCCCCGTTAATTCCCCTAGTGCCTGGGACTCCTGAGGGCTGGGCTGAGCAGTAAAGACCAAAGCAAAGAAGGCATTCAGTAACTCCGCCTCCTCCGCATCCTCTGTCACCATGGCTCCTGTCTTATTCAACAGTGGGCCCACAACTTCTCTGGTCTTCCTTTTGCCTCCAATATACTTGTAGAAGCCCTTCCTGTTGAGCTTGACATCCCTGGCCAGGTTTAATTCCAAGGCAGCCTTGGCTTTTCCTTGTTTCATCCCTGCACGCTCTGGCAGCATTCCTGTAATCCTCCCAAGAGGTCAGTCCGTTCTTCCACTTATTGTAGACTTCCTTCTTCCATTTGAGCTTTTTCAGAAGCTCCCTGCTCAACCACACAGGTCTCCTGCTTCCCCTGGCCAATTTCTTTCTCTTAGGGGTGCACCGATCCTGAGCTTGGAGGAATTGGTCTTTGACTATCAACCAGCTTTCTTGAGCCCCTTTTGCCTTCCAGAGCCCTAGCCCACGGGATCCCTCCAAGCAGTTTCTTGAAGAGGTTGAAGTTAGCCCTCCTGAAATCCAGGGTTGTAATTTTACTTCTTGATGTTTTGTGCATAGTACCCATGATCCTGAACTCTATCATGGTCCAAGACCACATGTTCTTACCAAGTACAAGAACTGGCTTATAAACTGCAGTTAAATTAAGAACAAAACAATGGCAATAGGCTTCAGATTTACTTCTGCGATGAGAAATGGCTCATCCAAGAAAAGGGTGTCAACTCACCTGCTTCCACTGTGACTGAGTTTGGGTTGATTCTTACTTTCACTCAAGTCAAGTTTCTATTAACTTGAATGACAGTTGATCGTATTAATGCTCAGAACACCAATGTCTCAAGTTTAGAAACTTAATTGTTGTATACATATCTAGGGAATAAAAGAGCCTCTTCTGTTTATCTCATGATACCTTAAAAGAAAACAACCAATGAGGACATTCCAATGTGAATAGGCATGATAAAAAAAACTCTAGCTCCTTCTTCTTTAAATAGCTTTGGTTGGCAAAGCATAAAGGGATTATTGCAGACTTCTCTGCCCATATGACTACTGAGGGATGACTTCAGGTTAGCAAGGTTAAGGAAAGAGCTGAGAGCAGCAGTTCCATTTTTAACTATTTTTAATTCAAAGGCCCCTAAACACTGTCCAGCAATGAGCAAATTTAAACTAAACACAGGTTTTTTTGTGTTCCCCTTTCTCCCAATTACATTTTAGAGATGCCATAAAAGGGACAGTCAATTAGTGCCACTCCCAATCCAAAATCTGGGTCTGTCACTGCTGTAACTGAAAGGGGCAATCGAGTTTTTGCTATTCTCAAAACCAGCATTCTACAGATAATGCTTCTGCATTTTTCTTACATCCACTGCTTATAAACTTGATGAACTGTCTACAACTCTCCGCTGACTCAGTATGAGCCAGGTGTGTTTTGGTAACTGTGGGCTTCTTCCCTTTTTACTGTTTCCTCCAAAGCTGATCCATATTTCTAGTGTTCCCAGTGACTTCAATGAGAGTCACCAGCAACTCCTAGGCACGCTACTTTAAAAACAAACAAACAAAAAAGCAAAACAAAGAGACACAAAGGCTGAAAAGGTTTGCTTTACTTGGTCGGGCTAAGCATAAACCAGCAACATAACAATCCTGCTTTAAAAAAATTGCTATAAAATTCTTGCTTCCCTCAATATTATATTCCTCCTCAACCCTGCATGTAGGGGTAACAGTAAGAAAGACTTAAGACACTTCCAGACACCTAACTACAATTTTTTCTGTAGTAAGCAGACTAATGTCAGCCAGTAAAACTCTCCCATTCTCAATAAGTCAACTATAGGTGTCATTAAAGTAATGGGAACCCACAGCAGGAGAAAGCTAGGGCTCAAAACCAAGTGTCATTGTGTCTTGGGCTACTCTACACTTGACTCATTCCTAGATATTCCAACGTGCTCCAAATTGTGAAATTTACTTGGGAAACCTTTCAGACTTCCCTAAAGTTATTTCTGTCATAGCAAAAAGTAACAGCTAATGTACTGAGATATTTGATTTTAATCACTGTGATAAGAATCTCACTATAGGGAGAGAAGGAAAGAGAAAAAAAAAAAAGAGAGATGGTTGACTTTGGCTGTGGTTGCTGCTGCTGTTGTTTTGCTCATTTACTTTGTTGTAAGTAAAGATACATTTTTTTTTAATGGTGACAGAGCTCGATACCAACTTATTAGCTATAACTTGTATAGTTAATCTTTGTTAGATTCTCCATCACCTGAAGCCTTTGTATCAATATTAGCCACCTCCCTAGAAGATAAGCTGTAGCTCAGCCAAGTTTACTGAGGTCTGTAACAAACTGCTAGATTAGGCTCTATGGTTTATGTTTATGTAAGATCACAACCATGACATAATGTCTCCAACGTTAAGTATCCACTAAGCTATAAAATACACAAAATACAAAGGCCCTAGGAGCTACTAACTCTAATGGATGCAAAGGTGGGCATGTAAAACAGACTGCTATATGACAAAGGAGAAATAATTGAATGCAGTAACTCCAACAGGGGCAACTTCGTTGAGGTATGGAAAAATACTGCAAGCACTATTATGCTGCAAATACAGTGCTGAAAATAAAAAAATCACATATTAAAAGAGGACAAACACAACTACAGAACATATCTGTCTTACCAGCACCATGGCAACTGTAAGAGAAAACACATACACTGACCTGAAATAGTAGCAACTTCGTCCAATTAAGAACATTGCTTATAAGGGAACAAGCAAGAGCCGGCTGACCACATATCCATAAAAGCTAGGAATGTTTTCTGTTTCCAGACAGTGTTTCAATGCCTTTGCTATTCCAAAAAAAAAAAAAAAGGGGGGGGGGGGGAGGGGGAGAAAAAAATGAAAATAGCAAAGAAAAGAAAAAAGGTGGGTTTGTCCCTGATTTTTCAGTCCCTGAGTGAATGAAGTTAACAAGCTGAACAGATGCATGCTTGAGGGACTTCTCCTAATCCAAACCGTCACGTTTCCACCCACCTTGGAGGCTGCTGATAAATACACATTCCCTGAAGCAGACCCTGATCCCACAGGCTGACCCAACCCTTCCGTAAGCATCCCACTCCTTTCCCTCACCAAAGGGACAATGACTGCTCACACAGATCAGCTGACAAACTCAAAATGAAACAGCTGAATCTGTCCAGTCAGGGATTAACCTGCATTTCATTCAGCTCTGCCTGCCCACTGAACAGCCTTCTGCTAACTGCAATGACTTTGTAAGAAATGCTATGCACAGTTGGATAGACCTGTAAGAATGGTTTTACAAGGCTTATTTGAGACTCTTTCCTCAAGAAAGTCTTACATGGTATGCTTTACAACTGTATATCAGATACTGTCCCTTACCACCGCTGGCCAATTTCAAATAAGAGAGAGAAATCCTGAAGACAGTAAGCTCCTAAAAAATCTGGTGAGAAATAAATGCAAAGAATGGAAATTATAATCAAAGCATGTACGGAAAAAAAACCCATAACAGGTGAACTCTGCCATTGTAAGTCTTATTTGGTGGTTCAGCACCAACATTACTTCTGACTGGATGTAGCAGACACTGGCTATTGCATAGTAGAGGTTTCAACGGTGAGCGCAGTGTGAAGCTGAGGTTACTGCAGAGTTGGAGGTACCCAGGCAGAAAAGGACACACATCTAGTCATTAGTACAGCTTCAGGCCACAAACAGTTTGTATTTGCTTGTTTAACCATAACATATTTTTCTACTAGCAAATGACAATGTATGTATGTTCATCGGTTCTCCACATCTGAGCAAAAACCCAAACCAGAAAAACCTGCCTAGAACGAAGTATTATTTACCATCTCCTACAATAAATCTAACTGTAACAGAAGTAGGCTTACTCACATACTGCACTGGACATTTAAATATTGTCTAGCAAGCAAAAATAAGAGCCGATTAGATTTTTTTTTTTTCCTTTTAAAAACCTCATACAAGTGTGACGCTTTGAAAAGCTGTCGCATGCATACATATACCCTTTGTGCCTTTACTGTGACTACGACAGACAACAGTCTGATTTACATGTACTTCAGGATTTTGTGAAAACAAGATCAACATCGAAACTGTTCTGCAGCTCAGTGACCCATTGCAACCAACTCAATGCAACTGCTATGCACATTTTCCTTCCTAGTAATGCAAGCCTGTAAGCCACCAAATTGGAAGGAAAAAAGGCAAAACAACAGGTTTTTTTTTTTTTCATTTAATAATCCTTAATAGTTGGGAGGCTATTCTCTACCCTGCTCAATGACTTTTAAAAAAGCTGTCATTTAAATGTCAAGAATACCGTGTTTCTCACAACTACTTGATCCAGTTCTCCTATCTGAAAGTCTAACAACTGCTGCTATTTGAAGCATCCAGAATGTTACTTGCACATACTTTATAAAAATGGCATTTGCTAGTAGAAGCAAAGCTTTTAAAGTGTGGGGGAAATAGACTTGGGGTTTTCCCCTTCTGAGAGATTAAAGTTTTATGAGTTAACCTAAAGGACTGCCAGACTTCTAAAGTGACAACACATTACGAAAAAATTTCCTATGCGTTTTGCAAATTTGAAGTCAGCCACATTTCACATCTGACATCAGGGTTTTTAATATCAGCTCTAATGAAATATAATTCTCCAATGACATAGCTGTGAAGTACAGCATTTTCATTTCACTAGCTGGCAGAGAGGTTTTGGCCTTACTATTATTATTATTTCTTACGTAAAGCCAAAAGTGTTCTAAGCCCTGCATGGACACATCTGAAGACAAGGCCTTCTCCTTGTATCTGCTGTAAACACTGAGACCACAGGGTATTCAGCCTAATAGAACAAGTCAGATGCATTTTCACACAACTGCTACGGCCAAGTTGTATGTTAGGACACAAGAATATGAATGCAGCCTAAGGAATAGCTTGCCTTCATCTTTACTACAGTTTCAATTTCACTAAATCTCTTCGGGTGAGATTGGATAGTTTCTGGTTTGGGAGAATGTCCCTGTTTGTTTTTTGATTTGGTTTTTTTTTTGGTTTGTTTTTGGTTGTTTTTTTTTTTAAAAAAAAAAAAAACAAACAAAAAAACAAACCACCTCCAGTCAATGAAGAAACTCCAGCCATCATCAAAACCCTGAGGGGAGCAGGAGGCAAGATGAGGATTAAAAATGATAGTGTTTTTAAGTCTGCTTCTTGTTGAGGTCACATTTCTTCTGACGGATGAGAGAGTGGTATATTTATTTTAAAAGTACAGGTACATGCACAGCTCATGACAGTTTAACTGCATACCAATAAAAATCAAAAAATTCCCATTTGCAAATGACTGAACTAGGTACATAACTAGAAGAACTGTTCCTTCCCTAAACTCCAACAATCCAAGAAGGAGGGATCAGAGAAAAAGACAAATTTCTCCTTCCCTGAGGCCTGCACCTCCTTAACTGGGATGAAATCAGAGCACGTCAGACAGCAGTCAGAAGGGGAGCCTTGCCTACTCAGAAGCCCCACAGTAGCTAGTAGGAGCACCTGACATGGGTATTTTTTTCTGAATTTGTTATGGGGATGAGCAACAACAGCAGCAGTGTTGTATTCACTCCTTCACCTACGCATCCTGCTGAATGCACACGTTTCTTCAGGATTCTGACGGTGTTACTTTGGGGAAAAAAAATGTGCCTCAACTTGGCCATTCCAAGATACTTAAAAGCTTTGGGAACTGCACGTTGTGCTCTGGGCCTGAGCAAGAACCCTGTTGTTCTCACCCGGTGCTCAGGGATCCTGACTCCTCCGCACACAGATCCAGTCCCAGTTTAAGAGGGCATTTAAAAGGGGTATCTCATGGCACAGTACAGTGACAAACTGTTAGGGTTTGAGGAACCCGCAACAATTTATTGTCATTTAGACAACTACTCTATCACCCGATGACTCCTCCCTATCCAGGAAAGGCAATCAGGGAAAAATCAAGGGAATCCGAGAGTTGAAATATAAACAGATTAAATAGAATAAGACTAGATAATTAACATTAATAAATGTTATTAATATATTAAATATATAATAATATATTAAAAACTAAAGAACTAATATTGATACCGACACCAATATAAAATATACAAGGATTATACTCAGACAATTATATCAGTAGGAAGCTGGGCACATACCACAGCTGGCTGTAAAGTAAATATTTTCACAAATTCAGACACTAGACTCTTCTAAAAGTGCAGTTTTCCCAAGCATTAAAAGAGAAATTAGTCCTGTGTTGCTCAAACGGGGACACGAATCTAGGCCTGAGCTGACAAAACACACACACAAAGAAGAAAAGGATAAGGGATCCTAACAAGTACAAAGGGAAAGCCACTGCTGCTAATTTACATGCGACATCTCCAAGTGGTGATCATGAGTGGAAAGCAGCAGGGCACAGCATCTCCGCCATGGGGCTGATGCATACACACTCAGCTTGGGTCGGAGAAAGAATAAGAACCAGCATTTAGCACTTTAAATTGAGAGGTGGAGAGAAAAACCTCCAAAAAACCACAAGGCACAGACGTCTGGCCAGAGTTAACATCAAGGTTCATTTGTGGGGGGTAGGCCTCCTGTATAACTCCCGTGGTAACACCTTAATTGTATTCATAAAAGTAAAAGTAGCAGCTCTATTTGAGGCTACAGCAGAAGCTGAAATGAAACCATGTTTAGTTTTTCTAGTTTGGGTGGCAGGTGAGTAGGGGAAGAGTCTGCATAATACATTACGGTGCAGCTTGCGGTGGTGGTGGTTGTCTCTCTTGGTGCCGCAGTTCATTTCCAAAAAGATAGCTGTGCAGGATGAAGTAAGTGTTATCCTTCAGTTTCTCTAGACTGCTGACAAACATTAGACTGGTCTCCAACACTGATGGAATACAGAAGAGAAAATACAGTGCATGACCTTCCAAAAACGGGCAAAAACTTTGGGTGTCTCTGGAGGATGCTCTGGGAAGAGATGGAGGATGAATGGGGTCTGGCAGTCTTTTCCAGCTCCATGCAACCACGCGTAACAGAGATCTCCCCACCTCTAAGGGACTGTCTGAAGCTTGCAGGAGGAGACAGCACAGTAGGGGAAAAACTGGCATGCATGTCTGTTCTCCACAGACCCAAGAGATCATGGTTAGTACTCATTAGCATGCTTGCTGGAGGCTTTGCCTCAGAAAGGAGAGAATCAAAACCATGTAAGGATGGTGGGGTTTGGCCCTTCGTAAACGCTGGGGTTTATAATGGAGAACAGAATGTCACTGGATGCCTGTTACAGACACTCATGGTGTGCTCTTCACAATGTCATGTAATGATGCTTTGTACGGAGACTTCATACAGTAGTTCCTTAATTTAAGTAATTGCATTTTCTACTAGTGGGAAACGGTCTGCATTTACCATACCCAATAAGCTATTGTCCCACCAATCTTATTTCCATAATTGTTTACCAACATTTGTTTTAAGGCACTGCCCTTTCTTAAGAGCCCTCTTGCCTCTGTTAGAGGACAACATAAGCCTGAAACTAACGAAATATTATTCCCCAAAGACAACATACCTTTCATCAGGCACTGAAGCAATAAATGGCTTAGGAAGGGGAAAAACTAGTTAACTAGTTGCTAAAACTATCTACAGCCCCTGCCTGTGAACTTAAAAAATGCTATTTCTCACACGGCTTTAGAGTCTTAATATGCAAAGTTATACTACAACGGTATTAAAAGTTTTACATCTTCCACCCACACAAATTGAGCAGTCCCCTCCTATTCCTCCACAGCTTCCAGCCTCAAATATCCTGGCATAAAATGATCAGACAAAATAGGTGACTTATGTTTTTATTGGTTCCTCCAGACTATGACGACATTTCCTAAAACACCAAGCCAGGAAACTATTAATGTTCTGAAAAAGTAGAAAGGGTCAGGCTATTTCAAAGGGCATGTGTTTGCTAAGAAGCCTTTGTTATAGACGTATAGGCCACTTAAGATTTGATTAATAATAACAGAAGTATTTAGCATTCACGTAACATTTCTTGCTTTAAGGTATATTATGAACATATTTGTAACACTTCTGTGTTAAGACAGAATTACCCCTCTTCACCTTTTTGAGAATTAAAATAAGAAGGTTAATAAGCTTGCCCAAGATTCTGTAAAGTAGTATATCCATTCCAAGATGAGAATTCCCTGCAGATCTGTATGTGCTCCCAGTTCCCAGGCTGTTTTTGGAGGGGAAAGTGGCAATGGTCTCAATTTATCAACATTAAAAAAAGGAAGACCAAGAAGATCTTCTAGGTTTATCTCAGCTGCATTGGCCTGCACTTGACAGCACAGGTCAGGTCAGGCATTTGCAGGTGGGGTCAGAGATTCTTTAAAAAAAAAGTGTTGTGTGTTTTATATACAAGCACTAAACCAAACCACTTGGTATTATAACAGGAGCATAGCACACCGCATGCAGGACAGAAAGAGGGATCATACGGAGGCTCCACAAAACCTTCTAATTTTCTAGGGCTTGCTACTTGTATATACCTCTTTGTTTTGGCTCCTTTGTCAGTAGGTCTGGGAATTATCAAGGTGGACACAAAGGACTTGCATAAAAGTAAGCGTGCTCCAAAGGCATCACCACTTCATTCATGGCCAGATTAATTTCACCCACAAAACTCAGTTCTGATCCTGACTGCACTAGAGTATGCACGAAGGTCAGTTCCCTAATGCTGGGGTGCAAAGCAGATTTAAACCCAGCCTGCCTACAGCATTAACAGTATGATGTATTTTGCGCAGAAGAGAGTGCTGAGGCATCCTAAAAGAAGTACAAGTCAGTCTGCTCTTACTGACTAAGAGCCTCACTCATCTGTCATGTCTCAAACAACCATGATCCAGTTACACCACAAACGCTGCAGGTAAAAATCCCACTACTGCACAGTGCCATCTCCTGGGGAAGCAAGACTGGAAAAAAAAACCCTCAATGCCTCCCTTTTCTCTTGCAGCATCCAACATTTTAGCATCGTCTCCTGTGCGCTAGCAGGCCAGGCGTTACCTCTGTTCTCAGAAGGCAGGCCATGAATTCACAGAAAGAAGAGCAGGTTGTTTACAGCTTTCACCATGAAACGTGAGATTCAGCAGCCCGCTCTTAAAAGAGGCAGTATCTGCATATCTGCATAGGCAAGTGCCACGCAAACCCACTGGATTAAGTTCACTCTGGGTTGCTGGCTAATCACAAATTAGCAATCAGGGCTTCCTTTCAACATCCAAACAGGAAATGGGAGTGGAGGAAGTGAAAGTTTAATAATTTCTTGCATGTTAACAAGTTACATGAGCCACTCCAATAAAAAAGTTTTGCTAAGTGAACTAGTGAACCAAGTGACTACCTAGTGAACCAACTAAGTGAACCAAGCATTTGTCTTTAAAACCAAGCTGCACATCTTGGAAAGAAAACGCTGATGCAAATATTTCATTTGGCACAGCTTCATTTCCAGGGTAAGAGGACATCAAGCTATGGAATAAATTTCAGGATCCTACCTTACTGTAATCACAAATCTTGAGATTACAATCCCCAAATCAAACCAGAGGTGGTAAATCTGGCATCTCTCTTGAAACATTCATTAAAAAAAAACCAAACCAGTATTAGAAGGGTAACTTTTTAGTTACCACAAACTGTTAAATCCATAATGGTCCCTGGCAGAGGAGCAAGAAAACCAGACATAATGTATTAGCTCAATTTCTTTCCACTATCTTTTAGGGCTACTATCCACATTGGCTCTGTATATCCCTCAATATCTGCCTGGCCACAAAGTAGAGGGGCAGGAGGGCTGGGGAACAAAGTTCCTGTGGGACAATGACAACCCTGAAAGGCCCAAAGGACTCACAGCTCTCCATGCCACGAGGAACGTCTGTCTCCATCTTCAGACCCACCACATTACAGCCCCTGGCAAAAGTGAAAAGCCTAGACCATTACACACTCCTAACTCGGTGCTATCTTCACTGCAGGAGGAAGAAAAAAAAAAAAAAGCTTTCTGAACTGTTGAGTAACTCTCAAGAGTTCAAGACAGATGAAAGGCCAGTCTCTTGGTTGCCTGGAGATACTAAAACAGATTAGGGACAAAACTAAGATGACTTACATAGGTGGATGCAGACTGGTGTTTTGAGGGAACAAAACTGCCCTGGGACTACAAGGTAGAACTCCTTGCTTTTTATGGATGTGCCCAGCAAAAAAAGAAAAAATCTCTTCAAGAAGCTGTAGGACTCAGCAGTACAGAAAGAGATGATTTAAGTGGGCTGCATGGAAAACAGAACAAAGGCAAAGGAATTTGGAAAAAAACCTGCTGTCAATATATCCACTGCACAATCACATTATCTCCCAGGGATGCAAACAAGAATAGACATGTAACATAGATAGTTACCATGGCCGACAATAAACTGTCTGGAGTAAATAAGGAGCTAAAACTGCATAAATAAGGAGCTCAAAATAAGGAGCTCAAAGGTGCATGCTCTGCATTATGGAATGTGAAGGTAGGTTTTTTCCCTAGTTTCAGCAATAGAGACACAGGCAATCCTAGTTCCAATGCCGCATTTACCGTAAAGTGCTGTCTGCCATAAGCAACTTCAGTGTACCTATCATGCTATACACATGGCTGGAAACGCAGACCTTACTGCGGACTCTTGTATTATTGCTCTGAGCAACAAAAAAAAGGGGAGAAAATCTGTTTTACTTGTGAACTTCCATCCTGGATCCTCCAGGGTCAGATTGTTTTCACAGTAGGCATTCTCTGTTTCCAAGGCGATGGAAGGCCAATCAGATATTTAATCAGCCTGGGTGTCAGACCACCCATTAGCAAAAACTCTTCAGAATAGGAGTTTTGAAAGCTAAAAAACAATGACTGTGTAAGACTGCTGGGTTTGGTGTTTTTTTCTGTTTGTTTGTTTGTTTTTTAAGACTTAATCATAGGTAGGTATTACCTCTTTCACTGGAAACACTGATGCTCTTTCCAAAAGACTCATATTGCTACCTTGCACTCCAAGACTCACGGTATCAACTGCGCCCAAGCATTTACTTCTGTGGAGTCACTCACTACCTCATTTACTTCTCTCTTAGGATGCTTGTATCCAGGGCAGCAATGCCACTTCCTACTACATGAGAAAGATCATGAGGACTTTGCGGGACTGCCACCTGCTCCGTTCCCAAAATGACGGCATCTGCCAGAACATTCAGGTTTCCAGCCTGATGCTCCAGCAGGTTAGTTCATCTTCACTTAACTTCTATAGTACTAAATGCTTTTCCTTAAACCAGAGATTTCCAATTTTCCTTCTTTCTCCTCCCAATGAGCAAGGTGAGAGTTTCCAGACAAGGTTATTTTGGTAAGGAGTGCCGAAGAGCTTGTACCTGTTTAGCAGCTATGGCTGTATCAACAATCCATTGCCAAAAAATGGAGAAGGAATGTGCTTGATAATTCTTAGTGAGAGACAAATTATGATCCATGTTCTCCTTGCCCTACATTCACACAACATTCAATCTCACATGTTCCATTCGCTTAAGTGTCGAAACGAAGATGTAGTTGTGACCAGTTCCTCTGGACCAGACACCAGGTAGCTGTTAAATAATATAGAGAATGATTTCACCATGAGATGCTTGTACTGGATCTTGCCCAAAAGCTTTTTATATATTGCATATATTACTGTTTTGCTGCAATTGCTGTCTCAAAGCAAAGCAAGAACTTATATGCATGAGATCATCCATATGAGGAGACTGTATATTTGCAGAAGTGTGGTAATACTTGACAAAACAGATCATCTTTTTCACTCCGTCTTCCAAAATAAAGATTTTCTTGGACGATGAACTCAGGGGTTCCCAGAGTTTTGTCCATGGAGGGCAAATTAATGGGTGGGACATCGGGCTAGGGGCTGCGTAACAAAAATCAATCTGCATGACAGTGCAAAACAGCCACAATTTGAAAGTCCCTCTGAGGGTCATACTTAGCAGCTTTCCAGGTCAGCCTCTGGGAACTCCTGACTCAGATGCTGAATTCTTGTGAGGAATATAACTGATCCTTGTGGGGGGTTTTCTTCTTCAAAGACACATTTCGGGAGGTGTTTTTTTTGGTTGTTTTGTGTTTTTTTTTTTTTTTTTTTTTTTTTTTTTTTTATGATGACTACTGGTCTCTGTGCTAAGCAAAAGACTGACAAGGCAAGAGCAGACATGCTAACCTTTCGAATTTATAATGTACTTGTGAACGCTTATAAGCTCAAAACAAGTGATAGCCAATATTTATTGAGAAGGCCTCCAGCTCTAGAAGCAGCTCACGTTATATTCGGGTGGTGGTGGAAGGGTGGGGGCTCCTACTGCTTAAATCTTCAGTAGACTTTTAAAGTTTGTTTTCGTAATCTGAAGGCTTGGGAAGGTAATGGCAACTTTTAGTATTCTCTAGAATACCACTCTCATTGTGGTCTTGTTGAGTTATTTGCATGATGTGGCTTCTCTGTGCCTCAAACATACAGAAAGAGGAAATACATCTGCCTTGCATTATCTCTGCAAGCGAGAGAGAGCCTACAGAGGGAAAAGTAACTGCTATGGAGATATACTGCCCTAAAGGATATCAGCCTCCATTCACATCTCTTCAAGTGGAGGTGACAACTGTAAACTGCATCTGAGATTTGAGCACACAACTGTGCCAGTCAAATGACAATGCAATCATGGAAAAGTAAGATAAAGAAGATTTTAGGCTTACAGGCACTCTCCTGCGCTTACACTTTCTGTGCATATTTTCAATGGTCTCTCATTCTCAGTTGCACACAGATTCACAAAAAAAAAAAAAAAAAAAAAAAGAGATGTGAGAAACTTGTTCTCCAGTTTGAAGGGTTGGCAGGAAGGCTCACTCAGCTGGTAAGCCAGTGTTTGCTATTAACAAGGCTGCAGCCTACCTAACTTCAGGCAAGTTAATGGAGAACATCTACTTTAGTCTTTAGGTACAAGCAGGTGCAACAGACAATTCCCTTCCAGCAACAGAAACTACTTGAAGAACAAACTGTAAGTCTTTCTCAGGAAACTTTCTGATGTTTAGTTCAGATGTTTTGAGGGGAAAAGCTACCAGTGAAATGAAGAAGCAAACAGATAAAAATCTCTGGAGCGTCCTCTCTGCTCAGAGCTCAGAAGAGCTCTGCTAAGCCGGGGGACCGGGTGTCATCCCCACACTCCCCAAGAAGCAGGGGGACTCCACCAGGGTGCGAGCTCCAGTCCTTGAGCAAAAAATTTATTTTGTCTCTGTTAGTCTGGCAGCCCTGCCAATGAACATCTCAAGTTCTGGGCAGGAAAGCACGTGTTGGGTCATGCACTTCTGTCACGCTGGATCACAGGGTAGTGCCTGTGGTTGGAGGACTGAGTGACAAGAACAGTGCGCTGCTACGGTTGGAGAACCCCTGTTAAAAGGTCTCCTGTCGACAGCAGGTATGGCTGGCTGGCAGAGATCCGGCTTAAGTGGAGCAACCTCCTTTTTGCTCTCCATCCCACATGGCAGGTGTGGCTGGTCAAGAAGTCAAAACTTATGCTGCCCTAAGTATCTGCCCTGCCTCCTTCCCGAGGAGAAGCAGCTGCCTTCTGTTGCAAAATGGGTGCAATGCAGGTTAAGCTGTGGGGGAAAGTGAGGCCAAAGCCTCACGTGATGGTCTTGTGTTCACCGCACACACTCTGCCAGGTCTGGTCACCAAGTCAGACAACTCTCAGAAAGATGCCCAGTCCACATGAAATAGAAAGGCCCAAGAAATATCCCTTGCTTTTAGCTGAAGATCAGACGGCGAGGACATACGGCACAGTCGCCCGGCTGCAACAAAGGGTATGCCATGCAGCAGGTTTTCTACATTGCAACCAGCCAAGGAGGCCGCATCTGACATGTGGTCTGTTTAAGAAATACAGTCCTCGGTGTTTTCCGTGTTTTATCTCATTCTGATCACGAGTTAAGCAAGCCAGTCAGCCTATTGTTCTTACCACATGGTAAGTAACTAGCTACATGTAAACAAAACAATTAAGCTTCATAAGGAACTGCTTGCCATTCAACGCTGAACTAAACATTGCATTTTGTTTCAGGAATCCAAATATGGTAAATTACTGACAGTTAACTATGACTATGGGATTATTTGCTGCACAGAAATGTTAAGCGGAACAGGCAGTATATACTGGAAAATTATTTTCCTTCCTCTTCCCCCCACCATTAACCATGAAGACCCTTCTGGTCTCACTACGAGCTGCCTCTTGCTGAGTATCACCTTAGCATAACTAATTCATGATAATGGGCACAATATAGAGATATATAATATGCTGGCACAGCTGGCTTTAAACCCCTCACTCTTCAGTTGTAAAGCCACCGGGCTCCATCACTACCCCTCTAGGAGAACACTTCTGAGTTGTTAACCTCTTCACATGTTTGGCATTCAGGAAATTCATTAGGTGATAGCACTGCACACGAATACACACCAATTCATTATTTTCTTATTAGCTGTATTCCTGTTGCATGTAAAAGCCCTCATCAAAATCAGACTGTCAACTTGCTGGACAGAATACGCATGGAGGAAGAAAGAATACCATCCCAAACGTCTACAAGAATAGAAGCCTGTATACTGTAAAGCCAACACACACCCCCAACTAAAAAAAACCAACTTTACCACCGCTATCGTGTGTACATATTTAGCTTTGCAAGCTCTATATTCCTATTTTAAATATTCACAGAATGTAGGAGTCTTGAATATACAGAGTAAGAAAAAAAATGCAGAAAGAAAACATTAAATCCATTGGAGATAATGGGGCTAGTTAGGGGGTGAGGCGCTAATAAAGGCAAAGCTGAAAGTGCTTCTGTCATAGCACCCACTGGAAAGGCCACTTTTATATTTTAAATGTGCACGTTTTGCTCCTTTGCAAAGATTTAGCAGCTATCCCCAGTTCCAGACCTGCACCGCAGCTCTCTGCTGTGTCTACCACGGTGGGGCAGAAGCAACCACACTGAAGTGGGCCCAAGGCTGAAGGAGGAAAACCAGGAGTAAAGCTGGGACAGGACATAGCAAGGTGGGTGCTGAGCCCTGAAGCAGAGAGATCCCAGCACACCAAGGGGAAGGAGAGAGCCTAGCAGCTTCCAGAATAAGTTCACAAGTTTCACACTGGAAATCTGGGAGTTAAAAACCACAGTCATGGTGGATCTTTCCATTCCCATTAGTCACCCTCTCCCAACCAACTCTATGACGCGATATCTATGCTTGCGCTGCCCAGAAACATCCCAGCCTCCCATTCCTGATGAAGTTGCTAGATAAATTCTAAGTTTTGAAATACAGCTAGACAAAGGTTATGAAAACAAGCTATGGTCTATTTACTGTAGCACACATGTCTCCATCTCCAGTGAAGGTTGAAAGACACCATTTTGTGCAATAGACTGGCCAGGCCAGCTCTTGGGAGGCTAAAATGGCCTGTTACAGTGGTATTATCCAAATGACATAGAGCTATGGGAAAGCGGGACACAGGCTGTGCCAACGCTCTCTTCAGTATATTAACAGAAGAAGCACAACTTGCACAAAAAACAGAGCCAAATCACTCTAGCTGGGTAATTTTCTAAATCCTGGGTGCCAAAATGGGATGGAAAGGGGAACTAGGACAAAAAGGATAGAAATAGCCTCAAATTTCTTCCTTAGCTTCACCCGCTATTGTAAATATTGCCGGCCACCAGATTATTACCACCTACACGCTATATTCCTTGCAAATATTGTAGGCACACCTTCAAAGCTGCCCATGTACAATGGAGGATCAACAAGCATCCTATACAGGAGGCAACAGAGACAGGAACAGTCAACTGGTTTTGAATCAGGAGAAGCTGACACCAAGTGCTGCTTCTCTGTCCCTCAGGTTTTCACTCTTACCCACTGAAGTGAATCTTTCATCCAGCAGAGACAAAAAGGTCTAGAGTCCCTTTTCAGGACATATCTCAGGGTGGGATATGGTGGGAAGGGATGCAGGCCTGGACTAGGTCTTGGTTGGAGACACCCAGCGACCTGGAGAGTCTGGGACTCATCCTATGGCAAGATCAAGTTAACCCAAAGAGTCAGAAAGCTGTGAAGGGCTGGACTCCAAAGCCAGAGGTGAGGGGGCTGGACCTGGGACAAACTATAAGATAGTAGCTGTCTCCTAGCCTCAGTGAAACTGGTGTCTACAGAAAGGTCCCGTCCCTCTTGCAGACAACACAGGAAAAACAGGTCTTGTCTGCAACTTTCTTATAGTGGTGTGATTGCAGTGTTAGGAATTCTGATTGTGAAGCATTTGAGATTGGGAAGGGAAAGGAAAACTACTTCCAGACCCATGCAGAGACTAGAGAGATGCCAAAGCTCAAGCTTCCATCCAATAGGCACAACTACTTTCAGCAGGTTCTGCTTGTCCTTTGGACAGTTTAGCATCCCTCCTTCCCAACGCAACATTTCAGAGAAAGCTATTGTAGGAGTGCAAATGTACAGCATTCAGGATGCACTCCAAAATTTGGAAACATCGTACAAGTGTTAGGTTTGCTCTTATTCCTTATTTAAATGTTCAATTTCTCTGCCTCCTCTAACCTCTGCACCCTCTTTCAGTATTTCAATCTTAGCTACATTAACCATATGCTCTACCCTTTTCTGCTTTGCCTTCATTCTCTCTAGTTTTCCTCCTCTTCACTAAAACAGCCCTTCCTTCTGGCACGTTACTCGCCCACTAACACAACAAAAGTCATAACACTAGTCTGATTTCACAAGCGTAGCACAGTTGATTTTACTTTTGTATTCCCCACACTTTTCCCTGCATTGACACTGTCCACAAGCCCTTTGGGCCAAGGCCTGCTCAAATTTGAGCTGTGCTTTGCAAAACAGCACCCAGAAGATCTTGTCTGGCCCTGCAGCATACCCTGAACAAAAGGCACTTAACGACACTAGTTGGATAACTTGCTTCTTGCACAGCCACCATGCTACTCCACCTTAGGATTTGAAGTTTTAGGTCAACACGTTAATACTGCATCATCCCCCGGCACAATACCTGATGCAATTTTGTCAAGGTCACTTTGCCAGCAACTTTAAAGGCGGTTGAGGAATTCCATTTCAGATCCAGGCAAGAGGCAAAACCGCTGTATCAGGGAAAACTCTTCCGAGGTACAGAGCAAAAGGCCTCTAAATTCCATCCTTAAAAAAAAAAATAAGGCTGAGTGCTGACCCAGCCCTTGCCTCTGCAGCTCAGAGGGCTCGGTAAGCACTTGCATACCATGGTGTTGAGCATGGCAGTAAAACCTGGAGAGATTGTTTAAACAAGCTAGGACCTGGGCATCCTGTTTCTCACGGCACCATCCTCATAACACAGGACTGCTGCCAAACATTACAGTATAAATTTCCCACTGAACCTAAGATGCAGCTGACAAATATCCAAAAAAAGAATAAAAATATTTATGTCTTAAAATATGTTGACTGGGTAAACAAGATTGTAGCTGGCTCTCTGTTACGTCCTGCTTACCAATGCACAGGCTGAAGCAGACGTAAATGTTTACAGCAGTCACTGCTGTGCATGGGTAGGTGCCCCTGGGCTGTCCCTCCCACCGTTTTGCCTGGCAGGAGCGGAGCAAGTCCTGGACAGGATGATGGGTGCCCGCTTATGCTTAGAAGGTGGTGATGACCCAGGTGCACTCAGCAGATACCGAGCTTCTCAGCCAGCTGAAGCAAGTCATTCCCACACTGTATGCCAACGCCATGCACAGCTACAGGTACAACTTTCCACTTCTCTTCACGTCCTAAATGCCAGATGGACCCTGATTGTGGCTACAGTATCATGCCTTTCACCATCCTTCATAACTGATTTTATGGAGCCAATTTACCCTCTCAGATAATTATCTAAGACTTAAATAAAACAATCATGACCAAAAATGGTCCGTTAGTGGTTAGACTTGTTGCTTTTAAGTAATCAGTATCAATTCTACACCTCTCCAGCCCTCACTGCAAGCATTTAAAAGTCTATTTGTCCATTCCACTGTCACCGGCTATTTTCCCCTTTATGATATCTGTGTGCTAGAATTCACTGAGGCATTACTGTGAAAAACTAATCATCTATTACATTAGTACTCTGTGTCACATTTGGCCAAAACTGGCATTCACGTTTAAAGGCATGTGCCTTTAATAACTCAACATTTTAGGAATATATCAGTGGTTTTTTAAGGTACTTTTTAAACTGAAGATATATGACTAAAGATCTCTAAGCCTACGCATATCCCACCTACCTGTATGTGGAATTATATTCTTCAAAACTCTTCAAAATGACAAGTGAAAATCTGTAACCTGCAGAAAGCTTCCAATCTTTGAATCCCACACAGAAAGTAACTTTGATGCTTTAACACTCTGTAGTAAGGGAGAAGACCTGTTCCAAAGCTCCTTCCAAAACAAGCGCTTGCCCTCCTAGTGAAAGCACCTCAGATGCATTTATTCTGCAAATGCCTTCTGATAAAACAGCGCCATTAATAGGAGACAACTTTGAATCTACTGAAAAAGAGACCCAACAGCAAAAATCAATTAAGTGCTTCTGGCTGCCTACACAGTTGTTGTAGTTAACCCTTGTGGTTTTACCATTACTGTGTTTTCCCTTTTCTTTTAATTGGCTTTCTCCCCCTTCCTTACTGCCTGAGAAACATGAACACACACACACACACACACACACACACACACACACACACACAAGATTTGCCTATCTAGCCATGTGAACACAGCAACAACAGAGGATATGCTTGAAGAATACCTAAACCACCATTAAAAGACAAAAAAAATGGATTCTTTTTTCCCCTCGAGTAGTCACAGCCATTACTTGTAACAGGGATATGCAAAAAACATTAAGGCAGATGTATGAACTTTAAGTTGATGATATGCCGTAGTCCATTACATCTGAGGAAGTGTTGTTACAGGGAATGCTAGCGAGAGCATTTTGATATGGGCCACAGCACTGGCTAACACCAGTTTCATTGCTCAGTGTGGCATATTTTTCCTATTATGTCATGCTTATTGTAGGTATTATAATGATACATAGCTGAAAGCCATCAGTAAAGGCTTTCACAAGGGACCGCTCAAAGAAAGCTGATACAATGATAAAGAGACAGCACTTGATTGCTTTTCCTTATACTCTTTTGTACCTTTTGGTGGCTGTTAAATCGGTATGTTCTGATCAGATCTCCTAACCTCACCTGCCACCTTTATGATACCATTTGTCAGACCAAATTTAGAAACCAGCTGCTGGGAGCAGGGCCGCAGCCTCATCACTGGTGGAAGGTCACTGAATAAGGAGGCGGGAGGGGAGGTCTCTGCCAGGTCACTTCACACCATTACATGCTGTACAAGCACCGTCTTTCACAGGACGGTTTCTTTCAGCACACGCAGATTCCAAAATGGTTAGAAAACAGACTAACTAGCTGGGGTAATTATGGGGAAACCTCTCAAAATATGAAACCATATTAGGTGGCCTTTTATTGACTACGCCTAATTTAAAGTTTATATGTCATCAGGGCAGACTTGCAGAATCCTCATGAATGCAGTGTAATCAAGCTTTTATTAAAACTAGTCAGACGTTTTCACCACCAAAGCCAAGATTCCATTAGGAACCTTTCTCTGGTTACTCTGTTTAACTTTCTACATTTACACAACTCTGTCAAAATTACCTCTTAAAGATTTGAGACAGAATTAACCGATACCTTCCAGGGGGCTATTTGTCACCAAGAAAAAGTGCACTAATTTGGATAGTTTAGGTTATTCAGATCTTATTTCTTTTCTTTTGAGAAACTTCAGCTGTGCTGACGATGAGAAACAGATGAAAAAGAACTGCTTCCAATCCCAACCTCAGATATTATAATTGTATTAAATGATCGTTTAATTATTAAAAGGAGTAGAATGCAATACAAACGAAAGTTCAGAAAGTAAACAGTTTAATGTCTCAAAATCCCTCCTGTCACTGAAAGACCACAGAGGTCTAAGAATCCACACCAAGCGGAATTTTAATACACTAAACAGGTTTGATTTATTATTAAAAATTAATGTGAAATTAAATGACTGAGCACTACTTCAAAGCAGCTGGCTATACAGTTACTCCATTGGTTTATTCATAAACCTATTTCCTGGCCAAATACTCTAAATTCAATACAATATCATCACAGACTGCTGAATTGCATATAGAAGTCTGCCTATCACTTCTTTAAAATACCACAATGAAGAGATGCTTATTCTAACCTCACTGGGCAAAATGTAATTTTGAAACCCCTATAATTCCACGATGAAATCACCACAACTGGTCTAAAAATATAGTATTTTAAAATTTAATACCTCATATTTTGAGGAATAAAATATTTGCGTCTTGCAAAGGGAGAGAAAGGCAGCTCAAGGCTGTCTGTCCTTAAAACAAGTTTGTCACATAATGGAGAAAAAAAAATAATCCACCAGCTGCTTATACAAAATGAAACATTCAGCTGCAAGCCCCATTCCATTTTGGTACCTGGTCACTTTCGACAGTGCAGAAGCATACACAGTGTGCAAGTTATACACCAAAGACATAAGTAGTTGCACATTGCCCTATATAATGGAAAAGGGATAAGGGGAAAGAGATAAGACCTAGAAGGAAAACGATTTGGTCATAGCAGGCCCATATACTCATTGGTTTCAGATGATTCCTCTCCTTGGTTTGCGTCTTCAGTGCCTTCTGGGCCACTAGAAAGGCAAGTTCCTTCAAGTAGAGATCTCAGTAAGGTCACCACAAACATCAAAGGCAGCAACGAAGATGGCACACAAACAAATACGAGAGAAGGACATAAAAGAAGATGATGAGTCTGGAGCAGCTGTCAGAATAAAGGAAGCAAGACTGAAGGCTGGGCAGACAATAAGAGATCAGAGAAAGAAATGCTGGCAGACTAGCACCAAGCTGAGCAGTGAAAGCAAAAAAGGAAAATTCACTATTGCTCTCACTATTGACAGAAAAGCAGTCAAGCTAAGAGGAAGAACTTGGTGAAAGAACGTAACTGTCATTATAATACTAGCCTTGCCAAACTTTAAAGTCCCCTAAAATAAGCAAAATCAGTGTCTAAGACAAGAAATGAACAGAAAACATACACTATTTATCTGGCAGTCAATATTCAAAGAGCATGCAGGACAAAATGACAGAATTCTGTCCTCGTATGAATCTAATCAGAGAAGTAGGAGAGGAGGAAAAAGCTGAAGATGTTGCAAGCACAAAGGAGGAGAATGCAGAGCCCTCATTGCACGTAGGCAACTAACACAGGTCCAAAGACATGTCTAAACTAGAGAGACTGCAATAGCAATGTGAAGGTTGGGTACGGGAGCAGCCCAGCTGTGACTACAAGAACAGAGTGCAATTTATTAGCTCATCACCTATCAACCTTGCTAGTAATCCTCATCTGCCAACAGTGACTCTCTCACAGTGGTAAAAACATAGTGTGAGAGTATGGGGAACTTAATGCTGCGGGGGATGAACAAGACCCTTCCATCCCTATGAGAATTTTTTTGAAAGCAGAAACAGACCCCTGTTGGGCAGAATCAGAAAACTGCATCTCTGATTCAGTCTGTGAAGTTGGACAACAAACACCAAGGATAAGCTTTAAACAGGGGTCTACATATCTGAACTCTGCACGTGCAAGGACCAAAAAAGAGTTCTGGCTGCAAAGGATTCTGGAGTTGCTGCAAACAAGGGACACAGCAACCCTGAGCTACAAAATCATTCACCGATTTTCTCATCTGTCAGTCAGGAACAAATTAGACCTCAAGCCTGCAACCTAAAATCCTTGTCATAGTTTCTGCAACCTCTCTTTTTCCTAGGGTAAAAATTATATATACACCCAGGCATTAAAACAGGATTATGTTTTAAAGTCAAATTAATACCCTAAAAACTTCTGTACTTCAGTCCAAAAGTCACTTGTTTGTTCTGTCCACTCAGTCCTTCTCCAAGCAACTACGTCATGGCTACGTGAGTTGATGTGTTTGGTGCCATGGAAAGCCATGCAATTGGGAGCCCGTCTCAAAACAACCAGTTTCAGCTCAAGTACAAGACCAAATCTTTACGCAACAGTAAAACGTTTGACAAATTCAGGATGGATGTCAACTCCAACAAGGGCATGAAATACACATATTTATATGAAGCCCCTGATTAATGTCTTACCACGTCCAAGTGCTTTAATAAGGGCAGGAACTGAGTATATGGAACTTGGCATCTGGGTAAATTATGCCTGTGTATAAAATGCAGTTTGCATCCCATCTGCGCTACAAAACAAAACAATGTGGTCAGCTAGTACTGATTTTTGCTGTGCTTGTAGTTTAGGTAAATCCAATCTCTATTTACCTACCCTCATGACCGAGAAGAGATCAAATCCAGTCAGAGATTTTAAAAGAAAAGAGTATTAGAAGTAGACAGGAGACCCCCACATGATACAGATGTGATTTGTGCCGTGGAAGCCCAGGGAGAATTGATCGGTCAGGCTGCCTGTGGCTCTGCACGGGCTTTTGTGCATGAACAACATGCACGAACATGTTAATAAACACCGTGCCCATGCCCTAAGCGATTACATAGACATCCTCAGAGCTACTGGAAGACAGAACTGATGGAAGGATGAATCATGACCCCAAATGGGCAGTGTCACAGAGGTGGTAGAAGGCTGAACCGTGACCTCAATTTCATCCCCGACTGGACAGTGTAATACAACTCCTGTCCAACCTATGCATCTTAAAAGAGCAAAAACCTATATGAGAATGTAAGCAATAGTTCAATAGATGCTCAGACCACGGTCTGAGATACATGTGTTCTGCGAGGAAGAAAGGGAGGGAATGAAATAACCGGCCTGAGGGTGCACTCCAGTATTTCTTCAGTGACTTTTGTACATGAAGTCTTACATTCTTTCATTGTCTCAACACTCTAGGCAGTTTCCATCATCTAAAAAGGAAAAAACATCAGCAGTCCACAGAGAATTATTTGGGCCTGTAGCTATTTGTGTTTTACCATTTAATTAAACTGTTGAACTGAAGTGAACCAAAAAACAGCTAATTTATACTGTGGATGATGTGATGCATGGTCAAATATGAAGCATATTGGTGAGTCTTACTTTCTGACAAATTTAGACTCCAAGCCTAAATATTTTAGAGAGCTATTCAATTACATAAGACAGACATTCAATGCTTTTCTGTTACGGGGGCTGAAAAAGTGCCAATGAACTTCTGTAATCTTCTACCTTGTGAGGACTACACATCACAGTCATGTTAGAAACGCAGCAACTGAATTTAGGAGCAGTCCTTGCAGTTTAATTCCATAATGAATTAGACTGAAAGAATATATGTTTGCAACTCCTATGCAGGCATTCATAGTAGCTTTAAAAGGGTTTAGAATGTCCTGATAGCTTGCTGCAACTCAAGCATAAAGTAATTAAAATTTGGTGTCAAGAAGTGGACTTTCTGTAATTTTAATTGTTTCTTAATTAGAGAAGAGACTGTAGTGCATGTGTGGTTTATAATATTACATAACACAAATAGCGTTCATTTTAGCAATTGTCTAAATGCACATTTAAACAATTAGCCAATATACTGCCTCAAATATTACGTCCAATAAAAAAATATATTTTTTTAAAAGCACTCAAACGCAGTTATAGAAAGAAAACCATAAAAACCTATTTAAGTGATGCAAGAAGTCTAATCTGAACCAGGTAAACAGAACATCAATCCTAGAATGTCTTGATATTGTGGGCTTATATTAAAAGCTTGCAGAGGGATTAGAAAATAGATGAGACCAAATCTTCACCTAAATCCAACAAAAAAATCTTTTTAGAGAAACACAAGGGTAGTGGTAGTGCAGAAGGATAATGTGAACAAGCCAACTGACTTTGCCTCCATGTATTGCTCCAAATTCAGCTTTTGGAAACCCTGTCCACCAAAGACACTGCTCTATCTCTCCCTCTCCGTTCTTGCCAACCACTGATGGTGTGAGGGCAGGACAGGGAGAGTTAAGAAAGATCCTAGAGAAGGGAGCTTCCAACCATATGCTATTCTGTCTTACACAACTGCATAGTAGACTTCAATTTTTTAAAAATTTACTTAATGTACCTTAGGTGATCATATATATACATATATCTCATATGCATTATTAGTATGCATTATATCACCACATAAAATTCCCCTGCTTGCCTCAAAATCTCTCAATCACTGTACGTTCACTCACACTTTCTGTGCTTTCGTGCCCAGTTCCACTGAGCTGTCTAACGTAAGCTGGAAGTTTTGCTCATGGACTCTTGTATTTTTCCTCTGTGTTCAAGCACTTTTTCCTGATTTTCCTTAAAAATAAAAAAAATTGCAACAGACTTTCCTCCTCTTCTCTTTCTACCCACATACTAAAGAGGTACTTTCACCTATTACGTGCCAGAGCAAATGACACAAAATTAAAGGACTAGGTATTCTGCTTCTGGCACAAATGACAGCTCAACTATTGTAACCTTTGCTTGTTCTCTAGAAGGAAGTTGTAGAGGCCATAAGTCATATTTAAATCCTTTTTTTTTTTTCTTTTTTTTTTTTTTTTTTTTTGGAGAGAGAGAGAAAAAAAAAATCTGTAATTCACCAGCAGTGTCAGGGAAGTCAGCTTGCTCCTAACTTAGAGGGTAAGAACTACCATAGGACAACAGCTACGAGTGACAACCCATCACCAAGTAATTAAAGTACAAATAGGAGTAAAGACTGGCAAAGTTTGGAATTTGGAGGAGAAAAGCAAAGCAGAAAAAAATAAAGAACGTGACAAAGGACCACAAAGCAATACTGAGCTGTATAGCCCATGGGAGATCACCAACTCTGCGATTAAATCCCAAAAAAATCTTCCAGAACACATTCAGGTTTGTTCTGAAAACTTGACAGGTAGTATATGGGAATTATGAATATGAATAAATATGCTATTGAAACAGCTGCTTATTTAAGTAAAAGGAAAGATAGAAGACAAATGCCTACCAACAAAAAATGGCAGGCTTCTACTGCAGAAGAATATTGCAACCTTAAAAAAAACCCTAAGGCTGAAGTGCCTAATTTTGTTATAAATATCTGAAGGGGGCAAAAAAAAACATAGGAGGACAGGGCTGTTGCAGCAGTTGAGGTTGGAAATCAAAGCAGAGCTGTGATAGTTTTATTCTAGTTTTAGATGTGCAGTACACAGAACTGATTGAAAATAGCCAGGCAATGATGCCTGTTGCATTCTGGAGATTAGGATCAGGCAAAGGCTTTATGCTGGCTGCCAGCATCTGAATAGTTTTGAGACATTTCAGAAGATTACGTGATTCCAGCAGACCTCTTTTTTTAAAAAAAAAAAACAAAAAACAAAAAAACAAAAAAAAACCAAACCAACCTAGTGGGTGCTTTTAATAGATATTGAGTATAGTCACGCTTTGTTTGAGAAAGCACTGCTTATTCTGGAAATAAGCAGGATCCAGACAAAATGCTTCATCAGCTCACTGCCTCCTAACAAGATCTTTACTTTGGAGCTCTAGGCTCCCATCTACCCATTGACTTGAGTAAATCCAACTTGAAAGATAACTCAGAAGAACGTATCTGGGATGAAAAGTTGTTAGCTAGACAGGCAGGGCATGGGTGACGTTAAATGGAGAGTCGCTCCAGGACCAAACAGCATCTCAAAAGTTTTGACTGGATTCTGAGCTGTGAATATCGTCTGCCCTCAGCGGGACCAGAGCCTCGAGCAAAAGTGATGAGGGAACTACCGTTTGCTCTCACACACTTGAGCAGGATGCTCACCATGTACAAGACGACAGTGACAAGCACTAGGGGAGTTGTACTCGCGTTTATGGCCAAGAGGAAGTGAGAAGAACAAGAGATGACGATCTGTGAGATTAAAAAAACCTGCACAACCCCTGTATAAAAAAACCTGCACAACCCCTGTATAAAAAAACCTGCACAACCCCTGTATTCTCTCTGTGAGCACTGACAACGGGATGGTTTCATGATTCCAACCTAAGTCGACAAAAGCAACTCGAAAACTGATATGAGACCACAACACTTACTTCACTCAAGACGCACAGTAGTCACCAGCTATAGAAATTCTTTTTCCCTTCTTTTCTTTTTTTTTTTTTGGTCAAAAATTGGAAATAGTGACTCACTAGCTCTGTATGCTACAAATCTCACCCCCTGCAAGGAAGTTTAATCATTCACAGCCACTCCCATCACACTGCAGTCTGTTGAAAAGGCTTCAGTTTTAAAAGGAAACTTGCGATTTTCATAACATTTTCTTCTCATAGTCAAGTAAGCCATTTAAATCTCTCTACTTTATTACATGCTCCAGTACACCAAGCAGTTTGAACACAGGGAAATGGATTAGATAAATAGAAATATTTTTGTTATGACCTAATTTAAGGAACTTAAAAATAATATGACTACTTCAAAAACTGCGAGGCATCAAAAGGCTTAAAAATATTGTGGAGACACGAGAGTGCAAGATATCTGGCAAGTATTGATAGAGTAACATTTAACTCGAATGAGAAACAGGAGGCATTCAGAGACACATGGTTACCATTCACATAAATTTATGACCAGGGCATTTCTGTTACTGTAATACTCTTTGTACCAGGAGCCATATGCAATGGCTCGCTCTTTTATGTGCAATGTCCGTTTATGTCATATCGGCGAAAATTAAAGAAAGGTTTGAATCTGGAATTCCCTGTCGGCCAGTACAACATAAGAGATGAAGGTAGTACAGCTTCTGCTCTTTGTAAAAGAAATCAACAGCCCTAGGAGAAGGAATCATGCAGCTTTTACAAACTTCGCAGTCAGTGACGGAGGAGATGGCTAGAAGACAAATGTACAGCCACCCTATCCTACATGCAATTAACATCAGTCTAGTACAGTTCATACTACACCTTTAAGAAAGCTGCCTAATGTTCCATCAAACCAATGAATGTACTGCTTCCATGATTACCTTAAAAGTTGATTTGTGCATTTGCACTAGTGCTGAAGCTTCGTTAGCATTATAGTCTGTTCTAGAGGACACCTTTAGTAAGCCACTTCCTACCACACATTCAATGGTTTTCTGGTTCCTTGAATAGAAATGTAAAGTCAACAGTGTAAAATACAGTCTGTAAAGCAGACACACAATGCCATCTGTACTGCAATTCCCTCATTAGTTTTACAGTTTGTATTATCTTCCATGTTATATTCCTTCTTACAGAAGCACTTAGACATCACAGCAGTCTGAGCAATAAAACCCCAAATTATAAATAGTAACAACTTCTCCTTATCAGGCAATAAGTGTCCAGGATCCCAAATATGGTGAAGTAACTCGTAAACTGGAGAAATAATGAGTTGTAGGAAAAAAAATATTCCAACTCCTATCACAAACTGTTTTTCCAGAGGGTGTCTGCCTCTACCTGTACATGAAATTCACATCATTAGCATGTAATGGGAAGAACTCCTCAGCCACACGCTGCTCAGCTCAGTCCTTTGATTCTTGGGTATGATGCCTGACCTCAAATCATTCTTTACTCCCTGGTTTGCCAAGTTTATGGTTCCTCCTAAAGGCATTACACTTCAAGGGAAGAAAAATCCTATGCTAAATCTATAGGAAACGCCACTGCCACAACCCTAACCCAAGTTTGTTTTACCTCCTGCTGCTCCTTTCTATTCCACTGCACATATCTGCATCTTTCTGTCATCTCTTGTACTCCACTGTCCTCTCTCTGAGGGTATTTGCACAGCCCAACACAGCACTGTAAAGCCCTGAATCGGGCATCAGTCTGTAGCACGTCTACACAAATGCAACACACAAGCATGACATGCAACACTAGCACGCTTACATTTCCAGTGTCTGGGTAAAGGCATGCAAAACTAGGGGAGGTATTTCTGCACATCTTTGCACTGCACTATGGAATCGGGCTCTCTAAAGAAGAAATAATCTTTCTGCTGTTTGTATAAAGCACCTTGTTTAGCATCAAGGCTCAGAAGTGAAGGCCCTAAGCGCTGCACAAATAAAAACAATAATCAGTAGAAACAGAGCCCTCTTGTATATTCCTAAACAAACACAAGCACACTTAGATGGCTGCTGAGAGAAATGTTTTCCCTTTTCCTATGATAAAATAACATGCCAGTGTGGTTCTCGACAATAGAATGGGGACAGCGGAGTCACAACACAACACAAACCCGCAGAAGGCCATGCATGGGGGACAGAGCCCAGCCCAACCTACAAGAACTCCAACCTAAAACAGAGACAAGAAAATGCCGCCTTTTAATAGCTCATTCCTATTTCTTTACCACAATGCAGCCATACCCAAACGCAGCAAGGCCACAGCTGATGTTAAACCTAGCCAAAAGTTTTCTTATAGGTAAAGTTTCTTCAAAGGGAGATAGTTTACTAAGTCAGAAACATTTTATCCTGTGAGTTGGTGAAACATCAAAAGCATAAAAGCACCATTGTTCCAAAGGAAAGCAAAACATTTTCATGCACATACATACTTCTTCCTCCAGCTTCCCTAACCATTGCTTCATCAAGAATGTCCCTTTTCCTACCTCTTTCTACTAAAAAGGCCACTTTGGAGAATAATAGTGCATTTTTCAGATGGAGCATCTTGTTTTTCTTCTTTGTTTGTTTGCTAAAAAAACAAATTTAAAAAAAAAAAAAAGAAAAACCCAAACCAAAAAACCAACCCAAAATGACAAAAAAAAATCCACTTGGAAGAAGCATTCTTGGCAGGGGGGGTGGGGGGGGGTGGAAGTAAAAGTACCTCACGTACACAGACGAAAGACTGTTGGTTGTTTCACTCTGCTGGAATGCTTCACAAAATCACTTACATCCTCATATGGAGTAAAATGTCACAGCAGTTCTCGGCACTTCACCTATATTTTACAAATACCTCAGTTAAGAGGTCATGTAAATTTTGCTCTCAGTTCTTCAGTGTGCTTTGATCTTTCTGGAGTATTTTTAAGGCAATTTTCAGATTATAGAGAAAATGGGTTCCATTTAAAGGACGTGGATTATCATACTGGAGAGTAAAGAGGAAAGGAAGAAAATAAGGTTATGTATCATGGATGATGTTTTCAGAATTTCCTACATGAGTTACAAATTTAATCCCATGAAATTTCAATGGGATTGAGGAGCCCAATATGACCTAGATGCTGTCCCCATGCTGATTACCTGGAACCCCCCCAACACATTAGCTACAGACTTCCAACCAGGGCTGCACTTTATTCAAAGAAAATATTAGCCACAGACAATCCCTCTCACAACATGTGTAAAGCGTAAGGGGACGTAACATTATCTGTGTCACTGGGTGTTACAGTCAGACATCACAAATGCATGTCATGGTTTGTCTTATCTGTTTACTCGGGGGTTTTCGAGCGTGGTTCAACTCCTGCTCAACGCCACGAAACGGGAAACAAACTTTTTTTGGAAGTCAAGGCATTGGGAGACTTCTAAGGGCCTATTCTTTCAATAGCTACAATCATCTGAAATTAATAAGTGAAATATTAAAAAGAAATTGTCTGTCCAGCTTTCAACATTTGTGGAGATGTCTGCTTTTTTTCCACCAGCAACTGAGCAGCCGATAAATGAGAGCTTCAGGAAGCTTGTAATGTTACCACGTAAGACATTATCACCCCAAACCTTTAACAGCAGCTTAAGCACACTGTAAACTGACTGCAGTATGCTACAATCGGACAAGAGAGTCACTATGCATCATTTGGGTAGGAACAACATAACGATTTTACACCATTTGTAACCAACTTCTTGCTGCTTGTGTTATGCAATTAATGCCATTCACATTTTTACAAAGAAAAAAAAAAAAAAAAAGGCAAAACCCCTAAGGCTTCACTGCTTTTCCTAAACGTGACTACTCCTTTGCTCTGGTGTTATAAAGGCATTCTGATTAGCGTGGATGACCGATGTAGGATTTACAAATTAATAAATCCCAAAAGCTGCTTTAAAGCTAACTTTCACAGATTTTTTTAATTCAACATCCATATTAGAAGAGGGAATTAGTGTCACTGTTATACAGATTACTGTACATTAGTACAAAGATTTACAGAATTTTGAGTCAGTACTATTGAAGCAGAGCACTGCGCTGTATGGGAAACTCTGTTACTGCACTTATAATACCTTCAGAAATGCAACAAATCAGAAAAAATCTCATATCTAATCCATCATGTTCATATATTTAAAATAATGCATGCAATGCTTTACAATTATTTGCTCTTCCATAAACATGGTAGTATTTTGACATTTAAGCAAAAAGTCTGCTCTGATTTATTTGCAGATTAAGTTGTATTTTTGTGCTAAATGCTCAGCTACTCTGCCCCACAAACCAAATCATGACATTTGTTCATATATGGTTATTCTCTGATGCATGGAAAGAAAAAAAAAAACCCCAAACCAAGAAGTTACTCAGTTAAAAGCTCTCTCCATCTGCCTGGAGTTTTATTAATAACTCATCACCATGGTATCACAGCATCTTAAGGAAAATAAAACAGTCAGATAGTTGCTAGGCTCTCCAACCTCTAAGGATAAAAGGGAATACTTCTTGAGGAAGAGTGGGAGAAACTGTTTTGGTTTTGTTTCCTTATCACCCTTGAGGGCGAGGCTAAGTCAAGAGATGGGCCTCATATTGTGTTCTGAAAGCTGCAAGTATTGTGGCCATCACTCAAATCCGTCATCCATGACCCAATTCTCGGCACTAGCACTTACATAAAAAAGCAGAAATCCAAGCTGTGAAGGGACAAAACCTAAGCAAAAGGGAATCGGAGGAAGGAATGCATTGCTTTCTTCAGCACTCTCATTTAACCCTCAACAGGACTCTTCAACCACATCACTGCTGCCTCCATTCACATTCACCTAAAATGAGCCGTTTGCTGAGATGCACTGAACCCTGCCCTGCAGAAGGGCCTCCAGCATCAGCAGATGGCACAGACCTGCCCTCACTGAGCCCCACAGTGCCCTGCTGTAGACGCTTCTGACAGCAACGGTGGGAACCAGGGAACAGTTCAATGACCGTTTCCCTACCCAGAAGAGTCTCAGCTGTTTCTCACAAGTATTTTCACAATTACTGAGTCTGAGCAGTGCAACCCTCTACCTGTAGCACTCTCCCTCATCAATGCTGGGAGAGAGAATGTCCCCATGCCTTTGCCAGGCTCGGGGTCTAGAAAGAACTGCCTGCACACACTTGTAAACGTTATCTGCTTCAGTAAGTGAAGTGAGCTCAAAATATGCTATAACATCTTCAGAATTCTAATACAGAGAAGCATCAAGTTTAAATGCAGTAAAACGCATATAGCAGACAGGGTTTGCTTGCAGTTCCCATCCACTTTCAGAAACTATGTACTGTAAGGTTGCTCATATCCCACTGTTGCTGCACTATTATTCCAGGAAAGAATGGGTAGCAAAGGGAAATGCATAAAAACAACATATAGACTTGGAGGGTACAAGAGCATGCTTCCTACTTACAAATAATTACAGTATTGACTAAATTAATTTTAAGCCAAAGAGCGATACAGTCAGAAGTCACCTTTAGTCGGCACGCTATTCTGCTGCGGTTTCTCATGAGCAGCAAAAGCTTTACAGAACCATGACGTCCAGTGCCCGGGAGAGACATACAGACACGCAAACTGCCCAGTCTACCACCTGTGAGAGGTACAGTGAGTGGTTACACCATTCCCTTCCCTTCCCCCTGTTAAGATGAGAAAGCAAACAGGGTTACAAAAAAAAAAAAACCACAACAAAACCAAAAAAAAAACCCAACACGGGATGTGGCAGATTCATCTCCCTAAAATCCCAGCACTCATTACTTTCTTAACATGTAAGGTTAACACAGCACAAAGACCGTGCAGCTCAAGGGAGAAAGAGATGTGCCTTCCCCACTGAAGGGCTGGCGTGACACAAAATGTCACAAGCAGCAGGCCTGCCCCATTCCCCCAGAGACACTGCCATAGCTCAACAGACTGCCCTTTCAGAAGGGCCTTCACTCCCGCATGCTGTTTATTCAGTATTTAAGAAGGAAGGAAACTGCCCTTTATCACGTCTTTTTCATGCTCATGTTACCACATACTAAAGCAGAAGTCTGTCACCTCCATCAACTACAAAATGCTGTATTTTGGTCTCTCGAGTGGCCTCACAGTTAGATTTCTTACTGTTACAAGAGAAGTTTAAGTACAGGAAGAGACTGTTCCCCTTGTCCTTCAGTTGCTTGGCTAATTAGCGCAAGCCACCACAAGCCAGAAAAATCTTTTTTCTGTTTGCTAGACAGTGGTAGCTCTGAGAAGGCAAGGATTCCTGCAACATGAAGCTGTGGGCTATTTAGGGTCCTCCTTTTAGGGTGAAAAAAGAAGCAGAGGTCAAGGTAAAAATCTCTGGAAACAAACAAACAAGCAATCACCCTGATTTACCCCTGCCTGTCAGGCCGGGTGCATTTTGTCTCTCTCTGTACCCAGAACATATACAACTAATTCTGTTTTCTAGAACTGCAATTGTTGATTGATGAGTCATCTTTCCTGTAAATTTATTTTTTTAAGTGATTTTGGCATTGTTCCTTGAAATTCCTCTCTGGCTATGTAATGGAAATTTTGACCTCACACTCTGGTTTCTTTAACATCACAGATACCGAGATTATGAATTTAGGAAGACCAAACAGTTGAATAGAGGATGCAACGAAGAAATCTATAGCTTAAAAAGAAAGCAAGCTGTACGAAATAAACTCTCAAGTAAATATTTAGCTGTATGGCCATTAGGGTATGTTCCTAATAATACAGCAACTCATTTATCATAATTAAGACTTCATGGAGGGAAGGGGCTGCTTCCTTCTTTCCCCTCCCAAAATTGGTCATGTGGCCAAAGCTGTTGGCAAGTGAAACTTGGCACATATTAAAATTCAGTTTTTTCCTTTTAATTAGTAGCTCCCCATATCACCGTTTCAAAAACATACCGCAATTAGTAGTCAGAAAAAAAAAAAAGTAGGAAAATGTAAACCGGAAGAGAATAGAAAGAAACCAAAAGCACCAAACAAGTAACCTGTGAGCTAGAATTATTGCATAGGGTAGCATAACACTTTTCAGATTGTAACCAGCAATATGAAGGACTTTTCAGCTCCCTATCCTTCCTCCACTTGGGGGCAATGTGCAAAGTACATGGTAGCCTGAATTTCTCAGATATACTAAGTTCAAAACACATGACGAAGAGCTTGGAATCTTGCACTGCTTCAGTCCCACAAGAAAAGTTGGATGGATGGTTATAGCAAGAATCAAATCACCGTTCACATTTGCGAACTACTCCAATTTACCTAAATTGTCACTTAATAAATAGAAGAGAAACTCCTCAATTCCCTCAGTCTGTATTCAACTGGCAGGAAAACCCTGCAGTGCTCAGAAACAGGTGCCCCTAGCACCTGCTGGAGCCTCTAACCAGTAACTGAAATCAGCCAATTACAATCATCATAGAATTGCCCAGGTTAGAAGGGACCTTTCAGATCATCTGGTCCAACCATTAACCTAACTCTGACAAAAACCATCACTAAACCATATCTCTAAGTGCTATGTCTACCCATCTTTTAAATACCTCCAGGGATGGTGACTCCACCATGGTAAGCTAAATCTGAGAAGTGGCACATTCACGACTCACGAAGGCTAAGCCTCTTTAAAATTAATTGACATTCATGTCTATCTTCCAAACATTAAGTGGGATAGCCAAGGGACATGACAACGTGACTTCAAATTATGCATTCTTGAAAAAACTCTAGATGAGATTTCTCAAATGAGAACATCACTATGATCGCTGGTAATTCTTCATGGCCATGCCGGAGGGCATTTCACTGTCTCCCGTCCATGTTTAGCTTGCACCACCAACCAGCTTTCATTCAGGCCAACCAAAGGAGACAGGAGTATTTGGAAATGAGCTCCACTGCTGCTCTAACCACAGGGCAGCACCAGTATCTTCACAGGCTTCCTTAGACACTGACCAACTTAAATGGCCAATTTAAACCATGAAGAACGCAGCAAGTTTAGAATTTTGAAGAGAGTTGCTGTGCTTCCCCATCAACATAGCACTCTGAATGGAAACTGTGCGCCCAACAGTAAAGTAGCTCTGACCATGTAGGCTGGGACGCGTGACTGTGCTGCTGGCACCCCAGGCAGCCTTGCCGCTGCTCTGAAACTCGTAGGAATGTCTGTCCTCGTTCTGCTGTGATGATAGAATGAGTTAATGCGGCTTGTACATGTGTGATGACTGACTGATAAGGTTTCCAAAAATACTTGTGATAAGATGCTACTGAAAAAAAAAAAATATATAATTAAATAATCAATGTGTAATTACATTCCCAGCTCTTGTCATAACCTTAATGAAGCTGAGTTCCCTCCCCCCCCCCCCCCCCCCCAAAAAAAAAAGACAGCATTTTGGTGTGGGGCGGAGGGGAAGGAAGACAGTCAATTAATTTGTTTTTTACTTTTCTAGTCTCAGCAATCAAGCTAACAGCTGGCAAAACCCATTCTTATGTGGGGAAAAAAAAAATAAATCTTCAAATTTCCATGTAGAGAAGGTCTATGAAAAAAAAAACAAACAAAAAACGGCTCAAACTCTCTGAGAACAGGTAACAGCCAAGCTGAAACTGCTTCTACATACATTAATGGCTCAGAGATGGCTCTAGGTTAGTAAAATAACGTCTGTGACCTAATGTGAAAGACAGAGGATTTTAATACAAGGTAGTACAGGCTCCCTTACATAGTGTCATTAGTGGATGCAGGAGACAAATGGCCAAAAGCTTTCTTATTACACTGACTGATGCAATTTTAAGTAAAGCATTTCCAAACTCTTGAAAGCATTCTCCTCAGCTTCATAGGCAAGCTTTCATTGATTCGAACGTAAATCGTATACTGGGGGATGGGGGTGCCCATTCTAGTGAAGAACATATAAACATCATAAACAAAGTTGGGCAGAATATGGGGAAAAAACATTTAGCATCCATGTAGTTACTTGAGCTGCTAGGGAAGCTTCCATCAGCTGTTCCCAGATGTTACCACAGCTGCCTTCCAAACCACTATCATGTCTGCTCTCCTCCTTACTGAATACTAGTGTTATTAACTGCAACCATACATAGTTTACTTACGGGAGAAACCTCAATATATCATCTGTAAGCCTGTCAAGCGCCACATCTGTCCTTAGAAACTGAAAAGCTCAATAAATGTAACATGCTAAACTCAGTAATGGGTTATGCAAATGGAACAGGAAATAAATACTCTCCTCAATCTCCTCTTAGGGGATAATTCAGCAAATATCAGAACAGCCTCGTTTTTACACACTAGGAGTATTTTCCAATTGATTGTGTGAGGTAACATTTATAATACTTCCACCAACCTCAGAAATAGTGTTGCATGTCTAGGGGAATACCCTATCAACACAATCAATAAAATATCTGAGGTCTGTAATTACATACAGAAGGAGAAAAGTACCTGGGCCAGAAGATCCTGACACTAAAAATGAGAAGGGTTTGGGCACAGGGAAGAGGACAGATGGAAATGCGTTCCTCTTCCCAGTGTTATGATTATATGTAAGTGTACCTGATTTAACTTGGGTAACAATCTGTGAAAACATTACAGCTGAAACTATTGGAAACCAACACCAGAAACATGTCAGAAAGCACTCTAATTTCTGTAAAATAAATTTATGTTGACTTAATTTTCATCCTCATCAACCCTCCTTTGCATCAAGGCCGCTAACAATAGACGTTCATGGACTGGTGGGAGAGGAAGGGACACCCCTCTCCCGGGAAGGAAAGGGGGACACACAGCCTGAGATCCTCAGTGCGACCCAGCCCAAAGAGACAAGTAGTTGGGCCAAACAATGGCCTGACACTGACACAAGGGTTTGGGCAACACAGGGAAGAACATGTTCCTACTAATATACTCCTAGCATTATCAAGAAAGAAAAATAAGTAGGGAAAGGGCGAGTTGTCAAACTGTCTCCTAACCTCAAAGGTTACACATCAGCAATATATAGTACCTGCGTATGATCTAAAAAAAGCCCCAAAGGAAATATCTTTGTAAGACTGTTAGCATAGCCCAGTTCATTTATTATTCTTGATGATCATTATTTTTAAAATGTATAAGGAACTAATAATTAATTATTCCAAACTCTCTCAAGTTATTCTCTATACTTTTTTACTTTCAGCCTAAAGAATTTTTCTAGTCATTGTCTAGGTATGTTGCACTACACTATTCTATATAATGCAGAGAAAAATACAATCAAGACACCAAAAAACGTACAGGTCCATGTTACCACTGTGCTCCAGCTGATACACTGGGTGACCCTGAGCAAATCACTTAGCCACATTCCCACCAAAAACGGAGAAGGCTCCAGACTCTGAAAAATGATTGCCAGACCAAGAAATGTTTACAGAGCAGCTTGCAATCATCAAACGGAGGGCTCTGCAAATGGAAAGTATTACAGCATATGCTGTGTTCTAGCCATGAGTTTTAAAAAAAAGAAAAGAACGCAAAAAAGAACCTTCGCAATCATGACTGGGCACATATGTTCCAAACAGAAATGAAACTCCTGTTTCTTCGGTATTTTTTCATTAGTTATAATTGATAAAGACTAGGTCTAGAAACAAGAAAAATAAATCAGAAGTCCATACACACAGGATCATACGAAAGCTGTTGAAATACTTCACAAAATACAGGTACCATAAGGTTCTTGCAAAGAGACAGTATCTACTACTGGATTTAATTGCTATAGCTAAAAGCCCAATTTACAGGTACCAAAGCCCTTCTTCATGTTTCAGTCACTTTTGTCAAGTAAGGGACGAAAGGAAAAGAAACACTTTTCATAAAGGGGTGAGATGCAGAAGGGAAAAACAACCTGTGTCAGGTCAGGATGCAACGAAGAACACACAAACCCTTTATTTGACCCATGGAATGAGAAGCCCTTGCCTTTGATTTGCACATGAGGAGTCAAGATATGTTGGTGTTTGTTTGCAGGAAAAGAGGGTGTCACCATCTGAAAGGAGCCCAGCAAATATTTTTTTCTCCTCCTGCTCGGGCTGGTTGATAAAATTTGGATGAAGGTGCAAAGAAACCAAAAGCCACTCTGTTTCCCAGCAAAATGCTCGTTCCACCCAAATGACTGCTCCCCATGGAGAAGGCAGCAGCAGAGATTGCATTAGCTTCTTCAGCAACTTATCGGTTCCGAGTGCAAAGACACAGCAGTAGGAACAACAAGAACTTTAAACGCAGATGGAGGCTCAAGCTGTAAGCATATGACAATTTATTGATAAAAGCAAATCCTGTTTTATAGTATACACTGGCCAGTGTTACTGACAGTAATTAATTATGGCTATGAATAACGCTAGCAAAGACAAGCATGTGGTGGAAAAAAATGACAATATGATTGGTCACTGTGCAGGAAATAAGAAGCAAAGATACAAGTCACAATTTTGTCTTTAACATCTACACAAAGCAGGGGTACTCAGGTTTTTCCAAGAGTCTACTAAAGGAACCACCTGAGATTACTTATATTATTACAGGATCACTTCTCCTTTTCACTCTCATGCTTTAAACCAAGCAAACAAGCCAATAAAAACTAAGAAAATGGGATTAGGAAGTGTAAAAGAAGGGTATAGACACTTTGTTATCCTTGTTTATGCTCCTCTTCTCACCTGCCTCCACATGAAAGACTCACAGAAAACAAAGGAAGAAATGCGTTCATTGATTACAAAGGCGCTGCATAAAACTAACTCAACACGCATTGTTTCCAAATGCGTAGCATAAGCAAAGCAAACACCTACTATATTTCCCATAATTATCGTTTCCTTTAACAAAAAAAAAAAAAAGAATTAAAAAAAATAATCTATACTCTTCATTCAAATCTAAATAGACAGAGAACGGAAATATGCATTTTCCCTCCACATGTCAAATTCATGATTAGTCTAAGCAATTAAAAGCATCAGAGTGCCTAACACCCATCGGTTTCTCCAAGCATTCATCCATACTGCACGTCTGGCAGTGGTTTCAAAGAAAATCTGGATGAAATAACATGATTCAGATGTGAAAAGACTGACAATAAACAGCATTTTAGTACTGCTCAGTCATAAAACAGCAAGCTTTAGTACTGCATGTCCACATTAGGAAAAATGAAACTGTTTCTTCCGAGAACAACATGCTGGGTGTTTGACCCATGTGCCCCGCAATGAAAACCAGGGGAAATTTGTTTTTCTGATTTCCCTTGTTCCATCAACATTTAAGAGCAGCCATACATAATAAAGTATAACTACTAAAAAAATCTTTTAAAAATCTTATACATTTTTCCAATTAATTACCCACTTTTGTCATTTTTAATAGAGCCATTTTATGATGCTCTTAAAGAACAATGCTCACAGAAGAACTTCAAACAAAGCCATTGAAGGCTTTTCTCAAAGATCACTAAGCGGATTGGATGGCCCCTGATCAATGCAAAAGCCATTCACTGCAAGCATGTCATGATGCCAACATATGGCATCCCATGGCAAGGCCATGGCAAGGCCTACCCATGGCAAGGAGGCAGCTACAGAGCTCTGGGAAGAAAACATGAAGCACAGTGACTTCTGCATTTTATAAGGGACTTCCTTATCTCCCTTCAAATCCCTAAGGAAGGGGTCTTTTGGTAGTTTCCAAAACCACTAATTCTTCTATAAAATGGATAGAAGGACAAACACAGCAATGGGACCCACCATTACTCCACTTCTGGAGTTTTCTAGGCTGTGGTGGACAGATTATTTTATCATGCTGTAAATAAACTTCTAAAATGCAAGTATATAACACACCACACTGCTAACAGATGGTGATTATAAAATGTGTATGAGGGAGGCTTGGGTGTGCTTAGTCATACTGTTCACAAGAAAAGACAGATTACTATGAATATGTCGCCACAATGATGCATAATTTCCAAAATTCAAAGTAGGAAATAGACTTCAGAATAGAATTTGAGCAGAATTGCTGAAAACAGCAAGATGCGGCAAAAAAAGAGAAAAATAAAGTGTGACTGTACGCTTGCCTCGTTCCTGTAATCTTTCTGTGCCTAACTGCTACGGCTGGAGACGAGATACAGAGCTAGATGGACACTGGTCCAACACAATACATCTGCTCCTCAGTGCTCAGGAGAAGCCAGATAGAAAAAAGCGATAGCCTTTCTTAGACAGTTCAATCATGTTAATGATGGTGTGATCTTTTTATTACCTAATTATTTAATGGAAGCCCTTTTATTGTTAATGGATGTGGTTTACGCAAATCTTATCCACTACAGATACAGATTTATAAATTACTCTAAATTACAGTGCTGTAATTGGACAGTGTTGACATGAAACTCGAGTAGTTTAGGAATTTCCAGAGGCACGATGCCTAGAGCCAAAGTTTAATTTCATCTCTGAAGCAGATTCCCCTCTGCACCTTTAGGCTACTCATCTCCATTTCCTCCTCTCTAAACTTGCCTCCCAGGATGGTGCGAGAGGTTTAATTAATGAAGCTGAATCATCCTAGCATTGCCTCCTGAATTCCAGATATAACCAATAATGAGCTAAAGTTTTACTCGGTCAAAACTGCAGCTGCATTTGAGGAAAAGCACGCTTTCCACTATGCTAGGCAGAATTGGTCTTGCAAAACACCAAAACCAAAGCCATGCTATTTTTAACGTCTGCCAACAAGTGCAGTAGTCTGCCTTTAAGAGTGCGGCCACTTGCGCTGTTAAGCTTTCATACAGCCTGCACTCTGACCTCTGGCTTCACAGCTTCTCTGCTAACCACGCTCGAGTTAGCAAACTAAAATACTGCAGTCAGGTGATAAGCTATGCGTACCTGCCTTCTCAAACCCCAGACACAGAGCAGACGCTATCGCTGGTTGTGAGCATGCACCCTCTGCCAGGAGTCACCTCTCCTCAGAGGACGTCTCCTCTTTCCTACCCACCACCACAAGGCAAGCTGAGCCGCTTGCATGATCACTCCCTAATCGTTTCCACCCAAGAGAGGTTAGCACAGATGAGCTCCTTCAGCTTTTTCGGTTGAGCCTGCTCGTTCTACCTAAAATGGGCCAGAGAACAATCACATCTGAGAAAGTGCGAATGAGGGGGTAGAGGAATATCGCAAGAGATGCGTGGTAAGTTCTTGTACGCAACCACCATACCATTATTCAATGCCAAGGGACTTGTTCAAATTACACAGCTGCCAGATGTGTTCCTCCCTGCGCCTTCGTGTCATTCACATGACTTCACATTCATGAGACTGACTCCCTGTGCACTAGATTTGATCACCTCCATCTCTCTGTTCAAGTACTTTTGTATGCTGTGATCCCAGTTGGTTTCTGGCATCAGTATCAAGAAAATAATTTCAGGCACGTGTTACTGAAGAGACTGTTTTTTTATGTGACACTAAACAGCTTTACACTGTAGAGCAAAAGGAAAAGGAAGCTACTGGAAGTACTGTAACTGGAAAGTGCCATTACTTTCCATCGGGTGACCTCCTGGCAATTCCAGAGGTATCACAGCAGGCATGTTCCTGTCCCACCTCGCTGTGTAGTTTCTCACTACAGTCATCATCACCATCTTATCTTGTCTGGCCATTAGGATCACCTCATCATACACTGCAGGCTAAAGATCCTCACTAAGTCATTTCAAACCTGTAACTTCAGAGTTGTGAGGCAGCTTGTGGGTAATGTCCAAGCTTTAACGACAAGATGTAGTGATGGAGAAGCTGTTATGCCTCTCAGAGGCAAGCTGTTCCTCTAAGTTCCAAGACCAGTTTTAGCAAGTAAATGTTAGGAAAAGAACTGCCACCAAAAAAAAAAAAAAAAAAAAAAAAAAAGTTAAACCTACCTCAGTCATTTATTACACAGAAAAGAATTAAACTGCTGTCAGTCATAAGTTCCTTAAGGTCTGACTGTTTGTGTTTCAGTGCCAAGTATATTGCCAGATCCATTAAAGAAAGTGAGGACAAAACCACTGCACGTGTGTGCATGTGTGCAGACACACTCACAGTGGATGATAGTCACTCGACTCTCATGGCAAGGTCCATTTCAACTATCTGCTAATTACCATTCTGGAAAGAGATTATATTCAGATTTTGTGATTAAAAAAAAATATATATATATTTGTTGCTAATGCAAGACAAAACACGAGCTTCTCATCGTGGAATCTACCACTTTAATTTCATCAAAACAAGACAGGTGGTCTGCTCGTCACCAAAAGCTGGCTGTTCTCAGAGATTTCAGACACTGTGAAAAGCTTCCCAGAGAGTTGCAATCAACAAGAGATGGAAACTCGCTGAATGTTAAACTTCATTACATTTCTATTGATATTATGTTACAATAAGACATTCCAGGCCCCCTGCTACTGACTGCAAACCGGAGACCTGAACACTCAAAGGATTAAGCTTTTCATCTTGTTCTAAACAGTTAAATTTGTTTTCAGTTGGCCACTTTGTCAGGTCAAAACAAGCAAGTTAATATGTACTTTTTAAAAGTGAACTCAGACATGAAATCTTTCCACTATACATACCATTTGTTAGCAAACTTGCACATACTTTCCATACATTTATGTTTACTGGCACCGGAGCAGAGAGAATGAACTCCTTTCCCCTTTCCCCCCCAAGCAGCATTCTCTCCAACCTTCATTAGCTAAACTGAAACTAGTTATAGGAGGACTAAAAGCAGTTACACATCTAAACCCAATACATTAGTCAACAACTGATTATATTAAAAATGTGATACTCATTTGAGAATACCCTTATAAAAAACCCTAAGAAATCCCATGACTTTTTATGAGTCTTTTAAGCTGTAATCTAGTTTATGTACACAATTTATAGCATAGAAACTGAGTCAGCTGCTATGTAATCAAGGCTCCTCATGAGAAGTATAGCTTTGCAATGACTCAACGTGCATTGTTGTCAACCTACGCGAGTCTGAAACACTGCAATCATTACCACGGGCAGCTCACCGTGTCTTCCCTTTAAAATCCACAGGAAGACATTTTCACCTTCCCATCCCACCCTGTCCCATCCACTCTGAAAACTCTCCTCGTTGCTCTGTTAGAAAATGGAGTCTGGCTTTCCCTGCCACAGCTACTGCCTCCCAAGCACAACTCCCACCTTTTGACATCCACTGGTAACCAAGTGCCACACCTCCATGCCTTTATTCGTGTTCCCTCCCCAGTTTGCTGTCAGGCTCCATCCTAGCCTAAATTAGTCTTGACACCTCCACAGAAAGACTCCTTGTGCCCTGAAATGCCTGGTCTTTTCTTAACATGCTAGAAGAGGTTGGCAGGAGAGACTGTACTCTGACATAACTTTGAGTCCTCCCTTCCTCCACACCCTGCTGTGCATTGTCCCTTTGCCCACAAGTCCAGATCAAGGATGCTGGCAGGAAGGGATGCTGCTCACTTCTGCAGAAGTGAGACCTCCTCTGTATGGAAATGCAGAAACCCTCCTGTGAAAAGCCTTCCCTTTGCATTTGGAACAGACCTGGGTTTAACTAAAGGCCAATTTTCCTATTCAAATGGGAAACGAGCAGAAAATGCAACACACATGAGTAAAAACTCATGTGCGTGAGAGTTCCTGTTCCTAGTAAATAATTATTACCTGCAGTAACAGGCAGTGCAGATCCTGCCTCTCTCTCTCTTCCCTCTTGCCCTGCTTTTTTTTCTTTTTCCCTTTTTTCTTTTCCTTCAATTAGAGCATCAAAAGAAACCCAAGACCTTATAGAGACATAAATGAAGCATTCCTGCTCTGGAACAGCATCAGCATCTGGACACCTGGCAAAACATAGTTCAATACCTACTGTACCTATTTCTCAACCCCGCTGACAGCAAACATGAATATTCTTGCCTTTCTTCTTATTTACCAACAACATTTAAAGCCAAGAGTGTTCAGAAGTCCGTTTCAATGGGTTTTGTTCTGGTTACATTACAGCAAATTGCTTTGATCTGGGGGAGGGAGGAGGAGGGGAGCAGAGAACATCTTAAGTTCACAAAGCCAAAAGCCAAGATGCACAAAACTGAAACATTCCAAAGTTAAAAATAATCGTCTTTAAACTGCAAGAGCAGAGCTGTAATTTTGAGCAGTACAGCATGACATCATGGTTTATATGGGGCCAGCTCAATAAATCAAACCGTGCCTAATTAGAGATCCTACTGCAAATCTACATTATTTGGACAAATAATTAAAACAGGACAGTCTGTAACACAAGCCAGATATGTTTACTAAAATATGTTCTTTTCAAACTTTTAGGTTCACTACTGCTTACAAAGCCTTCACATTTAGTAAATTATAGACCCCTAAGCTTTTATTTCAGGCTGACTTCACTTTCAAGGAATTCTTCAATTAACTTTACGTTGCTTTAAGCTCTTCATCCAACGAGAAAACAATCTGTGGTTTCTTACTTCTTCCAGTGCCAATGGCTGCCCTCCACGTTTGACTTGCAGACTTACTGTCTTTTTAGAGCCAGGGTCTGTTTGTCTAAAACCAGCCTAGTTGTCATAGCATTTTGACAAGTCCTCTGTAAAAGGAGAACAAAACTTTGTGGTGGGTAAACTGCTAAGAATAATGAAGGTTCTTCTCACAACCCTCAAAAGACGAGTGCCAAATTTAAGGAACACTCAGCAGTAAACCCAGAGCTGAAACCCCTGACTACCTGAATTGCCCTTCTTTCCTACCTACCCCAATTTTTAATTTTCCAATTTCTACTTGTCTCTTCTCTGTTGTTTTTCTAAAATGCATGCTTTTTCTCAAATCTAAAAGCTATGACACGCTTAAACATTTACAGCCTAAAAAAACCCAGTGCTATCAAACATTACTATCCGTAGATCGACAGGACGCCTCTGGAATTGTTGGAAATGCTGTGGAGACTTTGACTATCAGTTAACTGGGTAGATAATGTTAAATTAAGAGCCAAAGAGTTTAATAAAAAGCATGAGCTGAACAAAAGGAACAGGATTCATTCCTAAACTGCAAGTTTTTCCTCCTAGAGCTTGAGAGATTTGTATGTAATTTTTTAATCTCAGATTAAAAAAGAAAGGAATAGGCAGCTTGCTTTCCTTTTCCCTTCTGACATTTGATTTGCTAAATGGACCAACATAGGGAGGATTAGAACTATAAAGGCAATGACTGAGGAGCAAAATGTTTGACACTGTCAACAAAAAAGGACTATAGAAAAATGAGAGATTTATCTATTAGTGTAGTATTATGTTTTACAAATAAGTTTGTATAGAATGATAACCAAGCACAAAGTGAAAGCGTCATTCACTTCTTAATACTTAGATTTTAAATTAAATAATCCAAAGGGTTTTTAAGGAATCAAAGCACATGAAATATTACATGCACTGCATAACAATCTTTATAAAGACATGGCAAATGCACCTCCCACAACCATAACCACCACGATCAGAGTATCCTTAAATGGGAAAGCATTTTTCAGAACTCCATTTGAATTCTTTGTTACAATAAACATGCAAACTTGTAAATTAAGAATTTTTATTTTTCATTTAAGACTGTCTTTGTGGACAGAAACATTATGACTGAACTCTGTTAAGTGCAAGCATTTGGAGCCATAGCCCTTGCAATTCCCTTAGATTCTCAGTATGCAGCAACAGATTTATCAGGGGGAAAAAACCAAACCTGTAACTATTTGGACATACTTCTGAAAGCAACAGTGAAAATTAAGAAAGCAGCCTTCCCAAAGAAGTATCTATTTTTGCAATGTGTGCTTTTAAAACACAATGCTTACGGAATGACATACTTCAGTTCTCTTGTGTAAACTTGTACAGATTGTTTGCTATTGATCTTTTGAGTCATATTTTGGCAGTAAACTGCTACCCTTGTAGAAAATGTAAGTAGTACAGACCAACTGATGTAATCTACATCTATATTTAACTCATTTTTACTTTTTTTTTTTTTAATTAAAGAGGAAAGCTCAGGAAAGGATACAAAAATCAAAGACTGGTGAAACAAAAAAAACCCAACTCAGAATATTTATAGTTAAATTTATACTTCAAAATAAATAATCTGGACTCCATACTTCAATTTTTCCCCCACCCCAGATTATGAGCCTGGTGACAATGAAAACCTTCAGAAAAGATAGATTGTTCGTTTTTAGGAACGTGGCTCTTTTAGGTCACAGGACAGAACTCAGCTGAAAGAAAGTAGTGTTTCTACCTGTAGTCAAAATGTAGGGCCATACACTACTTTCTTAACTGAATGACATAAAGTGACTTTATAAAACCAGGGCAAAAACTGATCTCAAGGAAGTGAAATCTACGTTTTTTTCACAGAGGATTCTTCTTTCCTCCCTGCCCCCAAGCTAATGTCTATTCGGGGACGGGGCGGGGGGGGGAAGACAATTGCACTGTAGCGAGGCCATCCATATGTCTCAGGCTTGTGCTGTGTGTGCAGTACATGTACATGCACTGCACACTGATGCAACATTCCCTCTCTACTTCTGTTGTGGCCCAGAGCAGGTGCCACAATGTTCGGATTTCTGGTCCTCTGTGGAGAATGTAACGCTGCATGGCAGTTTGGACAGGGGCAGGAAGAGTCTACGGAGGAGGGTAGCTGACAGAGGGAAAAAGATGCAATGCTCTTGCCTGGTAATTAAAGCTTTGCTTAGCCTCAAACTCTCAAATGTGGTAAGTCTTTAAGCAAGAAAAGAGACTGGCAGAAAAGGACAACAGTGAGAGAAAGAGCGCATGAGCTAGAGTGTGCGCAGGAGATGGAACTCATGCGCTTCCCCCATCAGCTGAGAACCGCCACCTATGAGCCCGAATCACTGCAAAGTCTGGTTACCCTAAAAATAAGAACATGGCAAGGCCAGTATGTAGAGAACAACTGGAGGAATCCTACCTTTTAAATCCTAGGTCAGTGTTTTCTCACCTCTCTGAAGCAGGGACTCACTGATGCCAGCTTTTTCATACCTTTTCCTTACTCCTCATGCCATCAGTGTCGCTGCCTCTCTACCCTCCCCTCCTTGTCACACTGCTTCCCACCTCTTCCTCATTGCCACCTGGGAAACAGTTGTGTGGGGAGCAGTGAAGATAAGGATGAACACCATGCACCCACTTCTAGGCAACTACAAGCTTTCTCTCGTGGAATGAACCATCTCGAACTCCAGAGTTCATTTGAAAACATCACTAATTGCCTTTCAGATGGAATGGCAAGGAAGAAGCACATTTAAGATCTGAGGAAATTAAAATTCACACAACTTGCATTAACTCTATTGGAGGCTGAAACCCACGTAAAATCTGTTTGAATAATAAGCAAGAGATTTTTGCCTTACATTACACAAAGGATCAGACTGAATGGCTACAGAGGGTCCTTCTGACTAAGTTGTGTCAATACAGAAGCCAGAGGATTTTAAAGATCAGGATTATTTCCCAGTATGAATTACGCTATTTTTTGGTTTAGTTTTGGTCTTCTAAAAACAGACAAAACCCAAAGGAATATTATGTACACAGCAGCCCAGAGCCTGCCTTTAGATACTGTCCAAATGACATACTACTTTGACCAAGGAGATAGCAATACCTCTGTTTCCATTAACTCTCTATTAAGACTCACAGGATCCAAATTGTTGATTTCCAGCATTACCTCATGCCCGGGCCTCTCACTGATTAATTAAAACTGCATACGTATAGGAAAAAGAACAAAAAAGCAGAATTGCAATACTATGAACCAAGAGTGTCCCCGATAAAAGAAATGGACTGCTGTTCTCAGCTCCTCTCCATAGGTTGATTGTGAATTGTAGCCAGACAAGATCTCCTTTTTCAAGCTTCCAGCAACTGGCAAACATGTCTAATGCACAGGAAGTCGTATTTATAGTTGCGTTGCTCTCCACAATATACCAATTCTCTTATAATCAGAAGTTGTGTCCAGGCCTGCTAAATGAAAGATCTATTTCCTTAGGATTGCAGCCTTTTAACAGGAAGCTTCCAAATCTACAGTTAGTAATGGCTGTGGAGGGGAAAACAGGACAGTACGGCCTCCACATCATTATTAGGCAGCAAAGACATATCAGACTTTGGTTTTACGTTAAAAAACCAAACAGCTCTGCAGTCCTGGTATTGCAACTCTGTTGAATCATCATTTATTTTACAAAGTGTGTTTAACTTACCTACTTTATGCTATCTAGCTTTAAACTCTTCTTGGGTATAGATAAATAAAGAACTTACTACTACATAAGCTTCTGTATATACTCAGGCAAGGCCTTTAAGCATGCAGATATTCCAGAGGAAATCTGAAGCAGCACACTCTGCTTCATGAAAGGAAAACCCATTTCAAACTTCTTCAAACTATCGCAGGTGACAGTTAATAACTTGCTTGTGCGTTTGTACTATCACCTTGCATATAGATAAATATTAAGAAAAAAACCAAGCATCTACTTGAAATTTTCAAATGCTCTTCAGCAACCATATCGAAGTATTTAAAAGGGCACAGCACCAGCCTAGGCCAAGGATTCCCCCTCCTCCCCTAAATACAGAGAAAAATACCACCGTTTTTAAAGGAAGATAGAAAAAGTGATCAATACTTTACCAAAGGAGAAATTCTTCAAAAGCAAAAAAAACATCACTGCAAAAGTCACTCTTACCTAAAATTGAAAGAAAAGAGAGAGGAAAGTAAATAAGATTAAGAATCATCCCCTGGAGCATTGCACCTTCAAAACACAAAGAATTCCCAAACAATATTTTACAGGCATCATGATAGCGTGGAACAAATCTAAAGAAAACAAGCTACACCAGAACAGGAAATTGCAATTTCTCTGAAACAATAATTAACCTTAAGAAGGAAACCACCACTAATATAAACAAACAAGTAATAAAGGAAACCATTTTACCACAGGGAAACCTGTCTTAAAGCAGCGGAACAAGGGAATATAAAAAGAGTTTGACACAAGTGATGAGTTTCTAAAAAAAACAGGAGCAATTCTGTAATAAGGATTCACGCACACACAGACTTCAAACAGGTCATCTTCAGGGTTTCAAAGAAGAGGCTGGACCACAGAAATCCAGTAACTTTTAAATAGAGGACTTTAATTTAAACTGAATGTATTCTCATACTGCTGGCACTTACACATAATCAGGAGGAGTTTGAAGGGTGTCTAGCAGGCTAAATTGATTTTATAATCATAGCTTTTGAAGCCCAATGGTTGCCATTTATAAATAACTAGTTACAGTAGGCATCTTGGTGATTATTTCATTATCTTAAATGGGAATCAGAAATGGGAAAAGATGAAGAATCAGAAATGGGAAAAGATGAAGAATCAGAAATGGGAAAAGATGAAAAGTCAGAAACTTTTTTTATCAGAATTCTCCATGAAAAACATGCATACAAAATTGAAAACAGGTCTAATTTTCAGAATTTAAAAGCATTACTTTTTACATAAAACTCATTCTCAAATGTGAAGTATTAATTTTTGCTTCCTTTTACTGCTTGCAATTCTTAAAATAGCTGCGAGTGAGCAGCAGTCCTCTTGTATTTACTGGTATTCCAGTGGGAGAAAAGAAGTTCATAGGGGTGTAAGAAAGCTGTAACTAAAATAAATACTAAAAACAGAAACAATTTTTATTTCAGATATTAAGGCAACTATCTGCAAGTAACAGCATTTCAGACTGTCCTTATTTGTTCTTGTTTATTACACTGGTGCCCTTTGTGGTTTCTAGTATTTTGGCAACTAGAACATACAGAGTAAAGCTAGCAACACAACAAAAGTTTAGCAAAGGGAACCATAATTTGATTTAAAAACCCAACACAGAACAGAGCAAGGCAGCTTTAAGAACAGCAGAACCAATGTGGTTTGGCTTCCTGCGAATTTGTGTCCTATAGGGATTTGAAAAACCTTCAGTAGGTCCACAAGCTCACGTTAAGATCTCTCTCTTCTACCTGGGAAGCCATTCTCATGAAAGTTATTGAAGCCGATTATAATCAAAATCTCTGTTTCTCAACTGATCCATCCCCATGACTGGGAACAACTGTCAAACAGGTTAAGTCCTCCTTCCCTACAAGAACAAGCCAGTGGGCGAAGTACCAGATCCAGTCCTTTTACACAGATTCATTCTGTTTTTTCAAAGTAGCATTTAACTAAGAAGAAGAATTTTCCTGCTCTCCAAGAATCAGCTTCTTAACACTACAGCAGTTTTAAGTTTTCTGACTTCTTGTTATCTTTTACACACATTTAGGAGGATCACTACACGAGAAAAACCTTTATACGATGCTAAAACAGACCCACGGTCAGCAAATTCCCATATTTACCTACAAGGAGATTTTAGTAAAGTCAGAAATGGAAAATATTTGTTATGGAGATCTGAAACACAAATATACCACCTGTGTCTCATCACCCTTACAAAGTGAGTTTTTTTCCTATCTCTCCTAAAGGGATTTGGGAAATGGAAGTTTCCAAAGCTAGACAAATGGCAGAAAATAACATGTGCAAATTAAGAATGTCACAGAGTTACACTCAGGAAGCTTAAGAGATTATCTCTGGAAACACCTTCTCAAATGGAAAAATGGTTGCAGCAGCTGTCATGGAGATGAGGGAAAGTCAGGCCTCTCTAAAAACAAGACAAACCCCCCAGTTCCCAGGAGGAAACCTAGAACAAGAATGAAGGAAGATCGCTGATGGTTAAATTATGCACTTTTCTCATGCTGTTAAACCAAAGAGCAACAGTGCATTCAGAAAGCCCCTGCATTACCCTGTAGCTATCTATCTACTTGAGCTCACCAAGGGCTCCCAGGTGGTGAAGCAGCAAGCCAGAAAACTCAACATTATCAGTGACAACTCTGCAAGGGGCTGTTTTAAAATACCAGCAGACCACCAAAGGAACCAGGAACAAAGGCTTTGCTCCTGCAGAAGACCTGACAGAAATAGAGTCTCAAAAGAACTGAAAGACATCCCAAGGCAGAGACTGCGTCTGGGCCCATCTCAAAAGCCAGAGGGAGCCAAAAGAAAGGCTCCGGGCACAGACCTCTGCACTACTGTTCCACTGCATCGCAAGCATGAACCATCTCTCTTTGACGCCTTCATGGCACAACCTGTGAGCATCATGCCTACCCCCAAGATCACAATTGTCTTTAATTCCACTTGTTCTATTCTTTTTTTTTTTTCTTTTTAACCCCTGAGATTCCCCATATCCTTCTTGTATCTTGTAATCAGAGATTGCTCGACTGATGAACAGATACCAGAACAAATCTGAAAGCAGATTTGAAGAAGCACTTCTGTGCACTCCCCCTGGAAGATAAGATGTCAACACCCAATTTAAAGAGTTTGCTGTAGGCTTCCTATGGTCCTGGTATGACTAATATACCCAGGTATCCTTTACACCAGAAAAGGTTACGGGAAGAAAGGCATACACAACAAAAATAAAATACTAAATCTTTACTGTTTTGGGGACTTCACGGGGCTTTTTCTGAATATGTAGGACTCTAATGTTGGCCTTTTGCATCCCCGTATGCATGTTGATCTTTGGCCAAACATAGGATAAAAACTACTGAAGTACCAAAAAGACCATACAAAGCATTTGGAGAAAGCTACCTAGCTGCACACAGAAACAAACTATGACCCACAGTGTTACTAGACAAGCTCCCTGAAGCTTGACAACACACCACAAATGCCAACCAAAGAAAAGCATGTGTAAAAGTCCTTAGGTAAATCTACATTTAAGTAGTCCAATAAAAAAGACCATGAACCATACCCCTGGCCATCTAACCCACTAAGTTATTTTGGCTTGGTACACTTGTTATCAGGCCACCTGAGCCAGGACGCTGCTGTTAACATCTGTTTCCTGCCTCTTGGGCTCTTCCTCAATCAGAGCTTCCACTGGATTCAGAAGTCTGATGGAGCCAAGGAGCTGGACATAGCTCGCTCACTCTCTGCAGACTGTTTGCTGCTTTGAGCAGCAAAACGCAACTTCAACTTGACATGAACTGGAAGGCGGGCAATGTCCTGCCTCATAAACCTGCAGGAGAAGTGAAGGTACAAGTTTTACAGAAGTTGTTTAGAGACAGTTTATTTTTTCACTTTTACTTCATTCAGTGCCTTTTAATTTTGAAAAAAAAAAAAAAAAATGAACTTTTAAGCTTTGTTTGATTAATTTTCCAGTTGAAAGTGCAGAAGAAGAGGGGGTTAGATGAAAAGCAAAAAATCAGTTCTACAGCTAAGGCACTGGCTATTTAGCCAGAAGAAAACAAAAGCCAGAAATACCATTTCACTGCTGAAGCTGAAAGACAGATTCTAGATACAAAGCTTACATAAAGGCACGTGTCAAACAATATGCTGGAGTTTTTCTTAAACACTGACTCACTGAATAAAATCTATGTTACTCTTTTATGTAAACAGTTCCTTTAAAAGCAGCAAAATGAAATACAGGCAACATTAAGCTGGACATGAACTTTTGCCATCTCCATTCAGGCATCTTTGCAATTACAATCATTAACTCCATTAGCATATACTCCAATGCATACAAAAGGTGTTGCTTTTTGCATTAGAGAACTGGCTTTTTTTAAAGATTTTTAAATTATTTTTTACATTAAGAATTTACTCATCTGGTGCATCTTTTGAGACTAGCAGATCATAGGATGAGTTTGTTTTCCTTTAAAATATGTTTACAAAATGTGATCAGGAAGTGCATATAAAATTTTATCTCAGGCGTCACTACGGCCTTTATTAGAAGTAGTTGAGAGGTATGCCTTATAGAAATAAGTTGGGGTTTTTTTCTGTCTAATTATTGACTTTGACCATTTTTTTTCTCTTAAGGGAATGTTATTTCCAAGAAATGTCACCTATCAAAGTAGCAAGGTCGTTTACATTCTACACAAATGTTACGCTCTCAAGCTTTCATTTTTGAAAATGTCAAAAAGCAAGGAGATGATTCTGCGCTTGTAAAAACATTCTTTATTAACAGAATGAGTCTCATGGCATTTAGGTTTCCCACAAGACATTTTTCTGTCTATCATTTTAGAACTTTTTCCCACACATTGTGTTCCTGATATAGGCTTTGGCAGGTTGCGAGATATGAGCTGGCTGGAAAATGATAGCTTGTTTTCAGCATAACCTTCTTCTGTTAAACACTAAGCACTTTTTGCACAAGATAATTCAGATTGAGCAGCACACACAGAGAAAAGAACACAGTTTTAGCTGAAGAAAGCTAAAGTCCTGAAGGATGCCAAAGACTCTGTGTCGGTCTTAAACAGAAAACACAGGAATCTTGAAAAAATAATCAGTGTTTCCTGCCAATTCTACATTGGCTTCATGCTGGTCTCCTAAAAGAGACTTGAGAGCACTTGACAGGACATTTTCTAGCAAATTTAGTAGAACTTGAATACGAACACTCTATGAGGAACCTATAGTTAAAGAAAACATATACACAAATAGCAGAACAAATACTGATCTTCAGGTACAAAAGAAGTCTGGTTCCTCCAGTCAGCCAGCCCACAACAAGTGTATCAAAGAACATGCTCACATGTTTTCTTGATCAGCAATTTCCCTGCTACTCCCTTAAGGAATCAATATGTAGAATGAATTTAAGGGGAAAAGTTGTAGCTGCAGCGCAAAGAAGTTTCAAAAGCTGCAGACAGCATCACAAACTCGCCATTTGTATTTTGTAAGCTTGTATCTGCGCAAATACACAAGAAGAAAGAGGAGGCTTTACTGACAGACAGCAACTGACTCACGCTCCTGTTGCAAAGCTTACTAATGTCATAACGCTACCATTGCTAAACCCACGAACATGAAAAGGACTTTATTTGATCAAAATCAGAATTCACATAAGGACAGAGAAGTTTCTAAAGCTGCCTGGACCACAGATATCTAATGGCACTTTTCATTTAGCATTATGGTCAGCTATCTGTAAAAAGCGTATTAATGTTTCATAAACATAGATTTTAAAACAAAAGTGCTTCTAATCAGATCTGGCAGGAAAAGGAGAAATGCATACATAGAATGAGGTAAGTGTGATCTTGCCCAGCTGAAGAACAGGGAATGGCAGGGCTTCAGGCCATGACTCACACAGACACTAAACAGTAGAGAGCTAGAGATAATTCTCAGGTAAACTTTGCACGAGCCACTACGTCATCCTTCCCTATCCTTCCTGCATTAATCATGTCATTAGTAACCTGACGCAACTCGAGAAGAATGTCTGATTTACAGGGAGCAGAGCAATGCTAACAGAACAAACGCTTTGGCAGGTCAAAAAAGGACACACCAACCTAAATTTCATTTTAGCTCTAACCACACCCTAGAAGAACAAGAAAACTAGGAAAAAGAAAAACCAAAAGAGATATCTTCCCACTGTGAGATTGCGTAGTTCGTTAAAAGTTCCTGATGAACCAGTTACTGAGAGAGTACAAATATGAAGGATATGCAAGAGCACACGGATAAAGAACCAGCCCGAACACGTACCTAAACAAGGCAAAGAAGAAAAAAAAAACCCAAGCTTTCTTTTGAAGTTTTCATCACAGTTACGTAATTTCCACATTAGTCTAGATGTTTTTAAACATCTTTTATAGCACACAGTTGTGAATCAATTGTACAATGAGTACAAAGTGTACTGTTAGGAAAGATTCATGTCCCAGCCAGGTATCCTGGTTACTCCACGAAATCAAGGACAAGAGGAAATACTGGGGCAAGAAAAAACGTAAAATTTCAGAATTGCTTTTAAAAATTATTGCTCACTCTGGATTGATAGTGGTCACTTTAATAAATGTAGCTATAATTTAATATATTGTATATAGCTATTTCATCTTAAACAACTCGAAAAAGTAATGGTCATTTGAAGGAAGGGCAGATTACTTCCATTTACTCTGAAGCAAATAAAAACCCGTGCAGATTACTTTAAAAGCAGAATGAAACCATCCTTAAGTTTCTTGAAGCAAAGAAAACTATCACCCAAAACATGCAAGGGGTGCAGGTAGCAGCAGCGGCATTTAAAAAAAGTCCACAAGAGCCACTTCACAGCAGCAATTCTCAGGAGAGCACCCACAGCAAACGTGTGCGTACGTCTCTAAGCGTATGGAAACCCTATTGCTTATAGGGTTTTGTTCACACTCTGTTTCTAAGCCTTCCTAACCAGGCTGCCTATTTTCTTAATGTACACTTCCCATTGAACACTCCCTTTTCCCTCACTTTCATTTGATCTTAGCATCAATCCCGTGAAATTTCGAAATTGATTTCTTAGCTTCATGACTTCAAACCACAGGGTTGCAAGTCAACTTTCCATCATAAAGAAAAGCTCTAGAAATTGAAAAGCAAAGTCAGAAAAAACTATTTTATCTCTCCCTTTTCTTCTTTGTCTGTGACCCACTACAATGGCTGCACGTGAGCTACTGATAGTTAAATGTGTCACATCCATTACAAACAGGTAATTGTTTTGTTCTTACTGAGTATTCACGGCATCCCTTTCTCCATATTAAAAGTACCATATATAAGATATTACTAATTTTATAGCTAAAATGTTAAGACAATACATCAGAATATTGGTGGAATGCAAAATAACAAAGAAAATACAACATTTATCTTCTTCAGAAAAGATTTATAAAGCTTCTCCATCATGCCACGACAGTAGGCCTAAATCTCTCATTAAAATTCAAATCAAGATGTTTTGAAGGTGTTCTCGACTTCTGTAAACGGGCATGGCCCTTTCCTGGCTTCTTGCTTTAAAGCCAACATTGACTTGAGAGAAGCAAAAAAGTGTTTTGTCCCTCATAGCTGTTCAATGTCATATGCAAAAAGCATTAGTAAACACAAATCTGAAATAGGCAGTAATCTGCCTTACAACTATTCCCTTTCTCATCAGCTTTTTGAAGGTCAGCTAAAGACTATGTGGGCAACAGTGAAAAATCTCTCAGAAGAGTCCCTATATAGATAAACAGAGTTTGCCAGAAAATGGTAGGTTGGTAAGAGTGATCTATTTGTGCTTCATTCAGCAAAGGTGCTAAGAACAGTTTCCCAACTTCAGTTTATTTTGGGAGGAGTGTGGGTGTCTGGATTGTTCTTTTTTTTATTTTAAGACCTTCTGAAACCAAAGAAAAGATTGAGAGATACAATCCCAACAGCTTAATGCATATTCTACAGCATATATGAGCACCCTGGGGAAAACCTGCACTCTGATAAACAACAGATTACATCTTCTCCTGCCTTGAGGAATACAAACCAGGCTTACAGTTTACATCTAATCTAATGGTGGCTTTCGAAACAAACACATTTCAGACATATCTAGCAAATACTTCTCTTCCCATTCTGCATCCACAGCTTTCTCTTGAAAAGAAGGCCTTCCCTGACGAAGACTTCAAGGATATCTCCCAAATCTGTCAATAGCTTGCATTACATAGTACACCTAAGAATTTTAAACTGACCTTTGTCCCCTCCGAGAAAGCCATCAATCTGTTCCAAACGACCCACGTGCACTCAGCAGAAAGCAAGGCTCCCAGAAACTCTTTCAAATACGTAATTTATCTGTCCCATGGGGTCAGACTGTGTGTGCCTCTACACACACATGAAAGGTTTCCACAGTCTTGAATATCCCACAGCACGCATCTGGTCCTTAGAGGCCTTTCCCTGTTCCTTGCTCTGTGGCAATGCTTCCTTCCATGTCCACATCTAAAAAGGGTCTCAAGAATTTACTCACAAGTTGGAAGCAACATGCACGTGCACTTTGCCAGCACAGGCTGTAGAAAGACAAGGAGGAGGAGGAGGAGGAACACCCACAGCCCACTTGGGTTGCACACCTACTGTAGCCAGGCTCCTGGGATGCGAACACGCAATATGAATACCTACCTCCCCAAGGCAGCGTGCAACAGAGCTTGCATGGTTGTTATAAGGCCCCATGCAAATGCACAGTTTTCTGGTGGTGGGAACTGAATTTGATACCTCTGCCAACTTAAAAATCCATCCCCAGCAAGGAAAAACAAAAACAAAGAAACAAAACAGACAATGGCTATCGAGCCTCCAGAGGAATGTAATGACTATAACAAAAAGCAATAGCAATAGTGTGACAAGGGTTTATTAACAGGTCGAAAAACAGGCTGAAATGACTCAGCTGCCGAATCAAGTCCCAGCAGGATTGCCTTAAATTTCCTCCAGAGATTGCAGGCCTTTGCGCAGTTTGTATTCAGGTTCTCTTGGGACCATTAAAAAGAAGGCTCTAGCTCCTCTTGCACCTCTCGGATCAGAAGGACGCCCTACCAAAGCAGGGCAGCATCGCTATCCCCTATCCCTTTTTAATGGAGCAGAAACAGGCTCAGAAGTATCAAGCTGAACCCTCTTAATGAAGGGCAGCGAGTCAGAGCAGAGCACAAACTCCTACCAAACCGCCGCTGGTGCAGTGCCAATGGATTTCTTAAAGTGATTGCAAGACTACAGTAAGAAAGCAGAAGCTTGTACAACTACTACTAAAAGAGCACATAAACAGGCTATAAATGTGGAGAGAGGTGACAACATCGGAGTGACTTCAGTATTTTATCCCATTCATTCAAGAAAGCCATGTCTAACCATCTTAAATACAGCCTTCTCCTTTGAAACACTACCTACCTTTTCCACTATTAGGATGCACCCTATGTACTTCAATATTTCAGCTTGTTTATTAATGCATACGTAGACGTCATTTCAAGTATGCAAGAGACAGCAGTGTGTTGTGATTTCGAACATTTCTACGTTCACGTGTAACTACTCACAAAACTGACATTTCCAACCCATTCATTCCAGGCCTTCTCTCAATTACCCATCTTAAATAGCTCACTAACACAAAGGTTAAAACATGAATTCAACAAAAATCTTAGTTCCTTACTTATAATGATAACAAAAATAATAAATAGAATCAATTAAGAAGTCCTGCTTTTTTCACTAACAAATACACTGATTTTCGAAGAGAGCTTTCAGACCAGTAAGACATTGTCCTCCCTGATGTTCCATGTGCACTGTGGAACAGCCTTTGAAGGGGACAGTCAAAACAGGTTTTATTTTCTTTCGGATAAACAAGTCAGGTGCCAAATTCTTCTATATATTTGATGAGGAGGTAAACGCCTACAAGTGCTTCAGCTGGATGCCTAAAGATGAAGGAGAAAGACCAGAATACACCAAGATCAAAAATGGACAGTCATGGACCTGGCAGGAACTATGAACTGAACAGGAAAGAAACCCACCACAATTTGGACAGGGGTGAGACATAGAACAGACCTCTCTACAGTTGCCAGAAAAGCAACAGAAAGCCAAAAGTTAAACTTGCTGCAAGCCATTACTCAAAGAGCGACTCAAAATAGTAAAGAGCTTTTTGGTTCTTAAATAAAATACTATGACAACGTGTTAAGAAGCATTACATTATCATAGTATCACTCAAGTATGTGAAAACTATGTAAAAAGTTTCCTTTCTCCCTGCTTGGAGGCTGAATTCTAGCAAGAAATCTCTAAGATCCCGCAATCATTTCCTTGGCAATTTAGCATATTGGACAAGTCACTGGTCTTAACAAGTGCACCAATTCACATCTAGTATTGTCTTAATACCCCCCACTCTGACTACAGACAAAAAAGGACCACAAAGCATCTAATTGTGCTATACTGAAAAGATTTTCTTCTCTTCTTTGAAGCAGAAGTGTAGAATTTCCTTATATACATCTTGTTATTAGTCAAAACTAATGCAATATACTTTGAAGAAAAACAAACAAGAAACTTAAATAACACATTTAACTTCACTGTTGCAAGAAAACAAGTTCATTATATGCTTCGTGATAAATTACCTTGAAAAGTCAAGGAGATATGGGAAAGGACGTTTATCCATCAATCTATCTTACATCACTAGATGATTTTGTAAAGAGTGTATTTACACAGCACTTCACAGAAACTTTCCTAATAGAGCCAAATTGTTTTAACCAACAATCAGTAGAACAGGATTCTGGTTTTATCTCTCTCCTGTGGCTTCATCAGTAACTGGTCAGTAATTACAGAAAGTTTCTCAAAAGGTTAGCCCTTTTTGACTTTAGACCAAATTCCACACTTCACCACCAAAACTTAGGAGCTTAAATTGGAAAGTCACTACAGATCCAAAATCTAGCACCTGTAATGTTAAAAAGCAAAAATACATAAAAGGTAAGTAGAACACAGGGCATCTGTAGTTTTGAAAACTCCAAAATGCTTCTTTTGTTAAGAGGTGTTATTACAGCCATGATGTATTTGTTATCTTATTATAATAGCTAATAGAAAATTGACCAAATGGTATATTACCTGAAAAAGTATGACGAAGACTGTCATGGGAGTAGTTGAGATTACCTGACATTGACATGGGAGTGCAGACAATTCATCATGTCCAAAAAAGCAGTGGGAAATCAACTTAGCCTGGTAGAAATTTAGAAATCTAAGAGTTCAAGAAAGAGTTATCCAGAATACATGAGCTAACCCAGACTAACTGGTGCCTTCTCCCTCTACTCTGTCATTATCTATCAGTAATAGATGGTTTAATACTAGAAATATATTATGTGGTTTTCGCTCTTGGCAATAACTTCCAGAAACAGCAGGCAAATATAAAGTATAATTCAGTTTGAAACAACTGTGTGTGTGTGTGTATTAAATGAGTTGCTACCAGCAAATAACAAAAAATGCCTTCCTGTGTCCAAATAATCCCATTTTCTGTCCCTTTCTCTTCTGTTACATCCTTGGATCATTTTCTAAAAGCACAGACTGTACTTGCTTCACTCCTCAAGATGTGGCAGGGCTGAGTGCAGCTTCATTCAGGTCTTCCTCCCAGTAGCCTGTCTCTATCTCCTCTTGCACCTCACTTGAGCTCCTTGGTCACACCTCCATAAAAAAGACAAACTGTTGCTAGCATACCATTCAACATCGATACCGTGGCATTCTTCACTCTCCTGTAGCTCCCTGGCTGGGGGCTACACTTCTTAAAGGCCCCTTCGAGATCCTTGATGAACCGGTGAATTCCCAAAGATGAAATTCTCCATGTAAGTTCCAGCAACTAGAATTTGTGCGCTCCCTAACAGTGCAAACAGATATTTTTGAAACTATAGGAGATTACAGAAAAAGGCGCAGAACAAGCAAGTCTCTAAATGAAACAGAAATCAGAGGTAAAACAGGAGTGCTTTATTTAATATTCTCACAGGCATCTGCTAGACTTCATAATAGTTAGTCAGACGAGCATATTATTACTGTGCAACTTTTTGAATGTTAGAATCTTTACTGGATCTAGTCTAACCCTTAATAAATTAATTTATACAAATTTATCAAGTTGATGCTGAAATAAAGACCTCAAGTCAAAAGGAATCTCTCAAGCAATATTTACTTATGCTTGTTAAAAAAAATAATCATAATCGTCTTTTGAATTTTATTGCAGATTCATACTACGAGAGAAACAATTCTGGACACAACCAGACATAAATTGTGTCCATTCTGGACACAATTTAGGGAAAATATCCCTAACTAGCAACATAAAAGCTCCGAACTGGTAAGAATTATTTAAGGTTTTTTTGCATGTTTTTAAGTGGGTCCTACTGGAAAATATAAATAAAATACAAGCTCATTTCTCATGAATGATTTTTTCAGTAAAATTAAAATAATAGGAACCTGTACATATAGGACACTTTTTGCAGATAACTCAGTAGACTGACTAGTAAAAGAAGTTTCATCTTTTAAAAAACAAACCATTCCTACTTTCTTGGCAAAAATTTGGAAGTCTTTCTCACACTTTCTACACATAGTGGGTATTACTCTATTTATCCAATTCTTTTAAATCCCAAGTCATAGGATGCAATGGAAAAAAAAAGGATTTTGTTCAGCTTACTAAGGGACTCTCTTAGTTGATTAAATTAATTAAAAGCTTGTTATATATCAAATCAGTCTTTGAATGTAAACGTGAAAAAATATTGCAAGTAGATCTGTATTTCTCCTGTACCACTTTTTCAAGTCAACGTCCCCACTTAAAAATAGTAAACAAAACTATCAAAAAAGTATGTGAATCCTCCTGACATTTAAAAAGTAGGTTCACATAGCCAACGTCGTTATATTGAATACATGTACAGTGGTTAACTCACCTGCTTTTGCCATTTGCACACTAGAACAACAAACAATGCTTTTTTTTTCCCTGACCAAAATAATGTTTCTGTAAACACATTCTGGAATTTCACCATTCCATTTAAATTAATATGGAGCTTAACGGTAAGTGGCCCTGAGAGAGAGAGCATTTCTGATGTTTTTGCATGAAACAGATACCTTCCCTGAAACACTTCCTCTCTTGCACCCGTTTTTGGATATTATCACTGTTGTCTGACAAGAAAGAGGTCAGCTAGGATTGCAGGGATACTTTACAGTAGCTGTTGGGCATTTCTTGGAAACTCCGCAAGCCTTTAACTCCTTAACTGCCTCACCAAAACAGACAGGAACAATTGCAGGAGTGGTCTTGAAGGAACACTGGAAGAATAATGACTTTTCAGGGTGCACAGCATGCCGTCCACTGAGCAGTCTCACAGTGCTTAACTGAGGGGAATAAAAGACTAAGCTTTTCAGGTGAGCAAAAATGAGAAAGATCATGAAACGGGCCACGTGCTGGGAAATTGAGAAGTGTTACCACCTTTGCAGCAGTCAGGCCCAAACAGAGCAGGGGAGGCAAGACAACATCATTTATGCAGAAGAAAGAGAGACGTTGTGCTTGAAAAGAAAGCAGAGACAGACAGACAGCCAGGTTTAAAATAGCAAGGTTTATCAGCATTCTCCCACGAGACACACTTGGCTGCCTCTCAGCGCATAAAACTCTCCAGTTGCTCAGTAAGACCAATAACGCCAAACTAAACCTGTACAAGCAGCAAAGAGTACCCTGAATTTGCACAGAACTTAGTTATAATGTGACACAACAAACTTCCATCCCCAACACCCTCACAAAGCCTTCCTGATGTTTTCAAACTAGCTGCCTCAGGTCAGGCAGGCTGCCAGAAACCTTTTCAATTCATTTATGAAGCTGTATGCACACAATCACTAACATTGATCTGTATCAGTCGTGCCCATATTTCCATTAAATGGGCCAAAATTTGCACCCACGTTATACTGGGTGTGGGAGGACAGACAGAGCCTTAACGATGCAGACTGATGATATCTGGGGATACAAGATTTACTTGTATAAAAGTTAATGCGTTATATATATATATTTTTTTTTAATAGAGTAGAAAATTCCATTCATGGTGTAAATTTACTCCCGATGAGTTCACTGAACTCGTGCACCGGCCACCGTTTCCCCTTGAAAAACTTTAAAATGATCCAGGCTTAACCACTTCACCAAACCCAAGTTTCGTTGCTGTTTTGTTGACGCGCTGCGTGAGAGCTGTTGAGGGGATGAGGAGGAAAGTGCTGCACCACGCCACAGTCTCTCCGGCACAGGCACCAGAAGAGGCTGAGAGAGAGCAGCAACTGGGAGCGCAGGGCATGTTTCAAAAGGCTCAGTTACGAGACTGATGAGAGACAAAGAGACTGTGATCATGCGGCACAAATGTCCTCATCAGACGTGATTTCCACGGCTTCTTACTTCCCTTTTTCACTCTGTGTTCACAGGTGTCACGCACATCCTCCCCCTTTTTGCACAGTGAACCTAGTTTACATCTTGTTTCAAGGACACTGTGATGATTTTGGGATTTAAACCATGATTTAGTTGCAATATTAAGGCTGGCATAGTTTTAAAAGAGCAGCGTTCCTCCTTAGGCTGCGTACTGGTTGCACTTTGCAGGGTTTTGGCAGCAAGCAACTTAGCTCATCTGTTATCAGCCTGTAACACTCCAGCGTGCATACCAGATCTAAGAAGCATTTACAAACTCAACTCGGAAAAAAAAAGAGATTAAAAAAAAAATAATCTTTCACATAACTGATTCTGTCTTGCAAAAAATCTCTATATGCTTTTGGCTGCTTCTGTTCCCACCTGAGGTAGGGCGTATCCACGTGTAATATATTATGCATGTGCGTGCAGGTCTGCAGGGCAACCCTCTGTGCTTCCTTCCAAGTGGCAAATTTTCAAAAAGCAGTTGCCACCGTGTACCTCATTGTGTACAATAACTCAAGCTAAGGGCCGAGGAGCGAGCTAACACAAAAGAAATCAGCTCAATTTTGTCTACAGTAAAAAGAAAAGCAAAACGCAAAGACAAATGCAAAAGTAAGCGATTTCCAACGACTTCACCTGGCTCAAGAATCAAATTGTAGCCTCATAACACCGTACCAAGATGTGCTGCAATAAATATTACACTGCTCTAAACTAAAGAAATTGTTAATGCCAACCTGGCATCATCGTTGTCAGTAGAAGACCTCTTCCTGCCCCCTTTCTTTTAAACTAGCCAGGTCTCAGTGTGGAGCCACAGGTTGCCTCGAAGTTCTGTTTGCACCTGGCAAAGGAGAGTCTGGGTTTTTGGATGGCCCGGATAACCAGCCATACCGAACAAGCAGCTCCTTTATAAAGATCCCACATTTCTGTAGTTATGGACAACTAATGGAAAAGGCCTGAAAGCTGAACTTAGTGTAACAGAAGTGAGATGAAACAAGTTGGGTTTTTTCCCCCCAAGCCATAAACAAAAACAACAGATGAATGCAGCAGTTTAAAGGCTAGGGGCCTATGCAGCATTTATTTAAAGGCCTAAGGGGCCACAGATAACTAGCAAGATGGCTAGGGCATGCTTCCTTTAAGCTGATATCACAATGTAGCATCACATTAATAGGACTGGGGCTTTATTCTGTTTATTTTTGGCTAGATTTTAAAATACATTATTTAGCGCAGGGAATGGACTTGAGTAAGGAAAAGCTGCTGTTCCCAACAAAGAATTTTCAAATGAATTGATCATTACATACATTTTAAGTCAATATTTTAATGGATACAACAATTTTCTGTCAAAAATCCGGTTAGTTTTGTGGAAAACAAAAGAATAAGTAAGAAGGAACACTGTATTCAGCTGTTTCTGGCATCTGATCACAGTCAGTATCTCTGGCGCAAGAAGGTATGTGAATTGACAAAGCTCAATTAAGAACTAGGCAAAAAAAAAAATTATCTCTAACTAAATGGACAAAATTGTCCATTTTCATAGGCTTTTCCCCTCCCTTCTCTTCTAAGCTGAAGATAATACATTTCTGCAAATGAGACGATGAAGGAATAAGATTTACAGGCAAGCTAGCAGAGCACGTGGGTAACGGGGAATGTACAGCGTAAGACTCCCAGAGCTTCTACCTAGCATTTCTAAGTTGTCAGATGCCTTCTTCTAGCCTGAATTTCTGAACAGGTACTAAAAATTCATTTAGAAAGAAATTGTTTCAGAAACCTTGTGCAAGGGTCAAAACTTCCTGCCTTTCCAGCTCCAGAAACCTAAAAGAACCAACTGTAGCATAGGGGTGCCTCCACAAAGTCAATGCCTTGCAGTTTCTATTTAGCTTACACCCCCACACACTTTGGAAGGCAAACAAGGCTTATTAAATCTTAGGAATCAAGAAAATATTTCCCAAAGCCAAAAATTAAAATATGTATACTATTTTTTAAACTTGATATTCAGTTGCCCTCAATTTCCTTCATTTTCCATAGCTATAATCATTAGAGTAAATATACATTTACTGTTTTACCCATATAATGGAAAAAAAAATAAAGGGAACTAATTAAATAACAGACCAGAAACATTTTGGGTTTTGAAACAATTGGAAAAGCTGCCATGTTCCTGCAGGCTCAAACAACAACTCCAATTAGTTTGTCTTGTGTTCCACACATATTGGCAACTGTTGAGATACAACAGTTTGTCCCTGTTCTTCAGGGACAAATTATCTTTGATGAAGTAGGGAAAAACTGTCCAATCTTACAAGCAGTTTAAATGATTAATTTTACCTCCTACCTAGCTAATTTCAACTTAATCTAGCTTGAAGTACCTATAATTGGCCTTTTCATGTGCCTATGGTAAGGCTTATGCAGAAGTACCTTAGTGTTAAAGGGGAAAGGGGTCAGGAAGAGGAGCGCAAGGGAAACTGGTTAGGAAGATCCAAGAGATGCCAAACTGCGTGCAGAAAATCCAATCTGAGAGAAGCGAAAGAAAATACAATAAATGAAACTCTAACAGCTACTTCATCTGCAACATGCAGGTTTATTTAAAATGTTCACAGCACCCTTCAGCAGAGAGCAGCACAATACCTATCCTAAAACACTTGTAGTTTGAGTCATGCAAATGTTCACTGCTTCATTCAGTTGAACAAAACCAGACAGCAGCAAGAAGGAAGCCTGAATCGTTATGCCAAAGCTAAGAGGAAGGCAACCCCTGACAGTTTGGGGGCAGGTTTTGCTTTGGAAATCTAATGACCAGGAAATATAAATCAGGGAAAAGCTTCTCAAAGTCTGATCAGGACTGCAGAATAATTTCCAAAGGAACGCAGAGGATGTCTCATCCTTTGTGATACCAAAAACTAGATGGAACAAAATAGTGGAAAGTAACCCAAGGAAAAAGCTAGTACTGGCAATTTGACAGGCAATACAGAATAAATTTTTTCTTGCGTCTCTGACTTCTGTTAACATTTTTGTAGCTCTTGATGCAGCAAGGTAGGAGCTTTGGTTTACACTCCATAAACACAAGCCAAAAGCCTCCCACGGTTCCATTTGGTAACGTCAGCTTAACATGCTCAAATACACACAGACTTCTGACAATGAGTCAAGTTCCCACTCAAACATAAATTATGCCAAAAAACGCCCAAGATTATTTCAACTAATAAACACTTGGTTTAAAAAACATGTCAAATCAACTTGGTCTTTACATCAATTTAATTGCCTCTTACCGCAACCGTTGCCTAAGCAGTAGTGTGCTGCAGGAAGCACCGAAAGATAAAGGCGATTGAAAACATTCTCACAGTGCTCCTCTGACTGTCTTCGCTTCCGTGGTTGCACAAAGCTAAGGACTCTGCACTAGGAAAAGAGATTCTCCAGCAACCAAAATTACATTGTAAAAATCATTTTAAGGATGTCAGTGTCCTGACTCCTGAAGACTAGAATTTGGGACAAATTGGGACAAAATTAAGTTCTTAAAGGAAAAGTCAAAGTCTTGTGTCCTGTCACAGTACACAGTTTCAAAGCCCTCTCAAAATGTTGTCCTTTGATTTAACGTTCATAGCGTCATTCTTATAAAAGACATCTCTTCATGAGAAATACAATACTTGAAAATATGCACGTTACCCCAAGTTTATACAGATGCTGTTCGTTAGCATATTTATTCTCTTTATAAAACTGTGACATTTGGACTTCAGATTTTTCCAAATTCCATTCCAACTCCCCTACCGAGTTTGTATACTGAGCATTAAAAAGACAACCAAAGCAAAAAATAAAAACAAAAAATTCAACACAAGGAGAAAACCAAAGTGCAAAGTCACTTGTGATACGCTGGATTTATAGATCCTGAAATTATCTTCTCCAAATGATTGTTCTTTCCAGAATTTCATACATAGTTACAGTAAGGCAGAGCCAGCGTGGTTATCTCTTGCCCAAGAGGCCTTTCCAATGCAAGACATCTCTAATAGACCACTCTGACAAGTGATTAGAGAAAAGCAGGCAAATTTCCACCAGACAGATGAAAGGAATACAGCAGAAATGCATTACGAGTTAAAACACTGATTGGAACACCAACGCCAGCAGCAGCTACAGCATGGAGAAAAAGACTGAAATCTCCTAGAGATTCTTCTGTCACACTAAAAGCTAGTTTTCCTGATTTGGACTGAGACACATTTGAGCGGCTAAACTGAAGTGTACTTTTCCGTAAGAACAAGCCTTCTTCCTCCACAGCTGAGCCACGCTGAGGCTAACCACGGACAAATAAATACTAAATTCACTCAAAACACTTCAGAGACAAAAGTTCTTAAAGACAACCCAGTTCAACTGAAAACACATGTATCCAAACATAATGTCGTGTCTCCATATGTATTTCCTCTCACAGAATGGTGACATGAGCTAAAATTTCATTCCCACTGTGAGATCTCCTGACGACTCATGGAAAGATGAATCACTGTTCTGAATGGAAATCATGACTTGTGACAGCTGTAACTTCTGATATATAAAGTATCACATGGGTTAAGTTCGCCTAACTCCCTGCTGTAAATAATTAGTGGATTGCAACAAAATGTCTTTCACTACCTAGCTTTAAAAGGTTCTGGAGAATTAATAGTCCAGAGTCTCACCCATGGTACGGGATAAATGCATGAGGAAAGAAAGCCAGAGGTTGAACTAGTTCCAAAACCTTTCTGACAGGGGCCAAAAGCAGATGCTTGAACAAAGAGAGCAACAGGAGCATCAACAGAGTGATCCTTCTCCTAGCGTGCCCTCAGCTGCCATTTAAGGCTTTAAGCTGCTTCCAGAATATCCTGCTAAACTAACACCACCAAACTGATCCTTTGTGAATCTCCTTACCAAATGCACTAACACCTCTGGCCTCGGTGATGGCCTGTGGCACTGACCTCTACGATTTGACTACAGGCTGTGCAAGGAAGTACTTTACTTGGTTTCAATCCTGTGGCAAACTGATTCACTGAGTGTCCCTTGATTATCATGCTATGAGAAAATAATTATTTCCATTTACTTCATGTGTGCTTCTCAGGATATCTCAGTTAAATTGGACGCCTCTCATACATTTTCTTTCCCATTTGAACAGTCATGATCTAGTAGTCCGAGGAGAGAGAGCATAGGTAATCTGGTGCTACTTGATATTTTATGGAGATAGGGAATCAACTGCATCTAATACCCAAAATATATGTGCACGAAGGCATAATAATGCTTTCCAGTTTAGCTTATTTGCTTTGTTAAAGCTCTTGCGTTTCTGACCAGTGATAGAGACTGAACTTAAGTATTCCCAGAACAACAAAGAGGGATCCCCTACAAGCCCTCTTTGCTGAGAAACAGTTGCTAGTAACTACCTCAGGACTTTTTCTTAGAGCTATCATTAGAAGCACCTAATGAAATAGGCTGATAATCCATTTGTTTTAATAATTTTCCAGCTACAACTCTGACATCAATTCTGCAGGGCTCCAGCAAAACAAATTCCAGCATGTTGCACTGCCCAAGCAGTTTGACATCTTTGAGAAGCGACACTGATTCCTGTGGGAAGGAAGAGTGCAGAATAGGGAAGGAAGAAGTTTTTACACCTCAGTGCTTAGGTACTTAACCAACTTGTCTCTTCAGTCTTCTGCTACACCTCACCGAGAAAGCAGGGCTTCTCCTGAGCAGGAATCCAGCCTTGGATCTGTGGAAGTGCCCTCTGATAGCCCCTTCTCTCTTCACTGCCTACAGCCAGCTAGGCTAAGCATGCATGAGCAACTAGCGCAAAAACCTTCCCGCACACTCCTCTGCATATGTGAAAGCAAAGGTTTATCTTAAGATACCTGATTCTGGACAAAGAATCACCCTGTTTTACAAGGTGTTGTGGTCTCAGCCCTTACAATTTTCCCTCACAGTGGAGTAAGTTTCCATATGTATATACTCAGGCATTTTAAAAGATACATGTATTTTATATATGTAAATATATAGGAGCCTTATTTCTGTCCCACAATAGGGCACAGCGTTATTCACAGGCTTCCAGATGCTCTGGCCAGTTCGACCTGTATACATCGGAGTCGAAAGTCGAAACACCAATGTTGCCAGCCACTTCCCTGACATTGTCATATACATTATGCCAAGGGCTTCTTTCCTCCCTCCTGCCAGATTCTCCTGTCCCTTCATCCTCCCAGGCAGCCCTCCTGCCCCCAGGGCAGCTGGTTAGCAGGTGCCGAGGTGCTCTGCGCTCCAGCACACAGCAGCAAACTGGGAGCCAGGCAGGGCTGCCCACCCCGGGGCAGGGGGCACGGCACGGGCCAGCGGCACCCCTAGGAGCAGCGCTGGCAGACACCACCGCTCCAGCGGTTAGACGATGGCCAAAACGCTGCCTTTGTTGTACCTGCCAAGCCGGGGAGCGGATGACCAGGGTCCATGCTTAACAAGGCAGCTGCAAATTCGACAGAGCTATTTCTTACAAGTATTGTACAAGCCCTTTGGGAAGACGGCCTTAAATCTCCGCAGGGTTACGTCTTGCACAGGTGGCCTGTATAACTTCACAGGATCCTGCTCTTAATTTTTTTTTTTTTTTTTTTTTTTTTCAAAGCTTGCTCACTACATTTATTACTGTAGTTCTGACTAAGCCTCCAAACTATTTTTACGGGCCCTGAACAATAGTAATCATTTAGGATCAAGTTCAACTTGCTAAACTGAATTATATCTAGTCCAGATCCTTAAAATCACACATCTCTGACAAATGCTGTTGATCACAGAACATAAAGAATATCAACTGGAATAATGTTGATTTAAGAGACATACGAAGAACACCACAAGAACCAAGAATTCGCCATAAGGCTTTTTAATCATTCAGTCCCTGAAAAAATGCAGTGCATTGTGACACCCTCTTAGCAACAACTTCATTTTGAAATGCGCAATGCAGATCTGGTAAGGTAAAGATGATCAGGTTTCTGAATATTGACTCTTGTTAATTTTTTCAGTGGCATTCAAGAACCTCGTCTAGGACCTAACAGGATATTAAGAAGTTGCAAATATCATTCTTCAAATAAAGCAACACTAAAACTAGAACATATTATTTGCAAAAGGCTATTTTCAGAGACTCAAGATTTTACTTAACTCCTTTGATGGGCAGCAAAAATCAGTTCTTCTGGCTTATTTGTAGAAAGACAAGTTAAAATGATTCCAATTTGATTCAGCTTCCTGAAACAAATCCTGATGCTTAAACACTACTATTCACTGTTGAAGCATTTGCCTGGAATCATATACCTTCTAAAGAAATCACTAACTAACCTTAAAGGGATGGGCAAGTTCCAGCTCTGCAGCTCTAATTTGCATGGAGCTGAAATTATGACAAAAACAATCTCACTATGCAAACGCTCTGAGGATAAATCTACACAGTTTGTCTTAGGCTCATGCAAGGTAAGAAAATAATGATGAACGTGTATGATAAAATGGTACTGTTCTCATTATTAATACCAGTGTGACGAGTCACAATCTACCTCACTGTTACCATATATATGCATTTCTTCCTGATTTTTATTTCAGTTCTAACCCTAAAAGCCAAACTGGACAGTTAGTTTTTTGTCTCAGGTATCATGAATATTCCTTCCCCTCTCCTATCCCAGTGAATTTTATGGGTTTTTTTCCTGTTCTCTTTTTTAAGGCTATATGGCAAGAAAGCATCTAAACCTTAAAATAATGAGAAAACATCTTACTTGCTCTAGATTTGTTTCCTTAATTAACAAATATGCTTGTGTTAACAACAGACCTTTAAAAACGCTACATTTTGAGACTGGCTAGACTATACTTAAAGGAAAATGCAGGTACTTAAAGTTATACTAGCAATAAGAGTCACAAAATACAGTCCCCAACCCTGTAATCCAATCTTACACACGCAGCCCCACAGATTTTAATGGGCCTACCTGCAGAAGGAAAGTTTGCAGAACCCCACCATATGCACTCTGATATTTACTGGGTCTTTGGTATTAAATGATGCAGGAAAGATTCTCTAGCCTTTCCTTTAAAAGCCTTTCCTTTCTTTTATCTCCAGAAATTTATCTGGAACAATTCTAGCTATTCAAGGCTGTGTGTCATCTTAATCAAGGTAAATCCACTCTACTGTTAACACTTTAAAAACCACTTACTCACTCAAAACAGAATTCATTGGAAGAGCGCGCTAAGAAAAATTATCCTCTTAGAGAAAGAATGTAAATTCTATTAATGCATGGGAACATACGATCACTACACACACACCTGCTGTGTGTTAAAATTACTCCTTTACAGCCACTCAGGAATCAAACTGGGGGCTGCTTTAGAATTTTTTTTTTTTTTAAATGCTAAGCAAATGTTCGCAAGCAAACCTACATGTCAGAAGTTTGACCAGGAAGTGTTTTTTTCATCTATGTCTAGAAGAAATGTCTGTACCTATATAACACAGAATTAGGAGGACACATTCAGATGATGAGGTGCACAGGTACCTTCAGAAGTGGCATTAATCCGCTGACTTAATGTATAACAGGTCAGCACTATTTATGTGCAGAAGAGGCATGGTGCTCTCAGGATCTAAACATTAGTTTCAGTTAAAATAATCTCAGTGAAGTCTTACTAAGTAGCAGCTCCAAGGAGGCCCTCTGTGCCTGCAGGATATGACTCATTGCTTTGCTAGGAAGGACTTGAATGTTAAACGCAAACTTTAGTAGTCACCTATCCGTGCCCTCCTTAACACACCTGAAAAACTGCAGACCTGTCCTCAGCTGCCAGGAAAGCAGCAGTAGGAACTTAATATAGCTGCCACTGAGACCAGAAAAAGCCACTCCAGAAGGACTCTCCTGGCAGATCGACCCATTTATGATACCTGCTGCTTAGGGAGCCGTTCCATTCCAAGTCTTCCCGTGATAATTGCACGGTTAAACATAAGCAGGAGAAAGGCCCCTACTGTGTCCCTCAGGTCCCACCTTGCCTCTGCCTAGTGTCACACTGCTTGTCACAGAGGCAGGTGGACAAGCTTTCCGCAAGTCTCTCCAGCACCATGGTAACAGAGCTCAAGTGAAACACAGGACAACTGGTGCTGGGCAGCTAAACTGGGTAATACCAAGATTTTGCTTTAATTTTAATTATCATTCTTCCAAACAGATGAACAAGTGTTTTAACTGGGCTTTTCAGAGCGGCCTTTAGAGAGGTGGGGATGGGGAAGAAGGCATCCAAGACTTTAACGTTCCCTTAGAACCTCTCTGAACATCAGAACCTTGTGAAATATTTGGATAGATCCATCCATTTATGTCTGAAAAATCCATGTCCTCAACTTCCACTAGCCACTGGGCTAGCAACTGGCCACAGCCATGTTTTATTTGAACAAGTGGGAAAACACAGAGAGGAACAAATAACGGTATGTGCTCTAAGCCACCTCTCAATGATGCCTTGCCCTCCCCACCAAGGACTCAGCTACAGTATAATCAAAACCAGAGTGAAGTTGCAGCTGCAGCCACAAATCAACATTTGCCTTTACATATGAACCTCATGTAGCAAAACTGTGGGGTCCTTATGCAGCAATGAAAGGAAAAGACGAGTTTTCTCCGCTTGCCCTCTGCCAAAGCACAGATGATGGCCTCAAGACCAAATTCAAACAAGGGGGGGGAAAAAGGAAAGCACAGCCAGAGACACAGAGGAGGTACATCTACCTGTCTCACCGACCTCCATTCCACTTCCTTTTTTTCCTGTGTAGAAGAAACTGCTTCTAAGAAACTTCCTAATAGAAAGCTGCTGTTTCCAGTTAATTTTTACCGCATTTTCCAAAGTTGCGCCATCAGAGCAGGGTATATTCCTATGGGAGCTGAAGGCCCAAAACTGTAACCCATTATAATAAATAATAACGAATGTCGTGGCTAGTAAAACCTGTTATCTGAACACATACAAAAATTAATTTCACTGTGTACAGTTACTTTTAAAACTCTGTGCTTTTCACATTTTCCTGGCAGACACATATAGCCACAGTCACCAATTAATATGAACAATATAAAAAATGTAAGCCATCACTGAAAGCTGTAATTTTACTTTGGCTGACTTAAGGCAATAATCAATCTTAATGAAAAAAAAAAAAAAAAGTCCTCAAAAACTAGAAAAGAACTGCAAAGCTGACTTGAGAATCTACCTGGAAACTCATGTTTCCCTTGCGTTCACTTGTGTGGAGATGAATAAGCATCAGGTAATTAAAAAAATCCTGCTGCCATAAAATCACCAGGTAAAACCAAGATAAATAAGAACAAAACAAAAGAATAACAAAAGCCAAAGAACATAAAAGGCCTCCAAAACAACAAAAAGCAGAAATCCACATGCCTGTCACAAAAAGAGATTTTGATTCAAAACAACAATGCAATACTGACTTCCACCAAAGCCTAGAAATTAAAGTTTTCAAAATTTCTTTGGAGCATCTTGTGACCCTAGGGCACTCTTGTCAAAATCATGCAACTTGTCCCCATGAATCATGCCCACCGTCAGCATTTGTGGGTTTGGATGAGGGGGATACAGGGCACTGCCAGTCAGTTCTCCGGGCTCAGAGGCGAGGAGAGAACTCATGCCATTCGCCCCGATGGCAGCATCCCTTCCCTTCACTAAACCCCAAAACCTAAAACCTCTGTTCCGTAGGAAATAAGGTCTAATCTGCCAAAAAGGTCACAGTGAGAGGACTGGAGATCTGAGAGAGATTTGTTTCCATTAAACTCCTGTGAAAGAATGATTTAGGATATTTATGTGATTTATCCAAGTTCTTCTCTTGGATGTTAAATAGGGAGAACGTGGGCGAGGGGAGAGGGCTGAGGAATCTTCCACTGCCATCTGCATGTTGTCGTCCTGTAGCTGCAGTTTAAAGAAGAAAATGCCAGAGCAGATTTCTTGCACAACTAAAAATTGTCTCAGTCTGAAAAAATATGTCAGCCTGCTGTTACATACTTAGGTATTGCCATTAATGACAAAAGAAAGCAAGGAGAATAACAACATGCAATCACACTGGTTTTGTTACAAAATACACAGAAATACAAAATCACAAAGACACAAAGAAAAACTCAGTATTTCCCCAACTATAGGAACACAGATTACCAAATCACAGAATGTAATAAAGATCTGAACTTTAGGATATAAAAGGAAAATCAGTCCACAGCTAAAAGAAAACCCTAAAATCCAGGAAATAAAAAAAAGCAACCTGAGTGATTTCATTTCTGATCAGATAAACCAATGAAAGATTACTATCCGATTTCTAGATAACAGCAGACCATAGTAACTGATGGGGATGGTATGAAGAAGCTCAGTTCAAAACAACAACAAACTAAACCCCAAACAAACAAAAATCCCATGCTAACACCTCAGAAATCCTAGATTTAGACGCAAGCCTGAAGTCCTACCTAGTGTTGTCCACAGATGCTTGGTGCCAGCATGACAAAAACGGTAAAATTCTTCAAAAAAAACCCGCTATTCTCAACAGCTTCGATGAGTTAAGTACTCTCTACTATCAGACAGCATGTAAAGATTTGGTCTGAAGCATAAAAAATGAAGTTCATGAAGGCAAACAAACATTAAAAAAAAAAAACAAAGAAAACCCAGGGTTAGGAAGAACAAAAATTAATCTATTTTCCTGAAAGCTGTCTAAAGGTGGGGAATTCCAGATTAGGGAGAAGATCACAAGCTTTCAAAGCTTGCCTAATATGTGTTCTGTGTTGCTTAGATACAAAAACAGACGAAAAGAGATTTTTGGACAAATAAAATCAAAACCAATCAAGCAAACAAACAAAAAAATATCAGATATACAATTTGTGTGAGGCCCTGAAAGCCGTATCTGGACACTTCACGTAACTTCAGTAGCCACAAAAGCAGATAAAATTGTGTATTTAAAAATGTCAATCAAGGCACTCTTACACAGAACTCCTGAACATGCACTGCCAAAGACAATTGTTTGAAGTACAGCATCCCACACAATATAGCGGGAAAAACAACAGAGTTGGCTTTGAAAAGTTATTTCATTCATGTCTGTCTGGGTAAAATTAAGGGGTATCTGTGGATTCCCCCACCTCCTCCCTCTTCAAACAAGGCATCTCCTCTCAGAGTAGGTTGCAAATGATCAAATCAATGGAATAATGATCTTGATTGTCTTAGCCAGCTCTATATAGACATGAGTTCACAAGAGAGGCAGCCATGCAGCTTCCTCAGATGTTAGTAAAGACTTTTGATCTTTCTTTGAAGAAACTTTTCTCAGGATATTTAAAAGTCTGTGGTTTATTTTCATGTGTGGGGAAAAGCAACGATGAGGCGAACACTCCCACACAAAGAAGTGTCTTAACAAAGCTATGCTTGTCAAAAATATCCTTGAAGAAAATTAATATATACTCACTTTGAAGGTGTACATTTTTATTTTGTAGTCCTCACTGTGGTCCCTGCTACCTATTTCATGACTCATGGACATACGGCACTCCATGCAAATACCGAGCAGATTAAAAGAAAAAGTGAAATGGAAATGGAGATTGCTGCAAGGGTTAAGAAGTTTGAGTCTTGGATACCCAGGCCAATTACTGTGGAGTAACAAATTAATTTACACTAAATAACACATACTAGATAATTCTTGCTAACTAATCATACTTTTTTCATTGAAAACAAAAGCAAGGTGCTTCAACGCTGTGTACTACTGCTTTTTTGCTGAAAGCTTATAAAAGACCACTTATTTTGTATTCATCGCATGAGAAGTACATAGACACACATTCTTTAAAACAGTATGTGTGCGAGTCTCTAAACACACACTCAAATACAAGAAATACCATTGGTGTCTTGCTTCTCTTTTGCCCACAGCTATTATAGCTAATAATATCATAACATTGTATTTCTTCAATTAGATTCTGTTTGGAGAGTTGTGATTACAGGGTGCTTTTCAAAATGACCTTATATGACATTACCAGTGTGTCTAAGGGCACACGAGAGGATGGTTTGTCACAAACGCTTCTTTGCAAGTCAATTTACCTTCCATCAGAAAAGAAGGAGCATATGATAGAAAACACACCAGCCAGGGAAGTTGTGGTTTTGTATGTGCATGTGTGTACGTGTAAGGAAAGTTAATCACCAAAGTCAGAGATGTAAAAATTGCACCGGACCGTGTGAACTTCATTTGTCTTTTATTCTTACAGACTTCTCTTCACTATATTTGTGGTTTGCTTCATATTACTTTGAAAAATAGTTTTAAAATGAAGATATCTGTTATGCTACTAAAAACATCAGAAGAAAAATACTGAATTGACAGTATTTTAATTCTGCTTAGATGATTAAAATAGAACATTAAATGTTCCCATTTTGGGGGTGACAGGAAGTTTTGGGAAGCGGGAGGAAACACTATAAGAATGGGATTTTTTTTTTCTTTTTTTTAAACTGATATCACAAAACTTACCCTGAAATATTTATAAGATTACCACGCAACGATGGCATTTTGGCTACATCAGGTCTGCTGAGGACATCAAAAGAAGTGTGGGCAATAACCAATATTGTCAGAAAGTCAGAAATAGCTGCTTTTGCAGGTTCCCCATTTACCAAAAAGCATGTTCAACCTGGGGAAGGAAGGGCACATACCTGCCAGCTGGGAAACAAGCAAATATATGGAGCATTTAGAGAGCCTTGTGCACTGAGAAACTTCCCCTGGATTTTAAATTTTGCCAAAAGTGTCATGTAGTTGCACAAAATTAATTTCACTGCTGAGACAATACCTTCAGGTATGTTTGCACCATGTTTGGCACAAGGAGATACTAATCTTGACCAGAGCCTCTGTAAGATTTCATTTAGCAAGTCTCTAGTAGGAAGGGGGAAAGCAAAAGCCAGAAACATAGGTATTGACCTGAGAGGCACATGGATCTCACGTGAAAGAATGAGAAATGAGATATGAATGTATAACTAGATCAGATCAATTAACCTGCAAAACATAAAATAAAAGCCATAAAAGCCTTCGGTAAAGTTGCAAAAAACCCCAAACAAACCTACCATTCAGTAGACAGAACGTGCGTGACTTACCATACAGAATGTTAGCCTACCTGTAAAACCAAAATCTAAAAGCTTTTGGTTTGGGGTTTTTTCTTTCTGTTTTCAATATTGCATATTGTTATTTTACAAATAGACAGCTACCCCTTCTGAAGTCCGCAAATACCCTATTTTAGCGATCACCTGTGGGATTTACAGAAACATGCTACACACCATGCAAAAACCTATTTGTTTCACAAGTTCGAATATGCCACCCTTCAGCTTCATGAATACCCTCATGACACACGATTCCGGGAAAAGGCCAATCAAAGTTTCCAGTGTATTCTTCCTAAAGATAGCCTGAACTTTGTCTATCCAGGGGTCCCATCCTGAACCACTGCCAATTTCAAGACCAGAGAGAGAGGGCAAAGATACTGACATTTCCACAGATTTCAGGGAAATTGGTGCCTGCAGAAAGAATTGAGAGATAGCCACAGTGAGGAAAAACTGAAATGTGGGACTCGAACTCAGCTGTAGGAACTACTGCCTTTGCTTTTCTATTGACACAGATCTACGTAAAACCAGGCTCCTCTAGTACTTCCCTCTACGCAGCTTCTATCTTCCTTTTTTTTTTTTTAAATTTTTAAATATATACTTGGTTGTATATACTACAGTTCTTAACCTAAATTGGAGCTGAATTATCCTGTTATGTAAATGTCTATCTTCAAGACATTCAGGAATAAGGATGAGTTTACATACACAGATTCTAAGAGAGGAACATTTTCTTGTCAGGTAGCACTATTTCCCATTTTCGCTTTGGATAATGCTGTAATTACAGAGTAATTATAAACTGGAGCCAAAATTACAGCAGCTGTATAATAAGCATTAAACCACAAGCACTGTATTAAAGAACGTTAACTGTTTCTTATGCTCGTAAAAAAAGAAAATTCTATACTTGGAAAGCAAATTCATATAATTGAAATTGGAGCACCTGAGTTTTATTTTGGTGTAGCTTACCAATAAAAATCTGTCACACAGACAACTGCAAGATTCCTGTTTTTTTTATTTAGAAAGAGAAACAGATAACATAGCATTGCAGAGTTTACCTTTTCAAACACTTAGATCTATCTGCTGTTATAGTAACATTTTTTTTATGTGCACAAAAAAATCTCTCTTGCACTAATCCTTGTAAATAATCCACTTCTAGTGTCTAATTACAGAAAAAAAAACAACAAAAAAGCAACCATAAAGCCAAGTAAGCAGATAAAAGTTTCCCATATTAATCTCTCAGAAGCAATTCAGTGTAATTGCGTAAAATTGCACACAAACTTCAATTCCCAGAAGTAAAAATGTAAAGAAATTCTAGCTATTTTAATTTTTATTCCTTAACAACCTTTTGAACCCATCAAGACATGGGATTATATTAGTGTTGTTGCCCTGCAGCAGCACATAGAAGCTACGGTGCACATACAAATTCAGAGTCATTCACCCACTAAAACTAAAACCCTAGAGCAGAATTGAGGCCTTACTGCATGTGTAGCACCTCACTGAGAAGACAAATCACCTCAAATCTACTGTTGTCTAACCTATTTGCTACTACACAAATTGTGTATATATAATACAATAAGTATACTGTAATTTTCTAAGACTACCATCAACCTAGCAAAATGCTGGATCACAGACTAGGAGAGCTGAAATCCTGTGGAGGAGAGAGAGGAAGGGTTTAACAGGAAGAGAAAACGAGTCAATGTTAGGTACAGTCAGAAGTTGTTCCAAGGTACGAGAAGAGTCAAGGGAAAAATCAGCCCATGTCAGAAAACTCTCAAAATACTGATTTCTGAGCTAAAACCTCTGTGAAATCCAGGTCTTCATTTCAGATTTCAGAACAGCTCCCCAGTTTTGCCAAAGAAATGTTATGCGGTACAGCAGGGAGCCCAAACTTCTGATTTTCTCATGGATCACCACGAAGAGGTCTACTACCCAGACCACTTGGTTTTATGGACCATCTGAAGAACTCTGCTTAGAACAAGGTTTGACATCTCTGAACAGGACCTTACATTACTAACTGTATTTTCCTAATATCGAAGTTTCAAGTATGTTCCAAGCGAGCTTCTTATGATTTCATGCAGAGCACTGTGAATGCGGGTGCTTTAAACTGTCACAGTATGAACTCAAATATACGGGCAAACACCACCTGAGCCTCAGCAGGAGGTGGGCTGAGATCAGTTAGTCTACAGGAAGAGCTTAACTTGAGCTCAGAGCCACAAAACCAGCAACTGGCCACATGATACAGGCTCTTTTCTCTACTTCTGGGCACAAAATCCCATCGTGTGTATATATATCTACGTAGAGACATTACAAGAGTGAAGAACGGATCACAAGTTCATACACTGATACTGAAATGACAGACAACTGACACAGATACATTCTTCAAAAGGACCTGGTGAAAACCTCCCACACAGACACAGCTTTCTAAAGACAACTGTAAGCCTATACAGACCTCATACGCAAAATGGACTTGGGACGATCTTACCTAACCACAATCACTGCATATGTGCAAAACACAACAGGACTGGAAGGGTGAGGAGGCGGCAACAGATGGCAGAAATTTCACACAGTACCTTTACTGTCAGCAGAGTAACATGACAGCTCTCTAACACAGTCCAAAAGGCATCTTACTGTCTCACAAGAGGCTCCCTGTCTCCAAGGGATGAGAAATCTGACTTGTGGTCAGATGAGTATAAATCACAACCAGCACAGAAATGACATCCAATATTCAGTCATGCACTTTTCCTGTCTGGGAGTGTTTACATCCTCCATTGAATCAAGATTTTCTTCCCATTTGGGTAATTGCTGTTCTTGCAGGATCCCAAAGGGCTTCAAAGACCAAAATTTGACAAGATCCCATGAGAGGGGAAACAGACTGCTAATCTATTTTCTTCCTCCTGTTTGACTCCCCGCAACTCCCACATGCCAATAGAGGCATCAAACTACACAGGTAAGCACTTCTGCATCAGTTTTCCCAGATAAACAGCTTAATCTTGCAGTTTCAATGCCAGGATGGAAACACTTACTTATCCCAGAGTCCCTGGGTAAAGAATCCATTAAAGAAGTCTCCTCCCTCTTACTGCCCAGCCCATGCACCAAAACAGCCCAAGAGTCTACTGTGAATAAGAGCACAGCCCAGATGAGGTAGTCAGCCATGGTACAATAGAATATTCCTCTGGATAGAAGCCACTGCAAACGGTTTTCAGGAAAACGCTAAAGCAGTCTACCCAAAAGGAAGGGCTGGATCTTTGGAAATGGTGCAAATCTACCACAGAGCAATGTATTCTCACTCAGGGGAAAGATGAACGTCCTAAACACATTCTGTCAGAAGGTTCCGGTTCCAAAAAAAGCCGCAGCGATGCTGTGAAATGGCCAGATCCTGGGATTCCAATTAACAAGGAGACTTCTTCATCTTCTCCCATGGCTCAGCATGGCTATATTGCTAGCCCACAGGCCACATCAGGACTACAGAAGGAGAACAAGACAAATCTGCCACTTTCTCTGGTGGAAGACATGATGTGGCCTAGCCAAAAGCCCCTTCCTGAGCCTGGATACTAGCTGGCACACAGCTACACAGGAAAGCAGAGGAACAGGGACAGGAGATTAATTTTTCCTCAGGCATGTATGTGTGGCACTGAGCTGAACATGATGCTTCAAAGTAGCTTTTGCTACACATGAAAGGAATAAATGTCCTGTAGCAAATAAGGTGAGACCACCTTTTTTCTTGCCCCAGACTACATTTGTGGTGATGGGCAGAGGGTTGCAGACCTCCTTCCAAAACATATCATGTGCTTTACACTCTCCCATTACATTAGCATGCTGAGCAATCAAATCCTAACTCCTTTTAAAAATCAGGCTCTTGATAGGAGTCCTTTCAATTTCAGCAGATCAAAGCATTGCCATATCGCTTTAAGGGATGTTAAAGACATAATTCCTTGCTTAGTCATGGATTTTTGGAAGAAACGGCAAGTTGTTAACTGTTCAGGATCCTTACCCTGGGATTAAGGGAAGATTTGGTCCTGTGAAGGATTTTGTTAGCTCATAAGTCAATCACTGACTAAAGAGAAAACACTAAAGGGAAAAATAGATGGGAGAAAAAAAATGGATGTCTCTAAAACCCAATGGTGTCTGTGGTGAAGTCACCTCTGAAGGATATTTCAGTCTCTCCCAGAAAAGTGCGGGGATTTCTGAACCACCTGCTTGTTCACTGCTGCCAAAGAGACAAATGCAGTTTCATCTCCTTCAGAAAATGATTGAGAAGGTGGAGACCGAGTTAACATCATAGAAACATTCGGTCATTTATTCATCCGGCTCTTCAGGAAAGTATATTTTGATCCCTCAGATTACTTGCTCATCACCAAGGAGAGGAAAATTTCTCCTTTATAAGCAGAAGGACAGCATACATGTTCAGAGATAAGAAGGCTCTTTAAAAAACAGAACAGAAAACAAACTATAAAAAGAATGAGAACACAAACACTGAGAATAGATTCAAACTTTGCTGAGTATGTTACTTGCAATAATTTGATTTACAAGATTGTTCCAATGTAACCTAACCTCCATTTTGAATCTGTAGCCAGTCTACCAAGCTGCACTGAACCTGATGAGCCTGGGAACCATCACCTTGCCACTTCAAACAAGATACCACTGCAAAATCTGTAGTAAAACAGACACGTTATAACGTGAAGGAAAGCACAATAGTGCAGAACACAGGCCTTGTGCTCCTCAATTAGCGCACTTACAGTAAATTAATCTTTGTTAACTACCCACTGCATGGTGGTCTGTGATTTCAGGAGATGTGACTTCATGATCTGGATGATCCCTTTCAATCTTCTTCTATTTTTGATGCAAGCAGATATTGCCTAGATGGTACATAAAGCATCACAAGAGAATGCTGCAAGCATCCTTGTTTCTTCCATTCATGTAGCTACAATCCGTACTGTATAGTAAGTGATCCAAACCAGATGAAAGATTACAAGCGCAAGGCACATAACACCCAACTAAATCTTCTCACCTACTTTCTTCTTTCTTAGCAGTTGTTGTTGTTTACTCTTTACTAAGGTACTTCATATTGTCATCCTTCTTGGTGGTACAGAGAAACACAGCTTAAATTAGCTTCTATACAGAAGTCTGCCATAAGATGCAAGAGTCAGTCCTCCAGAAGAAACCAGAGACTGTTTGTGAACTACGATGCCTGTTACAAGAAGGAACACTTCACTTCTTCCTTACCTCCTTTTTGCAAGACAGCTTTCTTGTACACAGACCCCATCAATATATAATTTAAAGTGAAAACCAGCTGAGACACACATATACAAAATGGCAGATTTTCTACTCATTAGTCTGATCTTGAGAGCCTGAGCTCAGGAGGGATGAGACACTTTTCTGGGTGCCTTGAGACAACTGATATCCACAAATTTTATGAGCCTATTAACGTTTTTACCTTGGCGGGGGCGGGGGGGAGAAAAAAGAAGTTGCTCTTCATCAACCTTCAAGAACATGGAAAGAGTTGTTCAAAGTAGAAAATAATCCAACACACCAAAACACACACCTGGAAAATTTCAAATGACACTGCGTCTAACTTGAATGTTACACTAGCGCCACTGAAGGGCTTAATAACATAGCAGAAAACCAGCATCCTCCGTACCAGGGCATGACACAGAAGCTGATAGTCTGCCCAAAATGTCAGGTGCACTTTGAGGGTTAGTCCCTTAGATGGTGCCACATCCAGAGGGTCTGACAATTTGAAGGTGGTGAGGAGTTTTGAGGTAGGTGGATAGGGTGTTTATTTTCATACATTTCTGAGGTCCCACTTTGCTCGCTGCACCAACAGCTACGCTGTCTGCGGTAATCTGAAGCTTTGAATGGCCCTTCTGTTACTCATACCTACATCCTTTGACGACCCCATTAGCACTTACATCCTTACATAAACGGACAACACTACAAATAAGAAGAATGTGAGCCAATGCACAGGTAATAAGGCGTCAGAGAAAGAATACATTAATAAGGCAGCCGACTAATACCAGAGTGCTTGTGCCTCTCTTGTCAGCTACATTCAAGTACCAATAAAAAAGTGCTTGAAGCATACATTTAGTATGCCACTTTGATCTCTAATCATTCATGTTAATTGCTAAATCTGATAAATATTTGCATTAGCAGATTCAGTAGTAGGCACTGGCATTCAGGAATGCCAGAACAGAATGCAAGTGTACACAACAACTCTGCCCAACAACAAAAGAAGAAAAACCCATTCCAGGACACCGCAAAGGCGCCATCTCCATAGGAGGGTAACCTATTTGGAAGCTCCGCTGGCCTCCTCATGGACCAAGTGCCTTTTGTCAGTGCAATAAGGACTGATCTACCTGATTAAGAAGCAGGTGTGACAAGCTTAAAAGGGAGTCACAGCTAGCCCTCCGCAGCTGTGAAAACTGTGTGTGGCATGTGGCCTTGAAGCCAACAGCATGTGTACAGCGTACGAGAAAACATGGGGGAGGGCGTCCTTCTTGGCAGGATCGCTGAGACTACTGTCCTTTCAGGATCCTATTTCCAAATGCAACCAATTCAAAAAGCTTGAAAAGGTATGAACTTCTTCCTTATGCACCAGTTCCTCTTCCCTCCCGCAGGGAATGCCATATTGACACTTGTTGTCAGCAAGTTTGACAGCAGCTTGATGTCCCATCAGGACTGCTGCTGCACCTGGCACACATGGGGGGGAAAAATGCAAGGATTTCGTGGACTATTTATGCATTTCATACTGTCCTGTGCTTGCTGCATCAAAGTGCACAGACAAACTCAGAGTGCATTCGGGTTACCTGATTTAACTCTTAACTCCTGCATTCAATTTTATAAACACTAGCCTTTATCTGTACGCAAAAGCGAAGCAGGCATTCAGCATTTTACGCTCAAGGGAAACCAATGGTCTTCTTCCAAAGTAGTAATAGTCAATAAGCAAGATGCAAAAAAGTGAGTAAGTCTAATGAGCAGACCACAGCGAACAAAGAGGAACTACATTCAACTGAAGGACAGGATGAGCACCAACTTAAACTAATCATCATTAGTTAACATCACTCTTGCACCACTGCATCATCAGAACACCTCTGTTTCCAACGTGCACTGGAACAAGCTCCCATGCTAACCTGACGCTGTTGATGCACGGCTTCACAAAGCAGATTCCAGTGCACACTGCCACACAAATCTGACACACCTTGGTTTTTGGAGACCTAGAGAAACAAGTTTTTCTTATGAGTGCCTTAAATTAGACTAGAAGAGACTTCAGCATTATAGAAAACGTCACTTGCTTTTCTTGTAATGTTTTTGGTAAATTCTCACCAGTCTCAGCCATCACCCATTACAAACCAAAGGCTTCTTCCACCTCTTCTGTTCTTGCAGAAAAACAAAAGGAAGTATTCGTAATGGTTAGTGGAAAATTACCATTACCTAATTACTCCTTAACTAACGCTAGTTAAGGAGTGCAGTCACAGAGTTTAAGATTTAGAGTCAGAACCTGGTGAAAGGGTCCCACAGATTTGTGAAACCAAATCATCTCCTGCCAACCATAGGCCGTAACAATGTTCTGGACCTTTCATGAACTAACTTTGCTGTTTAATAAGAAAAATTGTGCCTTATTTGTACATGGAACATGTTTAATTTCACTTTTGAATCACGAGATCAGACTTTTGTCTGCTAGACGGTATGCATGACCACAGTTTTCCTGTCGAGGTGGACATCCATTCATACCTTAATCTGAGTGGCGATAAGCAAAACAGAGTTCCTGAGGTTAATCAATATTTATACAGTGTTAGTCATTTATCTGCAAAGGCGTTACAGTATGTTTACTTAACAGAGGCACTTCAAAGGGGCCTAGTTAGGACAGGTCTCCCTTTGGCCAGGTAGTAACACCTCTGGAGTGCTAGAGTCTAGCACTAAATAAGAAGGAAGGTTTCATAGTACATGGTTATTGGAGGGGGACATCACTATCAGCAAGGTAGTTTGGTTTTGGGTGTGGTGGTGGTGGGGAAGGAGCGTTTACGATGAGGCTCACCCTTTGCAGTGTGGATATGCTAACCCCTGTATTTTGCCAAACGTGGGGAATGCAACTGCGTAACTTGTAGTAGTGGAGGACTGGTTTTGTGCTCACCCTTGGAAAGACAAAGAAAAAACAAATCACAGCTATACAGTAAGGTCTGGGACATTACAAAATTGGAACAGGAAGATCCTCCTAGTGAAAACCTTCTAAACCTAAACTTGCCTTATCATCGGAGGCCTGTCTACTTGAAAGGTGAGGTAGTTGCTGTCTCTCAAATGGGAAGCGTGGTCTGCAGTGATGTGTACAGCACTGCTGCTAAAGTTGCTGCCTTTGCAAACATTGAGGAGGGAATTGTTACAAATACGTAAGACCAGTTAAAGCTCACCTCCCTACAGACATCCTGTAAGGATGGCTGCCCGGTCCTGTTGGCTTACGTGAGGTTGTCAGCTTTTGTCAAATGACAAACAGCCTTGTGCGGGAGGGAAAACCACCAGTCTGGAGGGAATAATACCCACCATAAAGTATGGTAAGAGTTTTATAGTCTCTGCTAGTTAAAACAATTACTTTTTTCCCCGCCTTCCTTCAGCTTCAGAGATATAAGCCATGCGTTCCAGAAGTAACAGCACAGAAAGCCCAACCAGACCAAAGCTGAGCCAGCAAAGGCTGAAAGACCACCATAAAGAAGAGGTTGGTTACACTGGGAAAGGAAACGTGCAAAGAAGGCAGAAGGAGGAAGATGTAGCCCAAGCCAGTACCATCCTAAGAAGCCCTAAGGCAGAGAAAAAACAAAGAAGTTCCTTCAAGAAAAGAGAGGATCTCTCTCGCGATGACTTGCTATTTCTTCTTAGTGTCCTTGAGGGTGAATTACAGGTGATTTATTATCTTCTTTTATATCTCAGATTAAAACACGCTTCTCCACATGTCCCCCGCCCCCGCAATTTACTGCAAAAACATGCTGCTTTCATGTTAAGTAAACACCCTACCTAATTTTGGTTATTATAGCTATTAGCCAGAAAAGGTGATCTTTACACCATACCTAAATGCAATTAAGATTTACTCACAATGTACCTGTATCACACTAAAAACACTCATAGTCCACTGTAAAGGATCACGTAACTCAAAACAGACGACTCACAAAACTTCCCTATTTTGCTGCCCCATTCCAAGTACATTGAATACAAAGTATTTGTCATTGTAAAACCTATATGGAAAACATTAGAAACCTTTAAGATTTGCTACTTAACTATTTCTTATCTCCCTTCTCCTATGAAGTTATGAGCATTACTCCTGAGGAATCAGTATGTGCCAGATCACAAGAAGTAACTCGCTCAACAGCATTCTAACATCTTTTGCTAGAAAAAATCAAAATAGCCATTTCACTTCCCATAATACGAAGCATAAGTGTTGCATGCCACTTAGCCCACAAGATGCTGGATTTGAAGAGCGAGCATTTTTCTATTTGGAAAACAAGCCAGCTGCCAAGCGGTAAATGATGCTAACCTGGTCAAATGTAATTTCAGGAAGTGGGAACCAGATTTCCAGTGAGCAGGGAGAATATTTCTGTGGCAGGCTGATTGCACAGAAGTAGTGAAGGCCACTTAAAACTGCTCACAGGCAGAGGGAAGAGCAAACTGGCCAAAGTGGCATAAATGGGTGTATCACAGGGTTTCAGAGTTTATTAACTAGACAATACCTGGGTAGTTCCATTCTTAACATATGCCTATATATTTACATAATAATACATACATGCTTAACAGAACACACACACATGCAATATGAATATCTGATAGATGTACCAATCTCTGAGGGCAGATCCAATGCAAACTTCTACAGAACATTTAATTATGCAAACAGAATGATTTCTGTTTCTGAAACACTTCTCTCCTGCTCACTTGCCCTTTCTTAATTTAGATTGAAATTCAGATGTCACACACTCCTCAAAAAGTTCTCTCTTCCTCTCAAAAAAGAGATGTGTGTATATATACTTAAATACATACATTTATATTGCACACACACTTCATTATGTTTGTGTAATATAAATATACATAAATACACACACACTTCAATTCTTAAGATTTAAAACTGGAACAGAGTGAAATAAAACTCGAAAACAATGAGCCGGACATGAACACTTTAAATCACGTCCGACATTCCAAAGGAAACATTATGAATGAAAAAAGTGAGAAGTCATATTTTATTCCTAATTTTCCACCTCCTGTAATGCCAAGTCAAATCTCTGAAGATCTGCTGTCAGTCCAACCATAATTAAGTTTCAAAGTTAAATGCCATTACTCTCCGATTCCAGAACACTTAAAATGCACAAAGATCACTCTTGTATGTTTCTTCCACAAAGATAAGGATTAGAAATAGATTATATTTTTTTAAACACCGTCACAAATAGAGATACAGAAGTGCTCCAGCCAAGAGCAGTCAGACTGAAAGTGTTACCCTCCCCGGATATATATTCCTCCTTCCAATTTCTTCCCTTCCTTTTCTACTATTCTAGGATTAGCATGTATGTTGTTTTGTTTTTAATTGAGATCACTGCAGACAATGGATGTTTGAGACAGTTCATTTAGTTACTTCACCATAAGGGAGGCAGGGGGCAACCTCCACCACCAGAGGATGCAGGGGGGTGAAAGAAAAAAAAGAAAAGAAAAAGAAAAAAAAAAAGAATGAAAGAAAGAGATGGACGCAGCCATCTCTTAGGTGGTGACCTAAACCAGTCTCCCTCCCCCAGTGGAAACATTCACATAATCATATATTCTCATGGAAGAACATTATCATCAGAAGTGGGACTTTGAGACAATTAGCACAATATTCGCAGCAGGTGTTCTGTCCCTTCCAACTTAAAGTCTAGGAGCTAGTAACTTCATAGCAAAGAAGCGTTCTTGGTGGTTTGGTTTGTGTTTTAAAGAGCAAAGAGAATCTATACATCACTTAAAATATTGCAGATACATACAGCATGCTTCTCCAGCATGGAGCATGGACTTAGAGAGCGGTGCTGTACGATAGGAAGAAGGTACGTGACCTGCCAGCTTGTGCAAGAATTTCCGAAATACATACATAGAAGAACATATTATAAACATACCAGAGAACATATTGTATCTACTTTGTGGTAACAGGATGTCATCAGATATTTTATGAGATTAAGGAAACAAATACAGTGACATTAAAAAAGGAAAAGTATAATGAACATTTTTAGGCTATATTTTTTGAAGCGACATGACTTTTGGAAACTAGATAACACCACCTTCTTGTAATCATGATCTTTTAAAATGCTTTTTTTAAGCATGCACTCACAAATTGAGAATAACCTTACAGCAGTTACTTCCAAAAGACTTGATGCTGCAACGTTGCTTGTTTCCTGAGGGCAAGTACATGAATGTGTGCACATCTACATGTCTACAAATACATACAGGCATGGTCTCACACATCCATGTACGCGTACATATACATGCACACAGGACCCCACTGCCAGCTTTGAAGGAAATTAATCTTGTTTTAAAGAACTGCCATTATTGCATGGCTTTGGAATGCATGTTGCGAAGGGTCACATCCCCTGCACCGCACACCTCGCTACATTCGCTGCTCAAACGAGCTCAGTGTAAGAACAGAAGCAGACAACCCCAGGTGGGTTTAAACTACAGAAGACACCTTTGCACCCAGAATATACAGAATGTGCAACACCCACAGGCTTCAAGAACCATTCTAACATCTTTCACTAGCAGTTTAAAATCAGCTTCTAATATCACTAGTCACGCTTTGCCCTGAAATTTTGCGTTGTGAATGCTACACGCTGGCCGAGAAACAGCAATACGATCTAATCACTAACAAAGTACTTCATCATTGATAACGGTTCTGAAGATGTTGGAGTTTATGCAGAACTAATAAAACACAAAGACCTATACTTCCCCTCATGCTTTTTAACTGTTTTCATGTTACTGACTATTTTGTGACACTTTACATACACAGGATTCTTTAAAAAGTTATTTAGTTTTTTCAAAATCAAAACTGGAAAGCTAACCTGTAAATACACATATACAGTTTAACAAAATAAAACCTTACTTTGTGTCTCTGCAGGCTCAAGATGAAGTTATAGGAGTACTGAAAGCTGAAAAAATTGACTTGGCTTTGCTTGAAGCACGATACGGCTTTGTTACTCCCAAGAAGGTGCTAGAGGCCCTCCAGCGAGATGCTATTCAAACAAAGTCTGAGCAATGGCAAGAAGATATCTATGAAAAGCCTATGGGAGAGGTATGAACTTATAATTGATATTTAACCATAGTTCCCACCAAAATCA